>NC_039488.1:6908537-7633569 GCF_003590095.1 Trichoplusia ni | reverse complement strand
CCCCCGACTTAACAAAAAATAATGGTGTCCTCACCTCGTCCTTAGTTTCTAGTTCCCCGTTGCGCGCGGGGCGAGCGTCGGGCGCCCGGCTCGCGTTGTTCGTGCTCGCGCTCGTGTTCGCCGTCCACGTTATCTGGTAACAAACATTATATATTCATTTATGTTCTAATTTATGACATGACGTACTTCATTGGTAACTTCTGAGTCTGTGTCAGCAGATTTATTTTTTTAGTTTAAGTAAAAACGACTCCCACAGCAAAGAATTCAATCCTTGTGTCGCGGGGGGTTTTACAAACATACAAATTACGTGCACTAAGAGACACCCAGACTCAGAACAAGCATTCGTGGATCAAACAAATGCTTGTCCTACGCGGGGATTTAACCCGCGACACGTCGCGCTCAGTGGGTTTGGTGTGGGGACCTCAACCACTCTATCCAAAAGAACTTGTCTGTTTATTAGGACTTACCGAGAGCGTCCTGTCGTTGTAATGCTTCCCGTTGGCGGCGGCGTGTTCGGCGTGCTGGCGCGACTTGTACTGCAGAACCAACTGAGGGACAGACAGCTCTACTTCCTTGCTGATCACCTCTCCATATTGCTGTAGGAAGATATTTACGGTGTTATGGTATCGAATATTTAAAGAATGAAAGAGGAAAAAATGCTTCTTGTTATGTATTTGTCACTGAGAAGAATGACTATCGGATTGATTTTGACTATAACTTTTATTTCAGCCAGTTGAGAATGCAACAAAGCATTCCTATCAATATGAAATATGATTTTTTGTGTACATACGCGGTAGATCTGAGATTCGGCCGTCTATTTGTCATACCCATTATTTATTTGTTCGCTAATGGCCATCAACGTTTTACACAAAATTTAAAAAGAATCGGTCGAACCGTTTCGGAAAGTTGGATTTCGTACACCGTGACTCGAGAATTTAATATATTAGGGTCTAAACAGACGGACCGCATTTCAACTGCAATCCAACTGCAAATTTGCAGTTCGGATGCAGTTTGAATGCAGTTGACACGACTGCAATAGAACTGCAAACCAACTGTGCGGTCCAATTGCAGTCGGCGTGCAGTCGTGTGACGGTTGCTGTAACGGTTGGTTTGTCAACTGTATTCAAACTGCATCCGAACTGCAAATTTGCAGTTGAATTGCAGTTGAAATGCGGTCCCTTTGTTTAGACCCTTAGAGATAAAAGTACATATACTCACAGAAAAATGTGCAACCAGAGCATCGAGCTCGTCGGCTTCGAAGCCGGATATGAGCAGCGCCCTCGGTCTGTGGTCCACCGACTGGTTGACGCTGAACATCTTGGTGGCGATGCCGCCGCGCGTGAAGCGGGTCGGCGTGTTGAACCGCCCGCCCCTGGGAGAGATACAACTGGTGTTACGTCAGTATATTGTAATAGAATATATTAGATATATGCACTGTTAAATATAACTACTTTTACGGATTTTACAGCGGTTTAATTTTAGATTTTAGTTCCCGAAAATTAAACAGCGGCGAAATCCCTAAAAGTAGTTATACTTCAATGTCTAACATTCGCGTAAATCTATGAAACCACATAGGCTATTAATGCTTCCTCTCTCTTAAGTTATTGCTGTGCCCGATAGGGTCCATAATTGTTCTGTATCATTATATTTTTAAAACCATCATGAATATTATGGAACGCAATAAATCATTGAGTATTGTCTATTGAGAAATCAAGTCTGGTGTATAAACGGTAATTTTTTAATGACCGAATATTTTTTTCTGAATCTTGATACAGGAAAATACAAAGTACATTTTTTAACAACAACTCTTTAGCGTGACTTGACTTAAAATAACGAAGGCATGGAAGCTCCACAGCACGTCTTGCGATGGACGGACACTCTAATCTTTAATAAAAACTGGTAGATACCCATCACATTTCAGATTAAAGTTCTCAACAAGGCCTCTACATGTTGGACCTGGGTCCCCGTGTACGCCTTTAAAAAGGACCGAGTCTCTTCACATGAAGTTATCCCGTGACAGAAAAGAGACACATAATATCATACTTTCCACTTTCACTGATATTGCATCGTTAAAAAAGGTAGATTGAATACCAGGCCACACTTCGTTTACAGATGAATATGACCGGGCTATGATCGACAGCACTGAGAATAATCTTTGGAATAAAATATAAGCAGTATAAATACAAAAATACCTCTCACCTAAGTCTCCGTTTCACGATACGATAGCTTGTAAATTTAAGGTTACAAGGTAAATTTATGTAGAAACTCATTTCATATAATTATTGAAGAATTTTATAAACATAGTTTTATTGAGACCGCTTCGTCTATAGCGGTTGCGATGAAAATATGTCTGTAACTGACACTCTACCTCAAATCAAAGCAACTTTATATAATGAAGAGGAAAGAGAAAAACCAATTGAAGAATTTTGAATAAGAAAATCTTTAAAACACCTCATTAGAAATCATTAAAATTATGCTCATCACACAAACATTTGTCCTGGGTGGGAATCGAACCCGACCTCCGGTATAGCAGTAAGGGTCACTAACCACTAGACCAACAGGCCAGTCAATATAAGTATATAGTTACCTTGCATGCGGTCTTCTCATCATGTTGTGCGATGGGAACTGTATCGCCATCTGTCGGCGGAGCTCGGCAATCTTCTTCGTCAGCTCCGTTACGTCTTGGCCTTCCTGCATCGATAGAATATATATTTATTAGTATTATGATTTAAGTCTATTGTGAATAACGGTGTGAAGTAAATATTAAAGAAACTAGTTATTAAAATAAGAAAACAATAAGTCACCCTTATATACGTTAGTGAAACGTAAGTTTAAATAGAGGAAGAAATAAATTGGAATCCCGACATAACCTACCACAAATATGGTCGGGTGTTCAAAATATAAGGTTTTAAACTTGCTTTCGTGTTTTTGGTATCAAAGTTCTCATCGAGACTAATGATACGGCTCCTATGGCCACCTTCCAGCTTCAGCATCAGATCAGATCCGTATCATAAAAATATTGCTTAATCACGCAATATAGCTCAAAATGTTACATGCATTATAATACAAAACTTCAGCTTAATCGAAAACCGGGTATTAAATTATATTATAGTCAAAGAGTTTTGGTGATGGTGTCGATTTGATGACAAGAGACTTGATGATGATGATGATGATGATGATGATGATGATTATGTAGACTACATCAGAAACTTCACCAACCTGCTGTTTCGTAAACAGATCCAGTTCAGCATCGAGGATCTCCTTCTGCGCCTCCTCCTTGGTCTTGGGTTTCTTTGCCTGCTAACAAGAGCAATTGAAACACAATTAACGCTATGTACAAAGCTATTTTAAAAGTTTAATGATATGTAATATATGTTTGTATGTATGTAAAGCCAACCAGACGAGATTAAAAACGTAAACAAGCGGACCGTTACTGAGTTACATTGCAATAGCGAGAGATTATTATCCCTGTCCTTATTACTCGTACGCGCATGTATGGCGTGAGTTCGTCGATGACAGCTGTCGTTATGTGTTTCGTGGTACAAGAAAGCAGTCAGTACGGCAGTTGTCAACATTTGGTCAGCCATGTTGTGAACAATTTCATTCCTTCATTTTTGTCAAAATTCGAACTTTATAATAGTTTATTTAAATGAAAATGTTATGAACCCCTGAAAATTTGTTTACATTCTTTATCTCGTCTCGTTAGTGGATTCCAGTTTCTGAAAGGATCCAATAGCGGGAGATGCAGTGGAATTCGAAACTTTGTGGTAACTATCATCGGGACCTTTCGTAATTATATAATTACTGTTTAAACACACATATTTATCGGGATCATACGACTAGTTTCACACTCAACCAGAGTCTTTAATCATGAGCTGACGTGGCGGTGGGCAAACGGTCACAAATTTGATGAGACAAATTTATTTTTCTTTAGCCTAGAGACTGAGGCAGTCAAACTGCCGGCAGCCGGATAGGCATCATCACATGTCTTCAAACCCATTTTAGGTTAAGCGGAAACTATCAGACTTCTACTGACTAAACCCCACCCATGTTCCTTCCTTTGCCCTTCATGTACGGGAGCCACGGTAACCTTTTCGGACAATTCCGCTGTCAAGGAAGGCAGAGAAAGACCGCAATCAGTTTCTTTACAATTACCGTTTCAAAAAACATCATAAATAACCGCTTATAGTGATCCTTTCGAAAACTGGAATGAACGTTAGTTACAATAACTTGTATTTTTTGCATATTAACAATATATCTATGAATTAATCTGTCATAAACAAATATGAAAATTATGTACTTTTGGGCTAATACATTCCCATGTGTGAAACCATATAGTATTAATTTACAAAACACACTTTATATATATAGTTAGTTTTTACAGACATAGAGAATGAAGCCAGAATTAATATAGAGTATGTATAAAAAACCCTGTCCGCTTTAAGGACATCTAATATATAAAATTCCCGTGTCACGATGTTAGTTACCGTACTCCTCCGAAACGGCTTAACCGATTTTTACCAAATTTTGTATACATATTGGGTAGGTCTGAGAATAGAACAACATCTATTTTTCATACCCCTAAGTGTTAAGGGTTGCTCACACTAAAAAAAAATATTTTATTTTTTGGACGAATTTTTTTGTTTTATTTTTTTATAATGTGGCACTAAAAAATACATACGACTAGAAAAAAAATCGGCAAAACAACGTTTGTTGGGTCAGCTAGTAATATATAAGTGACTTGCGAGACGGGATAAAAACAACTAGCTCTTCATAATATAACACAGCATTAACGACATATATTACATTGAATTTTAAGAATTTTCCCTAGTACAAGTTACATTTTTTTATTTTTTCTTTTAAAACTCTGAAACTCTTATTATTATTTCGTATTGTTAATATTAACGTTTTTAACTGAAGAAATATTAAAAACTATTTATACTCATTCAAAATCCCAATAAATACTTATATGGTCTATAACAAGATCAAAAATACGCTATGCGCACAACCCTTAAATTAATACAACTTACGAGTCAAAATAAAAGCTCATTTAAATAATCTTTTGATTTTAATCAATTTGTTATTTACATACAAGTGACGTTCACAACCATAAATAATGTGAAATTATCGGTTAATATTAGTAACGCAGTTGGCCTTGGCCTATGTGGCATAATAAGCATTTGTATGACTATGAAAAACATTGTTAAATATTGCGATATTATGTTCCGTTTGGACAGACAAACCGCGTAAACGGTTTTGTGGGGCATAGGTAGGTGTCCTTTGTTCATGTAAATTGTGTGTTTGTGAAACACCCCGCGACACAAGGACTAAATCTCTTAGTGCGGGAGTCGTTTTAAAAAAAAGAAAATAAAGAAGGTATTAAGATACCATGTAAAAACGTATTTTGATAGTAACTGTCGTGAGAATGATTCATTATTAAATGATGTAACGGTTTACTCACGCGTATTTATCGGGGTAGCCCGACTAGTTTCGGACCCAACCGGAGTCCTTATACATGAGCAGACGCGGCGGGATCGCGAGTCGAACAGCTGTTCGTGATTAAGGACTCCGGTTGGGTCCGAAACTAGTCGGGCTACCCCGATAAATACGGGTGAGTAAACCGTTACATCATTTCATAATGTAAAAACGTGATTGTTACACTTAATAAATAATAATAAATGAGCCAAAAATGCTTGTTCAATGTGTATAATGTGTCTTTGTGCACGTGATTTGAATAACCCCACTGTATAGAAGTAATTCATATTCAGTGCAAAAATTTCCGGTTTAGTGTGAAGGTCTCAAATCTAGCTGTATTAATAATATTAAAAATCCACTACAGAGTTCTAATCAAACTAATAATTACGTGGATTCTAAACTGTAAGTTTAAAGATAATAATAATAAATGCGGACAACATCACATACATTGTTCTGAACCCAAAGTAAGTTGCTAAAGCACTTGTGTTATGGAATTCAGATACAACGAAGGTACCACATACACCCAGACCCGAGACAATGTAGAAATGTGATTTTTTACATTGACCCGACCGGGGACCGAACCCGGGACCTCAGAGCTAGCGGCACCTTGAAAGATGTACTAACTATTGTACTTTCAAGATACAGATTAAGTGATAGCTAATTATTAGAAACAATCGTATACTTTTTGTACATTAACAAACTCATAGTCCAGTCTTACCAACATCAACGTGTTAAAAATTAATATTATTGCAATTGTCGAAGCGATATTTTTGATTTGGTCAAATTTGTTTTGCTTTTGTATCGACAGAGTAAAACACAGTAAACTTTCCTTGAATTATTTATTTTTCTCTTCTAGATCCACTGTCTAAATACACGTTGTAAAAGAGTAACTAGTTATGGAGTTTCTTGCCGGTTCTTCGCCATAGGAATGTTATTTTTGTTTTTTTATTTTTATGCATAATAATAGTATTTTCCTCAAACATAAATTGATCGAATGAATGGAACAAACGCATGACGTCACGATTGATCAATCATTACTTCAACCCCCTCTCTTATTCTTTAAAGCTGTTTTTCTTTCTACCAGTCTAACAAAGGGGTATCGTGTTGCCCAGGTAACTGGGTTGAGGAGGTCAGATAGGCAGTCGCTCCTTGTAAAACACTGGTACTCAGCTGAAACCGGTTAGACTGGTAGCCGACCCCAACATAGTTGGGAAAAGGCTAGGGTGGTAATGACTTGAACCGATATTGGCTGGTACTCTGGACTATTTCTACTTGTATCTACACAAACGGAAAGTTTCAAATATAGTTAATAATTACATAGTTTTAGCTACTGCAAAACGGGGTGAATAGAGAAGTGTATATTGGGGTTAAAAATACTTAAAGACAAATTCTTTGATTACATGATTGATAAATCTTCATATGAACATTTTATTTTGTCTTGGAAAATGTCTGAATCTTTATAAAAACTGTCCTTTCACCACGAAAATGTCTCTATTCGCCCGTTTTAGTGTTATGAGTAATAAAATGTGTTGCGTTACGCATGCGTGATACTTACTAACTTTAATGTACTACTTTAATAGCACTGTTTTAAGAACGGGGAAAACTATTTTAATGTAAAATAGTTCCTTCATATCAAAATCAATGATCAGATAAAAGATCTAGTTATTCCGCTCCCGATTCTGTTGTATACAATGGCCGATGAATAAATAGAAATTGGATTGAATTGGCACTATTCTAACTCTCCCAAGCATTTTTCCAACACAATGATTGGGAATTCGGTACGGTGCGGAACACTCACTGTCAATACAATGAATTTCCAATTTATTCAGGCCCTGGTGCACGTTTAAGCCGCCCTTAGACCTCTAGACATGATTTCTGCCGACCGTATTTTACAAGTGTAAGTCCATGGATTCCAAACCTTTAGTGCGAGCCAGGATATGAAGGTAAGTTTTTGCACCTTTGGTTTGGCAATCCAACGTTCATACCAACTAGACTATGTCAGCTATGTCTAGAATTAGTAACAACATAATTTTAATGAAAATGAAGTTATTTCAATTCGTTGATAGCTTCCAATGGGGGTGCCAACAAAAAAATGCTTTTGTGTATTTATGACAACCATGGCGTAATGAAGAGTGTAAAACAAGATGCACCAACATTCACATTGCATATAAATATAGATTTTAAGGCGTTTATTTTAAGAGTCAAATTGTATTGTAGTTATCACATAAAATTATAAAGTGAGTTTTCAATATTTTTTAGATACTTGGCAGACAAAGGGCTTTATCGGAAAATAGTTGAACTGAATTGACAATAAGTTTGAACTTGTACACCAGTTCGTCATCGGCTGACAAACCTCGAATCTTAAAGTTTGAAAGGTTGTGAAATATTCATCATTATTATATTAGATTTTCTTCAAGTTAAACTAAATGGCAAACGGTTTAATCTGTATGGCGTGAAAGCCATTCGCGACTTCCAGTAGTTAACTCGACTTAACGCGTAAAAAAAATATAACATCACATTCGTTACTATAAAAAATATTAGAAATCAATCTCACCCCATGAAATACTAGGCTGAGTTATCTAAAAATAACCAAGTGTAAACCTCTTAGATGCCCCAGAAGGAGAAAACGGGAAGAGTTTGACTCCTATTCAGAAAAATGGCTTCTGTTAGCCCATGACAGAGATATAAAGAAGAAAGGAAGGAAATCCTTAGCCTTGCAGTGGGATACTATTGGTTAATACTAATGGTAACAACTATAAATGGACTAACTTCTTTTGGTAATCGACATAAGGAATTAGGAGGTTCTCAATTCACACGACAGACAAGACGACCAAAAGGGAGACGGTGACCTCAACCACTTGGTTATCCAGTCATCACGCCAAACCCACTGAGCGCGTCTTTTCAGTGGCGAGATCCCAGCGTAGGACAAGCATTTGTGTGATTCACGAATACTTGTTCTGAGTCGAGATGTCTTTGTACATGTGATTTGTATGTTTGTGAACCCCCGCGACACAAGGATTGAATTGATTACAGCGGGACCCGTCTTTTTTTTAATCGTCTCGTAGAGAGTCGTGAATAGAAGTAAAAAACATCGGATCTTCATCAAAACAAGGATATAAGGGACTTTGAATTAATGGCGCCACCAGGGGCATAAGGTGGCGCCACCACAAGTACTAAAACGAAGCAAAAGTAATAGTTCTTTAAGACCTGAATGTATCTCTTATAAACCCACAAAACTCGGAAAATAAACATTTTTCTCATATTAAATGATACAATGGTTTACTCATGCGTATTTGTCACGGATCGCCCGACTAGTTTCGGACCTAACCGGAGTCCTTAATCATGAGTTGACGCGGTTTAGACTCAGGACCCCGCGTAACTAGTCGAACAATCCCGATTCATGCGCGTGAATGAACCGTTGCATCATTTAATAATGAATCATTTTCACGATAGTTACTAAAGAAACTGTACGTATCTTTAATAAACCCACACAACTCGGATTATAGAAGTTTTTCTCCTAAGCCAGACAAGAAAAAAAGTCTAGATTTTTACAATAATGAATGATTCTCACGATAAATCTATCTTTAATAAACCCACACATCTAGGACAGAAGTTTTTCTCCTAACGCAGGCAAGAAAAAAGTCTAGATTTTTACAATGTTTACACAATAAACGCCTTAAAAAGAACCACACCATGCGAAACGCAACGCTCTGTACCTGCAGATGTAGCCGAGACATGTTTCTGGCGACCGACTCGTCCTGTCATACCGTAATAAGCGTTTAATATCATATTTTTTTATACAATAAAAGCCTATTTGTCCCACTGCTGGGTATAGGCCTCTTTTTGAAGGTTTGAGTGTGTATCACAACATCGCCATTCATTATAATATAAATAAAAAAACAGTATTATTTTTTTTGTATAAAAATCAATCTACTATTTGGCAAAAATTTGAATCCTATATTGACCTTACACTAATACAATATTGAATACAAACAAAATAGTTAAAAAAAACGTAGAAATCTATACTAAATCATCACCTACATTTTGTTTTCAGATAATTTATGACAATTCCTCTTCACATCACACAATATAAAGCTAATTTAGACAATGAGAGAAGTATATAAGGTGCAATGATATCGTGTCGCGTTTTCGATCCCCGTGTAGGACTACCATTTGTGGGATTAACGAATGCTTGTCCTGATTCTAGCTGTCTCTTCGTATATGACTTGAATTTTTGCTCTACAAGAATTAAATAGATTAATGCGGAATACATTTTTTATGTAATTTGCACGATAATTCTCGCATTGTCTAAATAAGCGTTTAGTTATTTTTTATTATAAGGGTTTTTTTATAGCAAAACAACAGCTAGTTCGATATTACGTATATTATATTCGGTCTTAAGATCTATTGTAAAAATTTAGCTGTTCATTCAAAAATAACCCTTTATATAGTCAAACGGACAGACAAACATGTATATAGACATACCTGCATCTGTTTTAGGGTACCGTTGTACGCGACCAACTCCTTTCTTAGTTTCTCGATGCCTTCTTGTGCTGAATTGATAGCTTCTAATAAGGCAGCTCGTTGGGCCCCTGTAACGTTACCTGAAAGAAACAAATAATAGAAAGTAATTAAAAATGACTCGTAAATTATGAATGAGAATCGCGAAACTGTAGGGTTCCGTAAAACTAAAAAGATAAAATTGCAGGCCAAATTGGACATTCATCAAATTTATGACCGTAACAACCGCTGCTCATAGTCAAAACAGACTTCCAAGTCGATCGATCACATTTTAAGCTACGCTCGACACGGTCGGTCCGTAGATGGGTGACCATCTTTGTTATAACGAAATCCTTCGTGATTCGGAAGACACGTTAAATAGTGGGTCCCGACTATTATTCAGACATCTTTAACAGTCGTTACAGGTAGTCGGAAGCTAGAAAATCTGACAACCAGTCTAACAAAGGGGTATCGTGTTGCCCAGGTAACTGGGTTGAGGAGGTCAGATAGGCAGTCGCTCCTTGTAAAACACTGGTACTTAGCTGAATCCGGTTAGACTGGAAGCGGACCCCAACATAGTTGGGGAAAGCCTAGGAAGATGTTCTGTTGAGTACACTTGTGCTATAAGTACGTAGTGGGTGCTCACCGCTCTCCAGCCGCTGTATGAGCAGCAGCTGTTGCTGCAGCTGCGTGTGCAGCAGCGCCTGCGCCCGCTTGTGCATTTCCATCACTTGTTTGCTCTTCGCTATCGAAGGCTTCGCCGCTTCCTTCTTCGGCTCCACGCCGTTAGCCAGTTCTTTCTCTTGCTGTAAACATAAATTACTATTAGATTAAACTTCATAACACGGTTTACTCACGCGTAATACCTGAGTCCTTAATCATGAGCAGACGCGGCGGGATAGTTCGTCTCGCTCGCCCGCCGCGTATGCGCATGATTAAGGATTCCGGTTGGGTCCGAAACTAGTCGGGCGATACCGATAAATACGCGTGAGTAAACCGTTACATCATTTAATAAGGAATGTAAAATGTTCATTATTTACCTTTTCCTGCAACTGCTTCGCATTATTATCAGCTGTCGCCTTGATATTGTCTCGGTTGATCAACACTTTATTATGTGACATCGGATGTTGCGAGTTCTGTCTGTCGGCCTGCTTGTTAGCTTGCTGGCCGCCAGGCGCCATGTTTTCTTGTTTATTCTGAAAATAAAAACATGAATAAATATACTAGAGTAATGCATGTCAATACTCAGGCCTTTTTTTGACTCAACAAGGAATTATAATCCCTTTGGAGTACTTTGGACCATGCCAGTCAAGGCAAAAATAACTTATCGCGATTTTGTAAATAGACCTTGTTGCCAGCGGGCCCGCCCGCTACATGATCAAAAATGATCATACGGGATTACAGAATCCTACAATCCTGAGGGGATAAAAATCGTTAGAAAATAATTGTGTACCAAATTTTGTCTAACGTATTTGGACGAACTTGGTAAACAGTTAGTGTTTTTTGTGAGAAAGAGATACAAGCATCCATATCTACAAACTTTCGCGTTTATAATATTAATCTATACTTATATATAAAGCTGAAGAGTTTGTTTGTTTGAACGCGCTAATTTCAGGAACTGGTCCAAATTGAAAAAATATTTTTGTGTTGAATAGACCATTCATCGAGGAAGGTTATAGGCTATATAGTATATACCATCACGCTGCGACTAAAAGGAGCGAAGATACAATGGAAAATGTGAAAAAAACCGGGCAGGCATAACTCATAACTTATATCTTCTAACCACGCGGACGAAGTCGCGGGCAACAGCTAGTTCAGGATATATGTAAAAGTATTATAAATTATAATCCGATATTAAAAACGCTTTTAGTTACAAAATTAGTAGATAATTTGTTCTCATGGGATCATTTTCTATATTGTAACGTTGTACGTTTTTATGCTCTAATTTCTTCGAATCTATAGATACTTACGAGTGTATCGAGTTGAAATTCTATAAAACATTCGTCTTTATATTGGAACGCGCCGCACGCCCGAACTCACGTCTCGGAAACCGGTTCCGTTGGCCGAACCCCTTCCACCGTTCAAACTGCGAGCGACGCGTCACGCGAGTCACCGATGCCAGTGCGACCGGGGAAAGGATTATTACCGACCTACCGCGAACAGCTGAGCGCGTACTCTCGAGTTCTATTTTTTCACAGTGAGGCCCTAATACCGGCCACTTAAAATATAAAACTTTAAATATATCTACTAATTAAATTCAGTGAACCCCATATCGGGTGAGTGTTGCAAAACGTTTACAAATAATCGCTAGATTTAAGTAATGCATGACTTGCTAAAATTATCATTGTGCTACGATTAATTGCTTTTAATACTTTCACCATCATAGTGTTGCAAACCTTTAGTAGATATTTAAACTGTTATCTGTCGTGTTCTAAAATGTAATTGACCTATAGTTTTAAATATTGTGTTTACCGACTTTACAATTTGCATTGACCTTTGGAACGGTTAACCTTGGCCGTGTCATGACGGTCAACCATTTTAAACTTACAACGACATTTTTATTATAGCACATCGTTCTCTTAAATTCGAAATCTAATAACACTGCTATTAATTTATTGCATAAGATGTATTAAGTATGAAACTACTCTCATATTAGCTGTTATTCATCTTACAATTAACAACGTCATGTAGTTTTGCTAGCTAATGTACCACGCTGCCTAGACTGCCCCATCTCGATAGCTACTTAGTGCTGAATCACCGCTTTCCATTTTAGTATGTTGTGTTGCTAACGGGATGCCGCAGTAACAGACTGGATTCGGTCAATTTCTAAAATTACCAATTACCGAATTCCAGGGTTCAAGTTCAAGTCCAAGTTTGAGTCTCCAGCTTCAAGCCTCAAGTTCCAGCTCAAGTACTTGTAAGCCACCGAGGCTGCGTTTTCTACTCTTCTTCTTCCTCTTCGTTCCTGCCTAATGTCCTTGACGCCGTCATCTATCGACCGTCAGGATTAGAAACGTTCCTGCCGAAGACCTTGCCTGCCCTTGAGTCTCCGTCGGTCAGCTGCTACCCGGGAAGGAGACCGCGGACCCCTACACATCCGGATACTGAGGCAGGATAGTGGTGTTTCTCTTGCGACCTTCAATTCCTCGCGTGCTCGATATTTTAAAACCACCCCCAGCTCAACCGACTATTTGTTTTTTTTAAGAATAAATTGTTAATCCAATTGTTACCATTTTTTTTTCTCACAAGCCTATCTGCCTAGAACCTACGTTACAGTGGCGCCCAGGAAGGTAGAATATCGAGCCGTGTTGAGTTTTTGTGAGCTTATCACTTTGTAGTATTTCTTGGTGTCGGCTTTCTTACAGTTGTGTTAAAATTAATCACAGGCTACCAATTGTGAATTTTTTGAGTACCTACCCTCATTATATTTTTATTGTATATTTTAATTTTTCACATATTGGTAGACTGCCTAACTACTGATTTTGCATTTATTTTTGTGTTGTCCTATTTTTTAATTTTGTTGTAACTGTGTATCGTGTTTTATACGTTTTGCAACACACATTCCGCGGCGTTTTTTTTATAAGATGTCTTATCCTATTAAGTTTCTGTCGCTACAAAAAGCTGAACTGGACTACGAGGTATCTGTTCGTGGTGGTACTGGTGGTGACTCCGTTAGCGAACTTAGGAAACAAATAGTTAAATTATCCTTAACATTACCCTCTGAGGACATCTTAGAGTCACATTTAGATCCAATTTCAGATTTGAAAGCGGTTAATGAGTCCTTGTTAAAATCTCACAATAATTTGGTATCGTTAAAATCCAAATTCGATAAAAACTTATTTTTTCGCACGGAAACCTTACTTCACCATATCTACCATCGCTTGAATCGGATTAATCACTCGACTTCCGATGTAGCAGAGACATACAAAGTATGTTGTACTAATTTTAACTCACAATATAAGGAGATAACTTCACTAAAACCAAAATCTCAAACTACCCACATTGCTAGTCCGACACAGGCGGTACCTGAACTGAGTAACGTGATTGTCACTTGTGAGCGCAAGATTCATTCCGAGTTAAGTAAATTAAAATACTCCGGAAAAACCTGCGTTAGAGCATTCATTCAAAAGGTGGATGAATTTATAGTAAGTAGGGGTATCCCTCAAGAAAATATTGTGTCGTACTTATTTGAAATTTTTACCGATGACGCTCTGCATTGGTATAGGTGTATTAAAAATGACACTAAAACTTGGGATGAGATCGTAGTTTTACTAAAGCAGGATTTTAGTCAAAACGACTACGACTATAGGTTGCTTGCCGAAATACGTGCTCGTACGCAGGGTGAACTAGAAAACATAACTATATATATTTCTATTATGCGTGGTATGTTTTCGAGACTGAGCAAATCTTTATCTGAAGAGGATCAGTTAGAGATCTTACTGCACAATATTAGGCCCTGTTATGCAAGTACTCTAGCGTCTTCATCTGATATCACTGATATTAGAAGCTTGCAGAAACTATGTAGGAATTATGAAAACATACAGTCTAGGCTTAAACAGTTTTGCGAACCTCCCAAGGTTACATCTGACACTTTAGCACCTGAGTTTGCCTATACAAAGTACGCTAGTTCTAAAAATTCTAGTTATAATAATTTTAATAATAAATTTAATAAACCTAACTACTCTAATAACTATAATTATAATAAACCTAAAACTACTTTTGAACCAAATAAATCATTTAACAATCATATACAAGTTAACGAAATAGGACAAGAGTCTGAGAACATGAATAAGCATAGATATTGTCCAAGGTGTAGATCTAATTCACACTCTTTAGGTTCATGTAAACAGCCACACTTTGTTATATGTTTCAAATGTGGGAAGAAAGGCGTTAAGTTTCCAGATTGTCCTAATTGCCAGACTGATCAAAAAAACTAAGTATCAAGGGTTGTAGTAAAGGTAATAATAGCACGAATTTTGATAAGACCGATTGGGATAATTGGCTTAGTACTATTTCTAAATTCTTTTCTTGCTATACCGTTTCTACAATCCATAACAATAATATAGACTTTACACGCCCTTACGTTTCAGTTAGCGTTAAAGGTAAAACTATTACTGGACTACTTGACACAGGTTCCGCCGTCACTATAATGGGAAACGACGCCCATAAGAGTTTTCTAGCTTCTACTACCACATCACAGTGTGTTATGAGACCCATAATTTGGACATGATCGTTTTCGGGCAGAAACCGACAGTCAACATGATTACAAAGGCAAGAGTAGAACTCCTGGGTGATAGTTTTGTTTAGTTTAGGAGATATTTCTTTTTAAAGTTTACGCTTTTTTTTGGCCGAAATTTAGAAATATAATTTTAGTAAAAAAAGTATCATAGATACAGAAGATTGTGAAAAGCCTTTTGATAGAGCTATTAAAGCCCATTCACCAAAGGCTTTGGTAATGCTGTACTACTTATGAACATGGAGATATTCATATTTTTCAAAAAAAATACATTATTTTTTTTCTACGGAACCCTATTGTATAAGCATCTGATTTTTATATCATTTTGAAGCCCTTTGTATATACTTCTTACACAAAAATAATTACTTGCTTATCTCGTGGGATCTCAGAGATATTTAAGAATAAAAAATTTATTCAGGGTTGTCACAATTATAAGCCGAAAACAAAAGCCGAAAATTCGAACTATTCTAAAAATATTATTTTTTATTTCCTGTTTAACTACCTATTTATGCCCATACGTATATTACTATATGGATTATATTAATTATTCTACACATTAAGCATAAGTCTCATAAGAGCAACAAAGTTTCTCCAAAAAAAATCGAAAATACTATTTCGGTTAAAAAAAGTCTATTTCTTTAAATTATTTTTAGACTAGAATAGAATATCATATTATTGGACGTAAAATTTTGCAATGATTTGTCCATTGTCATAATATTACTCTACCACCGTTTCACAAAGGCCCCGTGATTAAGGAGGAAAGAAATGGCGAAAGAAACTTCTCGAGCATCTTTTCAACTCTTTGCATATATCTAGTACAATTTTCCTTATATCTACTACAATTTTTTCGAGCATATCCATTTCATTTTTCCAACAGCCTTAGCTGAGATGGATAAGAGGTTGGAAAATTAAATTGCTGTCAAATCAAAAGAAAATTCTCAGTTGCAGCACAAAGTCTAGATTTCTGCCAGGCAATAAACTTAATTACAAGGGACTGATACAGTTCGTTACTTTTTTTGGAAGTACAGGTATCTATGTACTAATTTATTCTTCAAAGATATTATCTTCAGTAGAAAGAACAAGCACACTATCACGCTGCTGTTCTTCACTTTCCTCTTCTGTTACATCATGCTCTGTCAGCGCGGTATTCACTTGGAGGTCATCCACTGACACTGGTTTTAATAAACTTATAACAGTTGGCGGCAATGGTAGCCATTTTGGTCTTTTTTGTTTCTTTGGCTATAAATAATTGGATCCGATGACTCCAAAGCGCGATGGAAAAGGTCGCTCCTGTATGATATTTTCTATGCTTTTTATTGCCTATATTTAATTTAACTTCTTAACGTATTTTGCGAAAAAAATACCTTGGTTAATTAAACAAGATTAATTACGATTTTGTGAGAATGCCACATATATTTTGGATTTGATTGATAAGGTTTCAAAAAAAATAAATGAAATAATCTACGAAATCCATACAGATTAAGGGCCGAATTCATTTATTTTTTTTTTGACAAAAAAGTTTTGTGATAGCCCTGAAGGCCGAAAATTTCAAATACAACATAAAGATACATAACAGAGAGATCCCACGAGATAAGCAAGTAATTATTTTTGTGTAAGTAGTATATACAAAGGGCTTCAAAATGATATAAAAATCAGATGCTTATACAATAGGGTTCCGTAGAAAAAAAATAATGTATTTTTTTTGAAAAATATGAATATCTCCATGTTCATAAGTAGTACAGCATTACCAAAGCCTTTGGTGAATGGGCTTTAATAGCTCTATCAAAAGGCTTTTCACAATCTTCTGTATCTATGATACTTTTTTTACTAAAATTATATTTCTAAATTTCGGCCAAAAAAAAGCGTAAACTTTAAAAAGAAATATCTCCTAAACTAAACAAAACTATCACCCAGGAGTTCTACTCTTGCCTTTGTAATCATGTTGACTGTCGGTTTCTGCCCGAAAACGATCATGTCCAAATTATGGGTCTCATAACACACTGTGCACATGGAACATTAGCCAACCTTTAACATTCGCGGCAGCAGGTGGACAAAAACTTGCGTCTATAGGTTTTATTACATTACCTTTCACTTTTGAAAAACAGACTCATAATTTGGATGTACACATTATACCAGAAGTTAAAAATTCGTTAATTCTAGGCATGGACTTTTGGCGTAAGTTTGGTTTATTTCCTAGTTACTTAAACTCAATTTTATTCCTAAACCCATCAGAGGCTCAATTAGCTGAATTGGCATCAGAGAGATCGGAATACCTACAGTCTTATGTTCACCTGTCCGAAGACCAGAAAGTAACAGCAGATAATATCATCTCTCAATTCCGGGAAATTTCATACGAGGAACGAGGTCTAGGTCGTACTGCCTTAATAACACATTCCATTGACACTGGGGATGCTGCTCCCATTCGTCAAAGGTACTATAGAATGTCCCCGGAAAAGCAACGCATATTAGTGGAGCAACTTGATGAGATGCTAAAAGATGATGTAGTTGAGCCTGCTGAAAGCCCATGGTCATCCCCTGTACTACTAACACCTAAGAAGAATGGTGAGCTTAGGTTTTGCCTTGACAGTAGGAAATTAAATGCCGTCACTAAAAAAGATGCCTACAATTTGCCCTATATATCCGAGATACTCGACAACCTACGCGACGCCAAATACCTATCAAGTCTAGACCTGTCAAAAAGTTTTTGGCAAATTCTAATTAAGCAGGAAGACAGGTGTAAGACCGCGTTTTACATTCCGTCGCGAGGCACTTATCAATTTAAGTCTATGCCGTTCGGTCTCACTAACGCACCGGCTACCCAACAGCGCTTGGTAGATGCTTTGTTCTATGGACCGGAATTTGAGCATAGGGTCTTCGTCTTCATAGATGATATAATTATTGTCTCGTCTTCCTTTGAGCAACATATTTCTCTATTACTACTTGTGTTAAATAAACTAAAAACTGCGAATCTAACTATAAATCTAAAGAAAAGTCAGTTTTTCAGAGATAAACTGAAATATCTAGGTTATATAGTGGATGCTAACGGCTTACACGCTGACCCTGAAAAAGTAGAAGCTATTAAAAATTATCCTACCCCGACTAATAGGAAAGAAGTTCGTCGCTTCTTAGGCGCAGCTTCTTGGTACCGCAGGTTCATTCCCAACTTCAGTTCCTTGGCCTCACCATTGAACAAATTAACCTCACAAAGCAAGAAGGCTCCCCCATTTTTATGGTCTACGGAAGCTCACATTGCCTTTACTAAACTAAAGGACTGCTTAGTGTCCGCGTCTGTTCTTTCATGCCCAGATTATTCCCAACCCTTTCAAATTCACACCGACGCGAGTGACTACGGTATCGGTGCAGTTCTGACTCAGGACATAAAAGGCGAGGAAAGAGTCATAGCATACATGAGCAAGTCATTGTCCAAACAAGAACGCAACTATAGTGCAACAGAGCGCGAAGCCCTTGCAGTTCTTTTAGCAGTTGAACATTGGCGTTGCTATGTAGAAAATGGCCAAAAGCTAACGGTATTCACGGATCATTCTGCCCTTAAATGGTTTTTAAAACTAAATAATCCCACAGGTCGTTTGGCTCGCTGGGGTGTTCGACTGTCGGCATACAATTTAGAAATAAAACACCGTCGTGGTTCAGAAAATGTCGTACCTGATTTTCTATCGCGTTCAACTCCCGTATCAGCCATTGATAGTGACCATTCTACCAATAATGCTATACCCAAAACTTCAGATTCGTGGTATCTAAGTGTTTATAATGGTTGCTTAAATTCTCCAACTTCCTTTCTTGATTATCAGGTATCAGAAAATAAACTTTTTCGTTTTAAAAAGAGTCTTAATCCACTAACCAAAGAATTTGAATGGAAAGAAGTGGTACCTCTTGAGGATAGAAATAACATTATAATTAAAAATCACGCTGAGCCAATCTGTGGCCATCTTGGTATTTTTAAAACTTTTAAACGACTATCACTAAAATATTACTGGCCCGGTATGTATGCGGATGTGGTCAAAGCAGTAACTTCTTGCGACACTTGCATAGCCCACAAACACCAAAATCACGCAACGCTTGGACACATGGGTAAACCCAAATCTTGTTACAGACCTTTTCAGATGCTTAGTATTGATCTTGTTGGACCTCTACCGGTTACCAAGAAACAAAATTCTTACATATTTGTCGTAACCTGTTGTTTTTCAAAATACTGTTTGCTTTTCCCTATTAAACGAGCTAATGCTGACATAATCTCCAGAATTCTTGAAGATAACGTATTTTTGGTGCACGGTATCCCATTTACTATCATACTCGATAACGGCAAACAATTCGTTAGCGCTACTCTAAAGAACTTAATAGCTAAGTACAACATACCAAACTTACATTTTACACCGAAATACTCGCCTCACATAAATACCGTTGAAAGGTATAACAAAACTATAATGACTGCTCTGTCAACTTTCATAAATAACGATCAACGTACTTGGGATTTAATTATACCTAAAATCCAATTTGCTATTAACAGCTCCGTGAATGAAGTAACTGGTTTCACGCCTTCCTTTTTAGTATATGGTCGTGAACTGGTTAGTTGTGGTACTCATTACAGGGACTGTAAATTCGACAGCGATATCATATTTGAACCACGTGATTCGTATGCTGAAAATCTAGGTTATTTAGCTACTATCTTCAACAAAGTACAAGGAGCTCTTTTGCAAGCCCATACTAGAAACTGTCAGTCATTCAATTTACGAAGAAAACCTGCCGAATACAATTTAGGTGATATTGTCTGGAAGCGAACTTTCTACCAAAGCGACAAAGACAAATATTTTAATAAAAAATTAGCCCCTAAATTCATTAAATGTAAGGTAGTCAATAAAAAATCACCACTAGTTTATGAATTAGCTGAGATGTCTGGAAAATCTATCGGAGAATGGCATATTAAAGATCTGAAACAAATTAACTACAAAGAATGACAAAACTTAGCTACATATGGTACATTGCTTGGAACAACTGAAAACTAAAATATTTTAAATAATTTAATTTAAACTAAAACTACTTTTTACATAACTTATCCCTAAAATAAATAAAAATCTAAATCTAATGTCGCCTATCTAGTGCCTAAAATTGGGCTAAAATGGATTACTACCTTAACTATATACAATACAGATACAGTTACCTATACACTGCCACTACATATGAACCATTCCTTCTTTTTACTATTTCCTTATTTACACTGTTGGTCTACCCCAATTGTCTTACAAGACGATGGTCTACCCCATTCATGCTTCTATATTATTACTATCGGCCCTACATCCATAGTAAGAAAGCAATCTTGGTTCTACCCCAATGATTTCTTTTATTGGTATCATGGCCCTACACCATTGATAACTTATACACATCTTCCTACACATTACACTCTACACAGCGGTTTGCAACTGTTTAAATAAGCCTATGCAGGAGCGGCTGGTGACTCCAAAAGTAAGCCAAAACCACACACTTCCTATCTATATTAATATCTGCCATTTTATTTATCTATCATCCATTGGTTATATGTAGACTGCACTGCATAATAAACTCTCATAAGATCTACGTTCGGTTCGCGTGGGTGTTTTGCGTTATATGCAGAATACTCTGAATGATAGCGTGCGGAAGGCACAGGATCTAAAGTGTCAGCTGCTGATTAAAAGATGAATGAATAAAAGAGGATGGGTGAAAGGGATAGGAATGATAGTGTAGCGTGAACCAAATGCTTTCAGTAGCAGTAGCAGCGGATTTTCCCTAGGAAAAATCCTACCCTAAAGAGGGGGGTACTGTAACGTTGTACGTTTTTATGCTCTAATTTCTTCGAATCTATAGATACTTACGAGTGTATCGAGTTGAAATTCTATAAAACATTCGTCTTTATATTGGAACGCGCCGCACGCCCGAACTCACGTCTCGGAAACCGGTTCCGTTGGCCGAACCCCTTCCACCGTTCAAACTGCGAGCGACGCGTCACGCGAGTCACCGATGCCAGTGCGACCGGGGAAAGGATTATTACCGACCTACCGCGAACAGCTGAGCGCGTACTCTCGAGTTCTATTTTTTCACAGTGAGGCCCTAATACCGGCCACTTAAAATATAAAACTTTAAATATATCTACTAATTAAATTCAGTGAACCCCATATCGGGTGAGTGTTGCAAAACGTTTACAAATAATCGCTAGATTTAAGTAATGCATGACTTGCTAAAATTATCATTGTGCTACGATTAATTGCTTTTAATACTTTCACCATCATAGTGTTGCAAACCTTTAGTAGATATTTAAACTGTTATCTGTCGTGTTCTAAAATGTAATTGACCTATAGTTTTAAATATTGTGTTTACCGACTTTACAATTTGCATTGACCTTTGGAACGGTTAACCTTGGCCGTGTCATGACGGTCAACCATTTTAAACTTACAACGACATTTTTATTATAGCACATCGTTCTCTTAAATTCGAAATCTAATAACACTGCTATTAATTTATTGCATAAGATGTATTAAGTATGAAACTACTCTCATATTAGCTGTTATTCATCTTACAATTAACAACGTCATGTAGTTTTGCTAGCTAATGTACCACGCTGCCTAGACTGCCCCATCTCGATAGCTACTTAGTGCTGAATCACCGCTTTCCATTTTAGTATGTTGTGTTGCTAACGGGATGCCGCAGTAACAGACTGGATTCGGTCAATTTCTAAAATTACCAATTACCGAATTCCAGGGTTCAAGTTCAAGTCCAAGTTTGAGTCTCCAGCTTCAAGCCTCAAGTTCCAGCTCAAGTACTTGTAAGCCACCGAGGCTGCGTTTTCTACTCTTCTTCTTCCTCTTCGTTCCTGCCTAATGTCCTTGACGCCGTCATCTATCGACCGTCAGGATTAGAAACGTTCCTGCCGAAGACCTTGCCTGCCCTTGAGTCTCCGTCGGTCAGCTGCTACCCGGGAAGGAGACCGCGGACCCCTACACATCCGGATACTGAGGCAGGATAGTGGTGTTTCTCTTGCGACCTTCAATTCCTCGCGTGCTCGATATTTTAAAACCACCCCCAGCTCAACCGACTATTTGTTTTTTTTAAGAATAAATTGTTAATCCAATTGTTACCATTTTTTTTTCTCACAAGCCTATCTGCCTAGAACCTACGTTACAATATGTAGCGGTCGGGACCGCGTGCAACAGCTAGTAATAAGATATAGGTCTGTAAAAACATCCTTACCTCAGGGTTATGCCAGAAGACCTTGATAAATCTGTTGTTAAGGACCGCTTCCGTACTCTTATAAGCGACGTTGGCCTCGGTTGGATTGCTAAAAGTTATCAGAGCCGCTTCGGGGTCGCCGTCGTAACAAACCTGAAAAAATATAATGATATAGTATTCTAAAGCTCTCATATAACGTCATCTAGTCTCAAACTAAGCATGACTTGTATTATGAGTACTAGCTAACTGATAAAATTAGTTATATATTTCAAAATACATACATTATATAGATCAATTACATCCTGACTCAGAATAAATGTTCATGTTCATAATGCAAACATTTGACCTGAGTGGAAATCGAGCCTGTGACCTCTGGTATAGCAGTCAGGGCCACTTACCACTAGACCAACAGGCCCGTCAAGATTCAAAGCTGACACAAGCTTCCCAATCCCAATATTTAATGTCCAACAGAAAACTATGTTGCGATCGATCATAATTATTCTATTAATAAGTTGTGAAGACAAAGGTTGTGAGGAAACTTATTTATTACATGTTTCCCACTGCTGAGCAAAGGCCTGCCTCCCAACTTTCCATGTTTCCCTTAGTAAGTATATCGTAGTTCTCCATGCAGGAGGGAGAGGGGAGAAACTTGGATTGCAAATATTGAATTATGAAATAGCAAGCAGCGACTTAGGATGGTGATCAATACTCGAACCTTCCCTATGCGAGAAGAGGCCTGTGCCCAGCAGTGATATACCTACAAACTGATATTAAATAAATGATTATTTACCTGTATATTAACAATCTTGCCGAATTTACAAAAGTGATTGTTCAAATGCGTGATGTCGTTGAGTCCTCTCGGTACTTTCTTGACTTCTAAGGAGCAATTCGCCGCGTTAGCCGGCAGCGGAGGACGAGTAGAACCTAGAAACATGATATAGTATTAAATCATACATAAAATACATCTATAGTGAGGAAAACTAGGCGAGATAAAAAACGTAAACAAGCGGACCGTTCCTGAGTTATATTGCGATATCGAGGGATTATTATATGCATGTATGGCGTGAGTTGGTCGATGACAGCTGTCGTTATGTGTTTCGTGATACAAGAAAGCAGCCAGTACAGCAGTTGTCAACAAAAGATCAGCCATGTTGTGAACAAGTTCGTTCCTTCATTTTTGTCAAAATTCGAACTTTATAATAGGTTATTCAAATAAAAATGTTATGAACACCTGAAAATCTGGTCACGCTGTATATGGTTAATATTTATCTCGGAGAGCTAAGGCTTATAGAAGAGTAGTGTGTGTGTATGCTCACCAAAGCGGTTGTAGTCGAAGTTCTTCTTGTGAGGCGGCGGCGGGCGCGGCGCGGCGGCGCGCGGGCGGCCCGCCGCGCTCGACACGCGCTCGCTGCGGGGGACGAGAGTTAGTACTGGGTATAGTTATCCGCACGGATCTTGGGCGCGAGGCGGAAGACTGGGGATCGCTTTACGCATCGTAAAATAAAACGCCGATCAAATTGTGCATACTCGTCGTATAAACACAGAACAAATTTCAACCAATCACTCATGACGGCTATGACGCGGTGCGCTGCGGACCAATGACTAAACTTTATCCGCCCCGTGCCTCACTTCATACCGCAAAAGGGACGAAAAAAATCACTTCTGCGCAGGTGAAGATCAGCGCTCAAGATCCGTGCCGGTAACTATAAGCAGTACAGGCTTCATTTCAGAATAATCTGACTTGTTCGAGTTGTACTAGTAATACATTATGTCTGAAAGCATGGCTAATTGCAAGACTGAACTGAGAATTGAGTTTTCATGATATATTACGTTTTATGCACAGAAACACGTAATAAAACGTGTGTTTTTTTTAAGTTTGAATTCTCTATCCTATATATTCTATCCTTTTTTAGCCATGAAAAAGAAATACAACTTCACACGCGTACAGTCAGCGCCAAAAGTCGATGAACAGAATCAACTTTACAAAACAGCTGTTCACACTAAAATGCCATAAGTTATAGTCGCAACTAGGAAACAAAATAGAATGTACAACAGAAATTTACAAAAGTCGTTAAACACGAGTATTTCAAAAGTATCTGTGCACTAGTATTCCTAATGTCGCTGAACATCATTCTATCAAAAGTCACTAAACAGCAGAAAAAACAAAATTAGGCTAACAAAGTATATTTCTAATGTTGCCGTGACTGTGTTAATGTACCTACTTTTGACGCTTATGTTGTTGAGCTACTTTTGGGACAGTGCTTGCTGTATCTATGTATATCAATACAATTTATAACTATAAAAATGCTGGACCGATTTTGATACAATTTGAGTGGAGTGACATTTAAAAACATCGTTATTTAGAATTTTTAATCCATTATTTTTTTTGTAAAATATTAAAATAATATAAAAAAATATATTTTAAATTAAATTTATTATTTCACATATTTAATTTATTACTTTAATTAATAATTCCAATGAAAATATTTTAGATATTGTTAACGAAACCTTCTTCTCCTCCTCCTCACCTCCTCACTGTCCTCACTTCTGGTTTCTAAGATCAGAAGTGGGATAGACCACGTGCTTTGTGCTGTTTGTGCCATCTGTTTTAAGTTAAAGTAAAGGATTTGTTTGATTTTCATCTAATTACTGCAAATTTTATTTTTGACTGTGCCACGAGTATCGGTGAGCTTCTTATTTTTTTTTCTGCTTTTCCTGAGACATGCCCGAACGTTCGAAAATGTGTTAGAAACCAAAACGATTCGCCTCGATCGTGTCGTAATTGTTCTCGCACGTTGAGAAGTAGATCGCTTTGTCATCGCATAAACACCGTGAGCGTTCTCGTGGTTGTAAGCCTTAATCGCGGTCCCAGTTAACGGAAGCCTCTTCGCGAGGCTACTGAGATTAAGAAACACCCTAATTTCAATAGAGAAGATGGCTGGAAGATATCACCTACTTGGGGCCCAATAATAAATAAACTCAAGGCCAAACCCAAGAGCAGCGCTGCAAGACATCAAGACACAGTGTCGGACAACAAAGAATTAATTAAAATATGAAGGTAGAAAGAGCAAAATCTTCTGTCAAGACAAACACCATCTCAGTCTGCCCGTGACCATGATACCTGCGAAGGTGTCGAAACGTCGGGAACTAATATCTAAAATTAAACGGCGGTAAAATCCGTAAATGTAGTTTCATTTCAATGGATTAAAAAATTCTAAATGTTCATGTTTTTAAATGTCACTCCATTCAAATTGTATCAAAATCGGTCCAGCATTTTTATAGTTATAAATTGTATTGATATAGATACAGCAAGCACTGTCCCAAAAGTAGCTCAACAACATAAGCGTCAAAAGTAGGTACATTAACACAGTCACGGCAACATTAAAAATATACTTTGTTAGCCTAATTTTGTTTTTTCTGCTGTTTAGTGACTTTTGATATAATGATGTTCAGCGACATTAGGAATACTAGTGCACAGATACTTTTGAAATACTCGTGTTTAGCGACTTTTGTAAATTTTCTGGTGTACATTCTATTTTGTTTCCCAGTTGCGACTATAACTTATGGCATTTTATTGTGAACAGCTGTTTTGTAAAGTTGATTCTGTTCATCGACTTTTGGCGCTGACTGTACATAAGCATCGTTTTTTATAAGTAAATAATTGGGAAATTCGTCATATTCGGATCGAACATCCGTGATTCCATGACGAATCCAGTTCACCAGGATATACTGTAGCTTTTCTAGTTAGTCTAGTTACCTGGGTATGGGGATGAGCTCTCTCGGCGGGTGTGGGTGGTGCGGGTGCGGCGGCGGGTAGGCGGGGAAGCCTCCGCACCAGATGTCCGGCGTCAACGGGTTGTATTCTGTAGAGGAAATAACTTGTTTAGCAAGTGTTATACTAATTTTAAACCTATAGTAAATGCATAAACATTTGCCTTTTTTTTGTCTGCCGACTCACGCGCATAAAATCGACCGAATTTCTGTTGGGGCTCTGTTCTGTTGTCCACATATCAGAGTGGGTTTACCCAGCTTCTTTTTCTGGTATCACCTTCTGAATATGCTTCATAAATACACAATAATTTCAATGGATCCATCGCACCTGATGACAGAAACGGCCCGTACCAACGTTCGATAATAAATGAATAAATTACGTTCGTCTGGCAGCTCAACAGAAATTCAGTTGCGCGTAAAATAAGTGACCGAAAATACGCGACTCACAACTCATAAAATAACGTTCGTTAAGTCCCTAAGCGGAGATCTGAGCCGTGATAAGTCGCGCTCACTGGGTTTGGCGTGGTGATTTCAACCATTCGGCCAGGCATGCAGTAACATTTTTTCCGAAAGGGAAATCACCAAATTACTCATTCCGCTTCAGGTTGAGCGGTATCAGACTTCTACTGATTAAACCCCACCCATGTTCCTTCCTTTGCCCTTCGTGTACCGGGGCCACGGTAACCCTTTTAGGCAATCCTGTTGCCTCGGCAGATACCTTAGTAGTCTAACTTGCATAAATAACTTTAACTTTTGACAAGATGGTGACAAGTGGCCCAGGTCGTAACGTATTGCCGTGGTCCCAGTGGGTCAGCAGCCCGGGCTCGCTGTGTGTGTGCTAGTGTGTGGTGTTACCGGGCACGGGCGGCGGCAGCGCCAACACGGAGGTGAGCGCGGCGGCCGCGTCCTCCAGCACGACGGGGTCGCTGCCGTGGTCCCACTGGCACAGGTCGCCGCGCATGCAGTAGCCCTTCTCTGAGGACAAACAAGCTTGTATTGACTAAAGTGAAGAGGAAAATTTAATTAATTCAAGCCTAATAAGTGACTTACAGCCCGCCGTTGTGCACCCGAATTGTGGTCCCGGTCCAATGTCACCGGAACCACGACTCGGTTGCAGGTTTGTGAGTTTTCTAGCACGCACTTTTGGGAAAGCAGATCGAAACAGGCATTATCATGAACGACTAACCTATCTAAATATAATATTTTCGTCCATTTTTTGCGATCACCGAAAAAAAAAAACCACAGATTTTTGGGTCAATAATTCACAAATATCACACAAAAGAATCCGGTCTCAAACTAAGCAAAGCTTATTATTATGAGTACTAGATAACTGATAAACATACTTAGTTATTTCCAGATACATAAGAATAGATAAAATACACCCAGAAACAGAACAAACGATCGCGCTCATCACAACATTTGTCCTGGCGAGAATTGTAGCCACGACCTCCAGTGTCTCCAGTATAGGAGTGAGAGCAACTAATCACTAAATAAGATATACATCTATACTAATACTAGCTGACCCGGCAAACGTTGTTCTGCCGAATTTTTTTTTCTAGTTATATGTATTTTTAATGCCACATTATAAAAAAAATAAAAACAAAACAATTTCGTCCACAAAATTAAATATTTTTTTTAGTGTGAGCAACCCTTATCACTTATTGGTATGAAAAATAGATGTTGTTCTATTCTCAGACCTATCCAATATGCATACTAAATTTCATAAGAATCGGTTGAACCGTTTCGGAGGAGTACGGTAACTAACATCGTGACACGGGAATTTTATATATTAGATATAAAGCTGAAGAGTTTGTTTGTTTGAACGCGCTAATCTCTGGAACACCTGATTCAAATTGAGAACTTATTTTTGTGTTGAATAGACAATTCATTGAGGAAGGTTCTAGGCTACATACCATCGCGCTGCGACTACTAGGAGCGAAGATGCAACGGAAAATGTGGAAAAAATATTCATCTTCGAGGGTTTATGTTCAAAAATTCCTAACTTATATCTTCTAACCACGCGGACGAAGTCGCGGGCAACAGCTAGTAATACATATACATCAATAGGTACATACCATCGAAATCTCTACACCTTCGTTTGTAGGCGTCGTTGTGATCGAGCCTCGTCTCTTGGTGGGGGGAGGTTGACCCGCGTGACCTGTCACGTGACCTCTCCCGAGATCTGTAAGTAACGAGATGTATAAATACTTATAACACACGACTCCCGCTGTAAGGGATTTAATTGTCCTTGTGTCGTGAGAGGTTTTAACAAACATACAAATATCTTGCACAAAGACACCCAGACTCAGAACAAGCATCATCATTGGCTTAGCCTTTTCCCAACTATGTTGGGGTCGGCTACCAGTCTAACCGGTTTCAGCTGAGTACCAGTGTTTTACAAGGAGCGACTGCCTATCAGACCTCCTAAACCCAGTTACCTGGGCAACACGATACCCCTTGGGTAGACTGGTTGTCAGACTTTTCAAGCTTCTGACTACCTGTAACGACTATCAAAGATGTAAGAATAACAGCCGGGACCCACAATTTAACGTGCCTTCCGAAACACGGAGGAACTCGCTATGACACAGATGGTCACCCATCTACGGACCAACCGCGTCAAGCATAGCTTAACCTGTGAGCGTTTCACTTATGCGGTTATAGCTTAGCCACGAGCTCCTCTCCGACTCAGAACAAGCATTCAGACAAATGCTTGTCCTACGCGGGGTCGATCCGGCGATATTTCGCGTTCAATGCGTTTTGTGTGGTGACCTCAACCACTCGGCTATCCGTGCAGGGGGTAATTTGGCTGGTTGGGTCGATGTAAAAATTCACATTTCTAAATTATCTCGGGTCGGAGTGTTTTTGGTACCTTCGTTGTATCTGAATTCCATAACACAAGTGCTTCAGCAATTTACTTTGGGTTCAGAACAATGTATGTGATGTTGTCCGCATTCACTTACCGGTCCCTATCCCTAGAGCGAGACAGTCGGTCCCTGTGGTCTCGGTCTCGAGACATCCTGTCTCGCTCCAACTCGCGTGGCACCCTCAGTCTGTCCCGTTCTCGCTCGTGGTCTCGATCCCGTCCCGCCGGTGATCTTGATCTGAAAGTAATTGGAATTGTTAAATTTTTATATTAACTATCGTGTCACTGATTCATTATTAAACGATGCAAATTAATCAGGCGTATTTATCGGGAGTGCCGCCGCGCCAGCTCATGAGTAAGGACTCCGGTTTGGTCCGAAACTAGTCGGACAATCCTGATAAGTACGCGTGAGTAAACCGTTACATCATTTAATAAATTTTAATATGTTTATGAACTATTTTCCTATCGAGTATTTATTGGGGGAAAGCGGGGTTAAGTAGTAGACGCAACTTGAGTTGTCCATCATAAGCTGGCGCGGCACTAAATACGTTCGTGTTAACCATTTTTAAGCAATTATGAATAAGCCTCACTTAAGTTAACACAATAATGATAATGTTTGGTATAAGTATGAAAGCACCTCATCATCATCGGCCAAGCCTTTTTCCTAACTGTGTCGAAAGCATCTCTGTTTTGTTATCAAAACTAATCCGTTCATGAGATATTTCTTTATAATAACTATCGTGACACTGATTCATTATTAAATGATGTAACGGTATTAAGGACTCGAAGTCGAACGAGAGGTCGTCCAGCAAATAATAAGTGTAGCAACCAGCCTCATCTAGATTGAGTTGCCAAGGCTACAATTTTCTACCATTTCCTTCTATATTCTACTACAATACACCAAGAGCTGTTATACTGACTTTCGTCTTTTTTATACTACATAAATTACTATTTACTACTAAATTTTTACATACACAATCTCACATAGATCGGTTACTCAGCCTTTCACTACACAGCAGTTACTTTTCTACCATATAATACTACAATTATCAAAGTGATTTGTAAAGTCGCTAGAAAGCGGCGGAAGGCCTCGAAATAGGGATGATGACTGGGTATAAAAAGAGAAAATCTAATTAGTCCCTTAGATAATTAAAAAGTATTAGACAAGTATTCTTTCCTAATAATACGTTTGCGAGAAAAATTAAAAATACGCATCCATTATTTAAACAATAAACTAAAAGGAAGACACTGAAAATAAAACGTCATCATCCCTATTCTCTACGCTACAGAGTTGTACCATTTTCTACTAATTTCTACTAGACATACCTAGAGCGACTGTTCTGCCTGTCGCTGGCGGGCGGCGGCGGACTTCTGTTTCTGTAGCGACCGCGCGGCGACGGCGAACGGGAAAGCGCTCGTCTGATGTACAATCATTCATTTAATATTTATTTCACATCTTTCACACAACGCCATCTAGTCTTAAAACTAAGTTTTCGCTTGTACTATGAGTCCTAGACAACTGATTAACATACTTATATATAAATACATATATAACACAGATAAATTACACCCGGACACAGAACAATAGATCGCGCGAAACAAACATTTGTCCTGGGTGGGATTCGAACCCACAGCCTCTGGTATAGCAATCAGGGTCTCCAACCACTAGAACAACAGGCCAGTCAATATCTAATTTAGTTATTAATAATACCAGCTTAAACCTCTTAGCGAAGGCTTGTAGCTGAGGAAGATAAATGTTGATATATCCGAACCCAATCCATTAATACCGAGAAATACATTTTACATTTATCATCTGTGAACTTTTCAACTATATAACTATCAAGTTATACGAGATATGTACATTCAGGTAACAGACGGACGGACAGATTTGGGATCCTATTACGAAAACTTTGGTAATACGGTTTCTTTTTTACCTTCTTGGGTATGGAAACCTAAAAGGGGTACAAGAGAAAGCAGAGAAATGAAATGAAATTGTTAATCTGCAAATAAATAAATGGCATCGCTTTTATATGGCAAAAGTTATTTTTTTAGGCTAGCTAGAGTTGTCACGTGACATGATTAACCAGCAAGAGATAGGCATAGTACTAATTGTAAGTAGGATTGTAACGCATTGCCATACTCCGACACAAAAACTCGGATGACGTAGCACAGCGGTTCAGGTTTAGTCATGGTGGTTTAGGCATGAGGTTGCAATGCAGTCCTTCATACAGCGACCGCGGGCTTCCACCAGCCAGTACTGCGAGCAGGTGGGTCACTTTCTCGTGTTGTGTGTGGAGGTAAATAATGCCGATGCCTAACACTCTAGACAGACGGACAGCATTTCAACTGCTGATGCTGGTGGTACAGTTTGGATGCAGTTTGCGCGGGTTGGTTCCATGACCGCCAGAATAGAGAATCGTGGAAGGATTTGGGGGAGGCCTTTGCCCAGCAGTGGGACACAGTGGGCTAGATAAAGAAAATGCAGTTTGAATACAGTTGACACGACTGCACGCCGACTGCAATTGGACCCCGCTCGGTTGGTTTTCAGTTCTATTGCAGTCGTGTGAACTGCATCCGAAGTGTAAATTCGCAGTTGAAATGCAGTCTGTCTGCCTAGGGCCAAGCAGCCAGCCGGCAGGCGGCGGTGGAGTACAGTTACCTGCGCGTGTCGGGCGCGTGGTCGGGCTCGCGCGCGTGGCGCCGCTGCCGCGCGCGCCGCTCCCACGAGCGCGAGCGGCGACGCCGCCGGTCCTCCTTGTCGCGCGTCTGCGGAGAAGCATTACATTAAGTCAAACAATGAGGTCTATACCATCGGTGTGAGACTACGATTTGGCTGCTTCACTGAACTCATTGGTGACCACATTCACAAGAGCCCCGATACTGGTATTTAAGATGACCGATGATTTAATGGCAATCGGATTAAATTAGAAACAAACTTTTTTGAGATTTAACAAGGAGCGACTGCCTATCTCACCTCCTCAACCCAGTTCCCTGGGCAAGATATCTATAGGCAGGTATGACAGATAAATCATATGTCTTATTAACTCACCGAATCATTTCGTCTATCTCTTCTTCTCGGTGGCTGGTCTACTGGTTCTTCTAGAAGTTCAGTCAACGGTAATACCTAGGACAAAAATACTGTATTAGACACATAATTATTACCAAGCTAAATTTTTGCTTATCTGACCTCCTTAACTCAGTTTTCTGGGTAACACGATACCCCTTAGTCAAGCTTCTGACTACCCGTAACAACTGTCAAAGATGTAAGCACATAAGCCGCGACCCACAAATTAACGTGGCTTCCGAAAGACGGCGGAATTCGTCGAGAAAGATAGTCACCCACAACATACACAAGGCGTCAAGCGTAACCGCTTAATCTATGATCGATAGTTTTGTCATAGCCACGAGCTCTTCGAATGTATCTGTTTGATTGTCCCATATCCCATATAAATAAAGAAATGGGGAGTGTTCCGTACCTTGACGAGCGTGTGTTCGCTGTGGGGAGCGCGGGGCGCGACGGCGCGGGCCCCGCGCGACACCACGAGGCGCGCGGGCGCCCCCGCGCCCCCGGCCGCGCCCCCCGCGCCCCCGGCCGCGCCCCCCGCGCCCGCGCCCGCCGCCGGGGAGCGCGCGCGCCGCGGCACGCCCGACAGCGCCGCGCCCGGCGCCGGCGCCGCCACAGCCGCCGCACCCGCCGCACCGGCTACACCGGCTGCTCCTGCTACACCTGCCACACCTGCCGCGACAAACAACATCTCAATTAAAACTCATTTATTTAAAGTGAGCTATAGTTACCGGCACAGTTATTGAGCGCTCGGAGGAAGAGTGGGGATCGCTTTGCGCATCGTAAAATAAAACGCCAATCAATTGTGTGTACTCGTCGTCTTGAGGTGAATGCAACTGCAGCAAACAACGAATTTCAACTCATCCCTCATGTCGGCTATGACGCGATGCGCTGCGGGACACTCACTGCACCTGAATCCACCCCCGCGCCTCAATTCATACCGCAAAAGGGACACAAACAATCACTTCTGCGCAGGTGAAGGTCAGCGCTCAAGATCCGTGCCGGTAACTAAGACTTAAGTAAGACTTTGAACCACACAGTTTCGACCACCATTCTGGTGAATGGTGGGCGAAACTGGGTAGTCATTAATTCAAATTCGGCTACTAAGCAACATTTTTTTAAGGTAAAATTTCATGGACAGCACCGAATTTCGTCCGCCCTTCACCGCTTCCTAAGTGCTTTTTCAACGAGAGAAAAAACAGTGCATAAAACTCCCCAGGCAGCATTTAAAATTATTGACTTGTCGAAATCCTACAGTGTAAGACATTGTAAAATTATTAACAAAAGATTGCCGAAATCAAAAACATAAAAAAAAACATATGTCCAAGAATAATATCATTCTACAGTGGACAATGCCTTTCACCGACCCTAGGTGCGATACAAGCAGCGCCTTGTTTTAATAATTAAATTAATTATCAATGATAATCCGTGCTCAATCTAAATTGATAACTACCTTCTCAAAAATCAACCTTATTTTAATACAGTCACTATTTATGGCTTAAGTTAAAAATAATTTTAGAAACCCACTAAACAGGATACAAATAGAAAGATCTCCCAAAGTTAACGAAAACAAATTCAAAGTGGGTGATTTCAATTCTATAAATAAAATTCCATAAAATACATTTATTTATAAACAGTCCAGTGGTCAGTCGCTTAAAATAGTAGGTAAACATATGTTATCACTATTTATAGGTTTAACAGAATATAATTTTTAATAATAACTTAACATTGAGGGGTTTGCTTTTCGTCAATCTGATTTAATTAAAATGGGGATGATGACAATTCCTAACTAAAATCACTAAAATATTTAACAAAAACTGAATATCTTGAAATAAATCCCCCTCATAGCTCTATATTTTGATAGGCACTAGCTGCCCCGGCGAACTAAGTACCGCCTGGCAGTCGAAGATAGCAATGCAGTCAAAACATTGCATGATTTTTTGCATCTTTTCCATATTCTATCACCATTTAAACCTTCTCTGGACTTAAACGAATATATCAAAACGTTCTCGACTTTTAGGGAGACTAACGACCAGCAATTCGTTTTTCCCACGTTTTTATACACTCACTTTTCTTGTTTGTTTGTAGTTCCGGTTGGATTTTTGCAACTCAATTTTGAGGCACTTCCTTATAAGCTAGCAGGCTGAAATTGTCAGGGTAGCTTCAAACCCGATGACAATGCAAATTACAACTATAAAAACGGCTGGACCGATTTTGATAAGATTTAAAAACGTGGGTTTTTTTATATTTTTTAATCTAATAGATTTAAAAGCATTATTAAATGATGAAACGGTTTACTCACGCATATTTATCGGGGGTGCCCGACTAGTTTCGGACCCAACCGGAGTCCTTAATCATGAGCGACCGGTGACCGGTGAATCAGTCTCACGATAGTTATTATAAAAATATAGATTTAGAAGCAACTACTATATAATCCACAGAAAACCCTAGACACAATAGGCTTGATAATAGATAATTAGTAGTTGGTTATCACTAACCGTTATTATTTTCTACTTCAGGCTCCTTTGCCGGTTCGACGTCGGCGGGGGGCGGAGAGGGCAGCTTTTCTTTCTCCTCCCGCCCTGGCTTCAAATACTCATTGCTCTCCAACGATTTGAAGAGCATCTCAACGAACGGCTTTGTTTCTGTAACATATAATGTAGTATTAGTATTAATGAATTTCTAAATGCGGATGACGTTGCACGGCGGTTCAGGTTTAGTCAGTAAGAGTCTGACACTAGCCGCTTCGTCACCAGATAAGTGAGGATTCTGCTGCCCGAGTTAATTCTGCTAGTCTATTCTTCTTTTTTTACTTAAAAAGAAGATTAGACTAGTTGAATCGCACATCGTTTCTCACAATGTTTTTCTTCATCACCTATTTTTGGGATGGTGAATCATTAAATGATTCCTTCCGCTTTGGGTTGAGTAGACAGGAGTGTCAGACTTCTACTGATTAAAACCCACCCTTGTTCCTTCCTTTGCCCTTCTTGTACCGGGGCCACGGTAGTAACCCTTTGGGGCGATCCCGCTGCACGGGCAGGTTAATAAAGCTGTAGTCTATGTGACGCACCGGTCACGGCGACTATTCGAAGAATTGTGAGGATAATATAGATAATGCTTCTTACCCTGTTGGAGGAACACGTCCAGCTGATCCACCATCACCTCCCGAAGCTCCTCAAGCGGTTTGTCCTTTTTGACGAGAGCGTAAACATATTTGGCGAGGGCGGCTGGGTCGGCATCACATCTGGAAACATTCAAAATAAATTTAGTTAAGTTTATTTCTATAACCGCTGGGTCCCGTTGGATGCAGGTGGCAATGAACCGGTCGCGCTGGAGAACTTATGGAGAGGCCTATGCAGCAGTGGACTGCTATAGGCTGAGATGATGATGATGATGATAATTTCTATAAGGCCGATCTTCGGACGCTTCACGCCAATGACACAATGACGGTAAAGTGGCGCTCTCTCGTATCAGAGGCCAAGACACAATTCGGGTCGCTGAGCCAACGGATTTAGTAAGTTATTTCTATGTTGATTGGCTTGTTGATATAGTGTTTAGTGACCCTGACTGCTATATCGGAGGCCGTGGGTTCGATTCCCACACGGACAAATTTTTGTCTGATGAGCACGATCATTTGTTCTGTGTTTATTTATATTATGGATGTATTTAAAAATATAAAAGCTTCTTATCAGTTGTCTAGTACTCTTAATGCAAGTTTTGCTTAGTTTGAGACGAGATGGCGTTGTGGAATGTTATTATCATGATTCATATAATTTAAGCATTGTAAAAAGGTGACAGCGTGCTAATTAAATAATAATTCAATACTTGTGTCGCGAAAGTTTGACAAATATTCAAGATACTCAGAACAAGCAAGTCCCAAGCAGGGATCGAACCTGCTATACGTCGTGCATAGTGCACACACTCAGCTATCCGTGAACTCATTATTAAGCCATCAATTAGTCATCTAAGTTATAATAATATTTTAAAAAATAATGATAACTTAGGCCAATCAGAATCAGGTACCGTTTAGATAAAAGTCCTAAGTTTATGTAATTCACGGTTACGTCTTATCAGAAGCTGATAAGGCACAGTGTTTTATGTAATTCGGTTAGTACATTTACTACATATCAATTATAGTTATTTAAATCGATTTCTAGCGAATGGAAGGCGCTGAATGTGTCGGAATAGGAAGTGGTGATGGATTGATATAAACTCTGACGAATTGGCTGGTCCCAAGTGGGCTAGGATTGAGACTAGTAGAAGGTTTGGGGTAGAAAGTAGAAAGAAAGATATATATTTGCCATGGTGTCAGACGAAAACTAAGAAATTTATCCTAATAGTATTAAAAACTAAAGCCTTGAGTCCGTACCAATGCTGAATGCACCATGTGACCGAATACCTAAGATGTATGTCTTCAACAAAGCATACACAATACAAACGACAGAAAACAAACAAGATTCCTCGGGAATACACGAGGTACGCGTCTACACAGATAGCTCAAAAACGGACTCAACAAGCACAGGCGCAGGAGTATTCTCAATGGACCTGAACATCAACATATTAATACCTCTGGGTGCAGACAACTCGATCTTCCAATGCGAGTGTGTAGCCATCACCCAGGCGGCCAGAGCTATAGAAAGGAGAGGGGTCCAGGACCAAGCCATCAGGATTCTCTCCGATAGCATCGCGGTTCTTAAGGCAACTACATCGTCACGTCGTCGCTGATACAAGACGTCCGTGGTTTGTTACTCTTTCACGCAAAAACAACTGAAGGGATTTTAACGAAATTTGGTACACAAATAATTAACCCCTAGAAAGATAGTCTGGCGTAAAATTGACGCATGCATTCTTGAAATATTGCTCTCTCTTTCTAAATAGCGCGAATCCGTCGCTGTGCGTTTAGGACATCTCAGTCGCCGCTTGGAGCTCCCGTGAGGCGTGCTTGTCAATGCGGTAAGTGTCACTGATTTTGAACTATAACGACCGCGTGAGTCAAAATGACGCATGATTATCTTTTACGTGACTTTTAAGATTTAACTCATACGATAATTATATTGTTATTTCATGTTCTACTTACGTGATAACTTATTATATATATATTTTCTTGTTATAGATATCGTGACTAATATATAATAAAATGGGTAGTTCTTTAGACGATGAGCATATCCTCTCTGCTCTTCTGCAAAGCGATGACGAGCTTGTTGGTGAGGATTCTGACAGTGAAATATCAGATCACGTAAGTGAAGATGACGTCCAGAGCGATACAGAAGAAGCGTTTATAGATGAGGTACATGAAGTGCAGCCAACGTCAAGCGGTAGTGAAATATTAGACGAACAAAATGTTATTGAACAACCAGGTTCTTCATTGGCTTCTAACAAAATCTTGACCTTGCCACAGAGGACTATTAGAGGTAAGAATAAACATTGTTGGTCAACTTCAAAGTCCACGAGGCGTAGCCGAGTCTCTGCACTGAACATTGTCAGATCTCAAAGAGGTCCGACGCGTATGTGCCGCAATATATATGACCCACTTTTATGCTTCAAACTATTTTTTACTGATGAGATAATTTCGGAAATTGTAAAATGGACAAATGCTGAGATATCATTGAAACGTCGGGAATCTATGACAGGTGCTACATTTCGTGACACGAATGAAGATGAAATCTATGCTTTCTTTGGTATTCTGGTAATGACAGCAGTGAGAAAAGATAACCACATGTCCACAGATGACCTCTTTGATCGATCTTTGTCAATGGTGTACGTCTCTGTAATGAGTCGTGATCGTTTTGATTTTTTGATACGATGTCTTAGAATGGATGACAAAAGTATACGGCCCACACTTCGAGAAAACGATGTATTTACTCCTGTTAGAAAAATATGGGATCTCTTTATCCATCAGTGCATACAAAATTACACTCCAGGGGCTCATTTGACCATAGATGAACAGTTACTTGGTTTTAGAGGACGGTGTCCGTTTAGGATGTATATCCCAAACAAGCCAAGTAAGTATGGAATAAAAATCCTCATGATGTGTGACAGTGGTACAAAGTATATGATAAATGGAATGCCTTATTTGGGAAGAGGAACACAGACCAACGGAGTACCACTCGGTGAATACTACGTGAAGGAGTTATCAAAGCCTGTGCACGGTAGTTGTCGTAATATTACGTGTGACAATTGGTTCACCTCAATCCCTTTGGCAAAAAACTTACTACAAGAACCGTATAAGTTAACCATTGTGGAACCGTGCGATCAAACAAACGCGAGATACCGGAAGTACTGAAAAACAGTCGCTCCAGGCCAGTGGGAACATCGATGTTTTGTTTTGACGGACCCCTTACTCTCGTCTCATATAAACCGAAGCCAGCTAAGATGGTATACTTATTATCATCTTGTGATGAGGATGCTTCTATCAACGAAAGTACCGGTAAACCGCAAATGGTTATGTATTATAATCAAACTAAAGGCGGAGTGGACACGCTAGACCAAATGTGTTCTGTGATGACCTGCAGTAGGAAGACGAATAGGTGGCCTATGGCATTATTGTACGGAATGATAAACATTGCCTGCATAAATTCTTTTATTATATACAGCCATAATGTCAGTAGCAAGGGAGAAAGGTTCAAAGTCGCAAAAAATTTATGAGAAACCTTTACATGAGCCTGACGTCATCGTTTATGCGTAAGCGTTTAGAAGCTCCTACTTTGAAGAGATATTTGCGCGATAATATCTCTAATATTTTGCCAAATGAAGTGCCTGGTACATCAGATGACAGTACTGAAGAGCCAGTAACGAAAAAACGTACTTACTGTACTTACTGCCCCTCTAAAATAAGGCGAAAGGCAAATGCATCGTGCAAAAAATGCAAAAAAGTTATTTGTCGAGAGCATAATATTGATATGTGCCAAAGTTGTTCTGACTGACTAATAAGTATAATTGTTTCTATTATGTATAAGTAAGCTAATTACTTATTTTATAATACAACATGACTGTTTTAAAGACAAAATAAGTTTATTTTTGTAAAAGAGAATGTTAAAAGTTTGTTACTTTATAGAAGAAATTTGAGTTTTGTTTTTTTAATAAATAAAAAACATAAATAAATAGTTTGTTGAATTATATTAGTATGTAAGGTAAATATAATAAAACTTAATATCTATTCAAATTAATAAATAAACCTCGATATACAGACCGATAAAACACATGGTCAATTTTACGCATGATTATCTTTAACGTACGTCACAATATGAAATTAATAACCAGGAATAACTAATTAATTAATTGTGATTGATCAACTTGTGCAGTTGTAGGTTAATTACGTTTTATTTATTTCAATTAAAAAATCTCATGCTGGTATCGAAGCCAAGATTACGAGTACTAAAGGTGATGATTATAACACAAAAGCGTAATAAACCGTGAGTTAAAATCTATATTTAATCAGTGCGCGTAACATTTGCATCGGCGTAACGCGTAAGACAAACGCACAGGACAAATATAAGTCCGTCCTCGTTAATTATAAACATCGTGTTGGTCTTGACAATCTTAATTTGTAGATTTATAACTTGGACCTAACTAGATTTTATGAACAGGTAATAGTTGAGTCCAAGTCGAAATCGTGATATTGCAGGTTACGTACAAATTAGGCTAAATATCAGTTGGATAACAAATAAATTTGTGTGTTCACTCAAATTTGTCAACAACCAACAATTTTTTGACTGAAACAACAGTTGCAATATCGGTATAAGTTGAGAAATTACAGTTTATTAGATTCTGCCTAGTGAGTTGGTGACGAATAAACAGCAGACCCTCAGTAATATGGTTGTGTTTTTATCCTTTTGATGCCTGCAAATGTCATAGGAGACCTCTGCTCTTCTAGAGGGAGTAGGGATGGCTGGACTGACAGCCTCCCAAAGCCCCCTGACGCACAATGGTCCGTCTTGGAGCCTACATGCGGAAAAGGAAGCCCGCTACCAGTTACTCTTTTGATGAAGGGAAAAATCTGGTCTGAGACTAGGGTTTCCCACATCTAATTTGGTGTATGAGAAACTTAAGTTAACTAAAGTAAATGAAACAAATACCGAACACAAGTTTTCATGCACTATTTATATTATTAGTTATTTAAACAGAGATATTTAATTTGAATTTGCATTTTTTGCTTTTAATATAATATGGTATACTTGACTTTGACTACATGTAATTGTTTAGCAATATGTAGTACTAGCTGTTGCCCGCGACTTCGTTTCCGTGGGTAGAAGAAGATATAAGTTATGATTTATACCCATCCTGCTTTTTTCACATTTTCCATTGTATCTTCGCTCCTATTAGTCGCAGCGTGATGGTTTATAACCTAAAGCCTTCCTCAATTAATGGTCTATTCAACACAAAAAGAATTTTTAAATTCGAACCAGTAGTTCCTGAGATTAGTGCGTTCAAACAAACAAACTCTTCAGCTTTATATATTAGCAGTATAGAGTATAGATAATAGCAAAAAATGAATTACCATTATAGGGTGAAAATCACAGATTTTATAGTCAATAGAAATTAGTAAAGTAAAGTAGTCTAGAAATTAGTCATAATATATTATGTATTTAAATAGGCACATAACTATGAGAAAACGGCACATAGCATGTAGCACATTCAATCTCCTTGTAGGACAATCATTTGTGTGATCCACGAATGCTTGTCCTGAGTCTCGGTGTCTTTGTACACATTACATTAATGTTTCCCTATGACATAAGGATGATTTTCAGTCATACAGGAATTGTTTTAATTTCATATTTAGTCAAGTTCAGGAAATCGATGCATTATCCTTGTTGTTGGCCTGTTGGTCTAGTGGTTAGTGACCCTGACTGCTATACCGGAGGTCGTGGGTTTGATTCCCACCCAGGACAAATGTTTGTGTGATGAGCATGATCATTTGTTCTGTGTCTGAATGTAATTTATCTATAATATGTATGTATTTAGAACTATATAAGTATGTTTATCAGTTGTCTAGTACTCATAACACAAGCTCTGCTTAATTTGAGACTAGATGGCGTTGTGTGAATATTGTCCAACATTATATTATATAATATACTGTATATATATATATTATTAATTTATATAATAAAGTTACAAGGAGGGATCCTTTATATAACTTCTTTTACTTCTTTGATGACTTCTATACTAATTTATTAAGCTGATGCAGCATTAAGGAGATCTTTTCCACTATTATTGTACTCTTGTCTTGTACATTAATTGTAATTTACTTATAAGGTGGAAAATATTGTGACAATTATTTTGTAACCATCAATATATATTTGACTAGCTGTTGCCTGTGACTTCGTTCCCGTGGGTAGAAGTTATAGCCATCTTCGCTCCTATTAGTCGCAGCGTAATGGTTTATAGCCTAAAGCCTTCCTCGATAAATGGTCTATTCAACACAAAAAGAATTTTTCAATTTGGACCAGTAGTTCCTGAGATTAGCGCGTTCAAACAAACAAACAAACTCTTCAGCTTTGTATATTAGTATAGATATAGATTAGTTCAGTGATGATATCGCCCACTTTTTAAATAGAGATTCTGCTGTTTCTTTAAGTAGGCAGCACCTTTTTACATGACTTCTGTTGTTTGTTTAGAATCTAGACATAATACACCTAAAAAGAGTACTAAAAAACAAAAACAATAATTGGCATTGCTACTGGCTGAGCGTGTACCCAAAAGGCTGGCAGCATTGCCACATTATTGTAAATGTTTTAATAAAAGAATTTGTTAATGTATTTCTTTAGTAATGTGTGTACATAGTAAAGTATGTAATTATTATAATGCACATATGGTTGAAATGCTGAAATATGAACTATCTTTTAACTTAAGCAAAAAAGACATAGCCTAACTGTGATAAGGTTATGATACTTAGTATGTCATTATTTAAACTATTTTGTCCATCTGAGACTCAGATTGCAAAAACGGTGTACCTTTCGAAGTATACATCATAAATTGTGATAAGAGTATAAGCACGTAATGTAGTAAATAATTGTTTGTGATAAGTAATTTTGAAGCGATTATTTTTATAGTAATTTGAATATTGTGCGATGTAATACACAGGTACATGAGTTATTACACGCATTCTACATACTTAAAGCTTTTTAATGCACAATAAATTCTCTTATCAGTTTGGATTTCGATATCTAAGTTTTAGATCCTGCGTAAGTAAGTATTACAGGTCCTACCAGAATATTTCGTATATGGTAGGTTACTATCTTAGAAACAAGTCATCGAGTTTTAGCCTGAACAAAGCGCAAAAGTCTATTTGACTAACAAATTAGTTAAATGTGTGAAATCATGAAAATAAACTCGCATGTGAATGTTTTAATGTTAGCAATGTCATTCGAAATCAAGTCAGTGAAATTTGATACTTAGTCAGAAAATAATTACTTAAAATTCTAGATCAACTTAGACGAATTATAAGTAGGTTTTACTGAAATTAATTACAACAATTCGCGAATTTTAACAAAATGAACGCGAATATGAAAATAATAAAATATGGCAGCGGATGTACTCACAGGGGTTCCAATATGGAGGTCAACCACGACTTGAAAGCGTCAGGATTTTCAATAAACATCTCGTTGCAACAATTGTATCGTCCAAAGATGACAATCCATCCACAATGCACTTATTTAAATTGAAAAACTACAATTTAAACGAAAGCAAAATAATTAAATGTCTTGAAAATAAACGTCCTTCACGTTGTAGTGTACACTTCACTTTTATGTAACTTTTTTATGAATGTGAATGAAATGTCTACAAGGATGTCGAGTTATTCTGCCTAGTCAGTGTTGCCATAGAAAAAATATTGAAGCATACGTAATTGTTAGTGGCATTTCGAATAATGTAACACTTATATTGGTTCACTTCAAATTGAATATGAATACGACTTCAGAAAAAATATACTATAACAGTTATAATGTTGAAAAAAATCCCACGCTAGAGAACAACATTTTCGTTTTCAAAAATGCAAATATGAATCGGGTACAGTATGCCATTAGTTTCATTTGTGTTATCAGAGCTATCATAATAAATTTTCCATTCTTATCTTGCAAATTATCTTAAACATGGCTATAATAAGAAAAACAAATTTTAGGTTTCCTGGTATTCTCACATCTCTACCGATTTAGAAACCAGGTATTTTGATCGTCAACTTAAAAGTAAAATGACATTCTTTTGAAACCTGAACCTGATATTAAATGAAAATAATTATTTAATATAAACGTGTTTTTAGAACATTGTTAAGAGTATAGTTACATCAGGAAAGTTTAGTTAAGTTTTAGTTTTTAAGGTAGCGTTAAGGTACGACCCATCGAGTCGCGTGATCCCATTTTTTAAATTTCCATGACTCGAAAAATTGCTGCTTCATGCAGTCGCTGACTCGCTGTGTTGCTGATGTCCTAACCTCGTTCGTACCCTGTGCCAGTTATACATGTGAAAGAAATAAGCGCCTTTATTGATTGATTCCATTATTTACAGGAGTTAAATTATAAGTTGCAGCACTACACTTATGTAGACTTGTCTCACCTCTCACCCTCAACCTTTTCAGCTTTGTCACTACATAATAATACGAAGGTGACCATTTCAAGACGCGAGAAATTTAAAATGAGGTCACGTGACCAGATGTGTCGTTGCAAACGAGCTCCGAGCGACTACATGAGGCCGCACCTTTACGGGGGCTGGACTTCTTAAACAAAAACTTAGTTTAGTAATATAAATAAATACACGACACAGACTCTGAAACGGTACAAATACGAGAATGCCAGGAATTGTTTTTATTAACATTGCCTTCAACGGAGTGTCTGTCAAAGATTTTGCCGCTTTTTTATTCTAACGATCATTACGATCAACGAAACTGCGCGATATATGAAACATTTTCTTGCCTCGCAAGATGACATTGAAAACAAGCAATTACATAAGAATGTAATAATTTTTAACTTCGGCGTAAGATGCATGTTTCATACAGTTTACGGTGAAGACTGGGTTCCTAGTACGGCTAGTACCTATATCAGATTTTTCAACCACTTGTTAAAAAGGTTTCTCAATTAGTCTAAATTAGGGAGCGGATATATTATAATTGTTATTATGTTTTAATTTAACGTTGATTATCAGTCATTTGGTCCTATAAAACTTGCAACAAGGATCAGGAGTTTTTATTTGAAGTCAGTTAGTAGGCTGTAGGTATGCTTTTGTTGTTAAAAAAATATGTTTATTATAAACTTGTTACGTAAGTAAAAAATTACAGAATTGAAAACGACGTTCTTTCATCCTATCGGATACTCTACTTATACCTAAAAAACTTGTAAACAACAAGTTGCTCGGGCGCTGGGTGATGTTCTAAAACTAACTGGCTCCTCGGTTTGGGCTCTAGCGGCCTCGTGAGTTGATCTTGAGGGACCCGCTAGTCGGAATCTTGATCTTCATGAATTTCTACGAATACGGATCCAAGCATATAGCGCCGGCAGCATTCATTCCGCTTCAAAATATCTCTTGTAATAGTTTCTCATGTTTATACTTAAGCTGGTTGGTTTTTCTAGTTTATATTATGTTTTTCTTCCTATTTTAAATTTCACGTCTATGTTAATGTAATTGGTGTCTCTATCGTTTTAACATAAATAAATAAATCGTAAAAAAAAAAAATCTGCTTCAGACTGTCTAGCGCTAAATACACGTATTCATTTATATGTACCTTTTTTTGCATTGTGGAAGCTCCAACTATTGATATTGTATTTGTCCGCATTCGCCTTGTGTAGCCTGGCACGTGGCGTTCCACTGAATCGTCTTCCGGCTGATTAATCATAGCCTGAAGTCTGTTCTGCAGCTCTCTCTGCCGGCGTACCACTAGTTTCGCGTCTGATCTCGGCGAGGGTGTGCCGGCGATGATTTTTCGGAGCCATTCTAGTGCGAACTCATCTTCGCAACACATCTCGATGACTCCTTTATTCATCAAAGTCTTCTTCCTGAAATTAGGGGTCCGCACTTTTGAATCTTTGGAGAAGATTGTTTCGTCGTACGCTCTTTCGACTTTCCTCTTGATTACCATCGACTGTTTTTTCGTGAGATCGTAGAATGGTTCTAGCATTATGAAGACACGCAAATCGTAGTTCTCGACAGCGTTGGTAGAAGCCTCCGGTCCGCCATGCTTCTTGGCATGTTTTCCCCCAACCGGTGCGAGATCATCATTGGGTCTTTGGCGCGTGTCCTTACTTGCACGTTTTTGCGGAGAACAAGCCACTTCTTTTATTTTAGGTATTGTTGAGCTCCTCTCCGACAAATGGAGAGTTTTATAAGAGGATTTTAACCGCTCTATACAAATCGTTTGACCTTCCTCACCAGCTACTACTTTGGCGTATGGAGTTTTTTACATGTTCATTTTTAAGAGATCAGGGTAATCATCGCTTGGAAAAAATTATGCGATGTGCTCTTTGTTAGCCCAAATTGCTAGCCGGCGCCTGAAAAAAAATGTTTTTTTTAAAGGGTAGTTCGTAAACAATCAATAAATCATCTTTATTTGTGAAAATAGGTTACAAGTAGTCTAGTCAGAAGCTTGAAAAGTCTGAAAACCAGTTTAACCAAGGGTTATCGTGTTGCCCAGGTAACTTGGCTGAGGAGGTCAGATAGGCAGTCGCTCCTTGTAAAACACTGGTACTGGAACTAAGAAATTCAACAAACTCGTTTCCTTCATTAAGCTCTAGACAGATGGACCGCATTTTAACTGCAATCCAATTGCAAATTATACTTGACTGCAATAGGACTGCAAACCAAACGTGTAGTCCGATCGCAGTTCAGTAGCAGTAGGCGTACAATCAGCGGTCCGTCTGTCGGAATTTATGACTAAGGCTGACGACGACGACCTTAGAGAATTCTAGAAACAGAGACATGTTATGCATTACCCATTTTTAAATAGATAAAAAAATATCATCGTCATCGATCTAGCCTTTCCCCAACTACGTCGGGGTCGGCTTCCAGTCTAACCGGTTTCAGCTAAGTACCAGTGTTTTACAAGGAGCGACTGCCTACCTGACCTCCTCAACCCAGTTACCTGGACAACTACAATAAATTAATACAACTGTTCTGTTAAATATAAAAAAAACGTGAGAATAAAGGGCATTTTGTCAATGGCTGTGTTCAAATCTCTCTGTTTCTTCTTTTCTCTCTCTCTAACTTCTGAATTTATTTTGTTGTAGAATGTAAAAACATTACCTTTAATGAAACACGGATACCTAAAAAATATACAAACATTAAATATTTGATCGACACACTCATTCCGCTCAACAATTATCAATAATTTTGTCAGTTTTCGTAAAATGCTCGATTTAGATGCATTTTAAGTCATTAACATATAATTTAATGTAATATTCCACAACTTTCACACAACGTCATCTTGTCTCAATCTAAGCAAAGCTTATAATATGAGTATTAGACAACTGATAAACATACTTATATATTTCTAAATACATACATTCTATAGATAAATTACACCCAGACTCAGAATGAATGATCGTGTTCATCAAACAAACATTTGCTCTGGGTGGGAAACGAATCCAAGACCTCCGATATAGCAGTCAGGGTCACTAACCACTAGACCAAAAACTATAATATAATAGTTGCCAGTCGCGCACAAAGAGGTTTAATTTATCTATAAATAATATCTATACTAATATATAAACCTGAAGAGTTTGTTTGTTTGTTTGTTTGAACGCGCTAATCTCAGGAACTACTGGTCCAAATTGAAAAATTATTTTTGTGTTGAGTAGACAATTATTCGAGGAAGGCTTTAGGCTATAAACCATCACGCTGCGACTAATAGGAGCGAAGATACAATGGAAAATGTGAAAAAAAACAGAACGGGTATAAATCATAACTTACATCTTCTTCTACCCACGGGAACGAAGTCGCGGGCAACAGCTAGTATAACTATAAAATCGTAGATGTTGTCAGAGAGGGGAATTAAAAAAATATTCGAGAATATAAATCTTGGTGTATTTTTATACAAACACATTTAATAAATATAGGTACTACTGATTTATTTTACTAATAAATTATCGATACTGCTAATGCAAATAGTTTCCGATAATCATTGGCATCAGCATCCTAGCCTTCTCCCAACTATGTTGGGGTCGGCTTCCAGTCTAACCGGATTCAGCTAAGTACCAGTGTTTTACAAGGAGCGACTAAATATCTGACCTCCTCAACCCAGTAACCTGGGCAACACGATACCCCTTAGTTAGACTGGTTGTCAGACTTTCAAGCTTCTGACTACCTGTAACGACGGGCAAAGATGTCTGAATAACAGAACGCACTAATCTCAGAAAATACTGGTTCAAATTGTTTTTGTGTTTAATAGACCATTCATCGAGGAAGGTTTTAGGCTATATACCATCACGCTGCGACTAATAGGACCGAAGATACAATAGAAAATGTGGTAAAAACAGGGCAGGTATAAATCATAATTTATATCTTCTAACCACGCGGACGAAGTCGCGGGCAACAGCTAGTATTTAAATATTAGTTTTTGAAGTTAAAAATGTCAAATCGTTATCGATCGAAAATCACGTGTAGACCTTACAAATAGAAACGTTTTCTTTCCTTTACAAACGTGAAGACAATGTGATTTTCATTATGTAAATAAATGGTTTCGTAGTGATGTGCTATAACTTTACAAAAATATCGATTAATATTTATCGAGTTACACTTGTTCAGACACCCAGAATCAGAACCAGCAGCAGGGGTATTTGACTAACAAAAATCCCTCAATAGTCCGTCAGAATACGTATATTAAATGATACAACGGTTTACTCACGCGTATTTGTCGGGATTGCCCGACTAGTTTCGGACCCAACCGGAGTCATGAGATGACGCGGCGGGATCGCGTGTCAAACTCCGGTTGGGTCTGACTGAAACTAGTCGGGCTATGAATCGTTCTCACGATAGTTACTATCAAAATGAATACGTATATTTCATTTTATCAAATAGTTAAAAAAATTAAAAATAAAACGCTGTTTTACAAGATACAATAGTTAAGCTATGCACAAGTTGATCGGTCACTGGTTAAGCTACGCTTGACACGGTCGGTCCGTATCGTGTTGCCCAGGTTGAAGAGGTCAGATAGGTAGTCGCTCCTTGTAAAACACTGGTACTTAGCTGCATTCGGTTGGACTGTAAGACGACCCCAACTAACTGGAAAAAGGTTATGATAATGATGTTACAGTGGACGGTCTTTTATAAAAATCATTTCGCTTTATGCTTAGTAAGTTTATTTCGAGAAACTATACAGACGAATGAAATGTTACATTTACACATGTTTTTAGGGTTCCATAACTAAATAATTAAAACAGACACATATTACTAATACTCCGCTGGCTGACCCACTGCAGCTACCGAGTTGTATTTCTGCCGCTATTATAAAAATAAATAAAAATGGGTGAAGTCTTGCATAATATTTTTTTTCTTTAAACTTTTTTTCACTGAACCCTTAATACCACCAGTCCAACTCGCACTTGACCGGTTTTATTTAACAAGCGTCTTACAAACCTAAACTTAAGTAATACACGTTCAGCAATAAATATCTTCACAAAATGTCTTTACATTACAACTGAACTCCAAAACACGGCAAAACGATCGATTAAACATGTGGAAAAACCTCATTAATCGATAACATGGACGTGACATCCCTAACTCTAAAAGTAGACCCGATACGCATCTAAGTTCATGGATCATACGATAAAAATAAAAGTAAAAACAGCGCTGAAGCGCTTCACAAATACAAGCACACTAAACGCACTAAAACACAAGGTTATAAAGCCGCTTTATTTCAGTGTCACATACATTTGTGGCGACACAACACGCTGTGTAGGTTACGTCGTACAAAAATACATGTAACAACCAATTAAACGCTTTGTAAATATAATTAAGTGTTTGTGAAGATTATCGCGTTAATTATTATGCGTTAAATAATTTATGAGCGGCCACCGCAGTTTGAGGTTAGTTGCCGATCGGGTTCGGTTGACAGATGTCATTCGTTGGCACCTTGGCGGGATTTTTTGATTTAGCTCGTTGCAGTGAGTGAAGCAGTGATGTGATAACTTTATATTTTATTTATTATATGTTGACGTTTATTTTATTCGTTATTGTTCTCGTTTTTGTTTTATTTAAGTTTTTTGGGGAAGCACAGGAATTAGGTGAGTAGTTTTTATTTGAAAGTGTTGTTAGTCCTTAATTTTTTTTGTTTTTTTTTTTTCGTGTGAAGTTTAAAAATTAAAGTGCCCTTACTGCGGATATACAAGGTCATTTGAAATAATCATCAGATCAATATTATTAACATAAAATTAGCATTATTTATGATTAAAAAAAAATTGTTATGTTTTTTTGTATATCTTAAACCTGTTACAAAACTGATTAGTGTATCGTAAACATAGTTTTTGATTACTGCTATCTTATCGATATAAACTTTGAAAATAGATAATTTCTTTGATTGTATCTGAAAAGTTTCAATATGGACAAAAGGTTTGTTACAATATAAAATGTATTTTTATTTTTTTGCTTTTTAAGATAAGAAAAAAATTTAGTTGGTTCTAGGTACATTCGTACATCCGATTTTTTCCAGTTTCACGTAAAATATTAATGTGATTATCATGAAATCGTTTGTCGTTCGATCGTTGTGCATTTTTTTCTTATTTAATTAGATACCTATAATACCATGTGTACTTCCCACTGCTGGGCACAGACCTCTTTTCTTAATGGAAAGGTCAGTTAAGTCACTAAAGTCACATACTTAAGCAAATCAATATTATTCTTTTTTAATTTTAATGGGTAACCTTTTTTTAACTACATTTAGTTTTCCGTTTTCATCGTCATATTCGTGATATTTTGATCTTTTACTTATCGTACGGTTGATGTAAAAACTGGTGTCAGAGTTTAAGCTCTATCATCATCCTAGCCTTTTCCTAACTATGTTGGGGTCGGCTTCTAGTCTAACCGGATTCAGCTAAGTACCAATGTTTTACAAGGAGCGACTGCCTATCAGACCTCCTCAACCCAGTCACCTCGGCAACACGACTTTTAGAGACTGCAAACAACTTTCTTTGTGACACGATTAATTTCTTTTAAAAGCGACTTAAGGAATTTAATCCCATGTCGTTGAATCCCATCACATGCACAGAGACACCCAGATTCACGACAAGCATTCGTGGATCACACAAATTGTCTTACGTGGTGACCTCACTCGGCTATCCGTGCAGGTTTAAAATCCTTACATACTTCCACCCTGAAGAAGGCAACGGGTTGTGCCGAAGCATAACAGGCTAAAACCACAGCACTGGAAAACTGATTTATTCCCTATAATCGGGGGCTAAAAGAAATCGCTTACTAAGACCACCAGATAATCTTCTTAAAACCCTATTATAACCTCTGAAAGTAATATTATTGTAATTGTGAAAGCGGGACAGAGCACTACAAGATAGAGCGCCATCTCTCTTACGCAAACAATAAATATAGAGTAATATTCCTCTAAGGCTAGCTGTTGCCCGCGGACCCGCCCGCTACTAATTGAAAATGATACCACGGGAACATAAAATCGAGATAAATCTATCTTGGTTTTAAACTATCTTTGTGCCAAAATTCGTCTAAATCAGTTCGTTGGTTTTTGCGTTACAGACGAACAATCACCCATACATACAAACTTTCGCCTTAATAATATAAGTAGGACGTAGTACGCCTTTAGGTTAGAAAAGTTTTGCAAAAATACTATAAAATGATTGCAGTACGATTTCAAACGAAAAAAAAACACGTGGTTTGAAATAAATAGTATCTATTCACTATAATTATGCGTAGAACGTATGACGCAGGCCAAATGGGTAATATTCAAATGAACGATGAAAAGTTAAAGAGCAAGAACGGTATTTAAATACAACTATTATATGCAAAACAGTTAATATTGTTGCCAGTTCAATAACATAATTTATTAAAGTCCAAATTTGTTTGGTTTCGAAGTAATTTTAATTGTTTTAAACCCTGGTGCAAAAAGAAATGTGTTTATCCGCCGGTCTGTCTGTATATGGCATCATAGCTCCCGAACGGATTGACCGATTTCAATTTAATTTGTTTTGTATTAAAGGTGAATTATGTACGAGTGTTCGAAGGCATGTTTGATAAAAATCGGTCGAGACTTTTAAAAGTTGTTGGGGTTGAAAGTTTTAGTGTTGGATTTTTTTTTTATCTTTTAATCCTACTCCCGCAGTAAGGAATTTAATCCTTGTATCGCGGGGGGTTTCACAAATATACAAGTCACATGCACAAAGACACCCAGACTCAGGACAAGCATTCATGGATCACACAAATGCTATCGCGTGGATCGAACCAGCGACAAGTTGCGCTCAGTGATTTTGCCGTGATGACCTCAACCACTCGGCTATCAGTATAGTCATTGATTAGTTATTCATTCACGTAGATCTATTTAAATATGGCACAACAAAATGTGTTACGAAAATTATGTAAACACCTAGTCCTAATAAATTTAAATAGATATATGATATACGTAACGCAAATCACGTACGCAAAATGGACTCGAAACTGCGCAAAAATGGAATAATGCTGTTTTCAAGGTTTCTTATAAACTTGGATAGATTTTAGTGGTTGACGTTGAACGTTTTTTCTTGGTAAGACGGGGGAATGCTCATGGATACCCACTCCCTCGGGGGAGGAAATGGCTAGTGTCAGACTGTTACTGACTAAACCTGAACCGCCGTGCTACGTCATCCGCGTTTTTGTGTCGGTGTATGGCAATGCGTTGCAATTTTTCAAAATTTCAAAATTCAGAATTGGGAGAAGAAAATTTAAAATTGGGTTTATGTTGACCTAGCGGTAAGGCCGTTGGACTGTCGAGTAAAAGGTCGTAGGTTTGATTCCCATGTCCACACGTTTGTCTTTTAGTAAGCAATGAAGCCGCGTAGGACAAGCGTTTGTGTGATCCACGAATGCTTGTGTCCTGAGTCTGGGTGTCTTTGTGCATGTGACTTGAATGATTGTAAAACCCCATGCGACTCAAGGATTAGAAAATAAATGAGGGAGTGGCTTTTTTTTTAATAAAAGCATCTTTAATTTATGATTCTTAAAAAAACCATCAAATTCTTTTTCCTTTAGAAAACCACGTAATTTGTGGCACAAATGCAAAATACTGTCCAACGAAGCAGGGCTCTTTATAAAAAGATTGATATAATTGCTCAATAACTTAACTGTCTAAAACTGTAACAATTTTTCCAATCGGACCAGTAGTTTATGAGATAAGCATGTTCAAGCAAACAGACTCTTCAGCTTTATGATAATAGAAAGTAAATTCATCTCAAAAATGCGGTAAGGAGAACATGAAAACTACAATTTTAAAAGTGATTAATTAAAGTGTCTCCTTATACTATGACTAATGATAATCTTTGATTATGTAAATTACGTGTTTTTTTTAACGTAAATAAATTAACACTTCTTTGACCCGTTTGGGGTCGAAACTTTTAGGCCGTGGGGGCCGAGTGCCATAACGCTTATTAAAGATCTAGCAAAGCGTCTTGTTGACACTTCTCGTGACCCAAAGGCTGGCTTTTACCTCGCTCAGAGGATTAGCATTGCCATTCAACGTGGCAATGCTGCCAGCCTTCTGGGCACACTCCCAGCCGGCAGCGATGCCGATGAATATTTTAATGCTTTATTTTAATTATTGTTTTTAAGTACTTATTTCAAGTGCAAATGTATCTAGATTGTAAATTCATTACTAATCATTGTATACAGGGTGTCCAAAAACTCAACGATAATGTGAGACCGGATGAAAGGCCAAGTGATAACAGATCAGGGAAAAAAAAAACTTTCCATTTTTTGAAAAAAGTTTTTTTTTTCATTGCATTAATTTATAGTTGCGATTAATAGCGTTAATGAATATCCCGGAATTAAAAAAATCACAGCGAAATTGGACTTCAAAATACGACGAGGGATGTGGAATTTCAACTTTTTATATGTCTCTTATCGCTGAACTGAGTGATATGGATTTTTTTTTCCCTGATCTGTTATCTCTTGGCCTTTCGTCCGGTCTCAGATTATCGTTGAGTTTTGGGACACCCTGTATATGAGTGTCTAATAAACCAAACTAAAAAACTTCTTATACATTAAAATATGCACAACGGTGGACTTTATGCTTGAGGCATATTACGTATATTTAATAAGTATCGGTAATATTACAAAATTGATTATCCATTCTGAAAGACAAACTCGTCCACTTTTACAAGAAACAAAAGAAAATCCGGTCAAGTGCAAGTTGTACTTGCAACATGAGGATTCCGTACCTAGAAATATATAAGAAAAAGATTTTTTCAATAGCTGGAAACTGCGAAGGAAAAACAACTTGAGTAAATCAGTAAGCATAAGAATTTTTCAAACGTGTGTAGACGTAGAGGCCTACTTCGTTTAAACTCTGACACCAGGGCCCCAATTCTTCTATTTCAAGTTTAATCCAATTGCCATTCATTCATCGGCCATTGTAAAATAGCAGATTCGGGGCCCTGATTGTATTTCAACATACGAAAAATAAAAACGTAGGGTCAAGCTCCACTGAAAGATGCAGAGGTCGAAAGAGCATTGACTGAGCGCTGCCTCAAGACGCTTACGGGCGCTCCGTTGCCTCCAAATGACTGTGAACTCTTCCATAACGAAAATAAGATTCAAAATTATTTGTAACTAGCTCTTGCCAGCAGCACCACTCGCTAAAAATCGTAATGATCCCTTGGGAACTTAAAATCGAGGAAAAACTATCCTATGTGTTAATCTCGGTTATAAACTATCTGACATCTGTATAGCAATGTTTCATCTAAATCCGTTCAGTGGTTTTTGCGTACAAGAGGAACAAACATCCATACATGCAAACTTTCGCGTTTATAATATTGGTAAGATAAAGATGCCATCAGCCGCTGCTTTTCAATGTGAATAGACCCTTACTCCCAATCTTTTCATCTTTCTAATTCATAGCTAAACCAAGGCTAATCCGTTTATTCAATTCAAAGCTTTATTGTAAACATCTTAAAGTACATTTTGACGTATTGTTCGCGACCTACATATGATATAAGATAAGATAAATGTTATCGCTTTCGCAATCAAGGTCTGTCTGTCAATTGATGTACAATAAGAAGCCGTACGAAACCCTTCGGTCGCAGTAATGAAATGAAATTGATTGCTAGTGACCACATACATACAACCTATGACTATATAATATTCCACAACTGTCACACAACGCCATCTAGTCTCAAACTAAGCAAAGCTTGTATTTTAAGTACTAGACAACTGATAAACATTTTTGTATATGTTTAAATTCATACATTATATACATAAACTAGCTGTTACCCGCAACTTCGTCCGCGTCGTTAGAAGATATAAGTTATGATTTATACCTGCCCCGTTTTTTTCACATTTTCCATTGTATCTTCGCTCCTATTAGTCGCAGCGTGATGGTATAATATAGCCTAAAACCTACCTCGATTAATGGTATATTCAATACAAAAATTTTTTTTCAGTTTGAACCAGTATTTCGTGAGAATAGCGCGTTCAAACAAACAAACAAACTTTTCAGCTTTATATATTAGTATAGATAGAAGTATAGATTACACCCAGGCACAAACCAATGATTGTGCTGATCACACACACATTTTTTTGGGTGGGAATTGAACCCACGACCTCCGGTATAGCAACCAGGTTCACTAACCACTAGACCAGCACGCTAGTCAAAATTTACAGGTCTTGCCGTTTGGTATAGAGGTTATTAGTTATTAACATTTGTTAACTGTTCTACCATAAACATAATTTCAACATTGCTATTTGTAATGAGTATTTTAAAGCTAAACAATTTGTATGTCTTGTATTGATTTTTGACCTACTAGCTATACAGCCTACTAGACTGGAAGTTTTAAATGTAACCGTAAATATTAATATATTTAAAACATCTAAAATCCCACGTTTTAAAATGTCACTCCATTCCAATTTTATCAAAATGGGTCCAGCCGTTTTTATTGTTGTAAATGATATTGTCTTGCTAGCTTATCGGGAAGCGCCTCAAAATTGAGTTGCAAAAATCCAATCGGAAAGACAAACAAACAAGAAAGTGAGTGTATAAAAACGTTAGAAAATAAAATTAAATAACAATGAAATTATAATAACGAACGAAAGTAAGCAAAAAATGAATTGGGTACAGTGATTTAAAATCTCGTATGACGTCACTTACTAGTACGCTTTTTACTAGCAAGTGACGTTACTAGCCCCCACTACCAAACTTAAGTGAATTTTGTTTCCTTTACTTTTTAATTATGTGATAAACTGAAAAATACGTATTCAATATGTTTTGGAAATCTGTCTGACGGACTAAACATATTAATGTTATAAGACTAGCTTTTCGCCCGCGTCGAGGTCGGTTATATCGCGTTTCCAAGAGAAATCTTCAAAAGTCCGATATAAAAACTATCCTATGTTCTTTCTCAAGGTCAACTCTATCTCTGTACCAAATTTCATTAAAATCAGTTCAGTGGTTTAGACGTGAAAGCGTAACAGACAGACAGAGTTACTTTCGCATTTATAATATTAGTAGGGATTTAGCGCCTGTTTCACGATCACTGATTATACCCTATCTGGCAGATAACTTGAAGATTTGAAATTGTTTGTATAAAAAAGCAGTCAACATCCTTGCCTTTTTCCAACTATGTTGGGGTCGGCTTCCAGTCTAACAGGATTCAGCTAAGTACCAGTGTTTTACAGAGCGACTGCCTATCTGACCTCCTCAACCCAGTTTACCCTCGGTAACGATAGTCAAAGATGTATGAATAACAGCCGGGACCTACAATTTGACGTGCCTTCCGAAACACGGAGGAACTCGTTATGTTAAAGATGGTCACCTATCTACCAACCAACCGCGTCAAGTAGCTCGACCTGTGATCAAGTCACTTATGCAGTTATAGCTTAGCCACAAGCTACTTTGTGCTGTTTAGGTATGAAAAAAAGTCTGTCAAGGAATTTAACGGGAACCCCGATTCTGCTATTTGGCAATGGCGATTGAATGAATGGCAATTGGATTTAATTTGAAATTATTTCTATTCTCTTAAGCATTTTGAGAATACAATAATTGGAAGTTAATTGTTTTGACCTTTAGTGTACCGTCCCGTACTCAATTTACAATTATTGTGTAGAAAAATGCTTTTTAAGAGGATACGAAAATTTACATTTTAAGCCAAATTTCATTCATTCATTCGTTGTAAACAGCAGAATTGGGGCCCTGGATAGTCAAATACCCTGTAACAAAAGCTCAAATGTCATTCAATGTCAAATAGAAACATCAATTTGACCTTTACTTAACTTATATTTATTATCAATCGTCCGAATTCACCTTCAACACATGCGCTCTCGACAGATGTCAGTGAGTGGCACCCTCCCGACTCTTGAACTATGATAACCGTTACTTGATAACCGATAAAACGTAAAACCGATACCGAGTAAACTCTTCCTCATCACTAGTGCCTTTTTTTTAAATTCACGTGTGATGGGTGTGTTTTTAAGTGTTGCCAGGTGTTTATCTCGATTTGTTTTTCGGTGTGCTGATGAAAGAGGTTGGTCGTTTTTATTTTACTGTACTTTTTGAGTTGTCGTTGCCCAGGGCCCCAAGTCCTCTATTTACAATTGCCGATCAATAAATGGATATTGGATTCAAATGACACTGCTTTAATTCTCCTAAGCATTTTGACAACATTCTATTTGGAAATTATTATGTTGGCAAAATGCTTAGAATAATACCTAAGAAATAGTGCCAATTTAATCCAATTTCCATTCATTCATCGGCAATTGTAAATAACGAAATTGGAGTCTAGCTGTGGAAGCATTCTTCTTCATATATTTCCCGGACAGATTGTTTTTGCATTCGGTCTTATATTGGGAGAATAATAGCTGTGGCACTATGATGAGTAGACCCATTTTGTTAGATACAGCACTTAATATGATGAATTCAATAAGCTGACTTATTATAATAATCTATACTAATATATAAAGCTGAAGAGTTTGTTTAACGCGCTAATCTCAGGAACTACTGGTCCAAATTGAAAAATTCTTGTTGTGTTGAATAGACCATTCATCGAGGAAGGCTTTAGGCTATAAACCATCACGCTGCGACTAATAGGAGCTAAGATACAATGGAAAATGTGAAAAAAACAGGGCAGGTATAAATCATAACTTATATCTTCTATCCACGGGGACGAAGTCGCGGGCAACAGCTAGTATAATAATATAATATAATATAGCAGTATCCGGTTAGACTGGAAGCCTACACCAACATTGTTGGGGAAGGCTAGGATGATGATGATGTCCTTCGCGAGACCGACTCGCAATTGCCTGGATTTTTTCTTCCTATTTATTTCTTTAAGACATATTATGTCGTCATTTTAAAGTCACAGCAAGATTGTTTACCTTAATTTAAGTACCTATACAAACAGGTAAGTATTTAATCCTTGTGTCGCGGTTTCACAAACATTCAAGTCACATGCACAAAGACACCCAGACTCAGGACAAGCATTCGTGGATCACACAAATGCTCCTACGCGGGGATCTATGATACGTTGTGGGCTCGGCGTGGTGACCACTGAGCTATCCGTTTATCTTAATTAGTGTGAGTAAAAGGTATTTATTGATTGGATTCGAGTTACGCCTCTAATTAAGAGAAAGATTATGCATATTTGCTGCTACTGGTATAATATAAATGTAATCTTATTGTCACACCTCTTTACTAGCTGTGCCCCACAGCGTCGCTCGTATATTTTGAGTGTAAATTTCGCGATATTTAAGTAAAGATAAAGGTAAAAAACGGACTTTACTGAAAACTAAGGCAATTAAGGCTCTACTATTTATGCATTTGTCAGTCACCAGACTCTATCTCATGAACCGTTATGACTAATCAGATGAAATGTTCAGATTATTTATTTGTGTTGCAGCTTGGTTATATTGTGAGTTGTTTTTCTTTACTCTATTTGAATAGTATACTCAGTTTCGCGAGTCCTCTTTGACTGATTGTTTTCCCACATGGTTCGATTCCCACTCAGGACAAATGATTGTGTGATGGGCACGATCATTTGTTCGGTGTCTAGGAGTAATTAGAATAGCATAAGTATATTTATCAGTTGTCTAGTATTCATAATACAAGCTTTGCTTTGCTTGACACTAGATGGCGTTTTGTGAAAGTTATGGAATTTTATATGGAGAAAAATATCCCACTTTAGATATTTTTGCCTACTGTTTCGATAACAGTTGACAATCGTTACCAAATAGTCTGACAACCAGTCTAACTAAGAGGTATCGTGTTGCCCAGGTAACTGGGTTGAGGAGGTCAGATAGGCAGCCGCTCCTTGTAAAACACTGGTACTTAGCTGAATCCGGTTAGACTGGAAGCCGACCACGACATAGTTAAGAAAAGTCTACGCAAAAGAATAATTTCCACAGTAAAATGGTATTTAATTTGATCGGGTAGGTAATGGCGTTTCCCGGGAATAGAATTCCATCGATTTTCATTTATTGGAAATTCCACTTTAGCTTTGCATATGACAGAGAAATATACAGAAGGTCAAACTGGAAAAGTATTTGAAACTAGCTGTTGTTAAATAGCTGGGCATCTGCTAGTTTTAAATAGCGAATGATCCCGTGGAAACATAAATTCGGGATAAAACTATCCTAAGTGTTAATCCTGGTTATAAACTATCTGCAAACCCAGTTTCGTCTAAATTCGTTTAGTTATTTTTGCGAGAAAGAGGAACAAACATACATACAAACTTGCGTTTATAATATTAGTAAAATTAGCAGGATATTATTTATAATACAATGCTTGACAATGGCGTTTATAACCGAAATATGAGTTGTTAGTTCAGAAAAAGATTCTTCACTATATTTAGACTGTGAACGAAAATATTTCGATGCCAACGCCATCTATCGAAGTTGCACTGAACTTTTAATTTCATAGCAATGGGCTGTTTAAAACGTTTCGAAAATAATGCAATATTTACAACATAATATGCGGTAACATATTTGCGACAATGTCTTATAGATAATATCGATTGCAAGGTTAAGCAGTGCTAGGCAAGGTCAGTTTAAGATGGGTCACGGTTTTATCTGCTATCTAGATCGCGGTTACCTCTTTCTGTAGAAACTATAAGATTTGTTACACGGCTATTTTCTACGTTATCATATTTTTAAAATGAATACCGTAGTAAGGAGTTCAATCCTTGTGTCGCGGGGGGTTTCACAAACATTCAAGTCACATGCACAAAGACACTCAGACTCAGAACAAGCATTCGTGAATCACTCAACAAAGCAATTACTTAAAACCTGGTCCTGACCGTCAAAGGTCTAGAAATTAATCAGATTTTACCTAATCTCAATTAAAATATAGATGACCACATCCACGGACCGAACGCACCAAGCGTAGCTTAACCTGTGATCAATATGGATGCTTCTGTTACCTACCTAGCTACGAGTACATCAAGCCACCTCATTATATTAATACCAGCCAGTGGCGAAGGCTCCATACAACTCGATTCCTACCGGCTTCCTTTTCGAAATATAGAAAATACTAGTGTCTATTATTTTTCATTATCATTGAAACAAATTAATAATTTACGAAGTTATAGTACTGATATTACCAGCCTATGTCCATCCCACTGCTGGGCACAGGCTTCTTCTCGTATAAGGAAGGTTTAAGCATTGATCACCACGCTAGCTCACTGCGGTCGATTTCAGATTCCAATATTTTCCAGATTTCCTCACGATGTTTTGATACACCGTTTGTCAGTGGTGTCTTAGATGAATTAAGAATGTATTATAATATCATTTTAAGAAAGACACAACTCACATTGGTGCTTCGCCTGCATTGGGATTAAACCTGCACTTACTAACCTTCTGATTCATTTTAATTGTGATTGGAAAATTATGGAGGAATAATGAGTATCGCATTGTTAAAGCGATCTGAAAATGCATAACATTATACATTCTTTAGTCTACAGCGGTGCTTAAGAGAGCAGTAGGTAATGTATATTATTATTCCCTTTATTAAACCACTAGCTGTTGCCCGCGACTTCGTCCGCGTGGTTAGAAGATATAAGTTATGATTTATACCTGCCCTGTTTTTTTCCACATTTTTCATTGTATCTTCGCTCCTATTAGTCGCAGCGTGATGGTTTATAGCCTAAAGCCTTCCTCGATGAATGGTCTATTCAACATAAAAATAATTTTCAATTTGAACCAGTTGTTCCTGAGATTAGTTCGTTCAAACATACAAACAAACAAACTCTTTCAGCTTTATATATTAGTATGCATAAACATACTCATTACATTTTTAAATATAATATATTTAATAATGTATATATAAAATTAGTAGTATCTAGGAACTAAACTAAACTAATATTTTAATGCATATTTTTCTTTTTATATTGATATAGCTTTCAAAATGTATATATTATTATTATGATTTAGGTGTTGACTTGTTTCGTACAAATCAAAATTCACAACACATTGAAACATTTTTTCATAAGACTGACTCCATAAGGGCCTACAATCTAGATATAATAGATCTTTTTTACGTGTTTTATTTGGACTTATTTTTTCATGGAAATAAACAGATTTAAATATTTTTACAACAAAAATATAACCGTAGCAATCGTTGCTTAACCCCTACTTTCATTTTTATTTATAGCTTTTACAGCTGCAATAGAAATGCATCATCTGTAAAAATTTGACTGCCAAGCTATGTTTATGAGATACAGCTTTTTGACGGACAGAGAAAAGAGATTTTCTTTTCATCCCTTTGGGTACAAAACTATAAACCGAAATGAACTTTCTTACATGCAATTATGATAATACAATGATTGGAACGTTCGCCTGAACCCTTGAACTTTTCAAAACCATTTATCTTTATCAAATAAAATTAGAGAAAGGAAAAAAAACTGTGTTATCTTTGAGTGATAAGTATTTATTATTATCTAACTGTGACTGTGTGTGTGTATCAAATTCCCTCTTGCTTCAGAAAGTACGTTAAATTGTGGGTCCCGGCTGTTATTCATACATCTTTGACAGTCGTTACAGGTAGTCAGAAGCTAGGAAGTCTGACAACCAGTCTAACTAAGGGGTATCGTGTTGCCCAGGTTACTGTGTTGAGGAGGTCAGATAGGCAGTCGCTCCTTGTAGAACGTTGGTACTTAGCTGAATACGGTTAGATTGGAAGCCGACCACAACATAGTTGGGAAACAGCTGATGATGTAAGAAACTCCAGTGTCAATTGAGTTTTCATTTATTAAAATAGAAAGAGATAGACTTGTGATACTAATAAAAACAAGGAAAATATTAGAAATAGTCGCTTAGGATTCAGATTAAATTATTTTTAGTTGATTTGACATTAATTAAAACCTTAGTTTACTTATCTAAATTACATGTCTGACAGATGCTTAATCTACACTAATATTATAAAGAGGAATGATTCGTATGTTTGTAATGAATTAAGTAACTAAAAAACTACTGGTCCGATTTCGAAAATTCTTTCACGATTAGAATGCTTAATTATCCCAGATTAACGGCTTACCATACCTATATAATTTTGAAAAACAAAAATAGGGTTCCGCATGAAATCTTAGGAACTACAAGTCCATTAGAAAAATTATGTCTGTGTTAGGTAGTATCTTCATTGAGGAAGGCTACAGGATATATATCTACCATTACGCTATGATGAATAGGAGCAGAGCAGTAATGAAATATCTGATGAATAAGGGCTGGAATCGGGTGGAGTCTAAAAAACGAATCCGTCTCTCAAGATTCCTTATTTATATCTTCGAACCACGCGGACGAAGTCGCGGCCAACATCTAGTTATTTTAATAAAACGAAATCATAATGTTTGCATAGTGTCGTATTTCATACTGAAAAGCTTCAAAATGTAAGGCTGTCCAAATTAGGCTCGTGAAGGATTTGAACCTCCGACCTCCGATGATCAGGCGTTAAACCTGAATATCGACGCTCTCGCCCTCTGAGCTAACGAGACCTGTGAGAGGATATTCGAATTTATCAACCATAAAACTCAAATATCGTCACTACCATTTGAAAATCGACTTTAAGGCTTGAAGGATAAAGTTGCTATTGGAATCTATGTAACGTCTGACTGTGTACCATGAGGTTTGTGAGATTTCGTACACCGTCACGCTACGGTAGGGTAATACTGTAGTACTAAGGTACTACGTGACACATTTTTTGTTCGCGATGGACTACTAAACTTCTAAACCTAATAATTAAATTTAGGACCGATTTTTCAATCATCAGTTAACTTTGATCTGAGGAATAAATATAAATAAATAAATAAATGCGGACAACATCACATACATTGTTCTGAACCCAAAGTAAGTTGCTGAAGCACTTGTGTTATGGAATTCAGATACAACGAAGGTACCATAAACACCCAGACCCGAGACAATGTAGAAATGACAATTTTTACATTGACCCGACCGGGGATCGAACCCGGGACCTCAGAGCTAGCGACACCTTGAAACCGGTGCGTACGCCACTCGACCACGGAGGTCGTCAAAATATGGCCGTTTGACATATTTCCAATACAAAAAGTGTCAAAACGTTAAACATATTCGTCGAATAAAAGTTATCTGGCGATTGAAAAATCGGGTCTTAATCAAATATGCACACCGTGTGCAGTTTTAACCAACTCATAGGATACCTGATATCACAATTTATAATCTCAATATTATTTATTGCAAGTTTATTATCGATATATAGTTCGGTATAAAGTTCGCCGGGTCAGCTAGTATGTAATAAACTGTTAATATTTTGTATATATTTAGTATGTTTTTTTATCTCTCTTTCTCACAGTTTAACCTTTACTTAGTTTGACTACTACTTACTAGATGGCGTTGTTTGAATGTTGTAGAATATTTTTCTAAAACGATGAGTTTTCTCTTTGCCTGTTATTTTTTTGTATGTTCTTTCCCTCTGAACTTCGGACTGGATAAAACAATTTTGTTGATACTTTTTCATTTAATTTGTTGTTTCATTTAAATTGTTTGTCATTAGGTGCCATAAAAATTATGCTTATTATAATTATGTTTAGCTCAGTCTTTAGCTTTTTATTTCTATTTGAAGTTAGTTGTATATTTTTGTTGTTAAAAAATACTTTAAATTATTTATGATGTAATTATTATTGTTTACAGATAATAAGATGTCTGAGCAGCAGGAACAGACCCGCTGTTCGTCCAGTGAAAGTGATAACTTTGAAAAAATCGACTCGGAAGAGGCAAAGGAAAATGTAAGTGGCTTTCAACAAATTTTCTTCAATAATTTCGTGTCCCGCGGTAAATATTCTGATTATAATTGATATCTGTTTCGTTGTTTTACGTACATTCGCATGCATAAAGATTATCAGACTTGGAACAAGCATTCGTAGATCACACGAAACAAAAGTAGGTAGATAATATTTTTTTTCTCAAAATTAAAAAAAATGATACTACTATTTACGATTATTGATGTCAATGCAATTTGGTACATGTAGTAACGCACAATACAGGATTGTTTTGTTAAATAATACTTGATGTTAGGTACCTAAAAGGACCTAGAACTAGACCGTTTTTTTACCTCTTATATTTGTTAAACAAAGTTTTAAATAAAAATATCTTTATTGAACTTTCAGGACGGGAGCCCAAACTTCGTGGTCGGGGAAGAGGTGGAACAAGAGACTCCTGATGAGGGACCAGCTCATGAAGGAAGGGACGCCTTCCCTAATGCACCACCGCCAAATATACGGCGACCGCTGACGGTGGCGCAACAGCTCGCTCTAGCGGAGAAAAGGAGTAAACTAAGGTAAGTAGTTTAGCTATTCGTTTACAGATGGCGCTGTACTTAATGTCTGTCGTTGATGTTTATTTTATGGATGCAAACCTTTATTTTTTCTATAGACGCAAAACTTTATCAAATAAAAAAGTTTTTTTTTAATTAACATTTGATATTTTGATATGATTTGGCGAATTTTGTTTAAATTTGTCTTGTTTTTACATTAAAAATAATTTTGTGTTTGTATTAATGCACTTTTCCATATTATATTATATTTATGCATCACAATACTTACGTCTGATCCAAAAATAATCATTAAGATTGTTAAATAATAACGTGATTCATTCTTTAAAACTTCTTATCTTTAATAACCAAGGTAATCTGAGTATCTTATCATTTTTTTTTAATTGTATGTTCTTCTTTATACATTTGATCTAACTTGTGTCCCACTCGAGTCGGTTTGCAAGTGTTATATCTATGAGAAATTCCGATAGGAGGTACCTTTATCATTTAACACCTAATAATATTTTAATTGAATTAATTCTATAAACAAAACTGGTTCGAAAGAAAAGCATTAAAGGACGTTTGACTTTCCACTTTTCTTTTTGTTTAAAAAAAGTATACCTATTTAAAGTATACAAGCACCTTCATTGAGAACATGCTCCTGTTTTGGAAGTTGGTTAGTCAATGGCGAATCAACTAATAATCTTTTGAATTTTGGAAATTAATTTTCGAAAACAGTACGTAAATGAGGTTTTCTAAGAATGTAAGTTTATAAAATGATATAAATCTCGCTAATTTAGTAAAATACAGGCTATTTTGTAAGAAAGTAAAGATAGTTAGGGAATCATTTTTTTTAGAGTAAACTGTCATAGAGAAACCATGTATTGAGGTGTAAGTCGAATAGTTACATAGTCTTATAAAGTTTAGCAGTGCTCACCGCGGTTGGCGTGCAGTAGGGTGACAATTTGTTAATACGTCTAGAACTACAGTTGTTTTTTGTAGCATCGTTTGAAAACTAACAATATTTATAATTATTAAACCTAAAAAAGCTAGACATTAGGAACCACGATTATTTATACAAAAAACGAGTTCATAAAAATAATTATCGTAAAACGTCAAAATAATACGTCAAATTTCCCGCCAAAAACCCACAATGTTGTAAAAAACCATAATGAATAAAAATGAAGTTATCAAAATGCAATGAGCGTTGTATTACGTCATCGGTCTCGGGCACAGGTATCCGCCGCACAGCCTTCTCATAGTTTTAGACTTAGTAGAAAACGAACGCCGTTCACGACACAACGTGTGACTGCGTTCCAATAATTATTTCCGTGTTACATTGTAAATATAATTGTAGAGTAAATTAAAACACTGTGTATCCTGTGTCGTGTTGTGTCAAGTGTTTGCGCGGCAAAATTTGACGTTTGTTTGTTTTTTTTTGTTATTTGTTTTGACTGTGGTTTGTTACTTTTTTTTTGAAATATTTGTGTGATAATTATTATAATATATCGTCAATTCTTCATTTGCTTCAGTATAGTAGATAGGTAAACAAAAATACTAAAACGAAAAACATATTTCAAATTGAAAATAAATTATTTCGACATGCTTTTTTGTAAGACTATAATTGTTTTTTATTAATATAGGGTGTCAGAATAAGAAACAGTACACATAAAAAATGAAATATGATTAATAATTGTTAAGGAAAAACGTGTGAAAACACACGTTGGAACGAAATACAACAATAATATTTGGACTTGAAGACTTTACAAGATATAAAGATAAAATATATGATTGTTTATGATAAAATGGCCAATTTTTCTGCTATCATTATTACAAAAAAAAAAACCGTTATTATCTATTATGAATAATACACATGTCACAGATAAGCGATAACAATTTTAAATACCCTTTGGTAATAGTTACCGATATTTTGATGATAAGCTGAATAGAAAATCCTTTGCCGAAAGAACAGGGGAAAAAATACAGACCTACGATGATCTGTCAGTTAGATTTAAATAATTGTACTTATAGGCGCGTATATTGTGTTATTCTAGATATAGATAAATAACAAATTAGGATGATTGACAATGATACTGAAAATGTACTACAGCACGCACCAACCAACGATTGGTACGGCCAATTCTTGGGTCACCTTTCTTGAAAATCTTTTTGGAAAATTCGTTTAATTTAACCTTACGAAAGGCTTTAATGTGTCGCGAGTCCGACTTGCAATTAAATACATTTTAATTAGTAAATTATTGTAATTTTTTGTGCAAATTGAAGTAATAATAAAACAAACTGTTTATTTTTAAGTTTTGCTCTTATCAGCTCTGGCTCGGGGTAACGGCAAAACTAAAAAAAAATATAGTCATTAAAAATGTATGAATGAAAATCAAAAATATCTATCTAGTCATTTTGGTCAGTCATATAAATAAGGAAAAAATCACGTATACTTTATCACTTTAATTGTCTTGAAAATATCAAACAATTATCAATTGTTTTTATTGATCTTATCATAATTTTAATTACTTTCAATCTTATCAGGGTATCATTAAAACAATACGATTGAACGTATTAATAATTAATCTGATACAATTAACATTATAATTATTTACTACTACCAAGGAAAAGATCGCGAGAAATCAAAACCAGCATATCTTAAAGTTATGTCCCTAAACCCTTGTATCGCGGGGGGTTTCACAAACATTCAAGTCACATGCACAAAGACACCCAGACTCAGGACAAGCATTCGTGGACGCTTGTCCTCCGCTGGGATCTCGCCCGCGAGACGTCGCGCTCATTGAGTTTGGCGTAGAGACCTCAACCACTCGGCTATCCATGCAGTCTACATTTGTGGAAGAGTGACAATGCACTAAACAGCGAAATTATAAAACCTCTTGATAGTAAAACCTTTTACCACACAACTTTTAAATAGATCAACCGATTTTTATCAAACAATAGTTCCGGCGAACTACTTACCGCCTAACAATGAATGATAACAATGCAGACAAAAACGCAATTATTTCTTTTCAACTTTTCCTTATTTTATAACCGTTTCAACCTTCCCTGGACTGCTACGAATATTTCAATATTAAAATAAGCCAAATCGGTTCAGCCGTTCTCGAGTTTTAGCGAGACTAACGAACAGCAATTTTCATTTTTATACCTATACTAGCTGTTTCCCGCGGTTTCACCTGCGTAGCATTTTTTTTCTTTACCGCAATTTTTCTATACTTTCTCACCGTTTAAACCTTCCCTGGACTGGTACGAATATTTCAAGAATAAATTAGCCAAATCGGTCCAGTCATTCTCGAATTCATTTTTATATATAAGATATTTATATAAAAAAGAAGAAAATATGTATACACTCGCACAGTCGCAAATAATTCTCCTTAAAAACAAAACAAACTAAATAAAAATCACTTAATCCGTTTTGGAGCTATGATGCCAGACACAGTCAATCAGACAGACTGGGTCCCGATTCTGCTATTTTACAATGAAAATAAAAAAAATAAGAGAATAGGAATAATTTCAAATTTAATCCAATTGTCATTCTTTCATCGGCCATTTTAAATAGCAGAATTGGGGTCCAAGTATACAGACAGACAGAGAGACACGGTCAAACTTTTAAAACAATTTACGTCGGGGGTTAAAAAACACCGTCCAACGAATCCACAGCTCAACGTCATACGCAAGCGGACTCGGCGTTCGCTAGTGCTTGCTCACATTGGCGTTTATGTAATCGATTTAAGTAAAGTGTAAAGTTCTATTGCTTGAAGGTCACGACGATGATATTTGCTTGATCAGCTCATTGTGTCACGTGCGTATTTAGGTATGGAATAACGATTTAAGATGTCTTTAGTAATAATTTTATATTAATGCACTATTAAGTACATTGTTAACATAACTAAAGTATGTTGGCGTAGATTTAAAGATACCGTGTAAGAACGTTGATTGTTTTCTTAATTAATATCTAAATGAAATAATTGTAAATGATACTAGGTGTTGCCTGCGAGCCCGACGGTTACAAATCGAAAATGGACCCACGGAAACATAAAATCGAGATAAAAACCATCCTATGTGTTAATCCTGGTTATAAACTATCTGTGTACAGAGTTTCGTCTAAATCCGTTCAGTGGTTTTTGCGTGAAAGTGGAACAATCATTCAAATTTTCGCGTTTATTATATTGCCTAGATGTCGGTTTTAACTATAAAAACAGTACCCTGCTTTAAAAGTCGGATTAAAGATGCCTTTGTGTTATTCAAAGGTGTCAACTACTTCCATACCAAATTATATCAAAAACGATCCAGCCCTTAGGCGTAATGTTTAAAATAAAGTGACCCATTGCTCTAGTTGTTAGTGTCCCTGACTGCTATACGGGGTTCGATTCTCACTTAAGACAATGTTTGTGTCAAGAGCACGATCATGTTCTGCGTCTAAGTGTAATGACGGATGTCAAACAAGTAAATATGACAGAATGGTTTTTTTTAATGGATTTAGCAACGGTAATCATCATACAGTAACTTAAAGATAAAGAATAGAATAAAAAGATTTATGAAAATTAAAAAACTATTTTGGACAATCAAAATCGATTTAAAATGTCGTTATGTCAATTTGAAACGATATTCGCGGTTTATCTCTTTCTGAAATGTTATTTCGATTTCATATCTAATCGTTGACGCAAATCAGTGAAACGAGACGCGTCAAATACGCGTCCGACTCGCGATATTAAGGGGTTCCATGCAAGTAGACCTAATAGAAACAAATTTACAAAGATATTGTCTCCTATTATCATTATTATTGACTGGCCTGTTGGTTTAGTGGTTAGTGACCCTGACTGCTATACCGGAGGTCGTGGGTTCGATTCCCACCCAGGACAAATGATTTTGTGATGAGCACGATCATTTGTCCTGTCTCTGGGTGTAATTTATCTATATTATGTATGTATTTAGAACTATATAAGTATGTTTATTAGTTGTCTAGTACTCATAACACAAGCTCTGCTTAATTTGAGACTAGATGGCGTTGTGTGAATGTTGTCCAATATTATATTATTATATTTATGACCGTACCAAGCGTTGCTTAATCTCGATTTTTATGTTATCTTCTTTTTAACGGCGAAAAATATACGTCATCTGCAAAATTACGAATGTACAGCTATCGCGATTCGCGGTTGATGAGATACAGCCTGGTCATAGACTGACAGACAGCGGAGCTTTAGTAATAGGCCTCCATTTTTGTCTTCAGATAATAGAAGCCTAAAAATGAACACAAAAATACTAGACAGCTTTATCTATAATATTTGTAGGTTATGTAAATATTCTTCGTGCTAATAAGTACTAATATGGCGATCAGATAGCTAGCAGTCAACCGGACTTAAAATAAATAAGAAAAGTAAACAAATGAGTCATATCTTTTCAAATAAAAGTAAGTTTCGATATAAATTATAAATGGAAAAAATAAATGATTAAAATAAACACACGGGGGCCCAAATTCTGCTATTTACAATTGCCGATCAAAGAATGGAAATTGTATTAAATTGGCACTATTCGTATTATTCTCAATGCCGGCGCTAAGGGGAGGGGGCGTCATGGGGCGATGGCCCAGGGCGACAAAATTTGGGGGGCGCCAAGGTCTGAAGTTGGAGTCTCTTGCCTCTCCTGGCGCAAACCCTCAGAACTGTGCTCTACGCTAGAGGTGGAATACTTCCACCGCCAAACGTAACGCTAAAGAAAAGATGAAATTCTTAATATAATTTTACTTGGGATCAGCAAGAAACTAACACTTGATATTGCTTCCCTCAAGTGGGCGCCACAATATTCTCGCCCGAGGTGTCAGTGGCCCTTACGCCGGCGCTGATTATTCTAAGTATTTTTTCAACACAATAATTGGAAATTCGGTACGGGGCGGAACACTCATAGTTAATACAATGAATTTTAGGAATAGTTTCAAATTTAATCCAATTGCCGTTCATTCATCGGCCATTGTAAATAGCAGAATCGGGGATCAGAATTTCACGCGGACGTCTGGGCTCCGGGAATAAATGGAAATTAGATTAAATTTTAAATTATTCTTATTATCTTAAGTATTTTGAAAATACAATAATCGGAAGTTAATTGTATTGACCTTGAGTATACCATCCTGCACTGAATTTCCAATTATTGTGTAGAAAAATGCTTAATAGAATACGAAAATTTTAATTTTAAGCCAAATTTCATTCATTCATCGGCCGTTGTAAATAGCAGAATTGGGGCCCTAGCAATATACCTACATAGGTGATGATTAAATTTATTAATAATTAAAATAGATCTTCTTGTTACTTCCTTAACCTCCAAGTTATAAATAGTTTAAAACAAAAACGCATGAATAATAGTTTATCTTTTTACGGTTTAATACGTATAGTCAAACAAACAACCGGTTTGGTTAATGTGAACTGAAGGTTAAGTGAACTGTTTAATGCAAGAAATCATCAGGTCATTGGTGAAACGAAAATAAACTGCTTAGAAACGTTTTTAACTATTATGATTAAGTTTAAAGATCCCACAGACAAGAAAACTATCTAATCTATCCCAGCATCGATATTTAGACAAAAAAGTTTCGAGACGTTCTTTCTGCTAGTTAAGTTTCCAAACAATTAATAGAGTTAAAAAATCTAAATAACCACGTTTTTATAAGTTTTTAAATTTTATCAAAATCGGTCCACCCGTTTTTATAGTTGTAAAATGCATTGTCATCGGGTTTCAAGCTATCCTGAAAATTTCAACCTTTTAGCTTATCGGGAAGTGCCTCAAAATTGAGTTGCGAAAATCCAACCGCAGCGACAAACAAACATACAAAGTTGGCTTTCAGTCTAATCGGATTCAGCTAAGTACCAGTGTTTTACAAGGAGCGACTGCCTATCTGACCTCCTCAACCCAGTTACCTGAGCAACACGATACCCCTTAGTTAAACTGGTTGTCAGACTTTTGGAGCTTCTACTACCTGTAACGTCTGTCAAAGATGTAGGAATAACAGCCCGGACCCACAATTAACGTGCCTTTCGAAACACGGAGGAACTCGTTATTAAATGACAAAGATGGCCACCCATCTGGACCAAGCGCGTCAAGCGTAGCTTAACCTGTGATTCACTGATACGGTTATAGATTAGCCACGAGCTCTTCATATTTTTTAATACATACAGTTTACAAAGGATTGAAATAACTTACAAATTACAATTATACAAGAAAACATGTAAACAGAATAGATAACAACTAATTATTTATCTAACTCTGCAGTTAATTCTAAAACGCGTAGAAGTATAGTCGTTACTTAACGGTTTTAATTAGAAATACACGGTTATATTAAAGAAAATACTTACAGTAAAATAATTATCAAAGTGTCTGTTGAATTGTAACGTGATTTGTAAGTAGTTAAATTTGAACGAAGATTTTTGAGGTTATGTTTTCAATATTCCATATATTCAGTGTTTTTGACTTTTATAGATATTCTCGTAACTTTGACGTAATCTCCGTACTAAATACGTCACAAAACTGTAATAATCCATTGGTATAACTAAAAGTATACCTTTTTTAATAATCATTAATTATATTTATAGGGTTTTTATCCACATGGATACGTCAACCCGTACCTTATACTAAATTTACTTACACGCTACTGAAAGGGAATCACTTATTAACATTACACACTCGAACCAGACCACATATTCGTTGCGTAATTTCTGAAAAAGGATTTGACAAAAAATTATGAGAAGACCAACAAAATGTTTAAATTCCCTTAGTAAAAGTGAGTCAGTGATCCCCTTTGCCTTAAGTAAAAGTACTTATATTTAAAAAGGTAAACAATCTTGGTGTGTCTTTATATAAACAAATATCAAATATTCGACCTCCGTGGTCGAGTGGCGTACGCACCGGTTTCAAGGTGTCGCTAGCTCTGAGGTCCTGGCTTCGATCCCCGGTCGGGTCAATGTAAAAATTCACATTTCTACATTGTCTCGGGTCTGGGTGTTTGTGGTACCTTCGTTGTATCTGAATTCCATAACACAAGTGCTTTAGCAACTTACTTTGGGTTCAGAACAATGTATGTGATGTTGTCAGCATTTATTATTATTTATTAAATAAATAAACAACTAATATATTTCAGTTGTATATTTGATTTGGTAATCTTTCTTCTTGTTTTACATTAGTTTTTGTTTTTTTTATCTTAAAGTAACTTCTTTGACAAACATATTTACCGAGATTGTTAAATATTAACCTTTTTTTAAATACCTAAACAAATAAGATAGGGATAGTAATGAAATCCCTCGGAAGTAAGTACATTGAAAACGGTCGCAAATTGTGTTCAAATTTAACAATAGGTTCATTTTTTTAGCCTGATAGAAATAAGGAAATAGTTTGACAATATTTAACTAAATTAATTTCCTCTAAAACTATAAATATTCAATTTAAATACCTCAATAAAAACAAGTAACAAACAACAGTGTTAAAAATAGCGTAAATGAAGAAACGCGTAAATAATATATGAACATATTTCGAACAATTTTCGTGTTTGTGTCAAATTTCTTCGCCATGTTGAAACGGCGGACATCAAAACGTTTTGTACTGGGAGAAAATACGGAACAGCCCTCCTTCGATGATGAAGATCCTCCGGAGGTCATTCCGAACTTGGCGCAGAAGTTCCAGATGACTGTGCAAGTGGAGAGTGACGAAAAGAGGATTGATGAGGTCAAGAGACCTCTTGATGGACGACTTTTGAGGGCACCCAGCTCCGGGCTGCAGTAAGTTATTTTTTAATTGTATTTTAGAGAAGTCCATATCATTATCAGTTTTTTTTATAGTCGGGGGAATCCTCTTGGACTCCCACTCCCACGGGGGAGGAAATAGCTAGTGTCAGACTCTTACTGACTAAACCTGAACCGCCGTGCAAGGTCATCCGCATTTTGGTGTCGGTGTATGGTAATGCGTGTAAATCCACCGACCGCGGGCTTCCACTTTAAGTTTCGTAACTCATTATATGAAGTAGGTATTTTTTGTCAAACTTTTTAGACTATATCAATGAAGACCCGTGAGTGAAACGTTGTTAAACTATTATCTGCCTTACACTTAACATAACATACTGACAAAGTAAGAAATATTGCCCATCGTAATTTGACACCAATTTCTTGATCCTATAGTATAACAGTCGCCATCTTTGTTTTGACAGCAAACCAATAACTTTAGCAAGTGCCCTTGTAACAATATTTGTCAACAAACGCCAATTTCAACCTTATTACTTCAATGGATATCTTTTGTTCTGGATAAAAAGTCATCAAAGTACTCCTCCCACTTTGGGTTGAGCGGTAGGGAGTGTCAGACTTCTACTGACTAAAACCCACCCATGTTCCTTCTTTTGCCCTTCGTGTACCGGGGCCACCGTAACCCTTTCGGACAATCCCGCCGCCCCGGCAAATCTCTCAAATCTTTTTATATCATCTGCCCATTTTATCCTCGAGAAAAGAGAAGGAGTGGAATCACACAAAGGCCTATGCCCAGTTCTGTGTTATTGAAGGTCAATGCATGATGGTATGATTTGGCCTGTTGGTCTAGTGGTTAGTGGCCCTGACTGCTATACCGAAGGTTGTAGGTTCGATTCCCACACAGGACAAATATCTGTGTGAGGAGTACGTTCATTTGATCTGTGTCTAGTCGTAATTAATCTATATTGCGTATGTTTTTTGATATACATATAAGTATGTTTATCAGTTGTCTAGTACTCGTAATACAAGCTTGGCTTAGCTTAAGATAGGGGGATAGCTTAGGTAGATCATGACCAATAGAAGCAAAAAATTAAATAAATAGTCGCGATAGCAAATACGATGCATTGGTTGTATAAGAGAGGGAACCAGTCATACCTAAGTTTGGTTCGAACGTTTAAACGTCCTTACGGACGCCAAAAATGATAATGACCGGTTTCTTAATCCATAAATAGTTGTCGTTAGGTATATCAACAAATGTGTTGTTTCATTATGACCTTATAAGTAACTGTTATTAGGTATTTGACCTCATTAATTAATACATTGTCAATGGTTTATGTCAAAATCAAAAGGTTTTTCAAGCGATTTAAAAAAAGGTTCTTAATTATTCATCTGTATATTGTTACTAGGTTTTCGACCGCGGCTTCGCCCGCATCGATTTCGGCTATATCGCGTTTCCAAGAGAACTCTTCAAAAGTCCGGGATAAAAACTATCCTATTTTCTTTCTCAAGGTCGACTCTATCTCTGTACCAAATTTCATTAGAATCAGTTCAGTGGTTTAGACGTGAAAGCGTAACAGACAGAGACAGAGTTACTTTCGCATTTATAATATTAGTAGGGATAGCTTTATTTGGTCTCAAAAACATCATCAAGTTTGGCTTGATAGTATTTTCGTTTGAAATCGGATGTTCGAGTATATTTTTGTTTTTTAATTATATTATATTTTAGTTGGTTTACTAAAACGACTCCCGAAGTAAGGAATTTATTCCTTATGTCCTGGGTTGTTTCATAAACATTAAAGTCATATGTACTAAGACTTAAGACAAGCGTTTGTTATATCGTCTCAGATTGAATTGACGAGCGGAATTAAACTGTAAGTTAATTAACTACTAACTAGCTATTAACGAGATAGTTAAACGGGGTCAGTGAATAATTATCTTTGAATTTGCACGAGATCTATGAGGAACTAAGATCTAGGGGTATTTTTAGAATTATATATTTACTAGCCGAGTTAACAAATATTATATATTATTATAGGACCTATTTTTTTCATAAAACCCGTAAAAAAAAACATTCAATACACAATAAGACGCCATGGCCATCATGGCATGGGTTGGGTCCAAGTGGCTCAGGGCAGAGAGAAGTGGGAGAATATGGGGAGGCCTTTGCCCAGAAGTAAGATACGGAAGGTACACCAAAAAAACTATTTCTTTTAGGGCCGTTTTTTCAATAGCCAGATTTTGTATAGAAAATATGTCAAACGGCCATATTTATTCCTCGGATAGAAGTTAACTGATGATTGAAAAATCGGCCCTTAGGCCAATAAAATCGTAATTACATAGTTATATACGACCTTAATACAATTAAACAACGGTCAATAATTACGACGACCTTAAGAAATGCACAAAAAAGTTTAATTGTCTTATTTACTAACTTAAAAGTGTATAAATAAATATTAAATTAGATTTTTTATTAAAAGGTACAATTTAACACATGGCGAGTCGTACTCATACACTAATTCACTATGAATACATCAGTATGATTAAAAAAAGTTTCATCATCATCCACAGCCTTTATCCTACCACTGCTGGGCACAGGCCTCCCCTTTCTCATGCCATTTTCTACGGTCCTGTGCTAGCCTCATCCAGACTCGACCCGAGACCTTTATTAAAAAAGTTTAATAACTACGAAATCTATACAACGGCTAGTTAATTTAATTATGTGTACTAACGATCATACAGGTTTTATAAACGTTTCTAGCTGTTAGAACATAAAATCGGGATAAAAACTATCCTATGTGATCATCCAGGTCATGAACTACATATTTGTGTACCAAGATTCGTCTAAATCCGTTCAGTGGTTTTTGCGTGAAAGAGGAACAAACATACATACAAACTTTCGCGTTCTAGCTATCACGGCTGTGTGGCATCTGTCTTGACACAGTGACAGACGAACAGACAGCGTGGTCTTATCAGGGTTCCGCTTTCAACCTTTAGGTACGGAATCCTAAAAAAGAGGTTCTGTTTCTCTGTCTATGATAACGTAATACAACGCCATCCATTTATTTTTGGCGTTAGTCATAACTCTAAAAGCAAATGATTTTGTTTAAATCGTGATAAGACGACATATATTTTATCACTTATCTTAATTTTATTTTATAAATACACTCGAATCATCGCCATCACGCATCTGACAAGGTATACAATATTTGACAAGCACTTAAAAAATACGGAAATGTTCATTCAAATAAACTTATTATGACGTATAGATGAACAAGAATTTGAGATTTATATTGGTGTATTATCTTGATACACAATGAGAAAGATAATTTAATTTATTTTTATAGAAAGATAATTTAATAAATACTTTAATGTAAAACGACGTAACGACATTTCAAAACCATTATTGCCAGTTGTCAATTTAAATTCGAATCTAATTTAGGGCTGTAACATAAATCTCTGGTTATCGATATGAACGTAAAAACGTAAGGTTTTTATTTTTTAATTAAAATAAAATACAGGCAGTTTTATAATTTAAAATATGTACCAAATACTTTTTACAATTATACATTACAAATAATATTTATTTATGCAGTTTCTTGCCGGTTTTTCTCAATATGAATGTAATAAAATTTTAGAACCGTATTTTGACGTTTTAAAAGTTCCCAAAAAAGCCAACTTAAATACAGATACTGCTTTTAATTTGTTTTTTTTTGACAAGTTCTTCATTGATCTAGAGATTTTCGATTTGCGTAAATATTATTATATTCATAAACATTAGTATTGCACTATGTAACCTATAATGCGATATCGAGAGGGTCAATTGATGCACTTTGATGTGCGAGCCTCAGATAAAGATTCAGACCTTGAATGACTGATTGAAAATCGTAGAATAAACAAATTTTAACACCGAAGTAGGTATAAAGTTATTTTCTGAATTAATGTATTTGTGTTAATTGTGCACAATTATTCAGCCAAGGTTTAGTTTTCAACACAGTTTATTAAATTAGTATTTAAAATGAATAAACCTGTTTTACTAGACACTACATTTAATAACGTTATTTGGTATTTTCTTTTGTTGTAAAGGAAGAATTTCAATATTAATTAAAACAGCCATCCATTTTTCGTTTTATGTGAATGAGAACCAATATCGTAAATGCTTTTCTAAGATAGGTTTAATAAAGTTGGGATAAAGTCACGTTTCATCCGATAAGGGCGAATACCGCGGATTCCAATACGCCGCGGTCTCAGCATACTTCAGACATTCTATAGATTGTCATGAAATTTATATTAATTCTCACCTAGTCCTTTCTCTATATGTGAAGAATTCTTTATTATAATGTACTGGGCTGACCTACATAGCGTTTGCAAGGGGTTTCTCGCTCTCCAATACAACATGAGGTTTAATATTCGAGTCCATCACATCACATATGTACATTGTTCTGAACCCAAAGTAAGTTGCTAAAGCACTTGTGTTATGGAATTCAGATACAACGAAGGTACCACAAACACCCAGACCCGAGACAATGTAAAATTGTGAATTTTTACATTGACCCGACCGGGGATCGAATCCGGACCTCAGAGCTAGCGACACTTTGAAACCGGTGGTCACGCCACTCGAATATTAAAAATGCAAACGCTATGTAGGTCAGCCCAGTACATTATAATAAAGAATTCTTCCCATACAGAGATATGAGAATTAATATAAATTTATATATATATATAAATATTAATATTTTCGATTAAGATTAGAGTTTCGAAAGAAAGTTTCTTGACGTTTCCTCTTCATAGGAATAATATTTTTTGTGTGTTAAGTGTTTAGGTTCCAGTTAGGATTAAACAGCTACAGGCTAGAAATGTTTAGGCCTTATGTTTTAAATGAAGTTATCAGTACAGAAATTTTGATTCACAAATATTATCTAGTTTTAAGGGCTCAATATGCTTCTGCTTCAAATAATTTCTCCGGAAGACTATCTTGGAGGCTTTTACCAACTTTTACGACATCCAATGCAATATAGAACTTATTGTCTTCAACTTTTTTTTTCTTGCATCTTTTCCCATGAAGATTTAACTCTTATGCTATGTGCATAAGAGTTAAATCGGGGTTCACAAGAGATTATTTCTCTCACAAATCAACTCAATTTTTGCCATAACCTATTTAAGTATTAGGACATTAGAAAATGCTCTAAAACAGGGTCTAGAATGGTTCAACTAGTAACAGACACATTTATAACTAGTTATTTGACAATAAAGTGTTTGAAGTAATCCTGCCAAGGACGTGTTACTTCATAAACACTTGTGAGGTTTCTGTTACGTTTGGCTTGCGATGTTGGTCATACACGGTAACGTTTACTTAATAATTACAAAATAAACAACACATCATAAGTTATTTATGGATGACAACGCGTATTGTCTTTGCAGGTTTCTGAAATAAGAATGGGCTAAGATGACTAAACTTGAAAAAAAATATAGTCTTTCTTAATGCCGTCTATTTGCTCATATTTAATGTCTAATATCTAATAAGGATTATAAGGCAAAGCCTTATTCAATGATTTGAATAAGGCTTTTGTGTTATTTAAGAAGAAGTTTCTTCTTGTGTTAGTTTTTGGACGCGTTCTGCCAAAATAGGTCCAGCGATTTCGAGATTATAACCTATTTTATGTCCGTCTATAACACCACAGTACCCAAATGGAATAACCTATTTTTGTTGTGATTTTTCTGTCACATGAATATTAATTTTTTATTTTGGTCCTCTTAGCAATACTTATTTTTTGTTACATAGAGTTAAAATGTGAAATCCACTAATGCCGTCTTCTAGTTTACTAATGAAAGAGACAACGATACACAAAAGTAAGCTTCGATTTTGTTTGAATGTTCATTGGAATTAGGGTCAATGTCAATGCTACAACTTAAGTATGGTCAATTGCGCGAAGGTCTCTAGAAGGAAAACCAAACTTATTCAGAAAACTATCTTTGTACATCTTAATTGTTTTGAACTTTATGTTACATGAGTTTGTGACGACAGGATCTCCCAAGGATCTACCATCGCGTCCTATAATAATATGTTCATGGTTGTGGAAGTGTGACACCGACATACGCTACGTAGAGGGACATCTCTCTTCCACCAATCGTCAGCTATTTTATTTGTTACTAGCTGTTGCCCGCGACTTCGTCCACGTGATCAATTGTATCTTCGCTCCTATTAGTCGCAGCGTGATGTTATATAGCCTATAGCCTTCCTTGATAAATGGTCTATACAACACAAAAAGATTTTTTCAATTCGAACCAGTAGTTCCTGAGATTAGCGCGTTCAAACAAACAAACAAACAAACTCTTCAGCTTTATATATTAGTATAGAAGTATAGATAAGCCATATATTACCTAATAATAGTTAGTTCATAATAAATGTCTTTGAATCCTTAAAATAATAAAAAGTTTGTCTAAATTAAAATCTTCAAAAAAACTCTTTCCGTTTTAAGTTGAGGGGAAGGGAGTCAGACTTTTACCGACTTAAATCCACTCATGTTTTTTCCTTTTCCCTTATATACCGGGGCCACGGTAATCCTTTCGGACAATCCAAACATATGCGTTAGATAACTGACAAGCAGCTCATGAAAATACCAACATTTCAAAATCGATATTTTATTTTTGTTTATCCAAAAACTGTTGAAGGTATACACCACGGGAGGCAAAGGACCCCAATTTTGATGCCTAGACCGCCTCACCTCACGCCATCACCATCCTACTACTATTATAAAGGCGAGAGTTTGTAAGTATGGATGTATGGATGTTTGTTACTCTTTCACGTAAAAACTACTAAATGGATTTGAATGAAACTTTACCACACTATAGCATCAGAATAACAAATAGGCTACAATTTTTGAGGTTTCTAATGTGAGGTCGTAAAAAAACACATCTTTTGCGCTTACATTGCAAACGCTGACTGAATCCTACAAGATAGATAGAAGGCAGGTATAAATTATACCTTATATCTTCTAACCACGCGGACGAAGTCGCAGGCAACAGGTAGTCTTTATATGTTTAAGTATTAGTTTTGCAACCATCTAATGTGTTTTTATATATGTTTTAAATAATATAATACATACTTATGTTTTTACTGTACAGGTCTGGCCAAACAAAAGACAAATCTTGGTAACTTTAGTTATAAGTCATAGACTTAAGTGTAATTATAAGTAGGAAATAGTAATTATTATTTTTGCCTTTTGTGAATGCGTCTGTTGTTTTTTAAGTATTGGCTGCCTTATTGTTGCTTTTAGAAGCTTAATTGTAATTTTGTGCCTCTATTATTTATTTATTGAAAATTAGTTAATGTCGTCATTGTAGTATCATAGATAATGTAGTTAGTATATTGGGTAACGTGTACATTATCTTTATAATTAATCTTTGTATTCTTCTGTATCTTTGTATCTTTGTATTTGTATCTTTCTATCTTTGTAATTAATAGCCGAATACTTCGAACTTGTGATTTTGACTGCGCAAATAACAGATTAATAAAGGACATCCCGCCAAATTCACTGATCGCAGCGTGTCGCGAGTTCGATGCGATGCTCGTGTGGGATAAGCATTTGTGTGATCCACGAATGCTTGTTCTGAGTCTGGGTGTGATCTTGGTCTCGATATCATCATCCTAGCCTTTTCCCATCTATGTTGAGGTCGGCTTCCATTCTAACCGAATGCAGCTTAGTACTCGTTTACAAGGAGCGACTGCCTATCTGACCTCCTCAACCCAGTTACCTGGGCAACACGAATACACATTACCCCTTAGTTCGACTGGTTGTTAGACTTTCAAGCTTCGGACTATCCTTAACAACCGTCAAAGATGTATGAATTACACCTGCGACCCACAGTTAACGTGCCTTCCGAAACACGGAGGAACTCGTTATAACATGGTCACCTAAACACGGACCAAGCGTGTCAAGCGTAGCTAAACCTGAGATCGATCGACTTGTGCAGTTATAGCCCAGAGCTCAACAATCTTGATAAATTATAAAAATAGTTTTTGTGACGTAACCAAAAACTATTCACCAGTATTCACCGTACAAAATAACTCGTTTGAATTTCGATTGTCACTTATTAAAAAATTGAAAACAAAGAAGGTTTTAATTTATTGCACAGATAATAATGAATGCTATGAAGTAATGAGCCAATGACGTACATATAATATACCATTGCGTATTTCTATTTAAGTTAGTAGTTAGCCTTATGTAATAGTTATTTACTTAACAAATAGACACGTTGATGGAAGTTCTAGTAACTTCGCGAATATCTTAATAGGTGGGGTTAAATAGTTGAATAATCGTATTTATAATTAGTATTGTCTATCATTAATGTTGAATTAATTGGTCGTTTTAGTTAGTATATGTTTTTATAAAATTAAATGACAGATATTAATAGATTCTATTCTATGGTTTTGTAAAATGTGCTCCAATGGAATTTCTGTATTCCAGGATCTACAATGAAACTAACGAAACACACGGAATCTTGCTCGGTGTGTCTTAGGGGTAACGATTAACTGTCTTGGACACCACATCTATACTAATATATAAAGCAGAAGAGTTTATTTGTTTGATTGTTTGTTTGAACGCGCTAATCTCAGGAACTACTGGTTCAAATTGTAAAAATCTTTTTGTGTCGTATAGACCATTCACCGAGGAAGTTTTTAAGCTATATATATATACCATCACGCTGCGACTAATAAGAGCGAAGGTACAATGTGGAAAAAGCAGGGAAAATTATACATCTTCGAGGGCTTCCGTTCAAAAATTCCTAACTTATATCTTCTAACCACGCGGACGAAGTCGTGGGCAACAGCTTGTCGTAAAATATATGTAAAGTTTTACACTAAGCGCCTTTCGCAATCACTGATTAGCCGCTGTCTGGCAGATACATTGAAAAATTTGACAATCTTTGTTTGAAAAAATCTGTCAAGTAATTTAACGGGAATTTAGTTGGCTGTGGTGAAACAGGATCTTAGAATATCTTCAAGTTTTAAAATATACATTGCAATACCGACTGATCACTGCCCTAATTTTCCTATTAACAATGACCGATAAATGAATGAAAATAGATTAAAATGACTCTTTCCGTAACCTCTTAAGCATTTTTCCTACACAATAATTGAAAATTCAGTACGAGACAGTACACTCAAGGTCAATACAATGAGTTTCCAATTATTATTTTGGCAAAATGCTTAAGAGAATAGGTACAATTTAAAATTCATTCATCGGTCATTGTAAATAGCAGAATCGGGGCCCTGATAGGACTAAAGTATGACACCGGGAAGTAGTACGTGTGTACTAGTTTTGGACGGAGTATTACTGATGCGACCCAAATCTGAGCTAAAAATTACCTGCAAAGAGAATGTCTAGTGTCGTGAACTAAAAGGTTATATATTTTGGGTTCTTGTTGAGAATAGTATTTGTTTTCTAGGATGGTTTAGGATTTTACAAGAACGACGCGGTGCTTTCCACGAACATACAAATCACGTGTACTGAGACACCCAGACTCAGGTCCTGCCGCAGGGATCGAACTTGTGACACGTCGAGTACAGTTGGTTTCCCTTAACCACTCGGCTATCCACGGAGTCTGAAGCAAGTTTTGTTTAGCCTAGACAAAAGGAAATGTCCTAAAGTCGGGGTTTTCCGTTAACATATATTAGTCCATTCGAAAACAATGAAAGTCACAATTCATTTTATTTGAAGTCACAATAGGATACAAAAACACATTGTTTATGAAGTTATATTTTTATCTTGTTTATTAAAAGCGTTTGTTTGTTGATTATTGGCCAGTAAATAACGTTACAAAGTGTTGCCACACGTGGTGGAGTTCACTCAACTGTTGTATTTAGGCGTTATGCGTTACACTTGGCAATTCGACCTTCTTGTTGGAATTGTAGGTATGTGCTAACAGGTACCGGTATTTACAATCAATTCCAAGTTTTTGGGGTTCTGTAACCAAATTGCGAAAAAGTGAATCAGGTTATGAATCTCCGCTGTCCGTACGTCACCAGGCTGTATCTTATGAACTGTGATAGCTAGACAATTCAAATTTTTCACTGATGACGTATTTCTAATGCCACTTTAAAAAGCAACGACTTCACACATCGATTACAGCTATAAATTTGTTACCTTAAAAATAAATAAGTAGAAGGGGGCTTCAAACTTCTTTGTTCGTCCAACTTATATGTTTTTCTTGAGCCTATATTTCAGAATTCGCATCTTCCGCTGGTTATAATTATTAGCCATTTCGAATAATCCATCGGTTTATGCATAAGAGCTGCTGTGAATTTGTTAAGTAACTTGCCACGCCTTAATCATAATTGTTCATATACCTAATATCAATTAGGTATGGTAAATAGTCAGTGCCTTTAATAGATCGAGCGATTCGAGTTAAAAAGATAAAATACTAGTTCATTTAGAATGGCAAACTCGAGTCATTTTCCAAGTTTCTATACACTCACTTTTCTTATTAGTTTATTTGTCGTTCCGGTTGGATTTTTGCCATTCAATTTTGTGGCACTCCCCGATAAGCTAGCAGGCTGAAATATCAGGGAAACTTCAAACCAGTTTAAATTGAATTTAAAATTTTCTGCTTCTGCTTTTCCAGCCTGTAAGAGGTTGACTTGGAATGGACTCGCAAAACCAGACACACAGATTTTGTTGTCTCGCATTTAACAAATTTTAATGTTTTTACTTAACACTTAAAAAACAAAATTCCCTTTTCTAGCAGTTTGTTATTGTGAAAAATTGAGTAATAATCAGAATATATAATTCAACCTAAATATTTTTTGAGAAACAAATGAATATATTTAAATAAATACATTTATGCTTATAAAATAAGTCAAAATATTCAAGATGATTAAAATGCATGTTGTATATTATAATTATTAATTTTAACAAGCTCTCGTAACTTTTGTAAGCCTACAACGTAATTAAATAATTATTTTAATTTATGCATAACTTACTGTTTTGTCGGTAAAAATAAAAAAGGAGCAAACAATATTTTATTTTATTTTAATAAAAGCAATGGCGTTCTTTGTCCTCTTCAAATGATTTTTCACATATTAGATGAGAGTATGACACCATCTTCGTCAATAAAAAAAACCTACGAATTGAAACAATTAAGAATAGACCATTAAGAAGATACAAGGACGTATTTGTGATTTACCGGTCTTCGGGATTTCCACGCAGCCTTGCTCGTTACACTGTCAAAAAACATTGATTATCGATAACTTTTAAATAAAACATAATGTTCTTATTATGATAATCTCGATAAACTAAGTATCTTAAAGGTTTTACATCAGGTATTACCGGTTTTATTCTTGTTGTATGTTTATAAACACATATTACGCAACAATCATTGTTTTATCAAGCAATTGTCAATAACGCGTTTCTGCAAATGTCATGCTGCAAGATAACGATGTATTTAAGTACTTAAAATAAAAATAATTGGATTCCGTACAAAGTCAATTGCATTCTGTGTAATTAGCCTGAGAATCCGAGTGATAATTGGTCTGATAATCGTATGTGGAGATATCGAATTTAATTTACGCACGCAAATAATTTATTCCTGTCTTATCGATTTATTGACCCTTTCCCAACCCTAACGCTCTAATAAACAAGTTTTCTTATGCAATCTCCTTGCAATTTCCTTATTATGGCAACTTTGAACCAATTAGTGCGCCGTCCCTTTCGCACGTTAGCAAACAAACGCGCTGAAGCGAGAGCGAATGATCGTATGATCCGTCATACGAGTATGAATGCGAATCCTTTACGTCAAATAAGAAAACAAAATTGTTTCTCTTCTTCGCTTGAAGAAATGTTTGGTTATAACTGTTTTATGAGATTTAATGATATTGTTATCCGTTCTATTGCCTAAAATAGTGTTTGCAGTGTTGTTTTATTCATAAAAATGTACCAGGGGATCAATGGACTATACTCTGATGCGCCATACAGGTTAGGAACCAAATTCGTTCAACTTTATTTTATTTATTATATTTTATTACGATAAATACGCATTTCAATAAACATTTTAGAGTGTATTTTAGTGAATAAAACGCCGATTTAAGTGTTTGTGGTAGCGAAATGTGCGAAATACGTGTCCAAATGTAATAAGTATGCCAGTGGAGCTGATTTCACTTAAATTTCTCTTAATTATAATTATTTTATACTAACTAAAAGGTTGGGTGTATTTGTTTTAATACATTTAAAAAGTGTAGGTAAATTGAGAATGTTTTACTATTTCAAACATCAAGGAGTCATAAATATATATTTTTAATTAAATAGTTACTTAGAAGAATTTCAATTATTAACATTCTATGGAAATCATTTTACAAACATTCTTCAACTGTTTTAAAATTTTATTCAAGTTTCAAGTCACTATTAAGTATCAAAAGATGAAGAAAATATAAAGATAAACTAAGAAATTAATTACTTACAGCAATAAATTGTCATTATAGTTACATTATTATTTCCCACTGATGGGTATAGGCCTATTCTCATACAGGAATTAGAGGATTGATCATGTTGCTTGTTGACTGCGGAAAATCCGAGATTGCAAAATTTGGAATTCACATTCTCTCTTGATTTTTACCTTCACTATTATGCAGTGTCTTATAATAATTAAGAACATAAATATATTTGGTTTCTTAGGTTTACGCGAATGTTAGACATTGAAATGAAACTACTTTTACGGACCATGTCTGTCCACCCGCAGTCTGCCCGTGACCATGATACCTGCAAAGGTTTCGAAACGTCGGGAACTAAAATCTAAAATTAAACCGCGATAAAATCCGTAAAAGTAGTTTCATTTCAATAAATATATTTATCAAAATTATTTGTACACTTTATCCTAGTATATAACAATCATTGCCAGTGAGTCTGATATTTGACATCACATGTTTCAGTTAGTACACAAAAATTATGATGAAGTTTTGTTGATAATCTTTCTGCTATCTGAATTTATAGACCTATAATTAAACCTGTCTAGATTTACATTCTGACATTATATTTAAATAGTTGTAAATTTTCTTATTTTTAGAACAATTTCTGCCAGTGTACATTTTTAATTATTTAATATGAGAACATAGTTAAGATATTCTTATGACTAAAAAACACCTTTTGTTGCTATTTTTAGTGCCTTAATAAGTCAAAGTCAAATTCTTTATTTCAATTAGCCCAATATATGGCACTTTTAAAAGTCAAACAATTTATATATGAACAATATTAAAAACTAGTGTCAGTCAGTCTCCTATTGACAGAGCTTAAGCTTTTATTTTTACCTTTCCTTGGTCCATAGTGTCCAATTTAGTTATTTGGTCTGTATATTGTGTGATACTGCAATTGTATGGTGATCAAAGCTATAGGATGTCCGCTATAAAAGGACACAATCTCATCAAGTTTCGATTTTTTTAAGAAATAAACAGTTCTTTACTTGCAAAGCATTGCTTCCTAAAAGGCATTATTTAATCCTTTCTGTTTTGATTTAGGACATATTTGTAATCTTTGAGGAATAAAGTAGGTAGGTTCATATTTCCAGATGAGTTGTCTACAAGCCTACTATAGGTTGAGGGGAAGCAATTGTTCGTGCGAGTGTTAGTGCTTAAACGCTTTGATGTTTCTTGCTTTATCCTTTGTTTATAGGGTATATGTATGATATGGGTAACATTTTTTTTGTGAGTCATCATATCATCGGCCTAGCCTACTAGCATTCAGCTGACTACTAGTGTTTTACAAGCAGCGACTACCTATCTGACCTCCTCAATCCAGTTAACTGTGCAACACAATATAACATTTCAAGCTTTTAACTACCCGTAACAACTGTCAATAATCTATGAATAATAGTTGGGACCCACAATTTAACGTGCCTTCCCAAACTCGGAGAAACTCGTTATGACAATGATGGTCACCCAACCTCGTCAAGCATAGGTTAACCTGTGATCGATTTACTGATTCAGTTATAGCTTAGCCACAAGCTCCTGTTTTTCTGAGAGTGAGGTTTATTATTAATCCGAGGTATTCCAATACACACCCATCTCCTGACTATATTTCTGTATTATGTTATCGGTATTATTCTATTTTTAAATCTCTCCTTTGAACTTATCTAAGTAAAAACCAAGATTTCACTGTCTTCATTATCTGATAAGTCAAAGTATATATACCATCCTCATAATCACTTAATTTGTTGGCATCTCAGATAAATAGAATTCAATTAGAGTTCTTTCTTAGTTAAAATGATTTTCTGAATAACATGTGATGGTGTCATGTAGTCCTTAACATTAGTTACCGTTTTAGAGTATCTTGACATTTTAGAACTGTCTTCGTTCTTCATTCTTAGAGTCATTACTGTCGTCATCATCATACTAGCCTTTTCCCGACTATGTTGGGGTTGGTTTCCAGTCTAACTGGATTCAGTTAAGTACCAGTGCTTTACAAGGCGCGACTACCTATCTGACCTCCTCAACCCAGTTACCTGGGCAACACGATACCCCTTAGTTAGACTGGTTGTCTGACCTTCAAGCTTTTGACTACCTGTAAAGACTGTCAGTGAAAGTGAAAGTGCCTTTTGAAAGTGCCTGGAAAACGGCCTAGGATTTTGTCTTCCTCCAGAAGGTTTTTAGGTTTCCAATAAGCTTTGTGTCACCAGTTCATAAACTGGTTAAGTGCGAGTCGAACTTGCGCCGGTTTCTTACAAATAGTCGTCGCTGACGATATCCGCCATCTTTAGCGCCAGTTTCACAATCACTCATCAGCCGGTATCTGGCAGATAAAATGAAAAATTTGGTTCGGTTTGGTTTCGGTTAGCCGAGTGGTTGAGGTCATCATGCCACTACTAAGCGCAACGTGTCGGGTTCGATCCCCGCATAGGACAAGCATTTTTGTGATCCACTAATGCTTGTTCTGAGTCTGGGTGTTTTTGTGCATGTGATTTGTATGTCTGTGAACCCCCCGCGATACAAGGACTAAGTTCCTTAATGCGGGACTAGTTTCAAAAAAACAAATAAAGACGAGAACGTATGTGGCGATTGTGAAAAAGGCTCTTAGCTCATTGTGGCACCATGAAACTATTTATTCGTATTCAATCCCATACTTATGCGGTGTGTAATAAGGAATATTATATCTATCCTAGTCTAATAGATATTCCGACGCCCGTACACTACAGATCTCGTGTCTTGGGTAACATAGCAACCCTTTACAACTAAAATTTTTTGGACAACTTTTTAAAGCTAAACGATATTTTTATTTGTAAAACATGAGTATACATACATAGTGTGCATCCAGGGTGTTAAAAAGAAAAAAAAAGTAACAGTCATGTTTAGCCATTACAGCATACAAATATAAAGAAAGAAAAAATAATCTTATTATTTTTAGGCATCTCTTTGTACGGGACCGAGACGCGATTCAGACTCGCGCTTTTCCTTGTCAATCCTCAACTTGTGCATGTGATAAGATTGAGATATTATGATAACTATGATAAGATTTCGTATATCCCCAACAAATAAATATAAAAACAATTGATGGCACAGTTTTTATCTATCTAGTGATTTGCACGAGTCTATTTTTTGTGAAGTATCTTGTAATTTAGAATATATTTTTTCTTACTATTTTTTTACCCCTGAAGCAAAAAAAGGTGTTATCAAATTGAAGTGTCTATCTGTTTGCGGCATTTTAGCCTCCGTACGAATTGATCGATTTCAAACTGCAATAATTTGAGTTCAGATTAAGTGATATAGTTAGAAGTTTAACTTAAATATGGTTCTATGGTGAGTTAGGAATTTGTGTACTGGTTCCCGTCGTCTTAAGTCTGTATATTTTAATAATTAAATAGATTGTGTCTGCATTTTGGTTAATTTGACTATCTCCTAATTAAGGATTTCTCGTTTAGATGAACGTTTTTTGAAAGCTGTGACAGGCTTGTGGTAAGGCACCAGGACTGTTAAGTCAAAGGTCTCGGGTTCGATCCAAAGGAAAATTCTGACTTTATCGAATGTTACATTCGAAATCGCTTTTGGAAAGCACGTAAAAATATAGGTCCCAGATCTCTCTCCGGTCGCATCAGATCCCCGTTTTCTCGCGCTATGAGAGTGCGGGAACTGTGTTGTCACACGCGCCTGCACTATCATATGTCCTGCAGCTGGCTGGTGTATTATGACAGTAGGCGCTTTGGACGAAAATGGGTCAGGACGTTATTATAATAAACTTATTTATTTTTTATGGTTTACCTATATTTAATTGTTTTTTATAGCAATATAAATGTTACGTTTTTAGGTAAAAAAAAAACATTACTTATTACACAAATTAAAAAGGTTTGCATCCATAACAAGAACTTAAACTGTCTTAAGCTAAACCAGACCACTTCAGAAATCTCCATTTTACCAAGAAACAGACTATTTTTCGAAGTTCCTGTTTTGTCTCCTACGTATATACTCCTTCCGTATTGTCAATAGACCACCTTATTTTCCGCGTGGGAAATCATCAAATGACTCCTTCCGCTTTGGGTTGAGCGGAAAGGAGTGTCAGACTTCTACTGACTAAAACCCACCCATGTTCCTTCCTTTGCCCTTCGTGTACCGGGTAACCACGGTAACCGAAAGGACGATCCCTTTGCCCCGGTAGGATGGTTGTTAAACAACCTGGTGTGAAGGTTTAAAGTTGTTTTTGTATTTCAGGCCGTCCATGTCCCAGGGTACCGTGATACACAGCCAGCGGTTCCAAGAGAAAGACTTCACTGTTGCGACTCCTGAGGAATTTGTGAGGAGGTTCCAGGGCACCAAGCCGATTAATAAAGTAAGTTATTACGGTGTGTACTCTTAATGCACGGATAGTTGAGTGGTATACGTTGCCAATTTAAGCCAATGATGCATATGTGCGACGTGTCGTGGGTTCAATCCCCGCAGAGGACAAGCAATTGTGTGATACTTAAAAGCTTCTTCTATTTTATTGAACTTAGTTCTGCTTGTGTTTTGAAAACAAGACTATGGCTTTTCTGAAACTCCTCTTAATCAAATCATCATTGGCCTAGCCTTTTTCCCAACTATGTTGGGGTCGGCTACCAGTCCAACCGGTTTCAGCTAAGTACCAGTGTTTTACAAGGAGCGACTGCCTATCTGACCTCCTCAACCCAGTTACCTGGGCAACACTCTTAATCAAATATTTTTTAATTTTTTTTCTTAATAAATATTTTGACGGCGTGTCTAGTACAAGAAGTTATCATACCAAATTTTACCAATATCGATTGAGTGGTTTCGTCGCTGAAAGATTGTTTATTTAAGTTTCAAAAGTGATGTCTCCGAATACCTATCTCTACTTTATCTTAATATTATATTGAAATAAAACTACTTTTTACGGATTTTATCGCGGATTGATTTTAGATCCCGACGTTTCGCCACCTTTGTAGGTATCATGGTCACGGGCTGACTGGGATGGCGTTCGTCTTAACTAAAGATGTTGCTAGTTCTACCTTCATATTTTAACTTATTATTTGTGGTGATTAATATTATGTCCAGGTGGTTAATGTTATATTTTCATAATATTTCAGGTGCTGATCGCGAACAACGGTATCGGTGCAGTAAAATGCATGCGATCTATAAGAAGATGGTCTTACGAGATGTTCAAGAACGAAAGGGCTGTGAGATTCGTCGTTATGGTGAGTAATGCCAAGTAAAAGACAAAATACGGTTATGAAATGACTAGCTGTTGCCCGCGACTTCGTCCGCGTGGTTAGAAGATATAAGTTAATAATTTTTGAACGGAAGCCCTCGAAGAAAGGAGATGAATAATTTTCCATGTTTTTACCACGTTTTCCATTGTATCTTCGCTCCTATTAGTCACAGCGTGGTGGTATATAGCCTTAAACCTTCCTCGATGAATGGTCTATTCAACACAAAATTTGAACCAATAGTTCCTGAGATTAGCGCATTCAAACAAACAAACTCTTCAGCCTTATATATTAGTATAGATAAATGATTTGTTGACCTCCGTGGTCGAGTGGCGTACGCACCGGTTTCAAGGTGTCGCTAGCTCTGAGGTCCCGGGTTCAATCCCCGGTCGGGTCAATGTAAAAAATCACATTTCTACATTGCCTCGGGTCTGGGTGTTTGTGGTACCTTCGTTGTATCTGAATTCCATAACACAAGTGCTTTAGCAACTTACTTTGAGTTACGAAAAATGTATGTGATGTTGTCCGCATTTATCTATTTATAAGTAAGGGCTATTGGTATTAATAATGTTAAATGGAATGGTTTCCGTCATAAGCTATTATTATAATAACTCCAATTATTATTATTACCTTGTTAAACCCTCGTTAATGAGTTATTCTTTTCCGCAGGTGACCCCGGAAGATCTGAAAGCGAACGCCGAGTACATAAAGATGGCGGACCACTACGTGCCGGTCCCCGGTGGGTCGAACAACAATAACTACGCGAATGTCGAGCTTATCGTCGATATTGCAATTAGGACTCAAGTCCAGGTGAGATATAGCTATTAGAAAAGACGTAAGACAAGGATCGATCAATCAAGCCATCAATCAATGAATGATGGACTGCACGGATAGCCGAGTGGTTGAGGTCATGCCAAACCCACTACGCGCGACGTGTCGAGGGTTCGATCCCCGCGTAGGACCAGCATTTGCGTGATCCATGAATGCAAAAAAAGAAAAGAAAAAAATATTTCCTTTTATTATATTTTGAAGGAAATATTTGGAAGAGAAAGGGGCAGGCCTTTGTCCAGCAGTGGGATCAAAAGCAGGCTACATAAAAAAATATATATTTTCGTAGTTAATTATTTGTTTGAGTAGACAAATCGGAAACGACATGTAAACGTGATGACATATCCTACTTCAGAATAATTTCATTTAGGCCCGATTTTTCAATCGTCGGTTAACTTTTATCTGAGGAATAAATATGGCCGTTTGATATATTTTCTATATAAAAGCTGTCAAAACGTCAAACATATTCGTCAGATAAACGTTATCTGAAAAATTGGCCCTTAGAAAAACAAGTTCCAATACATTATTCACTTCTCTATCTTCCAACTTTCTTCACTAATTACCCCCTCTTTTAGGCGGTATGGGCCGGTTGGGGTCACGCCTCCGAGAACCCCAAGCTGCCGGAACTGCTCCATAGAGCTGGCGTGGTCTTCATAGGACCCCCGGAGAAGGCTATGTGGGCTCTCGGAGACAAGATCGCTTCGTCCATAGTCGCTCAGACAGCTGATATACCTACCTTGCCTTGGAGTGGCAGCGGTGAGTATGATGCCCCATTTAGACGAAGCGAGAAATACCGTGCAAGTTGCAATACATTGTTCAGCCGCACAGCTCAGTTAACTAAAGTGACATTTGATCGCCAGCAATGTATTAAAACTTGCACGATATTTCTAGCATCGTCTAAATGGGCCTTAATAATATGTTCACTTTGCTAAGAGGAGTTACAGACTTCTATGGAAGAATTGGGGTATTTATTTGTCTGAAAATCTAAGTTTTAGGGAGACATAAAGGATACTTAAAAAAATAAATATTGTAAAATCTTTGGTTTGAGAAATTGCAGATTCTAATATGTCGGATTTGACTAAAGAAATCCGAAAGTAGTCCGTCGAAATAAGGATATTTGCTTAAAAAAACTAAGTAGTTTTTTAGACAGGTTTTTCAAAGAAAAAATTGTAAAAACCGAAAAATACATGTCTAATATTTTTTAATTATCTAACTGTAGGACTTATATGATTTTTACTTTAAATACCGAGTCATCAATTCTATTAACATTTTTAATGTCATATTGCTACTGACCTTGACCCTGTTAAAACGAAATCTGATAAATCGAAACGTACTAAAACACGAGATTCTAAAATAACCCTTATTCTTTGCACTATAGAGTTGAAAGCCGAGTACAACAGTAAGAAGATCAAGATATCTTCTGAACTCTTCGCGAGAGGATGTGTTACCACACCAGAGCAAGGTCTCCAAGCTGCGCAGAAGATTGGTAAGTTACAATAAAAAATTGACTGGCCTGTTGGTCTAGTGGTTAGCGACCCTGACTGCTATACCGGAGGTCGTGAGCTCGATTCCCAGCCAGGATATGTTTGTGTGATGAGCACGATCATTTGTTCTGTGTCTGGGTGTAATTTATCTATATTATGTATGGATTTAGATATATTTAAGTGTGTTTATCAGTTGTCTAGTACTCATAATACAAGCTTTGCTTAGTTTGAGACTAGATGGCGTTTACATAAATATATATTCTATATTATACCATACAAGTGTAGGATTCCAAAATGTTGTAGCTTTGTAGGATATCTGAGTGATACCACGCCAAACCCACTGAGCGCGACGTGTTAGTTCGAGTCCCGCGTAGGGCAAGCATTTGTGTGATCCACGAATGCTTGTTCCGAGTCTGGGCGTCTTGATGATATTCAAATTATTGCCGGGTTACCCACTCAAAAAATGGCAAAGACCTCCTACCATTTTCATCAATCTTATATTATTAGCCCACACTGTCCCACTACTGGGCACCCCCCCCCCATTCATTCTCCTTTGAAACATAGTATATACAAACTATAGCAATGTATGTTTTTAGGGTTCCCTGTGATGATCAAAGCTTCAGAGGGTGGCGGCGGTAAAGGTATCCGTAAGGTGGAGAACCCGGATGACTTCAGCAACATGTTTAGACAGGTTTGTTATACTTTTTATAGTAAACTAGCAGTGCTACGCGGTTTTGTCTGCGTTTTTCCCAATTTTTTTATAGTTAATTTCTTTTTTGACAGAGCTTGTGTTAATGTTTGGGAATATTTTGAATTGCCTTAAAGTCAAAGTTCTTTATTTGCCAGAATGTAGGTATACAGAGTATGATCTTAAATATAAAATGGCCCATTTACATTCTACCATTACATAATTGGTATGCAAATATTTGTTTTAGTAGACAAACACAAATTATATTATTTTAATGTTAATTATTTTAAAACCTTAAATAAAACAACAAATTATTATGAACTCCCGTAAATGATAATTTTTGAAATGTTTTTTTTTTCATATTTAACGCTAATGCACCATTCAAAGTTTTGAGTAAAGAACAATGGTTTACTTAAAGAATACTTTAGTAGTACATTTTTGCAATTTTTCCAAATTTTCTAACCTTTTTTTTCTTACACCTTCCCTGGACTTCCACGAATAATTCTAGACTAAAATTAGCCAAATCGGTTCAGCCGTTCTAGAGTTTTAGCGATACTAACGAACAGCAATTCGTTTATATATATAAAAAAAAAGAATGTTATTATTATTTTGTTCTGTCGATTCTTTCAGGTCCAAGCTGAAGTCCCAGGGTCCCCTATATTCGTGATGAAGCTCGCCAAGTCCGCTCGCCACTTGGAGGTCCAACTCATAGCCGATCAGTACGGTATGTTTGACTCATACTAGCTAATGACCGCGGCTTTGGTCAGTTTTATTGGAGTTCCCAAGTTTTGACTGCATGGATAACCGAGTGGTTGATGTCGCCATGTCAGAGTAGATGGGCGTGGTGTGTCGCTGGTTCGATCCCCGCGTAGGACAAGTGTTTGTGTGTTTAACGAATGCTTGTTCTGAGTCTGTTTGTCTTTGTGTATATGACTTGAATGTTTGTTAAACCTCGGCACAAGGATTCAATTTTTTACTGCGGGAGTTTAAAAAGAAAATGAACAAATGAAAAGAAGGTATTCAAGGCAATTTAAAACTTGACTCCATCACATAAGGCCCATATTTCTATAACTACATTCAACGATATCTGAATTGTCAATAGAATCTAAACGGTGTTAAACCTTAATACCGTAAAACAAAGCAGATATTCCTTTTGAAACGCCTACATAACCCATTCAATCAAATGTAAACCTTAACACCTTCACACAAAGTCGACATTCCCTCCCACAGGTAACGCTATCTCCCTCTTCGGTCGCGACTGCTCCATCCAGCGTCGTCATCAGAAGATCATCGAGGAGGCTCCCGCCGCCATCGCGAAGCCCGAAGTCTTCATCGAAATGGAAAAGGTATGGCAACACTGGTAGTAGTGTCTAACTAGTGGTCCTATAGTGGTTTCTTAGGTTTACGCGAATGTTAGACATTGAAATGAAACTACTTTTACGGATTTTATCGCGGTTTAATTTTAGATTTTAGTTCCCGACGTTTCGCCACCTTTGCAGGTATCATGGTCACGGGCAGACTGAGATGGCGTTCGTCTTGACAGAAGATGTTGCTCGTTCTACCTTCATATTTTAATTAATTATTTGTGGTCCGACCTACGCAGTATAAGCTCACTGTGTATTGCAGCGCTGCGTGTTGAAACGTCGGGAACTAAAATCAAAAATTAAACCGCGTTAAAATCCGTAAAAGTAGTTTCATTTTAATAGTGGTCGTATTTAAATTTTTCCCGTCTTCGAAAAAAACTGGGATTGGTTGTTTTTTGGGATTCCGTATCCGAAAAGTAAAAACTCAACCTTATTATAAAGACCCGTTTTCGTTGTTTGTTTGTCAGTCTGCCACCAGGCCGTATCTCATTCACTCTGATAACTAGACAAATAGATTTTTTATATTCACTATTAAAATGTTTAAACATTTAAAAAAAGCTTTCACTAATCTTAGTTATTTCCCATGTTTTTATAAACTCACTTTCTTGTTTGTTTGTCGTTCCGGTTGGATTTTTGTAACTCAATTTGAGGCACTTACCGATAAGCTAGCAGACTGAAATTTTCAGGGCAGCTTCAAACCCAATGACAATGCAATTTACAACTATAAAAACGTCTAGATCGATTTTGATAAAATTTTAAAGGAGTGACTTTTAAAAACTTATTTGTATATTACTTTAATTTCACACTTATAAGTGTAGTTCTGTTACCACGATATCTAGAAATGTCAAATAAAAAATTCATCTTTTACTGATTTCGGTTATTTTTTCGTTCCTAGGCCGCAGTCCGCCTGGCTAAGATGGTGGGCTACGTGTCGGCGGGCACGGTGGAGTACCTGTACGAGCCGGCCACCGGCGCCTACTACTTCCTGGAGCTGAACCCGCGCCTGCAGGTGGAGCACCCCTGCACCGAGATGGTGGCGGACGTCAACCTGCCCGCCGCGCAGCTGCAGGTGGGCTTGTGCAGATGGGGATAGACAAGCTGGTACTTTAAGTACCTGTACGTGCCGGAATGAGGGATTAATCACGACTGCAAGTTTAAGTGGTTGAGGTCACCCCGCCAAACCCAATATATTTCTATGGAAGATAGATCTAATAAAGGCTTTATTTTTGGTTATGTTGGGTAATCCTCATGAACACTCACTCCCTCAAGGGAGGAAACGGCTAGTGTCAGACTCTTACTGACTAAACCTGAATCGCCGTGCTACGTGATCCGCGTTTTTGTGTCGGTGTATGGCAATGCGTTGCAATTTATCAAGTCTATTAGGAGCCATGTGTACCATGTTATATTTTATGACTTACCCTTGTATCACATAATCCTTACTGAATAAGTACCACGTTTTACCTACCCCTGTACCACGTTATCTATTATGGTACGCCCGTGTACCACATCCTACCCTTGTACCACGTTATTTTTTATAGTCCACCTCCGTACCACGTAATCTACGGGCCTGTACCAAGTTTAACCCCTGTACCATGTTATTCTTATTCAGTCCACCCCTGTACCATATTATCTACAACGTTCCCTCTCAGATCGCGATGGGCCTGCCCCTGTACCACGTGAAGGACATCCGCCTCCTGTACGGCGAGTCCCCGTGGGGCCTCTCGCAGATCGAGTTCGACGAGCCCAAGCAGCGGCCCTCGCCCTGGGGACACGTCATCGCCGCCAGGATCACCTCCGAGAACCCCGATGAAGGTAGCTTTTGAACTTTGTTGATTGTATATCAGTCTTATTGTTGTGATTTTAAGGTCTGTTTTTGATATGAAGATAGATATGATGCTTACCTAAATAGAAAACTATGACAATTGAATTACAGTCTTATTGTTATGATTTTAAGGTCTTTCCTCTGAAGGTAGCTGTAGAACTGTGTTAATTGAATATCAGTCTTAACGCTATGAATTTAACGTCTATTTTTCCTTAAGATTTTTTTTTCAAAGTCTAAGTTCTTGTCGGATCTATATGTAGACTAGCTGTAACCCGCGGTGTTGTCCGTGGTTTGTCGGAGAATATTATACCAGTGATGAAAATATTCTTAATTTCTAAATCCTTTTGCTCTGTCGGATCAGTCAGTACAAGAAGGCTCGGTAAATTAATGTTGGTTGCGTAAAAATAGCCTTAATCTAAATTACCGACTACCTCTACCTATATTTACTATATTTAATTTCGTTAAATTATAAGTTTAATATTTGTATAGCAGTAATGGTAGAATACAAGAAACTAATATTATAAAGCCTTAATATAGTGTATTCTGACAAATAAATTTATCTTTCTTTCTTTCTTTCCAATGACCAAAATGTATCGAAATTTATCCAGCGTTTTAACCGTTAAACACGTAACAAACACACACACTTTCGCCTGAACAATACAAGCGTGATTCTAGATTCCGTTCTTCTCGTTTCCCAGGGTTCAAGCCATCATCAGGTACAGTCCAGGAGTTGAACTTCAGGTCCTCGAAGAACGTGTGGGGATACTTCAGTGTGGCCGCTTCGGGAGGTCTTCACGAGTTCGCCGACTCGCAGTTCGGGCACTGCTTCTCCTGGGGCGAGACCAGGGAACAGGCTAGGGAGTGAGTATTGACTGTTGCCCACTGTTGGGCAAAGGAATCTGTATGTACGAGAAGTGTAGAATCGAGATTTGATGACTATGCTCTCTGTGGGTTAAAACCACTCTTATCTCACCACACTAAAGTCCACATTCGCCTACAGGAACCTGGTCATAGCTCTCAAGGCCCGCACCCTGTTACATGTTTTAGAAACATTATCATGCTAAAATCACTCTTAAACCAACAACCCAAAATCCATTTTCCCGTACAAAAATCTTGTGCCAACTCTCCAAACCTGGCCAATCTAAACCCACGACACTAAAGCCCACATTCCCCTGCAGGAACTTGGTCATAGCCCTCAAGGAGTTGAGCATCCTATTACCAGACCTAGCCAATCTAAAACCACTCTTACCCCACCACACTAAAGCCCACATTCCCCTGCAGGAACCTGGTCAAAGCCCTCAAGGAGTTGAGCATCCTATTACCAGACCTAGCCAATCTAAAACCACTCTTACCCCACGACACTAAAGCCCACATTCCCCTGCAGGAACCTGGTCATAGCCCTCAAGGAGTTGAGCATCCGCGGCGACTTCCGCACCACAGTGGAGTACCTGATCACCCTGCTGGAGACCGGCGCCTTCCAGAACAATGATATAGACACCAGCTGGCTGGACGCGCTCATTGCTGAGAGGGTGAGTAGAACTGGAGTAGACCAGAGTAGACCGGGTACACTGGGGTAGACTGGGGTGGATTTTAGTGGTAGAGTTGATAGGTTAGACTTGAATAGAGGGAGTAGATTGAGTAGACTTGAGTAGACCTGATTGGACCGAGTAGACCTGAGAAGGATTGCCCTAAGTAGATTGGTGTAGATTTTTGCCAGCGAGTTGATAAATTCGATCTGAATAGACCGAGTATACCTGAGAAGGATTAAGTGGACTGAGTAGACCTAAGTAGAACTAGTAGACATGAAAAAAATGTTTTTATTGAATACACTAAGTAGACCTAAATGGACCGCGTAGACCTGAGAAGCCCGAGTAGACTTGAGTAGATCAAGTAGACTTATGAAGTCTCGAGAAGACTTGAGAAGACCTGACTAAATCGAGTGTACTTAGTAGACCTGAATGGTTTGAGTAGCTCTTGTGTACCTGAATAATAAATAATTACCGCGATTTTTACCGCGCAGGCTGTTTCTATGCGGCCCAGAATAGAGAATCGTCGAAAGATTTAGGGGAGGCATTTGCCCAGCAGTGAGACACAGAGGGCTAGAGAGAAAAAGAGTTGTTTTCTTGTTATACCCCTCCCCACTTCTCTTTAATTTTTCTAAGATATAGGTATATATACAAATTCATATATTATGTTTGTTTGTAGGTCCAATCCGAGAAGCCGGATATAATGCTGGGCGTGATCTGCGGCTCCATCCTCATAGCGGACAGCATCATCACCGCGCACTTCCAGGAGTTCAAGAGTGGGCTCGAGAAGTAAGTCTGAGGGGGGGGGGGGGCGGGGGTATGCCCAGCAGGAGGAGTGGGCTATGGATGATGGTGATGAATGATGTTGTGGGTTTTGTGTCTAAATTGTTCAATATTACTAAGCCTGTCTGTTACCAGGCTATATCTCATAAACTGCTGTATCAATATGGTTGCAATAAAAGAACAAGATGTCTTGTTGCTGTACCAGAAATAAGTATCGAGGTTAAGTAACAGCTGGTGTGATTATAAATTTGATGGGTGACCAGCTAATTTATTTATTTTTAGCCTATTTGTAGGAAATCCTCTGAAAAACTCTTTGTTTGTCGTCCAAATTAAATTTCAATCTCTATAAAATTCCTAGTCAATATATCTATACCTATATATTTCACTACCCAGGGGTCAAATCCAAGGCTCGAGTCAGCTATCCAACTGCGTGGAAGTCGAGCTCATCCACAGCGGGTCCAAGTACAAGGTGGCGGCGACCCGCTCCGGACCCACTTCCTACTTCCTCGCGATGAACGGCAGCTTCAAGGAGATGGAGGTCCACAAACTGACTGACGGTGGTGAGTGTGACTTGGTTATGGAGAATGGTGAAGAGTTAAGTTGGTCGTGGGTTCAATTCCCATCCAGGACAAATGTTTGTGTTGTGATTAAGATCAGCAAGTTCCATATACATTGAACAATTGAACTGGGTTGAGGAGGTTAGATAGTTAGTCGCTCCTTGTAAAACACTGGTACTTAGCTGAAACCGGTTAGACTGGAAGCCGACCCCAACATAGTTAGGTTTTTTAAAGGCTATGATGATAAATCTAGGTTTCCTTCTTTTCCTTCCAATATAAGTAAATAATATTAATGCTTTCCATCGCAGGTACTCTACTATCGATCGACGGCGCGTCCTACACGACATACCTGAAAGATGAAGTCGACAAATACAGAATCGTAATCGGTAATCAAACTGTAGTGTTTGATAAGGAGAAGGATCCCTCTAAGTTGAGGGCGCCCTCTGCCGGCAAGCTGATCAACACGCTAGTCGAGGACGGTGGACATGTTGATAAGGGACAGCCCTATGCTGAAATCGAGGTGGGTTGGAGGCGAAATCGATGGGGTTTTTTGGGGTAATTTGTTTGGTAAAGGAAGGTTAGGTTATTATTAAATTGGGAGATTAAGTTAAAAATCTTTGTTTTTTTATGTAGTTTTTTGTGGTTATTTTGGAAGTTAAATTGATATCGAAATCGGTGGAATTGTTTTAGATTATTTGTGTGTTTAATCGAAATGGAGATATTTATAATACGTTATGAAGATCTTTAAGGATCTTCATGAAAAACAAGGCGATTTTTTAACCAAGTTACACAAACAGAGGTTTATTTATTTCAAGTGTCCTTATCTATGGTGCCACGATTTGGTTACTCTAAAGTTGGATTTTACTAGAACAAAATTAAGACATAAAAATAAATACCTATCTCCTTTTCAGATTATCTAAGTTATAGTTACGCGATAGCAAAAAAATGGCAACATCACATTTTTTTCTCAAAGAGTTTCCTCACTAAAACTGTACTAATCACCTTATATTGATCACCAGGTGATGAAGATGGTGATGACGCTGTCAGCCCCGGAGTCTGGAAAGGTGACGTGGAACCTGAGACCTGGTGCGGTACTGGACATGGGATCCCTCATGGGTACCCTGGGTAAGTTACATTTATAAATAACTAGCTGTCCCGGCGAACTGCGTACCGCCTAACAGTCGATGACCACAGTGGAGACCAAATATTAAGGGTGGACAACCCTTATCACTTAGGGTTATGAAAAATAGATAGTAAAAACAACATTTTCTCACAAAAATGTCTGATTACGTTGAAACATCTACATGAACTTTCCAAGAACATTTTTTTTTAAACTTCTCCCGCAGTATCTTAATCCTTGTGTCGCGGCGGGTTTCACAAACATTCAAGTCACATACACAAAGACACCCAGACTCAGAACAAGCATTCGTGGATCACACAAATTGCTCGTCCTACGCGGGGATCGAACACGCGTAAAATGAGTTTGTTGTGGTGACCTGAACCACTCAACTATATGCAAGAAATTATAAATAAATTAAACTTAATATTTTTTCCTCATGTTATAGAACTCGACGACCCATCACTAGTGACGACGGCGCAGCCCTACAAGGGCCAGTTCCCGATTGAAGACAACCAACAGCTCTCCGAGAAACTCAACCACGCTCACAACAAATACAGGGCTGTGTTGGAGAATACCTTACAAGGTAATAACATAAACGCCAATTTATAAATTTTCTAGGATTTTTTTAACTTCTTGGGATCCTTAACGAGAGAGATAATTTGTTTTCGGGCCTGTTGGTCTAGTGGTTAGTAACCTTGACTGCTATACCGGGGGTCGTGGGTTCGATTCCCGCCCAGGACAAATATTGTGTGATGAGCACGATCATTTGTGCTGGTGTCTGGGTGTAATTTATCTATAATATGTATGTATTTAGAAATTTAGAAATATATAAGTAAGTTTATCAGTTGTCTGGTGACCATAACACAAGCTCTGCTTACCTTGGGATCAGATAACCGTGTGTGAGTTGTCCCAGGATATATTATATATTTGCCATGTTTTTATAAACTCACTTTCTTGTTTGTATGTCGTTCCGGTTGGATTTTTGCAACTCAATGTTGAGGCACTTCCCGATAAGCTAGCAGGCTGAAATTTTCAGGCTAGCTTCAAACCCGATGACAATGCCATTTACAACTATAAAAACAGCTGGACAGATTTTGATAAAATTGGAATGCAGTGACATTTAAAAACATGGATATTTAGATTAATATATATTTTTTATTTCTCAAGGTTACTGCTTGCCCGAGCCGTACAACACTCCTCGTCTACGCGAAGTCGTTGAGAAGTTCATGCAGAGTCTGAGGGACCCCTCGCTGCCTCTGCTGGAGTTACAGGAAGTCAGTATTGTTGCCCACTGCTGGGCCCGATATTTTTTCCCACGTTTTTGAACGCTCACTTTTGAAGCACTTCCCGATAAGCTAGTAGGGTGAAATTTCTAGGGATGCTTCAAATCCGATGACACTGCAATGTCAAATGAAATGTCAATGAAACTATAAAAACGGTTGGAAAGATTTTGATAAAATTTTAATGGAGTGACATTGAGAAACGTGGGTGTTTAGATTTTTAAATCTTTTAATTTTTTATCTCAAGAACGACTGCTACAATAAAGAATTGGTTTCATAATCATTCAAATCTCATGCACAGAGACACCGAGGGTTATTACAAGCATTCGTGGATCACTCAAACGTTTCTCATACGCGGGGATCGAACCCGCATACATAGTCTTAGCACACTGTTACATCATATTATCAATTATTTGTTATATAATAGGATAATATCATCAAATTAAATCAAATAACATCTACACTAAACAATTGTTCTCCACCAGGTCCTGTCCTCGACTTCGGGCCGTATCCCTATCGCCGTTGAGAAGAAGGTTCGCAAGCTGATGGCCCTTTACGAGAGGAACATTACCAGCGTCCTGGCGCAGTTCCCCAGCCAGCAGATAGCTAGCGTCATTGATCAGTGAGTAGTATATTAATAATAACATTGACTGGCATGTTGGTCTAGTGGTTAGTGACCCTGACTGCTATACCGGAGGTTGTGAGCTCGATCCCCACCCAAGACAAATGTTTTTGTGATGAGCACGATCGTTTGTTCTGTGTCTGGGTGTAATTTATCTATATTATGTATGTATTTAGAAATATTTAATTATGTTTATCAAATATGTAAAAGTAACCTTCCATATGTAAGACTTTAGCTACTAAATTTCTCAACCTATTGTGATAAAATTCGATATATGGATAGCTTGATCCTTAAAAAAACTGCTAGATTACTTGTTGCTGCGATTACCTACATCCTTGCGAGTGGAATCGCGATCAAAAGCTAGTATATATTAATAATGTGATGTGTTTGTTACAGCCATGCAGCCTCTTTAGCTAAGAGAGCGGACAGAGATGTGTTCTTCATGAGCACTCAGGCGCTTGTACTGTTGGTGCAGAGATACAGGTGACTTAAATATACTAAAATTATATCATCATCATCATCTTAGACTTTTAGCCCAACTATGTTGGGGTCGGGTTCCAGTCTAACCGGATTCAGCTGAGTACCAGTGTTTTACAAGGAGCGACTGACTATTAGACCTTAGAAAAAGTCACCATAATGGGAGCCTATACGCATACCGCGGGGTCAGGATATAGAATCGTGGAAAGGTTTTGGAAAGGCTTTTGTCCAGCTGTGGGGCAAATTAGATTAAAAAAAATTGGGACAAACTAAGGATCTACTGTATCTGATTTTAAAAATTCCTTCGCCGATAGAAAGCCACGTTATAAAATATCTGTATTATGTTTGTGTCATTTATTTTCCCACGTTTTTTACACTCACTTTCTTGTTTGTTTGTTTGTCGTTTCGGTTGGATTTTTGTAACTTAATTTTGAGGCACTTCCCGATAAGCTAACGGGCTGAAATATTCAGTGTAGCTTCAAATCCGATGACAATGCAATTTGCAACTACGAAACTGTCAAAATTTTATAAAATTTGACCTTTAAAAACGTGGGTATTTAGATTTGTATAATCTATTAATTTTATTTATATTTGTATTCGTGCGTAGGAATGGTATCCGCGGCAGGATGAAGGCGGCCGTCCACGATCTGTTGAAGCAATACTACCAAGTCGAGAGCCACTTCCAATTGGGTATGTTTTCATCTATACTAATATATAAAGCTGCAGAGTTTGTTTGTTTGAACACGCCAATCTCAGGAACTACTGGTTCGAATTGAAAAATTATTTTCGTGTTGAATAGACCATTTATCAAGGAAGGCTATAGGCTATATAACATCACGCTGCGACATGGAAAATGTGGAAAAGACTGGGAAAATTATTCATCTTTGAGGGCTTCCGTTGCATGCGCTGCGAAAACGGTTCAAGATCTTCTAACCACGTGGACGAAGTCGTGGGCAACAGCTAGTGTAATACAATATTCCACAACTTTCACACATTGCGGTTCTGTACTCGAGATCATTATTATTATTCGGAAAATATTGATCAATTTAATTGGTTTTCACCGTTCTATTAAAATAAAACTTGTGTTTAATATGTTATTTTTCGTTAGGATCATACGACAAATGCGTTGTGGCTCTTCGAGAACGCTACAAGGACGATATGCAGATGGTTTCCAACATCATATTCTCACACAACCAAGTCGCTAAGAAGAACTTATTGGTGAGTCATCCCATCCTATAGTAATAAAAAACGTAAACAAGCGGACCGTTACTGAGTTACATTGCGATAGCGAGGGATTATTATCTCTGTCCTTATCACTCGTAAGCGCATATATGGCGTGAGTTGGTCGATGACAGCTGTCGTTATGTGTTTCGTGGTACAAGAAAGCAGTCAGTACGGCAGTTGTCAACATTTATTTTGGTCCGCCATGTTGTGAACAAGTTCATTCCTTTATTTTTGTCAAAATTCGAACTTACAATATTTATTCAAATAAAAATGTTATGATTCCCAGAGAACTTGTTTACATTCTTTATCTCGTCTCGTTGGCCTTACTATACTTCTTACTATCCTACGAAAGACAGCGTGCTGCTGAGGAGTTTGTTGCTATGTTTCTTCTCTCACACCAAAAGCACTCAGGAATCGGTGAAGGGTGGGCGAAACTGGGTGTTGTCCAATGTAATCTGACCTTCAGAAAGAGCTACTTAGTAGCCTAACTTGAATAAATAACTTTTGGTTTTGATTTTGAATATTATAAACTCGAAAGTTTGTATGTATGGATGTTTGTTCCTCTTTCACGCAAAAACTACTGAACGGATTAAGAGGAAACTTTGTACACAGATAGTTTATAACCAGGATTAACAGATAGAATAGTTTTTATCCCGATATTATGTTCTTGTGGGATCATTTTCGATATGTAGCGAGCGGGCCCGCGGGTAACAGCTAGTGTATCTATACATGGTGGCCTCGCCGTTCTATGTATGGATAAATAACATGAAATAATAATTATAACATTTTTTACTCAGGTTACCCTTCTAATTGATCACCTGTGGTCGAACGAGCCCGGTCTGACTGATGAGTTGGCGACTACCCTCAACGAGCTCACCTCTCTGCACAGAGCCGAGCATAGCCGCGTGGCGTTAAGAGCGAGACAGGTATACTACACGATGGACTGTTATTTATGTATTTGTGCTAAGTTGGAGAGAGATGGGGAGTGAAGGTTTTTGAGCGAGACAGGTATACTACATCATGACCTGTTGTTTATGTATTTGGAGAGAGATGGGGAGAGGAGAGATTTGCGGTGAAATTAATGGTCACCCATCCACGGACAGACCGTATCAAGTGTAGCTTAATCTATGGTCGGTCAACTTTTACATTTGTAGTTGAGCTAAGAGCTACTCAGACTTGATCCTTATAATTCACATACCTAGACTGGCTTGTTGGTCTAGTAGTTAGTAACTCTGACTGTTATACCGAAGGTCGTGGGTTCGATTCCCACCTAAGACAAATGTTTGGGTGATGAACACGATAATTTGTTCTTGGTCTGAGTGTATCTTGTATTTAGGAATATATATGTATGTTTATCAGTTGTCTAGTACTCATAGTACAAGCTGTGCATTAGTTTGAAACTAGATGGCGTTGTGTAAAAGTTTTTTAAATATATTACTGTAATACACATTTTCTCCTCTAGGTCCTCATCGCCGCCCACCAGCCCGCCTACGAGCTCCGCCACAACCAGATGGAGTCCATCTTCCTCTCCGCCGTGGACATGTACGGGCACGACTTCCATCCCGAGAACCTTCAGAAGCTGATCCTCTCGGAGACCTCCATATTCGATATACTTCATGACTTCTTCTATCACACCAACGCCGCGGTGAGTTGTACAAATATGTTTATTAACCGACTTCCAAAAAAGAGGAGGTTGTCAATAGGGTATTTGACTTAAATGTTACTTTAGTCTGTGAGAAGGATTTCAAAAATATTGGATACGACTGTTTTTAGTCAAATATCCTGTGCGCCTGAATTTTACTGTTCACTAGCTGTCACAGCAAAGCTGTTTTGCCTCAAGGTAGCAAAGAAATGAGGACGTGAAAATTAGATGTTGTCCTATTCTCAGACCTAATGTACACAAAATTTCATGAGAATCGGTCGAGCCGTTACAGAGCAGTTCAATTTAGTACCCCATCACCTAGGACTAGAGGAATTTATTTTGTTGATTTGTTTTTCATTTAACTTGAAATAGCTGACTTCTCCCAAGTCCCATAAAAATGTCGAGAACCCTACTTAACGTTCGACGACCTCCGTGGTCGAGTGGCGTACGCACCGGTTTCAAGGTGTCGCCAGCTCTGAGGTCCCGGGTTCGATCCCCGGTCGGGTCAATGTAAAAATTCTTATTTCTACATTGTCTCGGGTCTGGGTGTTTGTCGTTGTATCTGAATTCCATAACACAAGTGCATTAGCAACTTACTTTGGGTTCAGAACAATGTATGTGATGTTGTCCGCATTTTTTTATTCAATTTCTGGACCAAAGAGGTTAGGGCTCCCGCACACAACTACAAAACGCCGCTACTGGCATAGTTCCTGTGCTTTTACGCAGTTTGTATAGAAGAGCGAGCAGTGTCTTGTTGTGTGTGGCGACCACTAGCTTCAACGTTATGCGGCTATTCCCTATATATATACAATAAATATGCCTGTAGCGGCGTTTTGTAGTTGTGGCCGGTGGCCCGTGTGCCTCTAACTCTAACCTCTAAGCCCTAACCTCTTTGGTCCAGAGTGGTGGGGTCCGTGTGACCCATACAAACATATTGTCTTGTATATTTAATGTAAGTAATAAGAAACACTAAAATTATTTACTTAATAAAAAACTTAGTCAAGCGTCTATCTTTAATAAATAATCATCGTGCAAGATAGTATTTTAAAAATATAAGCGAAAACGTTGCAAAGATGTGACTGATTTAAGACCTAAGAAGAGTGAACATTGAGTACGATGACTGGAGAATCTGAAACAAAAACATTTATATTATTATTCTATCTTGAAAATAATAAATAATTTAATATTGACTGCTTAGACAGGACGCGTGTACATTGCTATAGAGATAATTCTCGTAACGTACCCTCAATTGTGGCATCTTTATGGTCAATAATACTAGAAAATCTCAAGTAAAAAAACTGCATCCAAAGAATTACATTCTTATAGGGGATTTGGTGTCACTTACAGACACATACACACGCATATAGCGGTCAATTTATAACGCCTACATCTTTGCCTCGGGTTCAGGAGAACTAGATTCGTGTGATAAAATGCAGACTGATCATCTTAAGTGTCAAAAGCGCACATAAATATACAAAAACTAGTCTAAAAGAACGTGGTTTGTTTCCAATTTAGTTTACCCACGTAGAACATAACACAATACCCACTTTTAAACCCATCTGAGTCAACCAATCAAATAGGGATGATGACAATTTTTTTTGCAGTGTCCGTCTTGTATTTTGTTGTACAATAATGGATTCGTATTTTTTAATTTGTCCCGCAAACATAAATTTACCAAATTACAGTGAATGAAACTTACGCGTGATGTCACGATTGAGTATAAATTTTACCATATCGTTACGTTACAAGCCCCCTCTCCTAAACTTTAAAGCAGTTTAATCTTTGTCAATTCTAGTTTTTCTGAAAAAGGAAAAAATACGTGTCTCATACTTTTCAGTTATCTAACTGAGGGACTAATGAGATTTTTTATACCCAGTCATCATCCCTATTATAAATAAATAATATAAAAGTTTACCGAAAGAAATAATTCCATATCGAAAGCCATCATGTTGAAAGCGGTGATTTCATTCGGGACCTGCGCGCGCGCAATCATGAACGATACCATCTTTCGGACTCGCTGGTCTTCCACCCGCTCCCAGCCGCAGCTGTAGAAACGGCAGGCGGTGTCCAAGGACTAGAATCAAATCAAATTTCTCATTATAAGGACTAAAATTAAAAAATCCTTGTGTCTCGGGGAGCTTCACAAACATCAAGTCACAAGCACGAAGTCACCCAGACTCAGGACAATTATTCGTGGGTCGCATAAATCACATTTTTTAAACGACTCTCACTCTAAGGTTTTTAATACCTGTGTCGCTGGGGTTTCACAAACATTCAAGTCACATGCACAAAGACGTCCGAATTTAGGACAAGTATTCGTGGGTCGCATAAACACTTGCCCTACGTGGGGATCGAACACGCGACACGTTGAGCACGCGGTTGGGCGACTCATCTATCCATGGAGATACATTGATATGGTTGCACGGATAGATGACTGGTAAAAATCACCACGCTAAATCCAATGTGCGTGTCGTCTCGCTGGTCGCTCAGAGCACTCGCAAGTGATCCCATGCTTCTGGCTCGAGCACTAGAAAGGGTCCGGGGTATTTTAATCGGTTGAAGCTCTTCGTATCCTCAAGCCGTGCCCTGAGCGTGGATTGTAGTCATTTCTGTTTCGCTCCTGAGAAGAAAGTTTGATCCCCGCATAGGATAAGCATTTAATACTCAATAATTTATTGCATTTATGTGATCTACCAATGCTTGTTCTGAGGCTATAACGGTTCTTATTGAATTGGTTATAAATGATGATGTGGATAACTTTACTTTTACTCACCAGAGCCTTCAATTTGGCTGCATACCGGCATGGCAAATATATGTGTATTACTGCACCAGTCACAAATATCATGTACCTTAGATCGAAACCGTAACCCTGGAATACATTATGCTAAGTGAGCTGTTTATGTGTTATGAAGTAACAAACAAACAAATACGCTTCTTCTTAATAGAAATTAACTGAAATTAGAAGCTTGAGTAAATCCACATGAGTTGGATTTATTCAAGCTCCTAATTTCAGTTAATTTTCAAACATCTAAAATCCCGCGTATTTAAATGACACTCCATTTAAATTTTATCAACATCAGTCTAGCCTTTTTATAGTTGTAAATTGCATTGTCATTGGGTTTAAAGCTACCCTGAAAATATCACCCTGCTAGCTTATCAGGAAGGAAGGAACGATAAATAAACAAGAAAAAATTGTGTATAAAAACGTGGGAAAATCATTATGATCATACCTCCGTGATATGGTACAAACAGGTACATATTTGTATCATGGTCGCAATGAATATGATCCCCAACCATATGTTGAAAGTGTCTTGAATTAAATCCACGTACCTGAAAGGTAGTTTATTATAAATGGAGTTGCTTGCCAGTTCTTTTCCATAGGCACGACATTCGACAGCCTCACATAATTATAGCGTTTCGAAATTACTTAAAAAGAATCTACTCAAAATAGAAACTCTTCGGTTTAGGTCTTGTTTTAATGAGTGCTTAAAACACAGCTTCAAAATGCAAGCCTATATGTACATCATACATGCAATTCTCTCATCAGATGAAATGCCCTCAATTAACGGCTGTGGCATAACTTCTTATTGTGCCATCTCCTTCCGAAGTTTGGCAATAATTTGGGTTGGCAATCAAATGCAGTCAAACATGAATTTTTTTATGGGACGAAATGGCACGTCAAGTCAATGAAGTCTAAGTCTAAGGTAACAATTATAAAGAAAGGGCCGCCGAACTGAGAACCCCCTTTTTAAAAACAATTGGAAAGAACTATAGTACCTCCTTCTAATGCTATTCCAAATCTTACCGAAACATCCTGCACTGCTCCTTGATAACGGCGACCACTCGGCCGCAGACTTCGTCGTCATTCCTCATAGCATCTTCTAGAGCGGTGCAATACAAGTCCATCTTCATACAGGCGTGGTTGATGGACAACCCGAAGAAGCCGTCGTACCCGATGAAGTTAACCACGTAGAGTATCGACGCGTAGAACATGTACATAAACATGCACTGGGGGAAATATACATAATTAAATGATGCACGGTTTACTCACGCGTATTTATCGGGATCCCCCGACTAGTTTTGCACCCAACCGGAGTCCTTAATCATAAGCTGACGCGGCGAGATCGCGAGTCGAACTGACAGATAAATACGCGTGAGTAAACCGTTACATCATTGAATAATGAATCAGTCTCACGATGGTTATAAAATTTTCTTTTTTTGGAGTTTTTTCGTCTTTCCCTTTCGTATCGCGATTATCAGAGTGGTCGAGTACATAGTATCATTTGTAAAGATGGAAAAAGGTCTCTGCACGATCTCTCGCCATTTAGTGCCGCCTAGGAATATAGAAACTTTTTGCTTAGATCTATAAAAATCGTAGAAAGTGAAAAAAGTGTAAGATAATTCAAAACTTCAAAATTAGTAGATACGAAACCTGCAACACAAGCACACAAATCCATATAAGAAACCACTGTCAACAAGTTTAGTCTGAACCCCAAAAAAAACTAACCTCAAAATAAGGACTCTCGAACCTCGCCTCCGATTCCGAAAACGGTTTCTCAAGGTCATGTATCATGTATTTCTCCGGTTCAGATTTAAATGCGAAGTTATAAACATTGAGCACAATTGCCATAACCGGGAATGTCATTACGCAACCCGTGACTGTGATGACCCAGCCCCTCTCGCTGTATATTTGACTATTGCGAATCCAGGAGCGAGCAATGTTCTTGTATTTTTCGGCAAAATCGTTGAACATTAAATGGTCTCTATTGATTTCGTCTAAGATCTGTTTTGCTTGGATTCGTTTGTGGTACATTAGTATCATCTGGAATTGAAAATGCAGCTTCAATCGGTTAGTAGTAATGTGTGTCTGTGGACACCTTTTTTTCCCGGGGTGAAACTCTAATGACTTCAACCCACGTTGAAGGCACAGCGTGGAGATATGTCGGTCTTCCACCGACTAAAAACACCCCAGGCCCCTTCTGCTTTAGCCAGAGTCACAGGATCGCTCGCGCATGCTCTTCGCCACTCTGTCTTGTGTCTATGGACCCCTGATAGATGTTCCAATGCATTTTAAAGTTCTCAACAAGGACCCTGCATGCTTGCCCGGCTTTGCTTGCTCTTTGCATTGGACATACACGTCTATATTGAAAACTTTAATCCAAATTATGATTGCTCCATCATAAAGTGTGTTAATCAAAATCTATGTACCTTAAAGAACCCGCCTAGGAAGGGTCCCATCACGGTGCTATGCCTGATGATGTTCACAATATCCTTGATCATCCAACATCGATACATGTCTATAAAAACGAAGATGGCTAGAGGTGCGATCGTCGCCACAAGAAGTGCTGTAAATAATGAATAATAAAAACAATACTGACGACCTCTATGGTCGAGTGGCGTACGCACCGGTTTCAAGGTATCGCTAGCTCTGAGGTCTCGGTTTCGATCCCCGGTCGGGTCAATGTAAAAATTCACATTTCTACATTGTCTCGGGTCTGGGTGTTTGTGGTACCTTCGTTGTATCTGAATTCCATAACACAAGTGCTTTAGCAACTTACTTTGGGTTCAGAACAATGTATGTGATGTTGTCCTCATTTATTCATTTATTTATATTACTAGTTTGTAACACTGCTAGGCATCGATATTCTGTTTCAGGGCGCTTTCATTTGAGCACCCACTCATATTTTCAGACATTCGATAATTTTTCCTCACTTTCACCCCTCACAACTTTTTAACGGCTCAACATATTTTGCATTATATTGCCGAACAAACAATAAAAAAAAATTGGAATCGCTTAATTTGCTCGGGAGCTATTTTGCCACAGACAGAGATATGGCAAACTTATAACAACACTATTAAAATAATGAAATTTATAAGAAAACAAAAATTAAAAGCAATATCGTTAAAAAAAATCCTGGCAATTATTCTTGTTTTGCTTTTGCAGTAATTCGAATCGCAATCCTCTTCAATAAATAATGAATAACTAATTTATAATTGATCAACTTTCATAAGACCAATAAAAAATTCTAAAATAATAAGGTTTTATCTTACGTATACTAGCCAGCCGCCATTTCTCGGTTTTCGGATTTGGGTATATCATACCGATGCTCAAAGCAAACGTTATCAGCTTGTACGAATCGTGAAACGGCTTGAATTCTAATTCTTCATCCATTTTCACAATTCTTCTTTCCAAGATCAGAGCTCTGAAATTTTCTGTAACGAAATGAAACCTGTTAAGTGCTAGTCGGTCTTGTGACACTGAGGGTTCTGTGTAAATAGACTGAAGAAAAAACCAGGCCAATCCAACTGAACAGATCCAACAAATAGATGTTCTAACTATTAAAAAATATGTTTTAACCACTATCTGGCGGATAAATCGAAAAATTTGACATTCGTTGTATGAAAAAATCTGTCAAGTAATTTAACGGGAACTTATGTGGCTGTGGTGAAACAGGCCCTAAGAAATGTTTTTTCACACCAACACTAATGAAGCAAGAATTATTATAAACAATAACCACAAGTTTAATAAGTCTTCACTATGTTCTCTACACGTCTATTCCCAGGAAATAAAAACTAGAGGCTTCTAAGTAATTTCCGATTCAATTGATTGCAATTACAATTATTTTACAATTGTCTTTGTGATTTAACAATAAGCCAATTAGCTGTAAAAGCTTGCTTCTATAAAACGCCTGAGGGATTATTTCCTAAAGCTTATTTAGACGTATCGACATACATCGTGCGCTGTATCAGAAATGATTTAAAAAAACCCCTGCACTTAGGAATTAAATCCTTGTGTTTTTTCACAAACATACAAGTCACTTGCACAAAGACATACAGATTCAGGACAAATATTTGTGGATCACATGAAGGCTCTAGACGGACCGCATTTCAACGGCAATCTAACGGCAGATTGCTGTTTGAATGCAATTGAGACGACTGCAAAAACTGCAAACTAAAAGTGCAGTCCGATTGCACGCCCACTGCAATTGAACTGCAAACACTGCGACATGACAGCGTACTTTAACCACTCATCGTCGTTGTCACTATTCAATATATTGTAACTTTCACGACATATTATGCGTCTGAATCAGCCTTTATCATTCCTATAGATTTCATATTAAATATTCTGTTTTAAAAGACATTACTTGATAGCACTTGCTTTGATTAAAGTAATATTACTGTCTAAGGGAATTTGTTAATGTCTTTGTGATTAGAGAACAAATTATGCTAGTTGAATGGTGTGGCGTTGTCCATATCTTTTTAAAATTCATTAATTCATTGTGATTTCTTAGGTTTTCGCGAATGTTAGATTGAAACTACTTTTACGGATTTTATATGTTTCATTTTACATTTTAGTTCCCGACTTTTCGACACCTAGGGAACCCAGAGAACTGGTAACTAAAATTAAACCGCAATAAAATCCTAAAATGAAACTACTTTTAGTTTCATTTCAATAATTCAATTTGGCTAACTTAACTGACATCCAAACACATAAATGATCGTGCTCATTACTGATTTAAACTGAGTGCGAATCGAACCCACGACCACCCCTATGGCAGTCAAGGTCACTAACCACTATAACAAGCCAGTCAAGTTTCTAATATAATATATGAAATTCTCGCTTCTCGGTGTATGTAATTGAACTCCTCTGAAACGGCTCGACCGATTCTCATTAAAATTTGTGTAGACATTCTGTAGGTCTGAGAATCGGACAACATACATATATTTTCCCACGTTTTTATAATCTCACTTTCTTGTTTGTAGGTTTGTTTGTCGTGCCGGTTGGATTTTAGAACCTCAATTTTGAGGCACTTCCCGATAAGCTAGCAGGCTTAAATTTTCATGGTAGCTTCAAATCCGATGACAATGCAATTCACAACTATAAAACCTGACAAAATTTTTGACTGCACGGATAGCCGAGTGGTTGAGATCACCACGCCAAACCCACTGTGCGCGTCGTGTCGCGGGTTCGATCCCCGCGTAGGACAAGCATTTGTGAGATCCACGAATGCTTGTTCTGAGTCTGGGTGTCTTTGTGCATGTGAGTTGTATGTTTGTAAACCCCCTGCGACACAAGGATTAAATTCCTTAGTGCGGGAGTAGTTTAAAAAAAAAAAAAATATACAACTAGCTGTTGCCCGCGACTTCGTCCCCGTGGGTAGAAGATATAAGTTATGATTTATACCTGCCCTGTTTTTTTCACATTTTCCATTGTATCTTCGCTCCTATTAGTCGCAGCGTGATGGTTTATAGCCTAAAGCCTTCCTCGATGAATGGTCTATTCAACACAAAAAGATCTGTTAAATGTGAACCAGTAGTTCCTGTGATAACCGCGTTCAAACAAACAAACAAACTATTCAGCTTTATATATTAGTATAGATTTAACATTTAAAACTTGGATATTTAGAATTTTTAAATCTATCAATTTTTTCATACCCCGTTTTTTGCTCCCTAGACCTCATTTATTACAAATCATCTTTTACTCCTGACTCCTGATTTCTATTCTTGACTCCTGATTAACATATACTATTGTATCTTTTTACATATTCCTTCCTATTCCTGCAGGTTGGTAACGCAGCTCTCGAAGTATACGTCCGCCGCGCGTACACCTCGTACGACATCACGTGTCTCCAGCACCTCGCGCTGTCCGGCGAGCTCGGAGTTGTGCACTTCCAGTTTATACTGCCCACCGGACACCCTAACAGGTTTGATAACACTCTAAATACCATACATAACTTTATAGGCAATGTATATGTACGTCCCACTGCTGGGCTTAGGCCTCTTCCTGTACAGCAGATATCAGATTCTACTATTTATCCTGATTTTCTCACGATGTTTTCCTTCACCGTTTGTCAGTGGTGTCTTAGAGTTATTAAGGTCATACATATAACTTTAAAATAGTCGTATACTTTGCCTGCGTTGGGATCGAATCTGCACCTCTGAAATCCATGTATAGATCCACAAGGCCACTGCGACATCAATATATCAAATAAATTAAAAAAAAAACGACTCCCGGCTATTAATTTCTTGTGTCGCGTGACGTTTCACAAACATTGAAATCACATACACCAAGACACACAGAACAAGCATTCGTGGCTAATGCTTGTCCTACGCAGTCCTAGGCGTGGTGACCTTTACCACTGGGCTATTCGTATCCGAAACTACATATTCATTAAGCTAGTTTACACTAAAATTAATAGCCTTGCGCTGAAACTTACACAAAATATTTTCATTTTATATTCTAATCTGTCATTTTTCCTCCTAGAATCCCAATCAGCCAATCAGAGATCGAGCTGGCCTCAGCCCAGGACCAGGAGGGCATACCGGCGGAGCTGTGCACGGCGGCCATGAGGAAGTGCCACCACCGCACCGGGGCCCTCGCCGCCTTCGAGAGCTTCGACCAGTTCGTGCAGTACGCTGATGAGTTACTGGACCTGGTGCACGACTTCGCCAGCTCGGCGACTGTCAGGAGAGAGGTGGGTGTTGGCGGGACAATTTTTCAATGTTGAGGCGTCCGTTGAGGGTAATCACGCCCAATACTTTTAGTGCAACCATCCATTGACAAAAATAAAAATTGTTAAACGAATATTTTACCCTTTCTTTTGGTCTCTATCAAAATCAAAATGTTTTTGTTTCGAAGATTCTTAGGCTAGCTATATCGAAGGCTCTTTTGAAACGTGAATCGAGAAGTGCAAAGATGCATGAGTACTAGAAAACTGATAAACATACTTATACATATATATTTCTAAATACATACCTAATGTAGATAAAGTACACCCAGACACATAAAAAAATATTCTGCTCATCACACAAATATTGGTCCTGGTTGGTAATTGAACCACGACCTCCGATATGGCAGTCAGGACCACTAACAACTAGAACAACAGGCCAGTCATCAAAAGTTTCGGACCCCATAATTTTTGCCTGTAATATCTAATATTTTTTCAGGATCTGGCTGCACTACAAGAAGGCAGCGAGAGTCGTGACAGCACCAGCATCAACGTCGGATCTGACTTCAAGCCTATCGATGCTGATAATGAGGTGAGCATAATGATATACTATACACCGTGATTTATTAGTCGTCTTACAAAAGCAGCCCAGTTCATGTATCCAATGACTAGAACACGTTCATGATAAAAAAAATGGGTATTTATGAGATTTGAATAAATTTAAAATGCATTTTTTTTTTCAATATTATGATGCAATTCGTAGTTTTTTAGAAACACAGCTCTGTTGCGAGCGCGGTCCGAGCCTTGTAACAATGGTGAGGGGCGCGGGCGGCGGCGTTTTTATCATTTTTAAGAGTATATTTTAGATTTCTCTTGTTTAATTTTTCTTCGCACTTATTATCTTAGTTGATGATAAAAAAAAATCGCGCCTAGGGGTATTTTACGTCGGATGCATGAACTGGGCTACTTTTGTAAGACGACTAAAAAAACACCGTGTATATAAACATATTGCATTGATTTATTTATGGATAATTAACTCATGAAGTATGAGTACTGTTTTGAAAATGGTGAATAAAGAATGGAGATTAGAAAAAAGAAGTTTTGTGACAAAAGCTTAAGTTACGTGAATCCAATGATAATACTTAAGTTCATTAGTCGTGAGAAAAAATACAAAGTAATTGACATGACTTATTTTAAGTTTAAATTGTTCAAGTTTTTAAAATTTCTTTTATTTACCAGATAGAGGTTTAAGTCTGGTATGTTCATTCCTTTACCTAATTTGCCAGAATTAAAGTGACAAATTAACAGAAGGAATCACTCAATGTATAGAAAACAATATTATTTATCTTTAAAAAAAAAACATTGTGACTCGGGTGTTTTAGAAACATTCAAGTCATATGACGACCTCCATGGTCGAGTGGCGTACGCACCGGTTTCAAGGTGTCGCTAGCTCTGAGGTCCCGGGTTTGATCCCCGGTCGGGTCAATTTAAAAAATCACAATTCTACATTTTCCCGGGTCTGGGTGTTTGTGGTACCTTCGTTGTATCTGAATTCCAGAACACAAGTGCTTTAGCAACTTACTTTGGATTCAGAACAATGTATGTGATGTTGTCCACATTTATTTATTTATTATTTATATGCTCTAAAACACCCAGACTCAAGACAATCATTTGTGGACCACTTTTTCCGGATGTACGGATCAAACTAATATAATTAAACAACTAGCTCTCTGGTAAAACAAAATATCGACAACTTCTGAATTGAAACGTGGCATCAAATATAAAATTAATATCTCAAACACAGGCCTTATTGGAACCGATCCACATTCTGATGATCGGCGTCCGTGACTCCGGCGAGAGCGACGACAGCGCCGTGTCGCGCCGCTTCGGGAACTTCTGTCGCGCGCACAGGCACGAGCTGCACCAGAAGAGGATCAGGAGGATCACCTTCATGCTGCTCATCAAGTAAGAAGAGAGATATCTTCTTTTCCATGAGATTAGTAGAAGAGAGAGATCTTTTTCTTTTTAAAGATACGGTTGATGTTTGACTTGGTGTCAGAGGTTTTGGACCGCCTTTGACGTGGTTAAACACTATCGTTTTAATCGGAATCGTTTCACAACATAAGTGAGAAATATTGGTCTCTTACGTTTACGCGAATGTTAGACATTGAAATAAAACTACTTTTACGGATTTTATCGCGGTTTAATTTAATGTAGTCTGCCCGTGACCATGATACCTGCAAAGGTGTCGAAACGTCGGGAACTAAAATCTAAAATTAAACCGCGATAAAATCCGTTAAAGTAGTTTTATTTCAATAAATGAGAAACTTTCATACACAGATTTATCCTACAATATTAGTCAAATTCTAACAAAAAAAATTGGTTTTTATACACTCACTTTTCTTGTTTGTTTGTCGTTCCGGTTGGATTTTTGTATCTCAATTTTGAGACGCTTCCCTATAAGCTATCAGAACAATCACTCCTACAGTAAAATTTAATCCTGTTTAGTCGCATCCGCCCTTAATCAGACTTGTTTCTCAATATAAATGAGAAATTGAAAAAAACTACTTTGTCGGGAACTAAAATCTAAAATTAATCCGCGATAAAATCCGTAAAAGTAGTTTTATTCCAATGTCTAACATTCGCGTAAACCTAAAAAACCACTATATCCCCGTATTCTTTTATGTTTATATAGACTTTGTATAAACTCCTTCCCCCCCCCCCTGCCACAGACGCCAGTTCCCCAAGTTCTTCACTTACCGTGCTCGGAACGACTTCACCGAGGACACCATCTACCGCCACCTGGAACCGGCTTCAGCCTTCCAGCTGGAGCTGTACCGCATGAGGAGCTACGAGCTGGAGGCCCTGCCCACCAGCAACCAGAAGATGCACCTGTATCTGGGCAAGGCTAAGGTGAGTAACGTGTTGTGGTATAGGATTATATGATATGACGAACAGTGATGTGGTGTTGAGATACTTACGTCCGTTTTATGAATCACCTTTTGACAGGTCGTCTATTTGTGCAAAAGATGATAAGCAACATGTCGATAGTTCGTTTGGTCGGTCTGCTGACCTTTGAGTATGCTGCCCATTAAATATAAACCTTAAATTACAACTCCCTACTAGGCTAAAATGCAATTATTTTAATTTTAATCAAAACGCCTTTTAGGTTGGAATTTAAATCATTATAACATTCTTATTTCAAGCAGACCGTTTTCCAAGTACTTCTAATTACCGTACCGTATTAATTTACTCTTATAATGCTTGCTAATTGAACGCTTTTCCAGATCCCAATGTATATAATCATCTACAAGTATTCAACTTTTTGTTCAGGTGAAGAAGGGTCAAGAAGTGACAGACTACCGTTTCTTCATCCGCTCCATCATCAGACACCAGGACCTCATCACCAAGGAGGCCAGCTTCGAATATCTGCAGAACGAGGGAGAAAGGTACGTTGTCTTAAGAGAACTTAACATCCTACAAACATTAAAAAGTCTTTTTTTATATTAGTAGGTAGTCGTTTGTATGTATTGATATTTGTTACTCTTTCACGCAGAAACCACTGAACGGATTTAGAGGAAACCTGGCACACAGATAGCTTAAAACCAGGATTAACACATAGGATTTTTAATAAGTGTGGTCTATGTGTAAAAATAATAAGTATGTTTTCTTGACCATGCGCTGACGTGGAGCCTACCGGCGGAAAAGTGCCAGTGCCTTTATGGTAATCAGATAATTCTGCCTTAAGATATTATTATTATTCTTCATTCCAGGGTACTTCTAGAGGCCATGGATGAGCTGGAGGTGGCCTTCTCGCATCCTCTGGCGAAGAGGACGGACTGCAACCACATCTTCTTGAACTTCGGACCCACTGTCATTATGGATCCCGCTAAGGTATGTGATCAACTGTTATTTGTTACTAATTATTGTTATTAATATTAAAGTTGATATTATACAAATTCGTGAGATTCATACAATTTTTTTATGACGTAAATTGCAGTAGCTTTTGGGTTTTCTACGGAACTCTAATCTTTTTTTGATAAAAGGTCTTAAAATTATGTTCTACAATAGGGTATTATTTTTTCTATTAAAATACCTTTGCATTACAGCTATCGGTTTGGAAATAAATATTGAAACTGACTTGAGATTTGAAACGATACGTAACACTCAGAACTCCTGAATCGATTTTGATAAAATGTAGTAAGCAGATAGATATAGTTTTTGTATAAAACCCCATATAACTTGGTTGTTTTTACAATTTTATTGATATCCTCGTTGGTATGTCCGCAGTAAATGAATAGTATATCTTTAATTACAAAGTTTACAAATATTATTTAGATTGAAGAATCCGTCCTGGGCATGGTGATGCGGTACGGTCCTCGTCTCTGGAAGCTGAGGGTGCTGCAGGCTGAGATCAGGTTCACGTTGAGAATCGGTGAGTACTGCTTATAGATAAGAGCCCGTTAATACTCTCTTTAAAGGTCCCTCTCGAGATGATGAAACAAAGTCAAAGTCAAATTCTTTATTTCAATTAGACCAGTATATGGCACTTTTGAACGTCAAACAATTTATTTATACAATATTAAAATCTAGTGTCAGTCTGTCGGTCAGTCTCCTATTGAAGCTACCGCTCGTTCGGAAGATAGATTCTCATGGAGAAGAACGAGCAAGAAATTCCGAACATATGTACCGAATAAACACAAAGTCGGATCTTCGTTCGTATTTCTATCCGTTGTTAGTTGCGACTAGATATTTTTAATGGCAACTTAAACAATTTTTAAGACGAATCGTACACTCCGTTAAGTGTACGTGGTTGCTCTCTTTAAATGATCAAATGTTTAATAGTGATTATAGGATCAGAATAGATGATTCATACTGAAATTATGCAACGGTTTACTCACGCTTATTTACCGGGAATCGAGTAAACCGCTGCATCTTGAAACAAGAATGATTAAATTTGTTTGAATTGCATCAAAAATTGCATGATTTAGGCAAACGTGAAATCGTCTTGATGGGCTACTTGTAGTTAACGGCTTTAGACAGAACCCTTTGAAAAAATGGAGTTTTATTTGCATAAAATGTAACTGGACTTTGTTTAAAAATGATTAAATAATAATAATTAAATCTGATGTTTTTGAATATATTTTTTTATGTTTTCGCTTTTTCTGCTATCGGCTGTGAACTTTCTTTTTGTTTCTTTTCTTCAAACATGTGTATGTTTTTTATCTAACATAATAATCTATTTTTCGGCCTTCTGAGGTCTATCTCTTATTTTCAGTATAATATTTTATGGCTAGATGTTTTTTAATGTTCTTAACACTAATCGGCTGCCTTTTAACACTTAATCCATTTGTTTAGGTACCTAAAAAATGGTCAACAATATTGTTGTGTCTTTTATTCTAAAAGCTGTAAGCTATATTTTGAATAGGGATGATGATTTTTTTTCAGACTCTTTTTTTTTTAGTTTTAATGCGTTATAAAGGCTACATTTTTTACTTTGTGAGACGCAAACATAAATTGATAAAATTACGCGTGACGTCACGACATATTTGACGGAATTATTATGTCACCAGCTCCCTCTCCTAAATTGTAAAGTTTATCGTCGTCAATTTTTGTTGTTCAGTTCTTTTTTTATATATATTTTATAATTACATTGGTTGTTAATTAAATACCACAAAAACCATCGAGAGTTTACCAGTGGTATGTGCAGGCACTATATCTCAGTGCATTTATTTATATACTTATACTTAAGTTATAATAATATAAACTTAAATAGAAAATACTTGTATATTTCTTAATTATCTAACAGAAGCCTCCCTTAGGTTAAGGGTTGATCCTTAGGTTTTTCCACTCTGTTCGGTCTATTGCTAAGAGAGGCCTTTGCCCTGCAGTGGGACAATAATGGCTAAACAAAAATCTAACACGGGATTAAATAGGTTTTTACTTTTAAATCATCATCCCTATTCGATCAATTCTTTACAATTATAAAAAAAGAAAATCTTGTCTATTCAGGCTTCAGTAACCAAACTAATTTCTGTTCTGTTCTGTTCTTTAACATTCTGTTGCTGCTGTTTCGTTCTGTGGTGTTGCTTTTTGTTTTTGAAAATTATTTCCTTTTTGAAATTTTCTTTTCATCTTATTGGCATTCGATTGAAATTGGTATTTATTGTCGTAGCTCAACCGAGGCGTGGTCGTGATCCAAACAGCAACATGAATGAAAGTAATTATAAATGAGATTTAACCACAGGTTTCTGAAAAACTGACCAATAAAAAAGTGTTTACGATGAATTTTACTAGCAATTAGATCAACAATAGGATCGCGATTATTCAAAATGTATTTAATCTATTCGTTTGCACATCACCAATATAATAATAATAAATGCGGACAACATCACATACATTGTTCTGAACCCAAAGTAAGTTGCTAAAGCACTTGTGTTATGGAATTCAGATACAACGAAGGTACCACAAACACCCAGACCCGAGACAATGTAGAAATTTGAATGTTTACATTGACCCGATCGGGGATCGAACCCGGGACCTCAGAGCTAGCGGCACTTTGAAACCGGTGTGTACGCCACTCGACCACGGAGGTCGTCAATATGAACTTGGTGTAGATTTTGCAAAAATAATGGTTGGGCCAGACAGCAGAACCTCAATAATATTATTCCGTTTTAACTCTTACGAGACGCTAGCCTTCGTCGTGCTGAGACCTTTATTGACCCCCGACGCAAATAGAGATGTGTTATAATTCTGATGTGTCTGTGAGCAGTTTAAAATTGAAAATTTAAATTTTTGACAGGAAAATCGCTTTCGCTTTACAATGTAAATAATAAATCTGCGATCTTTGTATGTCTAAGGGTGTTTATACACTAGAGAATTATTTGGATCATGATTCGTTCACCTGTATATCACTAAATATATTGATAACACATCAAATTGAGCAGTTTTTCAGAAACAGGGGGTTATCTTATTGTTTTTATCCTATCTATGGCTATTTGTCTTGTTTCAGTCTAGAATATATTAGAATTAGGCAGCGTATATCGATATAGACTAGTTCTAATATAAAAAGAGAATATTTATTTTTATCAATTTTCTAAGATTTTAATGGCAGTTACTCAAGCTCTCTACGAGGATCAAATTCTCTATCTGAATTACTATGATATTATAAAACTGATAATTTTCATTGTTATCATCAATAAATAAAGTTCAGTACAGTCCATCTTGATATTCGCTGTCGAAATCTAACCTTAATCTGTAGTTATTTAGTTTTCTTCTCTTGTGTGTTCGTCAAAAAAAAAACAGTTTTTTTTCGACATAAAGGTTTCCAAAAAATATAGAAAATTATGTTATATTTTGATTTTATCTCGTAAACTAAAAATTAAGCTGAACATTGATTTGAAATCTCGTGTGACGTCACTTACCAGTACGCTTTTTGCTAGCAAGTGATGTTACTAGCCCCCACTACCATAATTAATAGCTTTTAATCTTCTTTACTTTTGAATGATGTGATAAAGTGAAGAATACTTATTGAATATTTTTGGGAAACCTGTCTAACGAACCTCTTTGATTTGTTTTAGTCAAATACCCTATTATCTATATGTTTGTTGATCCTATATGACTAGGTATAGTCATTGATCATTCCTGTTTTTCTATAATCTAGTGTCTCAGGCTAACTGTATATTTATACGTCTGCAATAAAAAAAAATTGTCCGTATCAATGGAGCGGATTTCAAATTCTGTTTAGATTCCTTTTTTTAATAAAACGGCTCCCGCACTAATGAATTTAATCCTTGTGCCGCGGGGGTTTCACAAACATTAAAGTCACATGCACAAGACACCCAGATTCAGGAAAAACATTCGTGGATCTCACAAATGTTTAAACTACGCGGGGATCGAACCCGCAACGCGTCGCGCTCACTGGGTTTGGTGAAACGTGTCTGTAAAAGCCCAAACTACGGCAAATATTAAGAAGATCCTTATGGGTAGATGTCCAAACCATTCTATTTTCCGTTCATCGTTTATTTCGGACTTTTACCACTATTCACGATTTCCGTATCACGAGCTGATGCTGCCGCTGTTTACCGTTCAATCATTCCTAAACAGACCAACGAGCGGCAGAGTTTAAAAAAATATAGGTTGTTTTAATAAGCAGGGTTGCCCAAAGAGTTACCGTCTCCCCGGGACACGAAAGGCAAAGGAAGGAACATGGGTGGGTTTTAGTCAGTAGAAGTCTGACACTCCCTTCCGCTCAACCCAAAGCGGAAGGAGTCATTTGATGACATCCCATCCGACAGAAAAGGGTTATTTTAATTCATTCTTCTTAATGTTATGTTATTGTTACTACAATGATTGTAGTTGTATACGGCATCACGTTATCACATCAGCTTATAACCTGTTATTAAAGCTAATAGTTTAGAAAAAGTAGCTCATGCTTATTTTTAATCTGTTGTAAAGCAAAAATGCTTGTATTGCCATAGAAAAATTGCATCCATATATGTAACTTTAATATCTATATATCGCAGGTCCCGGTGCGCCTACTAAGAACGTCAGACTCTGTCTGTCAAACGGATCGGGATACTCCCTGGACATCTACTCGTATGAGGAGGTGTCGGACCCAAGGATTGGTGTGGTGAGTACCTTGTATTATGTTGGTACATCGTTGGTGGGTCGTTTAAACATGAAAGATTTTATTGATTTAGTAGGTGAACCCCGCCACAACAGCCTGCTCATCGGCTATACCATCTCTAATATATAAAATTCCCGTGTCACGATGTTAGTTACCGTACTCCTCCGAAACGGCTTCACCGACTTTTACCAAATTTTAAATGCGCCTTCAGGAGGTCTAAGAATAGAACAACATCTATTTTTCATACCCCTATCAAGTGATAAGGGTTGCTCACACTAATAAAAAAAAATATTTTTTGGACGAAATTGTTTGTTTTTATTTTTTTTATAATGTGGCATTAAAAAAAATCATACAACTAGAAATAATTTATTAGACAAAACAACGTTTGCTGGGTATTAGTATTATGATAAAATTCTAATAATTTTTCTCTATATTTCTTGATTTTTCTTAGAAACTAAGAAGTTCGAATAGATATCGGCTCTAATAATCATTAAATTAATTTAAATACATCAAATCTATGATTTTATGTTATATTTAGTACGATTTTTTAGAAGAATACAATTTCTATTTTGGTTTGAATAATCAGACGTATTCGTAAGCTCAAACTATCCAATTACTACTTGTTCCTTCGTTCTACGTCTGAGCAACATAACCATCATCCCATCTATTCCCAACTATGTTAGTGTCTTCATCCAGTCTAACTGGATACAGATACCTGTGTTGGACAAGGAGCGACTGTCTGCCTGACCTCCTCAACCCAGTTACCTGGGCAACACGATACCCTTTAGTTAGACTGGTCGACAGACTTTCCCACTTTGAAACCCGTGACGCTGTGTTTCCACCCGAGATGTGCGAGGTCCGCTGAGGCATTCCACCAGAGCTGTGCTGACCGAGGCGGGGCAAATGAAGCGATTCTATTGCGTTCTCTACAAACACATCCCTTGCTACGCATCCTCGCTCATCTATGGTGGAAACGCAGTCTTATGACTATCAGAGATGTATAAATAGTTTACCATCACTTACGTATATTAATAGATAGTCCATTCTGTTCAAATAATTATTATTCTTAAAGAATTTCGGTCTACTCTAAAGTTTTTGTGTGTTAACAGATAATGTTCCAGTCGTTTGGCCCCCGCCAGGGTCCTATGCATGGTCTCCCGATATCCACGCCCTATGTTACTAAGGATTACCTGCAGCAGAAGCGATTCTTGGTGAGTTGTCTGCTAGGTTTATACATGTCTTTTTTAATTATTGTGTAGAAATGTGTCTTTTGGTTAGGGTTTAATTGTGATAATGCTGTGATCTAATACTTTTTTAATAACAATATTATACAACAAAACTTCATGTAAAACTATTGATCCAAATTTGATTTCGTGGGACCAAATGGAAGTTTTTTTTGTGTAATAAAAAAATATCATTGTTTTTGTTTAAAAAAAAATATCAACAAAATCAGTTTATCTAGTCTAAAATTCCTCTCCTTTTTGAATTCGGTTCATAAAGTTGTATGCTTATATTAAGCTTATACAAAAAAAAAATTTATTTATTTTGACAGGTGTGTTTGTCCGTCTGTTTCATCATAACTCCCGAACGATGCTACAGATAATTTATCCTTACAAGTTATTTTTTAATTTTCACTTATAAACCCAACCTTAACCAAGTAAAGTATTTATATAAGTAAAAGTAACTTATCATAACACAATTGTTATCTATCCAGGCGACATCACAAGGAACGACATACGTGTACGACATCCCGGACATGTTCAGACAGATGGTGGAGAGGAGGTGGCGCGAGTGTATCGAGGAGGGGAGCGTCGATGGTAATATACAGGTTCAATTTCGTAGACCGTGACGCGATAATTTTAAATAATAGAGATATATTTTATGGATGGGCTGGTTCCATGTGCTCCAAGACAGAAAACCGTAGAAAGAGTTAGCCCTTCAGTGGGGCGCAGTGGGCTAGATAAAAAAAAAGATTTCCGTTTTAAGGAATTTAATTCTTGTGTCGCGGCGGGTTTCACAAACATTCAAGTCACATGCACAAAGACACCCAGACTCAGGACAAGCATTCGTGGATCACACAAACGCTTGTCCTACGTGGAATTCGAACCTGCGACACATCGGACTCAGTGAGTTTGGGGTGGTGATTCAACCATTCGACTATCCATGCAGAACCTTATTCTATATTGGATTAATTGGACACATATCGCGTAGGCTGGTTCCATTTGGCGCAGAACAGAGAATCGTGGAAAAATTTGAGGAAGCCTTTGCCCAACAGTGAGACACAGTGGGCTTAATATTAACAAAGATTCTATTTAAGCCGAAAAAAAATACCCTTTCTTAAAACTTAATTTATTAAGGTGTAACTTATTAAGGTGTATTAATCTAAAATATATTTCTTTCTTATTAGGACCTCAGCCAGATAATGTGATGACTCTAGTGGAGTTGGTGGTCGAGCCGGATGGTGAGAGAAGAGTGGTCGAGGTCACCAGGTTACCCGGACAGAATAATGTGAGTATAGAATAGAAGAATGTGAGGTAGAATTTAATTAAAGTAAATGTCATTTTCCAATTGGGATTTGACAAAAAAACTGCTTAGTTTGTCAGAGATATTTCCAAAAAATATTGAATACGTATTTTTTCTTTTTTTATTCAGTTAGTGGCCCTTGCTGCTATGAAGGTTGTGGGTTCGATTCCCATCCAGAAAAAAAAATGCGATCAATAGTACTGCATTATCTATATTATGTATGTACTTAGAAATATATAAGTATGTTTATCAGCAGTCTACCACTCATTTTACAATTTTCTAAATTTGAGACTAGATGGCGTTGTGAATATTATTATTTACCATTAAAACAGGACATTATCAAGAAGGATAATTTTCCTAATCCATTTCCTATAATAAATATACTCTTTTCCTATCCCCAGGTCGGTATGGTAGCGTGGCGTCTAACCCTCTACACGCCGGAGTGCCCCGACGGGCGCGACATCGTGCTCATCGCAAACGATCTCACATACTACATGGGATCGTTTGGACCCCAAGAGGATTGGGTCTACTTTAAGGCGTCCCAATACGCTAGGGAACTCAAGATACCGAGGGTGAGTTTTAATTTAATTAATTTATATTTATTTATTTAATTTAATAATGTTTGAATAAATCTGGTCTTTTGTATGAAATTGACAGGTCAGTTTGTTTGGAGGTAAAATTCTCCGAAACGGCTTGACGGATTCTCATGAAAACTTTTGTGATGTAAATCTGAGAATCAGACAACAGGTTTTCTTCGTCCCCCTAAATGCTAAGGAAGGTCCATCACGCCTTTTTTTACTTTTCGGGCCACTTTTTTTATGCGACGGTAAACAAACCTGAACTTCACCTCTCTACGATCAACCTCATTTTTTTATAATACAATATCAAGAATCACTTATGTATATCCTTTAACATATATTATGTTTTTTACAATCAAACATTGTCCCCAACAGATTTACATAAGTGTAAACTCGGGTGCCCGTATCGGGGTCGCCGAGGAGGTCAAATCGGACTTCAACGTGGCCTGGCTGGACGCAGAAAGGCCGGAGAGAGGCTTCAAGTACCTGTACCTGACCCCCGAAGTGTACTCCAAGCTGGGGGCCCTGGGTTCCGTCAAGACCGAGCTGATTGAGGATGAAGGAGAGTCCCGGTATAGGATCACCGATATTATTGGTAAGTGTATACGGAAAGATAGCGTGCTGCTGACGAGTTTTTTGCTGTTGTTTCACTCACAGCAAGAGCACTTAGGAAACAGTGAAGGGCAGGTGAAACTGGGCGCTGTCCAATGTAATCTGACCTTCAAAAAGTGCTACTTAGTAGCCTAAATGATGTTGAATAAATGACTTTTGATTTTTAGTAGATGTTTTTTATTTATTTGATTGAGGTTAGCAAAGTTTACTTCACTGTAACTTTTTCTCTTCCACGATTGGATATCAGATTTTATTGAAAATCTTACTATTTTTGCGCTGTTTTTGCAAACGTAAATAATAATGTACAAGATACTGTAATATATATGGTAATAAATGTACATATATCAATGATAACTTCTAGCGAATAGAACTTATTGACATTTGAAATTGTTCAGAAGTATTTGGTCAAGTTATTTGCTACTTTTCAATTCAATTATTGTTAAAGTAAATGATTTTGCCTCCAGGCAAAGAAGACGGCCTGGGTGTGGAGTGTCTCCGCGACGCCGGTCTGATCGCCGGGGAGACCGCGCAGGCCTACGAGGATATTGTCACCATATCCATTGTCACGTGCCGGGCCATCGGTATCGGATCCTACATAGTCAGGTATGTCCCAATGACAAGTAATAGAAATTAAAGTAAAAACTACGACGACCCCGCGGTCGAGTGGCGTACGCACCGGTTTCAAGGTGTCGCTAGCTCTGAGGTCCCGGGTTCGATCCCCGGTCGGGTCAATGTAAAAATTCACATTTCTACATTGTCTCGGGTCTGGGTGTTTGTGGTACCTTCGTTGTATCTGAATTCCATAACACAAGTGCTTTAGCAACTTACTTTGGGTTCAGAACAATGTATGTGATGTTGTCCGTTATATATTTTGGATGCTAGGGTAGGGTAAAAAATAGGAATAAAGAGCACTTAAATCGAAGAAATTTATGGTAGTTGTGGATAGTAACATCACTTGCAAGTAAATCGCATACTCGTAAGTGACGTCACACGAGATTTTATTTGATGGTACCCCTTCATTTTGCGTGTACCGAATAAAGTAAAAAATATGTAATCATTATTATTTTATTTATTGAATTATTGTGCTGGAAGTTTATTGCATTAACGGCCATGCGACGCTATCGGGACGTAAAAAACAGCAATAAAGGTGAAATTCAACACCATCTTTAACTTTAATCCTTTTACAAATAACAACTTTCACATCATTATATTTCTAAAGCCATTCCTTTCTACCCCTAGATTGGGGCACCGAGTGATTCAAGTAGAATCATCGTACATCATCCTCACTGGCTACGCCGCCCTCAACAAGGTGCTAGGGCGGGCGGTGTACGCCAGCAACAACCAGTTGGGCGGAGTGCAGGTCATGCATCATAATGGAGTGTCGCATGCCGTCGCACCTTCGGATCTGGAAGCTGTGAGGACTGCCCTGCGATGGCTGGCATTCGTGCCTAAGGTTAGAGGTCACTTTATTGTTTTAGGTTAAAAAAAAATCGAGTGGCTTGTCGGTCTAGTGGTTAGTGACCTTGAATGTTATACCGGAGGTTGTCGGTTCAATACCCACTCAGGCTTAATGTTTGTGTGACGAGCATAATACAAGCTTCGCTTAGTTTGAGTACTAGATGTAGTTATGTGGCACTTTATTCTATAAAAAAAATATATTAAGGAATTAAATTATTATGCCCGGCGGGTTTGTCAAACATTCAAATCACACGCACAAAACACCCGGACTTGGTACAAGCATCCATCTTCATTCCAAATATATTATGAACGACATGTTGCGTGTTCAATCTCCGCGTAGAACAAGCGTTTGTGTGATCCACGAATACTTGTCCTGAGTCTGGGTGTCTTTGTTCGTGTGACTTGAATGTTTGTGAAACCCGCCGCGATACAAGGCAGTTATTCCTTAATGCGGGATTCGTTGATTTTTATTTCATTATAAAGTTTTTTTTTTCATTTTTATATTTTGTATTTGTCTCTGTATGTTGTGTGTACATAAATAAATAAAGTAAGAAAAAAACCCTCAAAATCAGCATAGATTCTGTACTCGTGTAAATCGTCCCCAGGACAAGTTAAGCACGGTCCCGATCCTCCGCGTGTCGGACCCGGTGGACCGGCCCGTGGAGTGGAAGCCGCCCCGCGCCGCGCACGACCCCCGCCTCATGCTGGCCGGGGACGCCGCGAGGGCGGGATTCTTCGACGTCGGCAGCTTCGACGAGATCATGCAGCCATGGGCTCAGACTGTCATTACTGGTCAGTTGGGAAAATCTTCTAATATATAAAATTCCCTTGTCACGATGTTAGTTACCGTACTCCTCCGAAACGGTTCGACCGATTTTTATGAAATTTTGTATACATATACACTAAAAAAATTCATTCTGTAGTGAGTAAATTATATAATTGCCCGATTTTAAAAAAGCTAAAATATAGCCCGATTGCTATACTTTAGCTCTTTCATGTATTGATAACACGTCGAGAAAAAACTAAGCGTTTTAGACTAAGCCTTTTATAATACAAGTTAAAACTAAGATTTTAGCAATAAAAGTTAAACTTGGCGTTTTTTAATAGAGTTTAAAATTCTTCGTCCCAAAATAAAGGTAAAAGCCCAACGTTTTCGTAAAAGATATATTCTAATACAAGTCTAACATAACTTGTAATAGAAAACTCAAAACTCCGTTTGTAAGAAAACGTATTCTAATACAGGTCAAACATAACTTGTAATAAAAGTCCAACTCCGCATACTATACATAATACAGGTTATACAATTATATTTCTCTTTCCTGTATCCAGGCCGCGCCCGCCTCGGCGGTATCCCAGTGGGAGTCATCGCCGTGGAGACCAGGACTGTCGAGCTGACCCAACCAGCTGACCCTGCCAACCTGGACTCCGAAGCCAAGACCTTGCAGCAGGCTGGACAGGTATTCCGACCTACTCCTATCTGCTGTAGTAACTATCGTCAGAATAGGGATGATGACTGGGTATAAAAAGAAAAAATCTATCCCTCAGTTAGATAATTGAAAAGTATGAGACACGTATTTTTTCCTTTTTCAGAAAAACTAGAATTGACAAAGATTAACTGCTTTAAAGTTTAGGTGTGAGGCTTGTGACGTAACGATATGGTTAAATTTATACTCAATCGTGACGTCACGCGTAAGTTTCATTCACTGTTATTTGGTCAATGTATGTTTGCGGAACAAATTAAAAAAGACGTAAACATTATTATACCTAAAATAAACTACAAGACGCACTGGAAAAAAAATTCATCATCCCTATTATTCTTTATTATAGTCGCGATCCCGCCGCGTCAGCTCATGATTAAAGACACCGGTTGTGTTCGAAACTAGTCAGGCGATCCCGATAAACACTCGTGCATGAACAGTTGCTTCATTTTAAGTGAGACATTGTTAACTAGACTATATTTTCCGCCTAGGTATGGTTCCCCGACTCCGCCTACAAGACCGCTCAGGCCATCAACGACTTCTCCCGCGAGAACCTGCCCATCATGATCTTCGCGAACTGGCGTGGATTCAGCGGTGGACAGAAAGGTAAGACAAAACCTAAAAACCTGTATACACAAATAACTACATACATTCTTACAGGTCAGAGTCAAAACCTCCTTTCTTTGGGTCGGTTAAAGCACTAAAACCTTCTCCTAAATGTACCAAATACTTTTCTGAAAACCGCATCCGAATTGCTTCAGCCAAACGCGATATAATCGCGGACAAACAAACAATCAAACTGAGAACCTTTTTTTTTTGAAGTCGCTTTAAAATTACATGTTGTTGTTACCCAACTTCGGGATATGTATGTGTGTTCATTTCATTAGTAAGCCTATGACGCAAATGACTGGACAGGTTTTGATTTAAATGATATAGTTAGGATTGATAGAATTTAAGAAATGATGTAGGCGAGGCTATGTAAATTATCAAATGCTGTCTACTTTTTTTGTACGGCTCCGACTTATAAAAGTTGTTTTGTGCCGCGGGAGGTTCCACAAACATTCAAGACAAGTCAGAACTAAGTATATTTAGATCGCAATAATCTTATGCGGCTATCGAAACCTGAGCACGTCGCGAACAATGGTTTTGCCACTGTGGCCTATAATATTCAGCTATCCGTGCAGTCAATAATGGGAGAAAATGGCAGTGGGTTATGTGCCATAGAAAGAAATCATCGGCCTTGCTTTTTCCGTTGGGATCGGCTTCCAGTCCAACCGGTTTCAGCTAAGTACCAGTGTTTTACAAGGAGCGACTGCCTATCTGACCTCCTTCACGACACCCCTTGGTTAGACTGGTGCCATAGAAAGGAATATACACCGTGATTTTTTAGTCGTCTTACAAAAGCAGCCCAGTTCATGTATCCAATGACTAGAACACGTTCATTATAAAAAGAATTGGTATTTATGAGATTTGAAAAATAAAATGCAATTTTTATTGAATATTATGATGTAATTCGTAGTTTTTTAGAAACACAGCTCTTTTGCGAGCGCGGTCCGAGCCTTGTAACAATGGTGAGGGTCGCGGGCGGCGGCGTTTTTATCATTTTTAAGAGTATATTTAAGATTTCTCTTGTTTAATTTTCTTCGTACTTATTATCTTAGTTGATGATAAAAAAAATCGCGCCTAGGGGTATTTTACGTTGGATACATGAACTGGTCTGCTTTTGTAAGACGACAAAAAATCACCGTGTAGATATAAATTGTAACCAAGTAAACGTAAGTAAACGTTTCAGAAATAAGTATAACACGTCTAGTTTTTGCGTTAGGATTTCTTTTCCCGTTTTATAAACATCTAACTTTCCCCCACAGACATGTACGAACAGATCCTGAAGTTCGGCGCGGAGATAGTGCGGGCCCTGCGCGGGGCCACGGCCCCCGTGCTGGTGTACATCCCGCCCGGGGCCGAGCTGCGCGGCGGGGCCTGGGCCGTGGTCGACCCCAGCGTCAACAGCCTGAGGATGGAGATGTACGCCGACCCTGAGGCCAGGTGGGTGTCTGTCTGTCTGTGTGTATGTATATGTATCCAGACTTGAAACCACCATCTCGAAACCTTTCCCTTGACAGTCCAACTTTCTCCTATAGCTAGGCTCGGCTATCGCAGCTTCATTGACATATATTATTATCCAACCGTTGCCCACAAATTTGTCTGCGTAGGGAAAGATGATAAAAAATAATTATTATTGCAATTTTTTTTTATCGTCTGCGGCTATTAATTGTGACTTAAGCTATCCTATGTTATAAGTTAGATCAAACCGCACACATTGTGCAAAATTTATTAAAATCGGTTAAGTCGTTAAAGAGTCTATCGCGAACAAACAACATGACATAATTTTTATATATTAAGATTTATAATTCTCACAGGGGTGGAGTACTAGAAGCCGAGGGTATCGTGGAGGTGAAGTTCAAGCAGCGCGACATCCTCAAGACGATGCACCGCCTCGACCCTGAACTGCTGAGGACAGGAGCCAGGATCTCAGGTGGGTAGATATCCCACTGATGGGCAAAAATCTGTTCTCACATCGAATTATTAAGTATTGATCACCATGCTCAGTGCAAGTGAATCCAGATTTAATTTTTTTGAACCTTGTTGCTTTTTATCGTTGTTTTATTAATTGATAAAAGGGTATTTGCCTAAATCTGTTTAGTCCGTCAAATATTTTCAAAAAAATAATTGAATACGTATTTTTCAGTATACCAACCATAACCGTGAAAATCATTTATGTTAACAGAACTTAAGGAACAAATCAAAGAGATCTCGAAGGGTCTGGACCGCAGGGGGTCTGTGGACGAGAGCCTCATCAGAACGGACGCTGGTAGAGCAGGTGACCTAAATTCATTCTTAAATACATTAGCATAAAGCTGATTTTTGACTAATCAAATCAGAAAATCGCCACATCATTTCAAAATTTGGTATATGTGCTTGTGTACATTGGAATTTAAATTTAGAACAATAATAAAAACAGTTTATATATAAAGAGGTTTCCCTATTTTCACGCCGATCCACGTTCGTGACGAGTATCGGGTTCGATCCCGGCGTAGAACGAGGGTTTGGGTGGCCCACTTGTTCAAGCGCATTTTTGCAAGTGACTTGAATATCCGTTTAAATATCGCGATATAAGGATATATGCTCCTTAGTACGGGAGTCAAATTCTGATAGTAACTATCGTGAGAATGATTCATTATTAAATGCTGACGGCTTACTCGCTCGCTCGTCCGCCACGTCAGCTCATGATTAAGGACTCCGGTTGGGTCCGAAACTAGTCCTGCGATACCGATAAATACGCGTTAGTAAACAAGTGCATCATTTAATAACGAGTTGAAGTGTTTGGGTGTTCATTTCTTCAAAATATTTAGTGTTTTTCTTAGATTTAGCTCTATTAATACAGGTCAGAAATTTCAAAAAATGTCTTCGTTTATTGATTTCCTTACATCATGTATCATCAATTTCAGCTGAAACAAGAGTACGTGAATTAGAAACTGAACTGCTAGCTGCGGAGAAGACAGCGAAGGCTCGTGAGAAGGAACTCAGCCCTATATACCATGAGGTAAGATTATATACTTACTAAAATAAAATAGAAAAGAAAAAGTATATTTTGTGAGTGTTAATGTACAATTATAAACATGCATATTTTATAATAGTGTCTTAGGTTTACGCGAATGTTAAACATTAAAATGAAACTACTTTTACTTATTTTATCGCGGTATTAAACAATTATTATATTTATAACAATCAATTCGACGTTTCGAAACCTTTGCAGGTATCATGGTCACCATGGTTCTGTCCGTGACCTGCGTCGGGAACTTATAAAATCTAAAATTAAACCGCGATAAAATCCATCCATATTTTGTTATCATTTCCTTGATTTGGTATTTGCCTTTAACCAGGGCTTTCCCTGACTTCTGATTGTTATGAATATAATAATTGTTTTGGAAATTACTATGTCAAAAAAAGAAATTGTATGTAATAAACATATTTCTTTTTTTGACAGGTTATTTATATTTTATGGGAAAAGTTTAATGACAAAATTATCCTCATTTTTCATAATTATATTTGATAATAACCTGTTTGTTTTCCTTGCAACAGATCGCCGTCCAATTCGCGGAACTACACGATACAGCCGAGCGAATGTTAGAAAAAGGATGTATATTTGTAAGTATCAACTTGTAGACTACAAGCCTATATACGTCCCATTGCTGGGCACAGGCCTCTTCCCGTATAGGGAAGGTTTGAGCATTGAGCACCACGCTAGCTCACTGCGGCCGATTTCAGATTCCAGTGTTTAGCATCCAAGCTTCCTCACGATGTCAGCTCATGATTAAGTCCTTCACCGTTTGTCACTGGTGTCTTAGAATAATTACGAAAGTGAATAACTTTTTCAAAGTTAAAAAATTATTAATTAATTAATTATTAATTAAATTAAATAAAAGTAATTTTAACCCGATTTGAATACTGAGGATGTTCTTAATTCGACTGGTATTGAATTATTATCATAACACCTTGTCATAGTTAATTTAATCCGACCATAGAATTCCCCCTACCTGCAGAAGTAGGAATAGCAATGCATTGCGTTCTTCAATATTTTCACTATTTTTACTTTTCTATCATCATCGACCTAGCCATTTCCCAACTATGTTGTGGTCGGCTTCCAGTCTAACCGTATTCAGTTAAGTTTACAAGGAGCGACTGTTTATTTACTGGTTGACTTAGACTTGCAAGCTTCATTATTAAATGATGTAACGGTTTGTATTTATCGGGATCGCCCGACTAGTTTCGGACCCGACCAGAGTCCTTAATCATGAGCTGACGCGTCGGGATCGCGAATCGATACGCGTGAGTAAACCGTTACATCATTTAATAATGAATCAGTCTCACGATAGTTATTATAAAAATTGCAAGTTTCAGTTTATTATTACCACTATTTCAACTTTCCCCTCTTGATTATTAGGAAATCATCCCCTGGCGTGACTCTCGTCGCTTGTTCTACTGGCGCCTGAAGCGCTTGTTGCGTCAGAACGAGCAGGAGCGGCGCGTGCAGGCGGCCGTCAAGCCGGCCGACAACATGCAGCAGGGACCCGCCGCCGCCACGCTCAGGAGGTGGTTCACCGAGGACAGGGGCGAGACACAGGTGCGGGGGGCGAGGGGGACCATATGGAGTACGGGGGAGAGAATATGTATAGTAAGGCCAACCAGACGAGATAAAAAACGTAAACAAGCGGACCGTTACCGAGTTACATTGCGATAGCGAGGGATTATTATCCCTGTCCTTATCACTCGTACGCGCAGTTATGGCGTGAGTTGGGCGATGACAGACATCTCGTCTGGTTGGCCTTACTATGGTATGAATTTGATACATGTTAGGGTGGTAAAAAACATAAAAGTGGGGAGGAGGTACGGTTTAAGCCGGCAGATGAAATACAGGGATGGGGGAGACATGTTTGTGGTTGGTAGATACGACATGCAATACGGGGGAAACACTTTTGTGAATGATACATGACATGTAGTGTGTAGGTGACACGCTTTTAAGGCCGACAAATTACATGCAACAAATGGGAAAAAAGTGATAAAAATTACAATTAAAACTAAAATTTTGACACACCAATTTTAATTAGACCAGTATATGGCACGTTTAACAATTTTAAATTCTAAATTGTCAGTCTGTCGGTCAGTCTCCTATTAAATATTATATACGTTCGTTACTGAGACCTGTCTGTTTCCCCACAGTCCCACCAGTGGGAGCACGACAACGAGGCTGTCTGCAAGTGGCTGGAGGCGCAGGCGGGCGACGACAACTCCGTGCTGGAGAGGAACCTGCGCGCCATACACCAGGACGCGCTCATGCAGGCCGTCAACAACCTCGTGCTGGTGAGTGGAACATGATGCATCATCATCCCAGCCTTCTCACAACTACGTTGTGGTCGGCTTCCAGTCTAACCGGATTCAGCTAAGTACCAGTGTTTTACAAGGAGCGACTAGCTATCTGACCTCCTCAACCCAGTTACCTGGGCAACACGATACCCCTTAGTTAAACTGGTTGTCAGACTTTCTAGATTCTGAATATCCGTAACGACTGTCAAAGATGTGTGATAACAGCTGGGACCCACAATTTAACGTGCCTTCCGAAACACGGAGGAACTCGCTATGACAAAAATGGTCACCCATCTACGGACCAGCCGCGTCAAGCATAGCTTGACCTGTGATCGATTCACTTATGCGGTTATAGCTTAGCCACGAGCTCCTCGAAATTCATTTAATTTCGAAGATAATAATATTAAATATATATATTTTCGTTTTACAGGAACTCACACCATCGCAGCGTTCGGAATTCATAAGAAAGCTATCGGCGTTAGAAATGGAACAGTGATTTAGTTAATTTATTATAATAGGACGAACAAATTACATAGGGTACATATTTATATACGGGGCTAGTAGATACGTTTATGTTGCTGCGGAATTATATTATGCCCACTGTTGGGCAAAATAAAGTACCAGCAGTTACACAGTTGACATTGTTGCCCAATGCTGGGCAAGAGAATCCTAGTTATTAGTGATCGATACCAATAACTAATAAGTTATTCGCGAAAGATATAAAGTACCTATATCCAAAACAGTACCCGAAAGCGGTATAAAAATATCCGAGTCCAATCTATCCTTATGCCAAATTTCATCGAATTCAATCCAGCAGTTTACCCTTATAAGCGTAACAAACAGTTCTTAAATTGTTTAATACTCAAATCTGTTAATAATATAATTTTGCAGTAACATAAACAAGCAATCTTATTTTAAGGTACAGAATTAAATTATATTTTAGGTTTTTTTCAAACAAATACCAAATAACTGAATTTATTTATGTTAACTTGTTACAACACGTCGTCTGTTTATTTAAAATACCTGGATACAATAAAAATATGGGTCAAGTGTTAGTCGGAGTGAATACACTGTGGGTTCCGTACAAATAAGCGAAATACACAAGAATTAGCTAGAAAATGAAAACACCCATCAAATTCATGACCGTAACATCTGTTGCCTTAGCTTTGATAATTATTCTATTGTTTGTTGTTCTAAAAACAACTGAAATATCTGTGAAAATTTGAACTGCCTAGCTACCACTGTTCATGAGATACAGCCCAGTGACAGACGGACAGACAGCGCAGACTTATAATAGGATTCAGGTTACACGTTTTTTGAGCAATACTTCTTATAATTGCTGTACATTATAATTTCAATGATTATAATAATCAATGAAACAGGTATTTTAAATTAAACAATTTAGTTTAAAATGTAGTTATAGCAAATAGGAAACTTATTTGGATGTAACTCATTTATATATAAAAAAAGAAACTGCCATTTATAGAATACCTCCCTATGAAATAACTTATTTCTTTTCTAGTTTAAAGATTTTCATATTTATATCATTTTTAAAAAAAGGTTTGAAAATTAATGATGATTTTAAAGTTAAAATCTTCTTAATCCGTCAGATAGATAGTTAAAAAATATTAGTAGACACGTATTTTTGCCTTTATCAGAATAAACTGCTTTAAAGTTTAAAAGAGCTCGTGACGTAACCACTTCGTAAAATTAATAAAAAATCGTCGAGTGACGTACGCACCGGTTTCAAGGTTTCGCTAGCTCTGAGGTCCCGGGCTCGATCCCCGGTCGGGTCAATGTAAAAAATCACATTTCTACATTGTCTCGGGTCTGGGTGTTTGTGGTACCTTCGTTGTATCTGAATTCCATAACACAAGTGCTTCAGCAACTTACTTTGGGTTCAGAACAATGTATGTGATGTTGTCCGCATTTATTTATTACTGTAATTTGATATATTTATGTTTGCGAGACAAAAGAAAAAATACGTTTCTATTATTATTCATTAACTTAATGAACGGATAATAAGGAATCAAAATGTCATCATTCCTATTCTTTATAAACATTGAATTTGAAAATGTTTTATTTTTTATTATCTATTTGGTAAAAGCATAACTGTGTTTAATTATGTATATTGGCAAGAGGCTTATTTAATTTCCACGATTTTATAATTATTTGATAACGCTTTTTACGACTAGTTTCACTTATCCCGCCGCGTCAGCTCATGATTAAGGACTCCGTTTGGGTCCGAAACTAGTCGGGCGATCCCGATAAATACGCGTGAGTATACCGTTGTCAAATAATTATTGAATATTATTGTGGTGTATTATGAATTAAAAGTTCACCATATACAATTATTATGCTTTTTACTAAGTTATGCATCTGCTTAAACAGTTAATATAAACGCCCTATTCGGCTGTGATTTCTATATCCCAGACATGACATTTTATTTATTATATTACGGTACGTAATAATGTATAAAAATGGTTTAGATCATATTTAAAAAGATGTTTTATGAATAACACCAGCCTGTAACTGTCCCACTGCAAGTCTCTCATACAGAGAACGAGCATTGATCACCACGCTTGTGAGCTGCCCCACGGTGGGGCGCCATTACCGAAGCTGTCGATAACACCAGCTTGTAACTGTCTCACTGCAGGCCTTTCATATAGAAAACGAGCTTTGGTTCTCAAAAAAAAGTAATATTTTAAAACATCTTTTTAAATGCGTTCAATGATATACGTAAAAACCAACGAAATAAGATTTTTAGTCTCGAAAATGTATGAAATATACATTATGTACAAAATGTATGCATTGTATTTAAACGTGTAAAAATGTATGCAAATATTATAATTATGTAGCATATACATTTTGTTGCTAAACGAGTCGAAACGGATTTTATTCATTTTATGTGGTGTGATAAATATTTTTAATGAACATTCATAAATTTTAGCAATGACTTGACAATACTCCTATGACTTACTTTCCTACCTAACTATCCTATTTAATATAACCTACCTACCTTTTTTTTACAACCCTGTCTTCTTTAATGACCGTCATCATTGAAAAAACTACCGATTTAAAAAAAATCGCCCTTTTACGTGCTATGTTTGTGTTTTTTTGACAAGTCATGGTACCTTTTCTTACTACCATCTAATGTTTTAAAATATCACAAAAGTGACTCATATTTTTCCATTTGTCTCTACATTCCACTTGACAGTGACACCATGACACTTGAGGGTGAAATATCGTCGTTTTATTTGACACTATCATATATTTGAAGGTTTTTGTTAGTGGCATAATAGCTTGTAGTACTGTTAATTAAATAAAAAAATCCACTGCTGTCTATTCCAATAAACCAATTTTAATCAAATTCAGTGGTTTTTGAGGAATTCTAAAAATATTTCGTCACACCATATAAAATTATCTCGGATTTGTATTCGTTCATGTGCATTCTATATTATAATGTGCTATATACATTCCTATGTAAAATTATATTATTTATTATCGATTATCGATTTTATCATTGTAAACAATTCAATACATTTAGTATTGAAATTCCATATTTCTTAATGCAGAGAATCCCGGTCCTTTTAAAAGCGTACACGGGGACACAGGTCCAACATGCAAAGGCCTTGCTGAGAACTTTAATTTAAAATGTGATGGGGTATCTACCAGGGGCCATCTACCCCTGTTATATAGAAAAACAGACATGGACGGCCTAAAGTAACTATTGTAAATTGTGGATATAAAAATGATTTTGACTTTTTGTATAATTATGTGAGACAAAGTCCAGATTTTTATTTGCGTTGCCTTATGTTGGTATCGGCTTCCAGTCTCACCGGATTCAGCTGAGCCCCGTACGTAACAGAGCCACTGTCTATCTGACAACACAACACGTGTTACTGTAACACAGTATCACATAGTAAGAACATTATATAAATTGTGAAATTATGGAATTTTAATACTGAAAGCTGAAATTGTGTTATCGTCCATAGAACGCGTAATTTTTTATTTAATTATATTAATTGAATGGGACCAATTAAATAAATGGTGTATGTTTATTTTGTGTTTTTCAATATTTTTTCCTACCTTATAACACATCTATATCTATATACTAATATATAAAGCTGAAGAGTTTGTTTGTTTGTTTGTTTGAACGCGCTAATCTCAGGAACTACTGGTCCAAATTGAAAAATTATTTTTGTGTTGAATAGACCATTCATCGAGGAAGGCTTTAGGCTATAAACCATTACGCTGCGACTAATAGGAGCGAAGATACAATGGAAAATGAGAAAAAAACAGGGCAGGTAGGCAGATATAAATCATAACTTATATCTTCTACCCACGGGGACGAAGTCGTGGGCAACAGCTAGTTTCTGATAAAAATTAACGACGCTGTCCGTTTGAAGAAGATATTTTTGACAGAGGGCAAAATTGTCAAAATTGTGGTAATCAGTTTTCGAAAGCAATGCTATATCCAGAGCGTTTACCGTCTATTGTCTTGTAATATGATAATTGTGGAAGCGGGACACGCAATACACGCGCAGAGAGCATCTCTCTTCCTCACCCTCTACAATATTACTTTAAGGACGCCTTTACAAAACTGATAGGTATAAAACCGAACTAACACACAGACGTAGACTCTGTGTAAACAAGAATCAAGAAATTTTATTTATTAAACACAGGTACATTTAATGCTGGTCTTAAATATACATAAGGAGCGCTGTTTTGCCATGAAGGCGTACAAATATATCAACATCTAAATAGATTCTAGCGCCATCTGGTGGTCACTTGAATAGTTATTTTTATGCACTTCAGTAGTTCACTTTATCAATTTTTTTTAGGTATTTCATAAATTTATTTAATTTATGAAATAAAAAATTGATAAAATCTTTATTTATTTAGAATATATTTGAACATTTTTGAACATTTGTTTTATTTATAAATAGCTATGATTTATAATACTATTGTGATAGTGCGTGAAACGATTCCTTTTCTATTGAAATTGTATAAATTTATATTTTTTTAAATAAATTTTGTAATATATTTTTAATTATTTTTTTTCAATACTTGTTCAATGGACGTGTTGGTAGTATAGAAGCTTTGCTTGAAAAATTGTAGCCTAATAGCAGTTATGATGGAAAATTTAGAAATAGATTTCTAATTAAAACTGGTCAAGTGCGAGTCGGACTTGCGACAGTGACGGTTCCTTACAAATAGGCTAAAAAATAAATTGCTTGGTCGACATATTAATTAATATATCAAGGTTTTGTGTGATCCTGAATGCTTGCCTGAGTCTGGGTGTCTTAGTGAATGTGACTTGAATGTTTGTGAAACCCCCCGCGACACAAGGATTGATTTCCTTAATTGGAGTCGTTCTATTGAATTTAACGTGATCTTGAACCAACCAAAATGGTCCATAATTAGTTTCTCATACTTACTCAGTTTGGTTTGGTTGTTAGTATGGCGTAATAAATATAAAACAGCTATTCTTGAGTTTTATTTTTCCCACGTTTTTATAAACTCACTTTTCTTGTTTGTTTGTCATTCCGGTTGGAGTTTTGCCTTTAGCCTGCTTATAAAGAACCTTCCGTCACAAGTCAAATTCACACTGTTACCAGTTTTTTTAATAAGCTAAGCTCTAAGTCATTACATTGTTAAGGCTAAACCAGAGGAGCCACAATATTGTAATAAACTCACGTAACAATAATAATAAAACAGCAAATAGTTAAAAATATATTTATTTAGTATAATATATCACAAGAGTACTGGTGCGCTTGGAGCCGCATCAGGCCGCGTTTGTACAATAATAGAACCATTTAACATAATTATTAACAATCAATATTAACATTCTGATAGTTAATTGTAATCATAAGAATATTATGCAGCCAGAGATAGATCTCGATGGCATGCAATTGGAGAGGCCTATGTCCAGTAATACATTTTGGGAAACTGAAAGGAGTAGGAGAAAACTTTAATTTCTGTTGGAACCAAAAAACGTGAGTGGAGATGAGCCTAATTTCAGCCTTTGAAAAAGATATATACAGAAACTGGCAACCCTATTTTATCGAAGGACTAATATCAAAATATTAATATCAATTGCTAACCCTAACATTATTTGCTATATAATATTTTACATAATTAAACATTAAACAATAATTGACGAAATAAAATCGGTATTTGACAAAAAAATCTAATAAGTCTGAAGAGTAATGTTCTATATTTAATATTGGATACATAGACAAATTAGATTTTTTACGATAAATACCGAATTTCATATAAATTGGCTAGTACCATAATGTTACAATATCTAAGTACAATGTATTTATAAATATTTTAAGGTATTTTCACAATTAGTATAAGTTTCATAATTTGCATGACTTTCAAAAATTGATAATGTTGGGTGGCAAGGGTAAAACAAAATTGTCGACCAAAAAAGATGGCATCACTATTCCCGACAAGCATAAAATTGGTATTTTACAGGTATGTTTATTAAACAGGTATTTTTGGCATTATTATAAATGAGAAAAATATATAATCATACAATTTCGTTCATGTACCAAAATAGACATCTTGGAAAAACACAAATAATATCCCGAAAAACATTCTTGTACATTATAAAATTTAAAATAAATCTGTCAATATCATTATAAAACTTACACTAAAAGTTCTCTCAAATCCATCTAAACAATTGTCAGTCAAAGATCTGTGATTCGTTGCAAGTCTCAACCAATCATAGTCTTTTAACAAGATCTTTAAAGATCACGCTTCTATACACCATTTGTGTAGGTACTTAAAAAAAGATAATCAATCTTAAAACAGAGAAACGTGAATCTAAATCTTGATGTGTATTTTTATTAATAAACACATTAAATAAATAAATGACTCATTTATTTGATTTGGTAATCTTTATTGTTGTTTTAATTTTGTTTTTAGTAAAATTTCATTTATAAAACTGAGTTTTTAGATAAAAGCACAGCAAGATTGTTCACCCTTTTAAGTACCAAATGAAGTACAGAATCAGTATTTCCAAGTTGCGAGGCACATGTAATGATTAAGTAACTCAATATTCAACCTAGACAAAGTAAAACGCATTAGGCCCGATTTTTCAATCGTCAGATAACTTTTATCAGAGGGATAAATGGGGATTTTGTAAATATGGCCGTTTGACGAATTTTCTATTCAAAAGCTGTCAAAACGTCAAACATATTCGTCGAATAAAAGTTATCTGGCGATTGAAAAGTCGGCCCAACGAATAGAAAACTTCATATGTATGTAAATGACATTCCTCTTCGACAAGTGACGTGACTTTGACTTGTCAGTTCAATACATTCGAGTGATTCGACGGCGTTAGCGAGGAGACATGTAACTTGTCTATAGGCGAAGGACACGTTTTTTGACGTTTTGCAAAGTAACTTAATTTTTATTAAGTATTTTTAAATAAGTACACAATAGACTTGCTTTGCAAGTATTTGATATTTTTTGTAGTAATTAATAAGGGCCTAACAATATCTCTTTGTTATGTTATGGCGTCAGGCTTCCTCATCAGAAAAATGGTTGTACAACCCTCAGAATACAAATTATTGGTTATGTTATTAATATTAAGTAATTTTAATTACTTCACAGTATCGCTTTTCATAATTATAATCTGTGGTTATCATAAGTACAATTTGTTATCAAATAATAATTCGTTAAATAAAAATAAAGGTGACCAGAATACTGCTTTTATCACAACAGAAATTTCAAATTCACAAATTATGGAATAATTATACGTAATAAATATTCGACGGTAACGATAGGAATCACAATTTTAAATGGTAAACGAAAATAGACTTTACTGCAATCACATCAAAGTTTATAATGAATTCACAACGATATAACATAAAAAAAATCTGGATGCTAATCATTAAACCGTTATGCACTCTATACCTATTACATTAAGGTCTATTTTCGAGAGACAGATAAAAATTATCAATTTTAATAAACTAGGAAAGTCGTGCATTTTTGAATAATAATCATCAAATAAATACATAAATATTGTAAAACATTGGGCACGTTTTTTATAATTTAAGTTACCAAAACATATAAAGATCATTTTTTCTAAATTCAGATAGAAAGTTATAATTAATAACTATGTATTCGGCTAACTGTATATAATAATTGCATCAGAAATTGCACGTTAGTAGCATATAACTCTTTCCTTAAAGAAACGACTACCACACTAAGGAATTTAATCCTTCTGCCACGGGTTTCACAAACATTCAAGTCACATGCAAAAAGACACCCAGACTCAGAACAAGCATTCGTGGATCACACAAATGCTTGTCCTACGCGGGGATCGAACTAGCCACACGTCGCGGTCAGTGGGCTTGGCGTGGTGACCTCAACCACTCGGCTATCCGTGCAAATATCTCAAGCCAGATACCTTTGGACTACAATCTTCATCACGTGTTAAACAACCCTTTATAAGTAGATACGTTTGGTGTAAGTACGCGTTGACTAAAAACTCGTAGAATCATGTAAAAGTTCTTAAAGCACCGGTATTCAATAAAACAATTATTCGCAAATAAAATAAAATTCACTAGGATTTCCATTTTAGTAAAAATGTAATTAATAATTGACAATATTCATCATATTGCTTGAATCCGAAACCAGTCGGGCGATCCCGATAAACCGAGAAAACCGTTATTAATAAATAATTATAATATTTATCAACTGCCCGAAAATTTTCAAAAAAATATTAGTAAATAAATGTGTTTTAGCATAAAAAATAAAACATACCTTAAGTATTTTTAAGTAATTCAGATATTTCTGCTGATCCTTTCATAATAGAATTAAGTAATTTTGTATAAAATTAAATCTATTTTAATATTATTTGATATTTCTTTGGGGAAGGCACAATATAGTGAAACACGAGGTCATTGGAAAATGAATTCTGTTCCGATGAAGGTAAAGAACTTTTTCCAATATTATAATGTAAAGGGGTTTTATTATAAATTTTGTGCGAATTGACTTTTTTAATTCTTTAAAAATATCTTTCAAATTATTATAACCTGTAACATGGTATTTTAAATATAATCATTATATAAAGCATAGAGGGTTTATTAAAATCTATTTTTCATAGACTTACTAAATGTAATAAATAAATTCTTATTGTTACTGCTTGCAAAGTTTATGATAATCCAGTGGTCATCAGCCTTCTTTAATGCAAGCTTCAGGTTAAGCTTTCAAAAGGCAAGAATTTTGCTATTCTATTTATATATTTTATATGCCAAACTTAAAACAACAGTTTAGAAAAACGACTTCTCAAGAAATTTAATTCCATTATCGCGGGGAGTTTCACAAACATTCAACTCACATGCACAAAGACACCCAGACTTAGGACAAGCATTCGTGGATCACACAAATGTTTGTCCTACGCGGGGATCGAACCAGCGACTCGTGCGAATCGCGCAGCATGATTGCCTTATAACCACTCGGCTATCCGTGCAATCCAAACTGTCATAAGTTTAGCATATAAACACAAAAGCAGGCACTTTAGTTCCATATTTGTCCACTGTCATCAGTGGCGCTGTATTCTTCGCTAGAAGCACTCATCACAATAGTCGAATATCGTACAAGACATAGTAAGGCATATGAAAATTAGACAATAAGACGAAATAAAAACTATATAAACTGACCTCTACTGAGTTACATGATGATATCAACTAACAAGACCTAATTTGTTCTATAGCTACCGTTAGATAGCTGTCGTTGTGCGTTTCGTGGTACAGGTAATTGTTCGGTACTGAAGTTGACAACAGTTTTTTTCCGTTTATTTCTATTAGATTTTATATCAAAATTGATTTCCATTTTCCATGAATCTGGTTTGTAATGAATAAGTTATGAATCTAAATATTAATATTTTTTATTTCGTCTCATTGCCTCACTACAGTACTAAGTACGTTTTAATTAAATAATAATAATAAAAAAATTATAATTAAATACTGTTGGTATATAGTTCACCGAAAATGGCAGCGTTTTCGCCCTTGCGTTGGTCAACCAATCTTAACAATCTGGTTGCCATAGCAACCAAAAAAAAACAGAAAAAATAAGTTTCAATTTAAGAGTCAATTTTAAACATTTCCGAGACACAGAAAATTTTCGCAACAAATATAATACCGACTTTTGGTTGCAGCGAACAGCAACAACAGACTTTAAAAGTCTAACGGTTGTCGCGCGCAATGTTCCACGACAACCACCTTGACCTCATAAAGCAACATTATTCCAGCTGTGGAAGCAAGACGCAGCTAGCGTTGTGTAGCGCCCTCTCTCTTATTCAACTGGAACCTGTATTGCTCTAAGGCAAGATGTCAAATTATATATTTTTAACTAACTTTTCTAATTCACTTTCCAACGGGCAAGTTAATTCAGTTGCAAAACTATGCAATCCTAGTAATTAAAAAAGAACTTTTTATGAAAACAATATTTTTATATTGTTTGTCTAGATAAGATGAGGGCTTTGCCCAACAGTGGGATGTTACAATATTATTACACATACTTTTCAGAGTATCTCTATTTTGGTTGACCAACGATTCAAGGGATATTAGGAATGTGTTTTATTACTGTCTAATGTGCGTCTTCACGAATTCTTCTTAGATTCTTGTAATTTGTTGTAACTCTGTGAAGAAAAACAAAATAAATTTAATAGAAATATTTTGTGGATTTCTACCATGCGATCTTCATTTATCGATAAGTAGCTGTTGCCAGAATGTTATCCCACGGGAACATAAAATCGGGATATAAATTATATTCTGTTAATCCAGGTTATAAACTATCTGGGTACCAAAACTTGTCTAGATACGTAAAGCGGGTAAGGCCAAATCCGTCCACTAGTTTTTGGCGTGAAAGAGCGAACTTTATAAATAAATAATAAATGCGGACAACATCACATACATTGTTCTGAACCCAAAGTAAGTTGCTAAAGCACTCGTGTTATGGAATTCAGATACAACGAAGGTACCACAAACACCCAGACCCGAGACAATGTAGAAATGTGAATTTTTACATTGACCGGGGATCGAACCCGGGACCTCAGAGCTAGCGACACCTTGAAACCGGTGCGTGCGCCACTCGACCACGGAGGTCGTCTACTCGTTTCGCGACTCTAAAATTAGTAGGATTCATACATATATATTTCTCTTGCGATTTTTTTCTAATCACATTTTTTTTATAGTTGCTTTTATGACAATTATTCACTCTTAAAAATTAATGAGACTGTGTAGTTGTGTTTTTATTACTATTTGGTTTTTAGATAACCGACACCTTGGATTAACACATGGCTACTTTTATCTGACTTCGTTGTTTTAGCTAGCTATAACCGTCATTCAGGCGGGCGAAGCCACCAGCAACAGCTAGTACATAACATAAATAACTGGCCTGTTGGTCTAGTGGTTAGTGACCCTGACTGCTATACCGGCAGTCGTGGGTTCATTTCCCACCCAGGACCAAATTATTGTATGATGAGCACGTTCATTTGTTTTTTGCCAGGGTGTAATTTATCTATGTTATGTATGTATTTAGAAATATATAAGTATGTTTATCAATTGTCTAGTACTCATAACACAAGCTCTGCTTAGTTAGAGACTAGCTGGCGTAGTGTGAGTGTAGTCCCCTACCTCCTCGGCCATGCTGTAGAGCAGCGCGGCGGTCTCGGGCCCGGTCTGCTCCACCAGCGCCTTGAAGATGCCGCCCTCCGCCTCCGACACCTCCGACCTGGACAATGTCAAATTAAAAATATAAGACATTAATAACTAATCAAATTGTCAGTTAAAGGGCTCTTATTTTACCCACGTTTTTATAAACCACTTTCTTGTTTGCATGTTTGTCGTTCCAGTTGGATTTTTAAAACTCAATTTTGAAGCACTTTTCTATAAGCTAGCAGGCTGAAATTTTCAGGCTAGCTTCAAATCAAATGACAGTTAAATTTACAAGTATAAAAACCGATTTTGATAAAGTTTGAATGGAGAAACATTTAAAAATGTGGGCTTTTCATTTCAAGTCGAACATGTATTTTCTGAGATTAGCGTGTTGAAACCAACCAACCAGCAAACTGTTCAGCTTTATAACATTAGTATACATTATATAAATGTGTAATATTTCTAAATCCATTAGAAATATTGTTTGGGTATTTCTTTTTGTTTCATTCTTTATTTTCTTCATATATTATTATTTATTATTTGTAAGATGATTCTGTTAGGTCCTCACCTGCCGGAGTAAGTCCGTATTCTGTCCCTGGACAGCACGAGGGTCTCGTTCTGGTCAGCCGGCTCCGTGCTGGGGTCGAACGTGAAGTTCTCTGGAATAGCTAGAGGCGCCTGGAAGAGGAAAACTTGGTGTGAGTCACAGATCTTGTAACAATATACTTGAAAATAATAAAAATATTCTATTCTATTCTAAATTATCGTATTCAAACTCAGGAGTCGCAGTCTCTTTTAAAGTCTGGTCAATTTTAAAATGCGATTAAAGTGTATAAACTAATGCAGAGATTTTCTCTGGACTGGCCTTTGGAGGAGCCAGCAAGCGGTACTCACGACCGGCTCTTGATGTTCAACCATTTTTTTGGTAGCCCCACGACTCTACACACAAGACAACCACTAATGGCACGTTCAAGAGACAATTATCAAATGATGTAACTGATCCGGCGGGATCGCGAGTCCACCGCGTCAGCTCATGATTAAGGACTCCGGTTGGGTCCGAAACTAGTCGGGCAATCCCGATAAATACGCGTGAGTAAACCGTTGCATCAATTAATGACGAATCAGTCTCACGATCGTTGTTATAAAAATCAAGAGGCAAGTTTAAATACATGATAAAATTAATAGTAATGTTCGTCTCTCACCTGACTCTTGGACAGCAGGCGGTTCCGGGGCACGGTGTCGTCCTTCCTCTGTCCGCCGCCCTGGGACAGCAGCTCGAAAGGATGACCCGACTCGGCGACACGACCTCTGTGTATATACATAATATTTATTAATAATAATCTGTTACATTGTATTGTAAAGTTCAGTTTTAGTATTTTTAGCATTAATCATTAACTCAAATGATAAAATACTTCAGACTTTAAATAATAATTCTTCTAATAATCTTTTATCAAAATCGGTTTAGCCGTTTTAAGGATTAGATGCTAAAAAATTATAATGATCGTAATCGGGTGTTTCATTAATAAAATCGAATAAATCTAAAAATATTGTCTAAACTTGCCCGACTAGTTACCGTAATTGCAATTCATTTTCCCACGTTTTTATACACTCATTTTCTTGTTTGTTTGTCGTTCCGGTTGGATTTTTGCAACTCAATTTCGAGGCAATTCCCGATAAGCTAGCGGGCTGAAATTTTCAGGGTAGCTTCAAACCCGATGACAATGCAATTTACCACTATAAAAACGGCTGACATTTAAAAACGTAGGTATTTTTTTTAACTTATTATGTTGTTATATATTTACGCGTATATGAATACTAACTTGTCCATAACGATGACCCTGTCGTAGTCCATGACGGTGTTGAGCCTGTGCGCGATGGTGAGCACGGTGGAGCGCGCGAACCTCGTGCGGATCGTGCGCTGGATGTGCTTGTCCGTGCTGGGGGGGGGGGGGGAGCAAGGATTAGCACAAGTCATGTCATTGTTGTGTAAACATTTGTTGAGGTTGGTATGTCACAACACACGAAACTCTCCTTAACTTTAAATTACAAGATTGTTTGTCCGTGCTAAGGGATACGTCATTAGTATAAGTGACGTCACTTGTGTGTAAACATTGGGTGAGTTTGTACTCATAAGTCATAAGGCCATCTCCTAAACTTTAACTTACAAGATTGTGTTATAAATTTTAAAGTAAAATTTCTTTTTCAATTTGTGTTGTTAAGATTTAGGCATAAATATGTGTGTAATAGTTTCTAATTATGTATATGTTGTAGTAAAACGGTTGCACGGGGACACAGGTCCAACATGCAGAGGCCTTGTTCAGAACTTTAATATCAAATATGATGGGGTATATATCAGAGGATACTTCCCTCTTTATGCCTATCTGGCCTCCTAAGCCCTGTTAACTGGGCAACACGATACACCTTAGTTAAGAATTTAACTGAATCTGTCACAGACACTTGTCACATATTTAACGTGCCTTCCGAAACACGGAGGAACTCGTTATGACATAGCTGGTCACCCATCCACGGATCGACCTTATCAACTGCAACTTAACTTTTCATCGACAACCTAATATCACTATAACTTATACTAAATGACGGAAATATTATTTAATACTCACTCTGTATCAACATTAGCCGTGGCCTCGTCGAGTATGAGCACCTTGCAGCCGGCGAGGGCGGCGCGAGCGAGACAGACGAGCTGTCTCTGTCCCGCGGACAGGTTGCCGCCGCCGTCGCCCACCTTAGTGTTGAGCCCCGCCGGCATGTTCGCTACCATTTCACGTAGCTCAACCTATTTTGGTCAGGTTGTGTTAGTCGATTTTGTTACTTATTGGTTTGGTGTTAGAGTTTAATTTAGATTGTATGTTATTATGAAGGCTTAATTAACGGAACTTTATATATTTTATTAATTTTAGTGGTAAATACAATTAAATATTTAATGAATAAATCATTGAATTTACAAATCTATCACAAAATATACTTCTAAAAGGAAAAACCACTCCTCTTAGATATATCTGCTTAAATTATGAGTTAGATGATTTTGTGAATATATTTTTTGAATATTCTAATAGTTTGATTTTATTGCTATAAATAAAGTTTATAGTTAGATATCCTCCATATCCTAACGTTATCCTAAATAAAATTGAAAATTGAGTATTACAATACTCAATTTCATTTTTTCCATTTAAAAATTGTTATACATTGCGGGTTGACACGGCAATAGCATCTCAAATGGCTAAACATTAACATCAATGTACTATAAACTACAGGCTTCGTCTAAAACGACTTTAAGGACCATTTGTGTGGCCCATCTCACCTGGTCCAGAGCCCGGTATATGTCTGCGTCGGAGTAGAGTCCCTCGGGGTCGAGGTTGTCCCGGAGCGCGGCCGCGAACAGGGCGGGTCGCTGCGGGAGCGCGCACAGTCGGGAGCGCCACGCGCGCAGCCCCGCCGTGGACGCGCTCACGCCGTCCACGCGGACCGAGCCCGACACGCGGGCCAGTCTGAACCAGTGGGATAATAGTCTTAGTATATTATTGATAAGAATCTATCCAACAGATCATCACTGGCCTAGCCTTTTCCCTTATGCGGTTATACCTTAGCCACGAGCTCCTCTGAGTCGGAAAAATCTGTTCAATAGAGTAAACCAATTTATGTTATTAAACTAATACCGGCGAACTACTTACCGTCTAACAATCGATGATAACAATACAGACAATTATACCTTTTTTTACAACTATTAAATATTTTATCACAGTTTAAACCTTCCTTGGACGTCCACGAATATTCCTAGACTAAAATAAGCCTAATCGGATCAACCGTTCTCGAGTTTTAGGGAAACTAAAGAACAGTAATTCATTTTTATTTCTTTCTTTAAAAAAAAACCACTTCCACACTAAGGAATTTAATTCTTGTATCGTGGGAGGTTTAACAAACATTCAAGTCACATGCACAAAGACACACGAACTCAGAACAAGCATTCGTGGATCACACAAACACTTGTCCTACAGATCTCACTCGCGACACGTCGCGAACAGTGTGTTTGGCGTGATGCCCCTCAATAACTCGGCTGTCCGTGCAGTCAAATATACCCTATTTTAGTAAAGTTAAAATCTCGCTGCAGACTGGGCCATATATCATAATCGGAGTAGGGATGTTCGCTAGTTGCGCGCGCGCTAGGCCAATATCGATAACGGAATCATTAAGAGTAAACATAATGCATTCAATTTCGTTTTATATGTACGTTCTATTGTTCATATATTTAATATATTATGTTGTAAATTATGTAATAAGAAATAAATGTGTTTTTGTTTCTATTACCCATTTAAAAATATATAAAACTATCGATATCACTCATCGACTGCAGTAATGCACAAGACTACGGGTGGGCGTGGCCTGCCCATAAGGCCGGTGAGTGGGAAAGAGAGAGGATCACTTGAATGATTTATGACCTAAGTTGTAACTATACTGTAGTAGTAGTGTTACCTGAAGAGCGCGCTGAGCAGCGAGCTCTTCCCGGCGCCGGTCCTGCCGACGACGGCCACCTTCTCCGCGGGCCGCACCCTCAGGGTCACGCCGCGGATGGCCAGCGCCGCCTGCCCGCCGCCCGCCGCCTGCGGGGGCTTCTCGTACTCCAGCGACACGTCCTCGAACTCTATCTCACCTGCACACACCAAACATTACTGAATCTGAGATAGATGGGATAATGGTATTAGGTACTAAGGCTGATTAATTGTGAGGGAAACCTGGATTTGAAATATTGCAATCTGAAATCACCAACCCAGCGCTGCGGGTTTACACCGTTAGAGCATTGATCACCACGCTAGCTCCCTAACTAGCGTGGCGATCAATGTTCAAACATTTCCTATAGGAGAAGAGGCTTATGCCCAGCAGTGGGACGTCGTATACAGGTAAGTGGATGACATTAATGATATCACCATTATAGCGCCACGCTGTATAGGCAGATATAATTATTATTATTAAAAAAAGCGACTTTCGCAGTGAGGAATTCTATCCTTATATAGCGGGGGGTTTCAAAAACTACAAGTCACATGCACAAAGACACCCAGACTCAGAACAAGCATTCTTGGATCACACAAAAGCTTGTCCTAAGCGGGGATCGAACTTGCGGTACATCTCGCTCAGTGGGTTTGGCGTGGTGACCTCAACCACTCGGCTATCCGTGCTGTCAGTAATTATAGATAGGTACAAAGTCTGTTGTAATCTTACCTTTAGTGGGCCACTTCTCAAAGTCCAAGTCGGGATGTTCCCTCTTCAGAGCCTCCTTGTCTACGTCTAGAGGCTGTTCGGGAGGCAGGTTGGTGTATTCTAATATCCTCTCCACCTGGTAATGACAAATATTCATAACAAATTTTGATGCCTTTAAAGTAAACCCAAGGTGTTTATCATAAATCTTCAAACAAAAAAGATTTCCATAGTGGCTTAAACTAGCTATAATATTAAGGTATAAATAATAACTAACAGTTTCATCGAACGGTAACTTCCCTTTTCGCTAGTTTTGAATATTCGTATATTTGTCGTATACCTATAATCCACCAACTTGTACAAATTAGCTCAAAGCCTCAAAATAAACCTAAATCAATTAAAAAAATCTTCGAGTGACACATTCTGACCACCGTAATCCCAGCAAGGTAAGTGGTTTTTGTCCAGCCGTGGGACTTTTAAGCTGCATTTCTACCAGAACTCTAATTCCCAAGGCGAGACAAACAAATTCTATTGGTGCTTTACAAACACATCCTTCACTACGCCCAACGTTTGGTGTGAATACAGCCTTAGAAACTTACCGAAGTCATCTGGTTCTCAACCTCGGCGGTCTGCCTCATGCCGTACTGGCACATGCCGACCAAGCCTATGACCTGCGTTATGGCTAGACCCACATTACCGCCTATCGTGTCTGGAAACAAAATAATATAGAATATACAGGGTTATACTTCAAAATACAGTCATTTTTTTTTCTGAAAATTCTGGTTCGATAATAAGATCAGTTTAAGCATAAATAAAAATAAAAAGTGTCAATGAAATTTAGAGTAAAGTAAACATTGTTAATCTAATATACATATTATATGTTAAGAAATGCAATAAATATGTAACTATCTTAGTTAACGTAACGCATTACGTATCGTTTCAAGGGTTAAGTACTTTATTTTTATATTGTACAAACAATAAAAAAACGTTTTATTTTGTATCCTGGCGAGCATATTTTTTTAAACTAAAGCACTTGCTTTCATTTTCCCACGTTTTTGTACACTCACTTTTATTATTTGTGTGTCGTTCCGGTTGGATTTTTGTAACTCAATTTTGAGGCACTTCCCGATAAGCTAGCAGGCTGAGATTTTCAGGGTAGCTTCAAAACCGATTGCAATGCAATTTACAACTATAAAAACGGCTGGACCGATTTCGATAAATTGATATAGAGTGACATTTAAAAGCGTGGGATTTTAGATTTTTCAAACCTATTTATTTTAATGTATTAATAAAAATTCACATATTTTAATAGAGCGACATTAATTGTACTCAATTTAAAGTAACACATGTACAGCCTTCGTTGCAGGATTTTAAATAAATAAACATTTATTTTAAACATGAAATAAAACTTACCTTCACTCGCAAACAAAAAGAAGCTGAAAGTAACGAAAGCCAGATAGAGACAGCAGATCATATCCATCCAGAATCCGAAGGCCCTGTTGGTGTTGAGGACCAGCGTCCATGATGAAGAGTGCAGGTCCTGTTGCTTGTCGAACTCGCGGACTAGCGTGCGCTGGTGGTGGCGCGAGGACCTGATGGTGGTGAGACCCGAGACTGTTGCGGACAGGTGGTTGAGGGATTGGCTTCGAGCTGAGGGGGGGGAAGTTATAAATAGATGATTAGAAGTATATTTCTTTTATAAACTGACTTCAACCCTAAGTACATATCTTAAAGTTCTTTTAACGCCGTGGGATTGTTATCAAGGTGCCACACAATTTCAATGTGCGGATATTTCAGTCTGCCATTTTTGACAAACTTAGTTTTCAAACAATTATTAACTTTAAATCGTAAGTGTTAAAGTTTACTTTGTAGTAAAGCAAAAAAGAACTAATTTCTGCACTTTAAAATACCTACACCACTTTAATTGCCAAACAATAATGAACTTTCTACCTTCACTATAAGCTTCATTTTCGCTTGCTCACCTATAGCCTCGATCCTCTTGAGCTCCCTGGACGTGTTGAGGAACAGGTCCCTCATGAGGAACAGCAGCACCGCCACCACGCCCGTCGGCAGCAGCAGCCACCAGTTCACCAGGCACACCACCACCAGGATGGCTATCACTTCCAGGAAGAACTGGGAAACAAGGATACTATGATAAATATAATCTGTAGAAACGAAATTCTATTTCTAGAGTAACTTTTATGACTAAAGTAATATATCTTGTAACGCTAGGAGCTCGTGTGGCTAAGCTACAGCTGCATGTGTAGATCGATCACAGGTTAAGCTACGCTTGATGCGGTCGGCCCGTAGATGGGCCATCTTTGTTCATGACGAGCTCCTCCGTGTTTCGGAAGGCACGTTAAATTGTGGGTCCCGGCTGTTATTTACACATATTCGATAGTCGTTACGAATAGTGGGGAAAAGGCTACGATGATTAATAAACATTAAAACTTTATTGCACTAATTGTGGTTAAAATATATGGTCTTAATATAAGTTTTGAAGCTCTGCAAAGTTACATAAATATAAACTATTTAGCAAGCAACAGCTTCGTATATCCTGTAGATATATCTAACTCACCCCAAGACAATCGACCAGGGCGACGGGCAGTAACGTATCGACCTGCCCCATGTCCTTGGAGAACCGGTTCAGAATGCGCCCCGAGGGGTTGTGGTGGAAGAACCACATGGGGGCACTCGTCACTCCTCTGTGGAAACGTGAATATTGTGATGTGAATAATTGATTGATGAATATTGGTCAAAATGTATGACATTTTTTAATGCCAGTTGAATTTGAAATAATGTTATTGTTAATGTCACTGACTAGTTTTCAACAGCTATTGTTTTGTTGGTTAGGGTATTTCATAATAATTGCATGCGAATTTTATGTTATCAACAAAAAATAGAAACCCCTATACAATAACGCACATGAAAAAAGACTGAGAATTAGTAATTGATTCTTCCATATCCCATTTTACCATCAAACGAAGCTTAGAACTCTCTTCATTAAGGGCCGATTTTTCAATCGCCGGATAACTTTTATTCGACGAATATGTTTGACGTTTTGACAGCTTTTGTATAGAAAATATGTCAAGCGACCATATTTATTCCTCAGATAAAAGTTATCTGGCGATTGAAACATCGGGCCTTAGTTTAATGTTTTGACAGCTTTTGTATAGAAAATATCAAACGGCCATATTTATTTCTCAGATAAAAGTTATCTGGCGATTGAAAAATCGGCCCTAAGTCATCAATATTCTATTTAACAGTGCAATGTACTTTCATTTGACTTCCCCACTTTCAAGCCCGGTTTAACGGTTCAACCAATTTTGATTAAAAATATTTAAAACACTAGCACATAATTCACCTTTATTATACATCAAACAATTAAAATAAAATACATTTTTTCTCTCTTCAAAAAAGTAGGCTCAAGTCTATTTCAATTCAAAATAGGTTATAACTGTAAACTTTATAAGAGACCGGTGCCTGACGTAAGTATTAAATAAAACCTGTGTACGAACGAAATTGTTATCACCCCATCCGTTCAGGAGCTATGATACCACAGACAGACAGACACCTCAAATAGGGTCTTGGTCTAAATCTAACAGACGGAATATGCTCTTTTAATTTTATCACATAATTCAAAAGAAAGAAATATTAAAACTACTTAAGATACTGAAATGAACGGTAATGGAGGCTAGTAACATCACTTGCCAGTAAAAAAGCGTACTGGCAAGTGACGTCACACATATTATTCATTTCATTTCATTTAAAATTTGATTGCAATTTAATTTTAGTTGATGTAAATTCATTATTATTATTTTTACTCACACCATTATGGGCACAATGTCTGATTTTTTTGAGATTTAACAAAAAATACGTCTCCAATATTTACTGGGAAACTGCTTCATCATCATCATCATCTCAGCCTATCGCCGTCCACTGCTGAACGTAGGCCTCCCCCGAAACTTTCCCGTTTCCCAGGGAAACTGCTTACTTGTTGAATATTTAAAACACGTTTTGCATCGGCGTATCAAAAACAACTTAATATAAGGACCTACCTGAACATATTATCATGTAGCGACACGGAGGCTCTGATACAAGTGTTATAGAAGATGACGAGTTTGTTCCACGTGAAGACTATGCAGGTCGCTATCAGACCTCCGTAGATGTAAAGGCACTGGTCGCGGGTCAGGTGGAAACGGTTGCTCGGTATGTCTTCAAAGAGGACTGCGGGAGAAATTATAAGGCTTAATATCGGTAAAAAGGGGTGAATAGAAAATTGTGTTTTTAGGGAGTTGCATGAATATTTGACTGGCCTGTTGGTCACTAGACCAACAGGCCAGTCAAATATTCATTCGGCCACTAACCACTAGGTTAGTGGCCGTGACTGCTATACCGGCGGTCGTGGGTTCGATTCCCACCCAGGACAAATGTTTATGTGATGAGCATGATCATTCGTTCGGTTTCTGGGTGTAATTTATCTTTTTTAAGTATGTGTTTGGAAATAAGTATATTGATCAGTTGTCAAGTACTCATAATACAAGTTTTGCTTAGTTTGAGACTAGAGGGCGTTGTATGAAAATTGTGGATATTTATATTTTTTATATTTTAAATGTGTATTTATAGGTTACTAGCTGACCCAGCGAACGCTCTTTTGCCGAATTTTTTTTTTCTAGTTGTATGTATTTTATTGCCTCATTATAAAAAAACAAACAATTTCGTCCAAAAAGTAAAATATTTTTTTTTTTGTGTGAGCAACCCTTAACACTTAGGGGTATGAAAAATAGATGTTGTTCGATTCTCAGACCTACTGAATACGCATATAAAATTTGGTAAAAATCGGTTAAGCCGTTTCGGAGGAGTACGGTAACTAACATTTTGACACGGGAATTTTATATATTAGATTATATTACCTGGTGGCGCTGTGGAGTTCGTATTCGACGCTTTCAGAGCACTTTTGGATTCTTCAAGATTTACCCTGTAAACAGAAATAGCTTTAAAACAGTTATTTTTACTTTTTTTGTACTGTATAGTGCCTTTTTTTAAATTTTGAATCAGTTTTTTATGTTGTGTTTTTACTCATGTTTTTTGGACGTAATTTCTATTGAATAGCGACATACTTTTAATGATAGTTATTAAGAACAATTTTTATTTACAATAAATTAATATTATGCACTAAACTTAGGCAATCTAGACTACTTAAGTATTTAGATAGGAAACATCGAAATAAGAAAGCTCAAAAAAACATTAATTTACTTTATATACACATAAAATAATAAAAGAACACCGCTTTGAACTTGCAACTAAAGATTATTGTTTAATAAATTATTAGAAAATGTTAGGTAATTTATGTAATATTATAATTATCCTATTAACCCACCACTCCTTGAGCCAGACATCCGTTGAGGAGTAGAATAATTGCGCCAACAAGAACAGCAGTATCAGCAGAGCCATGGACAGGGTGCTGCCGCCGCTGCGGATGTATGACACATACACGCTGTTGTCCACAGAGCCCTTCTTTTGGCTCTCACCTTAAAACAAACAAATACATTTTGAAAATATGTAAACAAGCTAACCTATATAGTTTTTTAAAGTAACTATCGTGAAATTTCTTCGTTAATAATAGATTTAGATAATCTAAATAGCACTTTTTAAATGTTATGACATTTAAACTTTATCGAAATCGGTTCAGCGGTTTTTATAGTTGTAAATTGCATTGTTATAGGGTTTGAAGCTAACCTGTTTCGTTCCGGTTGGATTTTTGCAACTCAATTTCGAGGCACTTCCCATAAGCTAGCAGGCTGAAATTTTCAAACCCGATGACAATGAAATGTAGTGTAAAAACGTGGGTATTTAGATTTTTTTCAAGCTTTTAAATTTGTTATATCAAACAGGGTGATACTATAACTCACAGTTCATGATTATCTATATCTATACTAATATATAAAGCTGAAGAGTTTGTTTGTTTGATTGTATGTTTGAACGCGCCAATCTCAGAAACTACTGGTTTAAATTGAATAATTCTTTTTGTGTTGAATAGACCATTCATGGAGGAAGGTTTTAGGCTATATACCATCACGCTGCGACTAATAGGAGCGAAGATACAATGGAAAATGTGGAAAAAAAACAGCGAAAATTATTCATCTTCGAGGGCTTCTGTTCAAAAATTCAAAACTTATATCTTCTAACCACGCGGACGAAGTCGCGGGCAACAGCTAGTTTCATAATGAACCAGTAGTAAAAATCCTTACCTTCGTATTTAGGGTCCATGTTATTATCTAAATCTAGATTAAAAGACAGCTGAGACGCCTCGGACATCGACCTCTGGGACCGAAGCTTGTAACTGTGCTCCTAAAATTAAAAACAATATTATTTCTGAAGTATTATTAATTTTATTTGTTTAATATTTGCTATTGTTTGAGAGTGTATGTCTGTGTGATTGGCATTATCATTTGTTTTGTGTCTGTGTGTAATTTATCTATATTATGTATGTATTTAGAAATATATAAGTATGTTTATCAGTTGTCTAGTACTCATAATACAAGCTCTGCTTAGTTTGGGACTAGATGGCGTTATGTGAAAAATTTAGAATTAGGCGGGATCGCGAGTCGAACGTTCGCTACCTCGATAAATACGCGTGAGTAAACCGTTACATCATTTAATAATGAATCATTCTCACGACAGTTACTATCAAAATATTTAATATATGTTTAAAAAATACAAATAATGAAATGAAAACATTCAAATTCTTACAAAGGATTCGAACCTGCGACACCTAGCTGTACATACCAGTCGCTTTACCAACTTAGCGACCGAGGTCACTGATCAAGAATTTGAATTTTAAGAAAAATTAAAAAAAAGGATTTTTCAAATTACGGCTACTAAGTAGCACTTTTTGAATGTCCAAATACAGTAGAAAGCACCCTGTTTCGCCCGCCCTTCACCTATAATTATTATAACTGCAGTAATTAGGTTAAGTACTATTATCACAACATTTATATGTACAAATAAATTAATTTATGATACATCAACAACAAACATACATTTTTATCTATATACATAAAATATGTACAATTTTACACCTATATACAAACAGGTAATTTGTCGTTGTAAAATAGACCTTGTTACAATGACCATAAGATTACGTTTATCTTTTGACTAGAAAGTATAGCACTAGATATTTTGGTTGTCATGGACAAAGTTGAGCGCGGCAACCAATGCCCCTACGAATGCATACGAAAACATTTTCTACCTCTATACCAAATGTGTGAACGACTTGCTTACTGTCCGTTTTAAGAAGGATTTTTTGACAGGTTGTAAAAGAGACTATCGTAACCTTGTTGATTCTACTCGAAGGGAATAACAAGAATAAATTCGTATTTCTCCATACATCAAATCACCAACAAAGGCATATTAAAAATGAAACTACTTTTACGGATTTTATCGCGGTTTAATTTTAGATTTTAGTTCCCGACGTTTCGAAACCTTTGCAGGTATCATGGTCATATTATTTTTGCAACCTATGAACTGTCAAAACCAAAAAGTTTTCATTTAAAATAGGCCGTTTTCCAGGCACTTTCAGAACGTTACAATGATGACTTTTGTTGCGCGGTTCCAAAGTGTCATTCTTATGGAGAAGAACCGGCAAGAAACTCCATAAGTTAGTCTATCAAAAATAAATGTATATACAGTACATTTTATTCAATATTATGTTTTATGCTAGAAAAGCGCAAAATAGTAAAATTTTGGAAACTAAAAAAAACAAATCACTTGAAAATTTACTTGCTGTCAAAAAGTTCTTCTTACAACGGACGGCGAATTCTTAAGAAACTATGTAACAATTAAAAACAACGATATTACACACATAAGCTACAATAACTAGTAACAACGATTTAAACCAAGTTCAAAAATAACTAACGCTTCTCTTGGCGTCCGCCCGGTCCGCCTTAACCATTACGTTATAAACCTAGGTTGAAATAGATAAATATTAATTAGTTAAAGATTTAACTGAAAAATTTAACTCATTATAAGATGTTTTTTTCTTATAAAAATGAAAAAAACGTATAGACATTTTATTAACGCGTCGTTTTTTAATATTCACTTTGAGATTCTAATAAAACTTGTAAAACCAAAAATATAATATCGGAGTCTATGGTGACCCGTCAAAATGTTGTTATTGGCAACACTTGCTTAACCCTTATTCTACGAGTCTTTAGAGGCACTAACTCAGCCAAGCTAATGGTGACCCAACTAAATTATTTCCTCGACAAAGTTTGCTTAACTCTGACTTAACCAGTTACGTAAAACTAGAACTTAATAATCAATTTCATGCTAACCCATCCAAATTTTGACCTCAGCAAGAGCTCCTTAACCCTGAATCTACATAAATTTAAATTCTTAATAGCCGAATCAACGCCACCCCATCCAAATTTTGACCTCGACAAGGTTAGCTTAACTCTATCAGAGTGAATCTCACCACGTTTTCTGAATTCTCGTAGGTGGTGGCCTTCTGCTTCTGCTTCTCCTCTTCCACCTTCTCGCCCATTTCTATCAACTTCTCGAACTCCGCTACGCCGTTCTTCAATTCGTGGTATGTTCCTTGGGCTACGATCTGTATGCAAAATAAAAAAACGAAATAAATGATTTTTTTTAAAAGATTCCTGCTCCGGTAAACCAACTATAAAAACGTTTTTAGGTGCACTTCGAAAGAAAAATATAAAACTCATTTGCAAGGACTTGAAATCGCGTCAAAATTGACGGACTTTATGGACACGGATTAAATTAGTGGAATATCGTAATAAACAATGTTTAATAATTCCCAGGAATTATTATAACTCTTTAAGAGCAGAAAATACAACAATTTTATGAGGAACAACTTTTATACAGACGTTTTTCGCAACTTCATAATAACGCCGTAAAAAAGATGTATACAAAAATTCAGCTCACTAAGGATTATTCTCCATGTTGGGGTTTCAAATGACTAAAATGACTAGACTATATGCCCAGCAATGGGAGGAAGAAGGCTGTGGAAGATGATGATGATGTCGATGATATAATAAAGGTCTCGGGTCGAGTCTGGATGAGGCTAGCACAGGACCGTAGAAATTGGCACGAGAAAGGGGAGGCCTATGCCCAGCAGTGGGAGGATGAAGGCTGGGGATGATGATGACGATGATGAAATAGCCAAGTATACACGCTCACCCTGCCCGCGCGCATGACGCAGACGCAGTGCGCGTGTCGCGCGTACTGCACGTGGTGCGTGACCAGCACTGTGGCCTTCTCGCGCAGGAACGAGCGGATACACTCCTCGTAGATGGCGTGGGCCACCTGCCCGGGACAAACAAACACACCAAGTTATAACTTAAAAAAATATTTAATAAATACTCTGAAATAGAAACACTCCTTTATAAAATTAATATTAAGTAATACCTAGTTAAGTTTATATAATCATATGTATGAGGCCCGATTTTTCAATCGCCAGATAACTTTTATTCGACGAATATGTTTGAGGTTTAGGCAGCTTTTGTATAGAAAATATTTTATTTATTTATTTATTTATTTAATAATTTATGTACACACAAAAAATAAAGAAAAACACAAAATTACAAAATAGGATGTACAAGGGTGCTGCTTATTTCTAAAGAAATCTCTACCAGCAGACCCGCGGTAGGAGAAGTGGTTGATATTGGCAGTCAACAGTGTGCAACATAATAAAATTATTAATAAATAACATAAGCATAATCCTACATAGCATTATAATAAATATATATCCATACATATAAATACACAAATACATAGATATATACATACTACCACGCTACATATTACTATATATATATACACATTATAATAGCTCAGTCGCAGGAGGAGAGGAAGTGTTCTTTAACGTTTCTCTTAAAGATAGAGAGCGATTTAGAATCTCGGATGTTAGGCGGAAGTGAGTTCCACAGCCTAACTGCGTGGATGGTGAAGGAATAGGAATAAAAATCTGTGGAGTTAGGTTGGAAATGTAATAGGGATTTTATATGGGATCTGCAAGGGACGTCAGGAGGTCGATTGAAGGTAAAGCGTTCCCGCAGGTATGAAGGATAAGTTGGGTTGTAAAGGACATTGTAGAGGAGACATAAAATGCGAGTGTTCCGGCGAAGACGGATTGGGAGCCACTTGAGCTGCTTGCGATAGTGAGATACGTGGTCATACTTACGCAGACCAAATACAAACCGAATGCACAAGTTTTGCAGGCGCTCAAGCTTATTTAGGAGCTCCTCGGTAGCATCTAGATAGCATGCATCTGCGTAGTCTATAATCGGTTGGATCATAGATAGCGCTAGGGAGACTTTTGTTTCAAGAGGAAGAAAGTATTGGAGAGATTTTAAAGAGTGAAAAGAAGAATAGACTTTACGGCCAACTTCGGCAACTTGATGACGCCATGCGAGCTCGGAATCCATAACTATACCTAGGTTTTTTACGGTATTTGTGAACTTGATTAACAACCCATCAAAAAACAGACCAGCCGCAGGTAAGGTGAGTTTACTGCGCATGGACTTGCTACCTATGATGATGGCCTGAGACTTGGATGGATTTACTTTAAGGCCATAGGAGCTAGCCCAATCACGGATCGAGGCCAGGTCGCCATTTATAGCCTCAATGGCGCTGTCGGCATCGGTTGCCTTAAAGTGTCGGTACAGCTGCAAGTCGTCTGCATAGAGATGGAAGTGAGAAGAGACCACTCTAGTTAGAGTTAATAAAAATGGAGAAAAGAAGAGGAGAAAGAACGCCACCCTGGGGAACACCTGTCGCAAGGTCACACCAGTCAGAGTAATCCTCTTCCAGGCGAACACTCTGCATGCGCCCCCGAAGGTAAGACTCAATCCAGGCAAGAGAAGTAGAAGAGAAGTTTAAAGATTCAAGGATGCCCAGTAACACATCAAAGTCTACCGAATTGAAGGCACTGCTGAAATCCAACAGGACGAGGACCGTCAGCATCTTATTCTCCATAGCCCAGCGGATGTCATCAGTGACCTTCAGCAAAGCAGTAACCGTGCTGTGACCAGAGCGAAAACCAGATTGGTAAGAAGAAATAAGGGAGTTTGTTGTTAGGAAACCAGTAATCTGCGTATGTACAATGTGTTCGAGAATCTTGGAGAGGTAAGGGAGGATTGAGATGGGTCTAAAGTGAGATGGTAAAGTAGGATTGGGAATCTTAGGTAATGGAATTATATGGGCCTGTTTCCAGGCAGACGGAAAGTTACACGTATATAACGAGTGATTAAAAATGTGGGTTAGGATCGGGAGCACACACGGAAGAATGGGACGTATCATCCTCGAACACACACCGTCACTGCCGACTGCACTAGAAGTAATTGAGAGTACTGATTTCTCAACGTCAGCCTCAGATAGGGAACTAAAAGAGAAAAGGGAGCAGGTTGGTACCAGCAAGCTCTTCAACTCAGATAGAGTTGAAGTTTTGACTGAATGATCTAAATGGATAGGGGAATGAGAGAAATTAGTGTTTAACTCATTTAGATCAACGTCTTTACAGCAGTTGAGTGATGATTTGCCAATACCAACCGATTTGAGGAATTTCCAGACGTCGGAAGAACTGCGGTTAATGAGGGATTCATGGAAGTAGCGTCTTTTGGCATCTCTACACAGTCGACTGCAACGGTTTCTTAGGACCTTGTAGTAATCAAGGAACACATCCGACGGCCTACACCTATACTTAGCCTTCGCTCTGTCTCGCCGGGCCATAAGGTCCCGTATTTCCGCTGTAATCCAGGGTGCAGGCCTGTGTTTGATTTTTACACGGCGGACGGGCGCATGCTTGTCCATCAAGCCGAGAACCATGGAGCTGAAGCAAGAGACCTTATCGTCCGTGTTAGGGCCGTCAGTGACAGGCGACCAGTCAAGTGCAAAAGCGTCGTTCTGCAGAGCTTCTATATTAACGGCGTTGTAGTTCCGCAAATTAACGTATTGTGCCCTACGTTTTGGAGTTCGAACCCTAAATGACACATAAATGAGGTCATGATAAGAAAAGGTTGCCGGAAGTTGACCGTGTCTGGTGACTTTTTCAAGGGAAGAGACTATGGCAAGATCCAAAAGGGAAGGAGTACAATGAGGTGAGAAATGAGTTGCAGAGAGAGGCAAGATATGTAAGTCATAAGAAGCAAGGAGAGAAGTAAGTCTGGAGGAACGAGAATCATTTTTAAGAAGGCAAGTATTAAAATCACCCAATATGATTGTTTGACTATACAAAGGGCATAATTCACTCAGAATAGAGTCAAGAGTGTCGAAATAGTCGATCCGTAGACTAGGAGAATAGAAAACAGCAAGAAGAATTTTAGAAGAATTAAGAGAAATTTCAAGGAACAAATACTCAGCTGACTCGGAATATAAGGACGGTGAAGCCAGAACAACTTTGTGCGATAAATCAGCGCGCAGGTATATGGCTACACCACCACCACCTTTCCCTGTCCTGTCATTACGTATAAGGACAAAACCAGGTAGAGGAAATTGGGTAGAAAGGAGTGAAGGCTTCAGGAAGGTTTCCGATATCAGCAGAGCGTCAACGTTGGCATTGCTAAAAGATGCTAGAAGATCAGAATAATGGCACGGAACACTCTGAGCATTTATATGTACTTTGTTAAGGTTGTTGCGGTTATCTGAAAAGAGAGAGGAAATTTGGCTGTGCAGTGTAGGAGGAGAACTCACTTCATCCGCGCTAACATATCCGCAAGATTCAGACGAGCAGGAGAAAAAACTGTCATTGAATACACTATTATCCATTAACTAGCTAGTATATAAATATAAATAATAATACAATATTAAAATAATAATACACGAAAAAAAAAAAACACACAAAATTGACAAGTAGCCACCAACGACATCCCCGTCTCGCTGGTGATGAAGAGAAAAAGGAATACATATTAATAAAACAGGATACAAAAAATAAAATAAAAACAAAATTTAGTCTACACAACAAAATATAAAAAGGCAAGAAGCCAAACTGGTAACACTAACAAAACGTATTGACAGATGTCCGCTGTCAGAGCTGTCAGCTGTCACTCATTCAAGGACAACAGTTTGATTTTTGAAAGTGCGATTAAATTTAAAATAATTAAAGTTACTCATTCGTTACCAGCTACGACCAATAGTAAGAAAAGAAAATTGCGATGTGGTTTAACGATTTAAAAGTACCTACAAATAAACAGATTAAATGCCTTTGTGTCGTAACCGAGAACAAAGTCTTTAAATTAATATCGAAGTACCGACACAGAAGGAAAAACTTAGCGTTGAAACCGAAGTGCGCGCAGCTAACAATTCCGACGCCGAGTTTTACGTTGAGCTTTGGAGACTTCCTGGACATCTCTAGGTGATCCAGGATCGATGACTGCGGTCTCGACGATGCCGGTGGGGAAACGCACCACCAACTCGTTGAGCTCACCCATCGTCTCAATTTTTCGTCTGGTTTTGTCAGGACAAAGAATGACTATTCTACCTTCTGTGGTCCAACAATTCTTCATGCTGAAGTGCTTCCTAGCAGCAAGGAAAGTTTGATGTCGAGGCTGGGTCAAGAATTCAGAGATAGTGATGCCGGTACCCTTAAGTAGCTTCTTGGCATCCCACATGAGCTGACGGTGTTCCACTTTAAAGAACCGCACCAGGATTGGGCGAGTTTTCTGCCTGGAAGACCCTAGCCAGTGACAAACATTCAAGGTATTGTGCGTTTCTTGCAAGTCACTTAACCGTAATTTGCAGTTTAAGATGTCAGTCACTACTTCATGTAATTTCTCATCTGGTTTTTCAGGAACACCATGAAGTAGTAACACTTTTCTTCGCATGAAGGTTTCATGTCTGTCAAAACCGACACCAAGCAACTCAATCTGAGATTTTAATTTTGATAAAGCCTGCCAGACGAACATCTTAAAATTACTGAACTCACTGCTGATTGAAGCTACATTGACAGCCACAGAGCCAGATCCTGTTGAAGCCTTGGTCAGCTTCTCTTCATATTCAGCCATGCGTGAATTAAATAGCTGCTCCAAATCTTCAAGACTGTTCATAAACTTGCCGTCCATATTTATTTCACTGTTTTATTAATATTCTTAGTAAAAATATCAAGAGGGGGTGCGGGCCACTTGTCTGTTGTTTTATTTCATATAATTTAAATTTAAATTATTTATTAATAATTTGATTTTAACTTTTATTTTGAGGAGCACTCTAGGACACGTCTTATAGCTGTGGCTGCCCACTCAAAAACACCGTGTTAAACGGCCATATTTATTCCTCAGATAAAAGTTATCTGACGATTGAAAAATCGGGCCTAACTTAAGTTTATTTATAAGTGAACGTAATTATTAATAAATGAACGTTTCATTATTTTATTTTTTCAATAATTAGTTTTTAAATTACAGAAATAATATATTTTTTTGTAATAGTAGATACTTAAGAATATTGTAAAACACATTTTCAAAAATTGTCGTCTTGCCCATTAAAATATGCAACGCAACCAAACTTCTTCACTTATAAAAAACATAATGTACACAACACACATGTTTTTCATCAGAAAAATAATGACAAGTTTTACACAAAACCCTAACAGTTTTAATCAAACAGTTTGATCCCTTACCTTGGCATCGACAGCGGCCAGTGGATCGTCCAGCAAGTAGACATCAGCGTTCTGATACACGCAGCGAGCCAGCGATATGCGCGCGCGCTGGCCGCCGGACAACGATGCGCCTGACAGAGACAACATGTATAGAGGAATTGAGAACATCCTGATATGAAAGGTTCCTAACATAAGGGTAAAAACAGATAAAAATTTTAACTCATGCACAAGTTGTCAGGTCATAGGTCAAGCTAGGTTTGATAAGGTCGGCTCTTGAATGGGTGACCGTCGATTTCGTAACGTGTTTCTCCGTGTTTTTAAAGGCACGATACACTTTGTGTCTCGGCTGTTATTTACACATCTTGATATTATTAATGATGATGTTATGATGATATAAAAGTGCCGTATCCAAAGGGTCAAAATGCACAATATCACAATATCGATAGGATACAGGTCAAGGTACGCTTTGTAAGGTCGACTTCTGGATAGCTGACCGTTTATGCCATAAAGAGTTCCTCCGTGTTTCGGAAGACAAGTTAAATTGTGGGTACGGGCTGTTATTCACACATCTTTGGCCGTCGTTACAGGTAGTCAGAAGCTAGGAAATCTAACAACCAGTCTAACTAAGGGGTATCGTGTTGCCCAGGTAACTGGGTTGAGGAGGTCAGATAGGTAGTCGCTTCTTTTAATACACTAGTACTTAGCTGAACCCGATAGACTGGAAGCCGACCCCAACATAGTTGGGAAAGGCTAGGATGATGATGATAACAAATCCTCGCATAATCTTATAAGCGTTTGCTTTTAAACCTTACCTCGTTCACCGACTATAGTTTTGTCTCCATTGGGTAATATTTCCAGGTCTGTCTTGAGCTGGCAACACTTGATGACTTGCTTGTACCTGCGCAGGTCCATGTCTTGACCGAAAAGGATGTTTTGACGAACCTGAAAGAAAAATGCATAAAATTAATATAGTTTAATAATTAATATATTTAAATCATCTAAAAACCCACATTTTCAAATGTCACTTCTTTGAAATTTTATCGAAATCGGTCCAGTCGTTTTTATAGTTGTAAACTACACTGTCATCGGGTTTGAAACTGTTCTGAAAATTTCAGTCTGAAATTGCAGCCCATAATGCGATTTCACCCTTTCAGGAATTTATTTTCGTTTAATGTGTTGTTACGTTTTCCATTTTGTTCAAATAACCTAATAAGAATTTGCACGCCAAACTCACTTCCAGTCTAACCGGATTCAGTTAAGTACCAGTGTTTTACAAGGAGCGACTGCCTATCTGACCTCCTCAACCCAGTTACCTGGGCAACACGATACCCCTTAGTTAGACTGGTTGACATAGTTTATGAATTAAATTCCTTATTTTGGTAAAATGGTATTTTTGTCAATATTACTTACGGAAGCCTCAAACAGCCAAGGTTCCTGGGCAGCATAGGCCACTATGGCGTTCACGGATAAATGCCCACTAGTGGGCGAGAGCTCGCGCAGCATCGCCTGCAGCAGAGTGGACTTACCCGACCCCACAGTGCCCACTATAGTCGTTAGAGTTTCTGGTTTTATCTGCAAAGAAATAATAAAAATTATTAGATTAAAAAAATCTAAATACCCTCGTATTTTAATGTAGAATATTATCAAATTTTGACAATTCTTTATAGTTGTAAATTGCATTGTCATCGGGTCTGATGATACCCTGAAAATTTCAGCCTGCTAGCTTATCGGAAAGTGCCTCAAAATTGTGCTGAAAAAATCCATCCGGAAAGACAAACAAGAAAGTGAGTGTATAAAAACGAGGGGAAAATACATTTTAGTGAAATTAATTCCTTAGCTTTTATTGGACACCACTGGCTAATGGTGAAGGAAGATATCTTAAGGGAAACCAGGATTCCAAATATTGGAATCTAAATTCGTCAACCCGCACTGAGGCAGCGTGGTGATCAATGTTCAAACCTTCTCTATACGGGAAGAGGCCTGTGCCCAGCAGTGGGACGTATATCATCAACTCTGAAAAGTTTTATTTGTTACTAGCCGTTGCCCGCGACTTCGTCCGCGTGGTTAGAAGATATAAGTTAGGAATTTTTGAACGGAAGCCCTCGAAGATAAATAATTTTCCCTGTTTTTGCCACATTTTCCGTTGTATCTTCGCTCCTATTAGTCGCAGCGTGATGGTATATAGCCTAAAACCTTCCTCCATGGTCTATTCAACACAAAAAGAATTATTCATTTTCACCAGTAGTTCCTGAGATTAGCGCGTTCAAACAAACAAACAAACTCTTCAGCTTTATATATTAGTATAGATGAACTCACAGCTAGATTGATATCTCCGAGAGCCTGTATCTTCCCATCCATGGTGTCATCGTCCACGTTCTTCCAGTGTGCTGTGTAATCCTTCATGGCTATCAGAACTTGTGGCTTCAGATGTTCTAGATTATTCTCAGATTTGATATAAGCTTGTTGACTGTGGAACAAATGGTTTTAACATAATAGGGTATTTGATAAATCTAATAAAATAGTTCTGTTTTGTAAGTCAGACAGATTTCTTTTAGAAAGCAATTAAGATGATGATATGTTTGGTAGTGGGGGCAAGTCACATAAATAGCCCCCATACCATACACTAGTCAAAAGCGTACTTGTAAGTGACGTCACACGAAATTTTGAATCACTGTATCACCTTCACTTTTAGTTGAACTATTACAGATAAATTGCAACCAGAAAGAACAAATTAATGATTGTGCTCATCACACAAACATTTGTCCTGGGTGGGAATCGAAACCACGACCTCCGGTATAGCAATCAGGGTCATTAACCACTGGACCAACAAATGAGGGTTATTCAAGTACATCTAAGTAATCGGTGGACAAAATTCCACAACTAATCCGGGCATATTGAAGCTATAAACCTGTATAAATAGACTGGCCTGTTGGTCTAGTGGTTAGTGACCCTGACTGCTATACCGGAGGTTGTGGGTTCGATTCCCACCCAGAACAAATGTTTGTATGATGAGCATGATAATTTGTTCTGTGTCTGGGTGTAATACATATGTAATACATAATGTTATGTATTTATTTAGAATTATATAAGTATGTTAATCAGTTGTCTAGTCCTCATAATACAAGCTTTGCTTAGTTTGAGACTAGATGGCGTTGTGGGAAAGTTATGGAGTATTAGTATTTATTGAAAAAAAAACCAACTCACCCATTCCCAATCTTCTCAAAAACACCATTAGCAACGACAGCCTTCTCTTCAATAGTCAACAGGTCGACGCCATCTTGGTTATCAACTTCCGGCAAGAGTAGAAACTCTTGCATCCTCTTCACACTCACATAGGCTTCTAACGTGAATGTTATAGCCAACGGCAAGAAATCGACTAGAGTGTACTTCAGAATCTCGTAATAAGAGAATATGACGAAAACTTTGGCGGCTGTCAGATCATTTTGGAAGGAGATGTATGAAACTATACTTAATAGTATAGCAACTTTGGTGTTCAGTTTAACGCAGGATATCATTACGGCTCTTAGCCAGGACATTTTTTTTATTACGTTCATTTCTTTCCTGAAAAAAGATGAATAAATCTGGTTAGAAAAATGTCGACTTCAAATTAATGAAGTTTTTTTTTGTTGCCTGTGCCTTTACCTACAATTATTAAGACAGACACTATCACTCTTAGTGTCAATAATGTGGGCTTTCTAAGGATCACACAGGAACACTAAAGGATCTCGTATGTCACACACAATACTCACCTGTCATATGACACTCAAACGTAACACACCCACACTCATATCATCCACGATACTTACGTGTAACACACGGTAGACTCATTTCTGATATATCAGACACACGAGACTCAGACGTCACACATGCCTCACATCCTTGTGGCTAACAAGACGTATATTTTACACAAAATATACTTATGTCTCATCTATACAACGCACACGCGACACTCACATGTCTGTTTCATGAAACGACATTTTTTTTAATAATCTATTCGGCCATACCACCTTTCTGTATTCCAGTCATCAATCATTAACTCGAATTACACTCACTCTAACACCCAATCACTCACACACCCACCCACTCACACACACTTAGTACACACACACACAATCTCACTCACTAACAACATACTCACTTCCTAGCCTTCCCTATAATCCTAGCGAAGGCGTTCTCCCAGGCGTACATCTTGATCGCCTCGATGCTCTGAATGACCTCGTTCATCAACCGGATACGGTTATCCGTCCTGACGGCCGTCTGACGGCGGAGCTTACTCGATATCTTGCCCAGGTAACCTGGAATATAATGGTATAATACGTAAAAAAACTATCTGTTGCTACCAGCTTTGCTTGGAGGTAAGTTATATCTGAAAAAGCATTACCACGATTCAACGAAATCGGATAAATGTACCCTATGTGTTACCCTGTATGTGTTACTGCAAGGTGTAAAGCCTCATACAAATATAAAAAAAGTGATCGAAATCGTTCAAGTTGTTTGGGTATGAAGGGTTGACAAACATACACACACACCTAAACACGTATTTACAATATTAGTGTCATTAAATATAATAAGAATACCCCACTACCACTTTTCCCATATACCTACTTTATTAGCAGATTGTAGATAATAAAGTGGGTATATGGGAAAAATTCATCCCTATCTCACTCTACGACGAAATTCACAAAATGTTTCTCAGTATAGATATCGTTGTCCCTACATGTAAGATACGTTTTTTATGGCATTTGAAATGCAATCATATATTATTTAGTATACTACAAAACACAAAAATTTGGCTGTCAACACTTAGGACTTAAAGAACGTTCTATGTTACACTTATCGCCACATTATGCAGAATCCATCAATCAAACGATATAAGACAGACCTTTGTACGAAACCCTAATGAGTAGAAAAAAGGTACGTTTTTGTGTGTCTAATTTATTTAACTAACTACAGTTTATTTTTACGACGCTAAGCAGATAACAGGGTAATTTATTTTTAAACAGAACAGTTCATGGTCAATGGTTGCCACGCTCAATTGTCCACGGCAACCGTTACTCAAACATCATAATAGCCTTCCAAAAATTGGTTACCAGCTGCTAAGAGTTTAAAACACAACTAGATAGACATTATTAAATGATGTAACGGTTTACTTACGCGTATTACGGTTTACGATCGCGAGTCGAAAAGTTGGAGTCGTCAGCTCATGATTGAGTGCGAAACTAGTCGGGCAACCACCGATAAATACGCGTGAGTAAACCGTTACATCATTTAATAATGAATCAGTCTCACGATAGTTATTATAAAATAAAAATAGATATACATTAACTTACCCTGCAGTGGTATAAACATGAGTAGAAACGCGACACCTATAAGCGTAGCAACCCCGATCTGTCTGTACATGAGGTACACGATCAGAGTGCTTTCTATAGGCGTCCTGACCAGGTCAACCATGAACAGGCTGGCCATGTCGAATCTCTGCGCGTCTGTTGTCAATAGGTTGACCACGTGACCCGCTAGTCCTTCCGACGCCTTGCCGCCGGCTGTTAGATCTAGTCGTAGCAACTGGAACAGATTATTAATTATTAAACAGAATTAGTGAAAGAAAACTAGTACAGTACAACTAGTATAGTGTATTCTCTGTTGGAAATCCAGATAAAAAATAAACAGTCGCAAACGACTTAGTAAATTGGTAATAATTGGATTAAGAGGTACTCAAAAGACAGACAAAAGTAAAGGAAATAAGGGAGGCCTGTAGCCAGCGGTGATTGCTGATACGATGATGATGATGTTAATAACTTTTGAATGAGATAGCTAATCCACATTTCATTTTATGAAAAGATTTTTGCAAGTTCAATACTAACTAAATAAATAAATGCGGACAACATCACATGCATTGTTCTGAACCCAAAGTAAGTTGCTAACACTAACATTAACTTATTTTTAATTGCTAACAGTAACACCGAGACCCGAGACAATGTAGAAATGTGATTTTTTTACATTGACCCAACCGGGGATCGAACCCGGGACCTAGAGATAGCGACACCTTGAAACCGGCGCATACGCCACTCGACCACGGGGGTCGTCGCCTCAATGTGTAACTGACTCAATGATTATTCGCATTAAGCATAATTCTGCTGTCTGCTTTTAGTTCGATACTAAGTGAGTCCTTCAAAACATTTACATAAGGTCCATTTTAAACTCACCTTTCTGTATATTAGAGATCCGCAAGCGACTCGGACCTTCATAGCCATGTCGAGTAACCATAGCAACATGGGATGCACCAAGCTAGCACTTAGAGCCATGAACCTGTAACGGGGAAACTGGCGGTTAATCATGTTCCACATTTCACAACTAAATTGTCAGGAAATGAAATCGAATAGATCATAAACCGGATTATTTAAAGTAAAACTCTCTTTTATATAGCCTGTTTTAGATCCCAGTGCTGGGTAAAGGCCTCCCCCTTTCTCTTCCGAACCCCTCTATACTTTGCAATTTTCGGCCAAGTGCGCCCTGTGTAAAACTCTTAGTTCGCAAAAAAATGTGTCTATAACACACTGATTGTTACAAGAAATAATTACAAAACTTGGAATTTCGATTTCCAACTATTCCCGGTCACTGCAATTGAGTCAATTATTGGCAGCGTACAACTTACTATAAACGACAGAAATATCATTCGTAGACATAGCTTAATGTGAACTCAGGTTGACTTTATCTATGGCGTACCCAAACCACCTTTGGTTGTCAAGGCGCAAGTTGTCCGAGGCAACCAGATAGCGATCTCAATCATTCAAGACTTCATTTTCTCTTAATATAATAGTAAAGCATCATTTATTCGGTACAACACGTATAGTCCGATTTTTAATTCGAGGCAGTAAAATGACATTTCCAGTGTGGCAGGTTTTTAATTCCAAATAAATAGTGACGTGTTAGAATCGACTTATTACAATCAAAAGTTAGTCAAGCTTACATTTTTTTATTCAGATATCAAATTAGCTCTTTATAAAAAAAATATATTTACGACAATTAATCAAAAGACATGCACGGTGACTGTTTTTAAATGTAAAACAATAATAATATTAATTTAAATTTATAAAATTAAAGCCAAATGCGGTGCTGGTATAAGATGAAGCACCTTACCATGCAAGAAAAGTCGAGCGCATCCAACTCCAAACTGGATGAATTCTGACATTATGCAGTGGTTGGATGAAAAACAAATTTCATATCAACTTACAATTATAAAAGCTCAATTAATAGAAATAGTAAATTTTTGATACAAATAAAATAAAGCATGACTAAATGTCATCGTCGTAGTAAGATTTCCAACATCACTATTGTAGCGGGTCACCCTTTTTTGTATAAATGACAATTGCAATTGTCATTTTACTGCCTCGAATTAAAAATCGGATTATAGCTTTTGTAAGTATCTATAACCTCCTTTTTAGAATCAAGTACGAAGACAATGCTATATTGTAAAATTCTAAACATAAAGTTAAATTATAACAGTTCTATAAATAACAATTATACTGTTTAACAAAGAAACTCATGTATTTGTTGGCACAGCTGCCAATCTGTACGTATTACTTAAGTTAATCAAATAATTAAACTAACTGTGTGGCATAAGTCCAATGAAAATGAGATTGCAGATAAATAAATAACTCTGACATTAAATACAAATATATGATTAAAACTAGCTGTTGCCCGCGACTTCGTCCGCGTGGTTAGAAGATATAAGTTATAATTTATACCTGCCTTCTATCTATCTTGTAGGATTCAGTCAGCGTTTGCAATGTAAGCGCAAAAAACTTGTTTTTTTACGACCTCACATTAGAAACCTCAAAAATTGTAGCCTCTGTGTTATTCTGATGTATAAGCTATATTGTGGTAAAGTTTCATTCAAATCCATTCAGTAGTTTTTACGTGAAAGAGTAACAAACATCCATACATTCATACTTACAAACTTTCGCCTTTATAATGGTAGTAGGATCTTATCATACTAGTTACAAAAATCAAAATCAAAAGGTTTTTATTTCAAATAGACCCTTTTCAGGCACTCTCGAAAGGTTGATGACGTTGACGTCACTATTTGGGGAGTACCAAAATGTCATTCTGATGGAGAAGAACTTCCAAGAAATTTGCATTCCATTTCATCATGATCTCTGGCACAAGGGAAGGGTAAATCACGCCGATACAAAACGAACGCCGAACCTTTCCCAGGATACAAGTCAAGGAAGATGTCCCCGGGTAAAAAGGAGTCGCAAACGGATGCACGAATAGCCGAGAGTTGAAGTTACTACGCAAAACCTTAGACGCGACATGTGGCGGCTTCATTGCTCACGTAGGACAAGCGTTTATGTGATCCACGAATTCTTTTCCTGAGTTTGGGTGTCACTTTGCATGTGACTTGAATGTGTGTGAAAGAACCCGCGACACAAGTATTAAATTCGTTAGAGCGGTAGTGACGCTTGATGACTTACCCGACTACTCCTATGGCGTAGAGGTAAGCTTCGTTTGGTTTGATCCCGGCGTGTGACGGCGAGAAATAGTTGATGAGGCCTTCCAAACACATTGGTATCGATAGCCTGGAAATATATAAATATTATTAAAGTTAATGAACAATTAAAAAGTGGTTGCTGCGATCAGAGCCTGTAGACAAATTAGATATTTCCCGAATGCTAACTTTGATAGAATAACTCGAATATATTGGACTGATAAGACAAAGATATTATTATGTCAGTAACATAACAAAGAATGACCATTTTCTTTTTCTTCTTCTATTCTCCGTCTATGTAACATTGTCTAGTGTGAGCCGCGAATTCGAACAGTTCTGGTTGTCGCGATCAACTTGTCCAGGGCAACCACTTCACAGATGTTTAGACATATTTTCATTTTATAATATTGTAATTTACCTGATAGCGGCATCGACGATCGCGTATATAATATTAGCTATGATGAACTTCAGGCCGTAAGCCTGGATTATAGCTCGTAGGAGAGATGGCTCCTTGCCTTTATCTGAAATTATAATATATCTATAGATATATTCTATATATTAGTTACCGTTTTTGCTACATGTATATGAATATACACCAAAATACCATTTTTGTCAATCGGTCTGTTTATTTTGGCTAATTTCTGAAATGGCTGGACCGATTCTGACGAGACTTTTACTGGCAGTTATAAAATTTATGTATGTTTATTTTCGAAAAAATCTTTTTCAGTCCTGAATGAGAATCGAACCCCAGTTCTGCAGTCACGATCATTTTCCACAGCGCCAACTAGCCAATCAAATTTAGAGCAAGAGTTTGCTGACATCGAAGAACAATTATAACTTTAATTAGAACTAACCTCTTTTTTCGAGCTGCTTTTTCCATTCTATGCCCATAGCATCGCCGCGTGGCGTCGCCCTATGACCCGGTGTACACCTAGAAATAAGAAAATTAATAGATGAAAAAAATCTAAGAACCCACGTTTTTAAATGACACTCCATTCAATTTCATTAAAAACGTTCCAGCCGTTTTTATATTTTTAAATTGCATTGTAATCAGGTTTGTAGCTACCGTGAAAGTTTCAGCCTGCTAGCTTATCGGAAAATTGGGATTAGGGCAGGGGAATGATGAGTGTACGTGGGAATATAAAAACTGGGGAAAATATATACTAGTGAGTAATTGTAAATTGGGAAGCAGCATACGAAATTCATAATCAGCTTTTTCCCAACTATGTTGGGGTCGGCTTCCAGTCTAACCGGATTCAGCTAAATACCAGTGTTTCACAAGGAGCGACTGCCTGTCTCACGATACTCCTTAGTTAGACTGATTGTCAGACTTTCTAGTATAAGCTAGAAAGCCTGACGACAGTCGTCAAAAATCTGCAAATAACAGCCGGGATCCAAAATTCAACGTGTCTTCCGAAACGCAAAGGAACTCGTTATAACATAGACGGTCACCCATCCACGGGAAGATCGCATCAAGTGTCGCTTAACCTCAACCAAGAATCCCATAACCTGTAATCGATCAACCCCAAATAAAATAAAATTTGACGCCTATCACATATTTTCAAAATCTTATTAATAAAGCAGAGAGTAATACGTAACTTGTGACGCCTAATTAGACCTAAATATTTACTATATTTAGGTCTAATTAGGCGTCACAAGCACAATGCATCAAACTCTCCGTGTTTCCAAGTTTTGAACCTATAGTACGAGAAAATAAGTATCAAATTTGCTTTAACTATACCTGTAGACATCAGATATGCTGAGTTGACCTTTCCTTCCCTTCGCGAAGATCGGTCGTGTGTACCTGGAAACATGTTAAGCATTAGTATTGACCTATTAAACTTGTTTAGACGATGCAAGACTATCGTGTGAGAGCAATACATTGGTGGCAAAGATATATCACTGTAACAATAAAGATTAAAGAAATTGCAAATATAGTACAAAAATAACAATAATAGGGTAAAACGAAAAAATATTGGATCCCTATTTTTTATTTCATCTCGTAAACCAAAAAATGTTCAACGATCAAAATCTTGTGTGACGTCACTAACCAGTACGATTTATTAGCAAGTGATGTTTTTAGCCCCGTCTACCATACCTTATTGCTTTTTATCTTCCTTACTCTATAATGATGTGATATAATAAAAATACTTATAGCATATTTTTTTGGAAATCTGTCTGAAGGACAAAACAGATTTATATTATTAGATTTACTCAAATACCCTATTAGTAAAATGAGCAAGCAGTTCAGCCATATTTAGTCATAAGACATACCAAAGTGCTTGCATATTCCACAACTTTCACACAACGCCATCTAGTCTCAAGCTAAGCAAAGCTTGTATTAAGAGTACTAGACAACTGATAAACATACTTTTATATTTCTAAATACATACATATTATAGATAAATTACACCCAGACACAGAACAAATGATCTTGCTCATCACACAAACATTTGTCCTGGGTAAGAAACGAACCCTCGTGGGTTCTCCTCTCATCTAATAAAATACATACCAGTAGCAAAATTTGGAGAACAAACTCGCCGTCTCCCTCGGATTCTGTTTCCTCTCTATATCAAAGTATCCAGGATCCATTATTACTTAATATTATTTATAATTATTTGGCACTTATAGTGACACTATCTCAATTAAGTACTTCGATCATTTAAGTATTAAAACCAGCATCTTTTGGATACCTGTAACAAAAGAAAAGATTTATTAAATTAAAACCTAGTAATAATAGTAATATTTATTTTTTTTACGGATGAGAAATCATCAAATGTCTCCTTCGCTTTGGGTTTAACGGAAGGGAGTGTCACACTTCTACTGACTAAAACCCACCCATGTTCCTTCCTTTGCCCTTCGTGTACCGGGGCCGCGGTAACTCCTTCGGACAATCCCGCGGCCCCGGCAGACATCAGACTTGATGGGTTCCTCTGGGTCTTACCTTAAAAACCGCCATCTGTCTTACTTATGAGTAATAGTCATTAAATAAATGTGTTTTAATAAGTTATCATCCTTATTAATATTATAAACAAGATAGTTTACATGAATAGCTGTTTGTACTTGGAACGATTTTCAATTTTTAGCGGGCGTGTCCGCGTGCGACTGTTAGTTCTAATATTTTTTTTTTACATAAATTCTTTTGATGAGTGAGTGAAGTCATTCAGAAACCTTTCTAATACCAACAGTCAGTCCATTATCTATGGTAACGATAAAACGTGAGAGAGATTACTCACGTATCTATCTATCTAGCATATTGATGTAGAAAACGGTTAAGCACGAGTCGGACTTGACACTGAAGGTTCCGTACATATAAAATCAAAAGAAATTTGCAGAAAAGAAATATTTGTCATGCTTTAATTTTATGATCATACGAACTGTTGTTATGTTTTTCTTTAATCACTTTCTTTCGGAAAAGCAATAGCATTTATAAGACAAAATTAAATTATTAAAAATAATCTAAAGTTACCAAATCCCCAACACACAACTTTTAAAAACTCAACCGATTTTTGTCAAACATGTGAAAGAACACTCACACATAATACAATCGCTCAATCCGTTTGGAAGCTATAATGCCATAGACAGACAGACCCGTCAAACTTATATATAACACTCCTCTTATAGTCACGTCGTAATTACATCACAAAAAAAACAAGGTTCATTTGACGTTCGGTGTCAAACAGATGCGACAGCGAAACTTTTGTGAAAGAGTTTCGATTCTTCATTTTAAGTACTGCACCCTAAAACCGCGTCCTTCATAATGATTGACGTTTGTCCTATTTTGTACATAACGCATGGACACACGAATAGAAGACTGTATTTGTTTTACGCGATAAATATTGACAATTATACTTATATTTTTTTCCTAAAGTTTTATTTAAAGTTGACGATTATCTAGCTGTTTTCTGTACCGAATTTTTTTCGTCAACAATTAGTCATCGCCTCTGAAATATCCTATGAGACAACTGGGGGAAATTACCTCTTTTTATAGAAAAACCATGTTCACTTGCGGTTTTTTGCTGATAAGTTAAATAAAGAAATACATGTATAGACAAAACATATTTATTTGAAAACGACGCCCACACAAATCGCGCCCGCAATAATCCTTGTCTCGGGGAGGGTTTCACAAACATTCAAGTCACATGCACAAAGACATCCAGACTCAGGACAAGCATTCGTGGATCACACAAATGCTATAAGTGGTCAGGCCCGGGACGGGTGCGGAGGCGTAGTGCGTGTGATATTGGGAAGAAATTAACAAAAAAATAACAAGATGAAATTTAAAATTCATGACACCAACGCAGTAAAATCTTACCTACACCTATTACTTTTAAATGGCTCGACTGATTCTTATTAAACATGGCTAAGAATACTCGTACATACTTCACCTTTACAATAAAAAAAGAAATTTAATTGAAATTGCTCAATTCGTTCAGGACCTATAGTGGCAGACAGAAAGACTGACTGACACACTGGGAGACAGACAGACTGTCAGACGCGTCATACTTAGAGCATTAGGATTTTTTTCTTTTTGCGTCTGAGATTAAAAATCGGTTTACTTTCCTACAGACACCCTCTAGACGCAATACATTTATCAAAACACATTTATTTGTAGATTACATCATTAACATAGACGCCATGACGTATCCAACACAAACTATATCGATCTACACCGAGCTGACCTCTACACGAAGCGAAGATTAATGATCACACGCCAGCAAGCATAATTAACGCGACAAAAAAGTTATTAACGCCACAAAAAAATAGAGAGGCGCGAATCGATTTTCGCGGCCATCGTCCATTTGACTGCAAAATATCTTTTTTTTTCAACAACAGTAACATATTACCGACTTCTAATAAGAAACTACTGTGTCGAACTTGATGCAACTTGAATGGGATCAAATGACAGGTATTTCACATTAAATATTAAAGAACAAAGACGTTCGATCTTCTTCAAATGAAACAACTGAGCTGAATTTGATGAAATAAAAGCTAAAGTTCACATTGTGTAATGCAATTAATATATTGATTGAGTATTAAATATTGATGTTTTTGGGACGAAATGACAGCTATTTCACGTTAAATAAAAAACGAATCATCAAAATCGATATATCCATTCCCAAGTAAAAATGCAACAAACAAACAAAAATTCAGACAAAATGAAAACCTCTTACTCTTTGAAGTCGATATACTTAACATTAAGGGCCGATTTTCCAATCATCAGTTAACTTCTATACGAGGAATAAATATGGCCGTTTGACATAATTATCATCTACTATATAAAAATAAGTCGGGTTTTCCTTCCTGACGCTATAACTCCAGAACGCACGAAAAGATTTCCACGGTTTTGCATTCGTTGTAAAGGTCTCGGGCTTCGCGAGGTTTATAGCAAAGAAAATTCAGGAAAAAATTGTAGGTAGGAGGTAAAGGTAGAAAAAATTGCATTGCAACGCATGCCGGGTAAGGCTAGTTTTCTATACAAAAGCTGTCAAAAAGTAAAACATATTCGTCACATAAAAATTATTTGACGATTGAAAAATCGCCCCTAAAGCCTAAAAGAAACCTACCTAATGTAGACAAGTCGACAGGTCACGAAAATAGATCGCGTAATAAAAACATGGCCTTAATTTATCCGAAGGTCGTTGTTATATCACCATTGATTTTCGACTAGCCGAGCCCATGGGGAATAGATAAGACTATGGCTACATATAAATGGCGAAAATGAGGAAAATAATTGGGTTACGGAGGTCAGATAGGCGTGTATCAAGGGAGTAATTAGTGTTTTCGAAATAGTGGCTCTATTCGTATATAAAAATTATTCACCCATATAAAGAAAAAATAATATAATATATAAAATTCCCGTGTCATGATGTTAGTTACCGTACTCCTCCGAGACGGTTCGACCGATTTTTATGAAATTTTGTATACATATTAAGTAGGTCTGAGAATAGAACAACATCTATTTTTCATACCACTAAGTGAGAAGCACTAAGTGGTTGCTCACACTCAAAAAAAATATTTTATTCTTTGGACGAAATTGTTTGTTTTTCTTTTTTATATTGTGGCATTAAAAAACAATACTACTTGAAAAAAACGTTTGCTGGGTCAGCTGGAAACAAATGTGTAAACTGGCCATATGCAATAAACAAATGCATAGGCTAAAAAAAAACACAAGTTGTGTACAATGTCGGTACAAGGTGCCTTGATGAAGCCAGGGATATACAAATGAAACGTCGTACTTCAGAGCGAGACAATTTGTTGTTATGATGTCGAACAATATAACGCTTGCCGCGTAACGAAACCATTGCGCGATGTAATTCGATCCCAACGCCATCTATCGAGCATACAGGTACTATTCTATACAAAATTATTGAAATTGGTTATTGAATGGCGTTGGAATCGATTACATCTTTATTATTAATATTTCTACATTGAACAGAATGTTTAGTAATTTCTTAAGGTTTACGCGAATGTTAGACATTGAAATGAAACTTCTTTTACGGATTTTATCGCGGTTTAATTTTTCTTTGACCATGATATCTGCAAAGGTGTCGAAACGTCGGGAACTAAAGTCAAAATTAAACCGCAATAAAATCCTTAAATGAAGTTTCATTTCAAAATCGGTTCTTTGAAAAAAAACGATGACTGTGTAAAAATGGGAAACTCCTACGAATGTATGTGACTCAACACGTGTATGAATGTAACAGCTGTCTAGCTCTGACAGTTCACGAGATGCAGCCTGGTGACTGATGGACGGACAGACAGCTGTGCTTCAGTAATAGGGTTCCGTTATTTTGAAGATTCTTCGTACAATTAAAGATTGCAGCATTCAAAAAAGAATTACTTGTACAGATTAAATTAAAAAAATCAAAATCAAAAAGTTTTTATTGCAAATAGGCCGTATCTCAGGCACTTTTAAAACGTTATAATTTTAATGACTCTAGTTGCACGATTCCAAAGTGTCATTCTTATGGAGAAGAACCGGCAAGAACATTTCTTGGACAGTGTAAATCTGACTTTGAAAAAATTCACTCATTTTTATAAGTTCAAACCTAAATTACGGGGAGACAAGACATACATACAACTATTATGTAACAACGGCCCAAAGCGTGAATATCTCTTTAAATACATTAAAAAAAAAACTAGCACATGTTTTTTTAAGAGAACAGAAGTAGAACATTTTGTCTACAGTTATATTTTCTGTCTCTATCTAATTGGTTCGTTAGTTTTCGTGTTGAAAATAAAAGGAAAAAAAAAGACAGTCAATATATTATGTCTAAACAATGTTAAAATGTTTACTCGACAAGTCAATGACCGTTTTCCAGATCACAAGGTCGCAGGTTCGTAACTAGATTTTGTATAATATATCTTTTACAACAAAAACATGCAATCGCATTCAAATAAATTTATACACTCACTTTCTTGTCTGTTTGTTTGTTTGTCGTTCCGGTTGGATTTTTGTAACTAATTTCGAGGCGCTTCCCGATAAGCTAGCAGCATGACATTTTCAGGGTAGCTTCAGACCCAATGACAATGCTGTTATAAGAACCACAATTATAAAAACGGCTAGACCGATTTTGATGAAATTTGAAGAAAGTGGCTTTTAAAAATGTGAGTTATTTCGGTTTTTTTAACTCAATAAATTTTTATTGGACCAAATGACAGTTAATTCCCATTTAATGAAAAAAAAAAACAACATAATTGGTGATCCCAGTTCGAAATTGAATTGAAATCGAACGAATTGATAACCAACTGTACTTTGAGGTCGGTTGATAAGGGTAGACGGAAAAAACGTACCCTCAAATCATGACTCACAACCTCATTACGTACAACGGGTACAACACACAAGACGACGCAAATATTTTAACTAATTACTTAATTAAACACCGTTTGATAACTAACTTTATCTACAAGGTGCCATTGACCTGCATAAGAGGCAAGTGTTTGTTGATCTCTGATACGGGACTTATCTCTTAGATTCTGGGGTCAAGGGTCACTGGTTTTGTCTGCAGAAGATTATTCTAATGTTCTAAAGATCATACATGTTAGTAAACATGTGTTGTATTACCTGTTCTATAAGATTTTAAAGCGTTTTTATACACTCACTTTTCTTGTTTATTTATTATAGATATGTATATAGATTTAAAAGATCTAAAAAACCACGTTTTCAAATGTCGCTCCATTCAAATTTTATCAAAAACGGTCCCGCCGTTTTTATAGTTGTAAATTGCATTGTCATCGGGTTTGAAGCTACCCTGAAAATTTCAGCCTGCTAGCTTATCGGGAAGTGCCTCAAAATAGAGTTACAAAAATCCAACCGGGACTACAAACAAACAAGAAAAGTGAGTGTATAAAAACGTGGGAAAATATTAAGGAAACCGACCAACATAGCTAAGAATCAAATTCAGGCAATAAATGAATCTAGTCACATGAGCTAGCCTATTTATCAGAAGACCTGGTTAATATTGACTGAAGCCTAGTTAAGACCTAGAACATTTAAGATAACCTACATAATAATTATCAACTTAACAAGGTTTTATTTTGCCTTTTATGTAATTTTTGTATTTATTTTTTCCTTAACGATTTCCTTTAAGTATGTAAATAATAAAAAATGTATGAAAGTTAAGTTCATAAGGGTTTATGTACATAGATGCGGGGTCGGGCGGATTCGGGTGGAGCGGAGTTGCGAGGATTAATGCGGAGTCGAAAGAAGTGAAACAGATTCGTGAGGAGTGGAGCAGTATTGCGAGGATTAGAGCGGAGTCGTGAGAAGTCGAGCGGAATTGTGAGGATTTGTGCGGAGTCGGAAGGAGTAAAGCGGAGTCAGAAAGAGTGGATCGGGCGGAATGTAGCGGAGTTGGGAGGAGTAGAGCGGAGTAAACAGTCGCTTAGTTACTTAATCAGTACTAACTCCACGTCTGAAGGAAAGGTGCAACTTTAACTGGCCTATTATTTACAGTACATGGAATCCAGTCCCCCTAACTCTGCTTAATAAAATCGCGCTCTTAACAATATAGTAAAAAAAACCTACACGTTCGTCGGGGATTTACATATGTGATTAATAATTCAGATGAAATATAATACAACTTCTATACGTCTATTGTCAGACTACGCAATAAACAACTCAATTGTTAGTACCTAGCTATAAAAAAATTGATTAATGGCGGCTAAGCTGTGGCGCCAAGCCGTTGCTATGGCGACGTTAGTCCAATTTATTGAACCTTTATCGAGCGATTACTATTAAGCGATCAGATGATACATTTCATTAATGAAACACACACTAAAATAAGTGAATTAAGCAGAAATGAGTTTATTTTTAAATTAATAAAAGAATCAATTTAAAATAATACAATATTGTTCTTACAACAGAATCACTTCTTTTCACAACTTCAAAATAAAAATTATAGTAGAAAATGTTCAAATGACAGGATTTTTACAAAAAAGAAATTAACAAAATCTGTTTATCAAGTCCGAAGTTTTGAGGTAACAAACATGAAACAAAATACAAACGAATTGAAAGCCTCCTCATTTTTTTACGTCGGTTGAAAATGAGTCGAAACCTAAACAAATTTACCTTCGACGCAATAACGGGGAAAAGCAAATACTAACTCATTACACCACACATTGATGGCATTCGAGGAAATATAACATGGAAATAACTATCGCGTACATTCACTAGTTAAGTATTAAGGAAAGTGTATAAAGTAGGTACAATATGAGGAGTAAGAACAGCTCGTGGCTAAGCTATAAAGACAAACAAACAAACAAGAAAAGTGAAAATATAAATCGTGGAAAAATTACCCAAATCGGTTCAGCCGTTCTTGAGATTAAGCGAAACTAACGAACAGCAATAATAATTCATCTAATATCTAAAGTTCCCGTGTCACGATGTTAGTTACCGCACTCTTCCGAAACGGCTTTACAGATTTTTACCAAATTTTATATGCGTATTCAGTAGGTCTGAGAATTGGCTACTATCTATTTTTTATAACCATAAGTGGGTTGTCCACCCTTACTATTTTGTCTCCACTGCGATCATCGACTGTTAGGCGGTACGAAGTTCGCCGGGACAGCTAGTTATTATATATAAAAAAGAGAAAGAGAAAAAATAGTGTCAGAGAATAGCACACAAAAATTATTTTAATACAGAAACTTTATAAATAAGGTAGCAACATAGTTAATAGTTGAATTCCACGTATATCAATACTATATCTAATATATAAAATTCCCGTGTCACGATGTTAGTTACCGTACTCCTCCGAAACGGTTCGACCGATTCTTATGAAATTTTGTATACATATTGGATAAGTCTGAGAATAGAACAACATCTATTTTTCATACCCCTAAGTGATAAGGGTTGCTCACTTTAAAAAAAAAATATATTTTTTGGACGAAATTGATTATTTTTATTTTTTTTATAATGTGGCATTAAAATAGATACAACTAGAAAAAAAAATAGGCAAAGCAACGTTTGCCGGGTCAGCTAGTAATATTATAAATGCGAAAGTAACTCTGTCTGTCTGTCACGCTTTCACGTCTAAACCACTGAACTGATTTTAATGAAATTTGGTACAGACATAGAGTTGACCTTGAGAAGGAACATAGGATAGTTTTTATCCCGGACTTTTGAAGAGTTCTCTTGGAAACGCGATATAACCGACATCGACGCGGACGAAGCCGCGGGCGAAAAGCTAGTTATATATAAAAAAGAGGAAGAGTACAAATAGTGTTAGAGAATAGTACACAAAAATTCTTTTAATACAGGAGCTTCATAAATAAGATAGCAACAATAGTTAATAGTTGAATTCCTCGTATAATACAATAATGGGCATTGTTCTACGAAACCGTTAGGCGTTCTCGAAAACGGTACACGTGTCGTGGTAACCGGGTTCAAATGTACCATAATGTGACATAACATTGTCAAATAATAATATTCCACAACTCTCACACAACGCCATCTAGTGTCAAACTAAGCAAAGCTTGTATTATGAGTACTAGACACCTGATAAACATACTTAATCCTAAATACATACATAATGTAGATAAATTTAAACCAGGTTATTTTGCCAACACAATCATTGTAAATTTATTGCAACGACGGCGAGTGTTTCGCCCGTAATAGGTTTCCAATTATTTTATTATGTTGGCAAAATGCTTAGGCGAAAAACTATTAGTGTCAAATTTAATTCAAATTCCATTCATTCATCGGCCATTGAAAATAGCATAATTTTGGCCCAGGTACAAAAGAAATGATCATGCTCATCTTACAAACATTTGTCTTGCGTGGGGGTCGAACTTACGACCTCCAGTATAGCAGTCAGGGCTACTAACCACTAAACCAACAGGCCAGTCTTAGTAATACATTTGCTTCATTTACGACTAAAACTTTCACAAACTTGATTCAAGTTATTTTCATTTCACTTTTAATTTCAAACCGGTTTCTCCCATATCTAGACTGAACTTCATATTCAAATTCAATAGCAGCTATAGCCTGGTGGTTTTACCGTTGGACTGCCAAATTACAGGTCGTAGGTTCGAGTCCCATACGCACCAATGTGTTTTCGAATTCAATTCACCCTGCTAGCTTATCGGGAAGTGACTGAAAATTGTGTTGCAAAAACCCAAACGGAACGCCAAAAAAATAAAAAATCTAGAAAGTGAGTGTATAAAAACGTGGGAAAAACTAAGACAGAATCTAATAGCCTTACCTTTCAGGAAAAATTAAGCCCATCTGGTAAAACAGCTGACTCAATATCGTAGTTTAAGGTAAAAATGTCAAATCTTCAAGAGATTTTATCATATAAGAGATATCGATTGGAAATCTAATTCAAGATGTAACCGCCTAAGATAAGGTTATAAAGTCATGAAACCTTATAGCACTTGTTTAACATTTTGGTCATTCATTGTTGGCATGCGTTTATTATACTTGGTTTGCCCCGCGGTGCTCACCGCGTTTAATTAAGCGCCGACTTTTCAATCGCCAGATAACTTTTATCTGACGAATATGTTTGACGTTTTGACAGCTTTTGTATAGAAGATATGTCAAACGGCCATATTTATTCCTCGGATAGAAGTTAACTGATGATTGAAAAATCTGCCCTAAATCAAGTGTTTTAATTAAACACTAGCTGTTGCCCGCGACTTCGTCCCCGTGGTTAGAATATATAAGTTATGATTTATACCTGCCCTGTTTTTTTCACATTTTTCATTGTATCTTCGCTCCTATTAGTCGCAGTGTGATAGTTTATAGCCTAAAGCCTTCCTCGATGAATGGTCTATTCGACACAAAAAGAATTTTTCAATTTGGACCAGTAGTTTCTGAGATTAGCGCGTTCAAACAAACAAACAAACTCTTCAGCTTTATATATTAGTATAGATTGAATAATAACTTAATGTAACAAAATTTGTGTGATTCTCGCTCCTCCAAGGATAACACTATATTGGGATATATGACTATTGATGGACGAGTGTTAGATAGAACCAGACTACACCGACATCTAATCTAATGTAATATTATAAAAATAAAAGGAAAATCTTTTTGTAAGTTACGAATAGGCTCTAAAATTGGTCGTCTTCCAGTCTAACCGGATGCAGCTAAGTACCTGTGTTTTACAAGGAGCGACTGCATATCTGACCTCTTCAACCCAGTTACCTGAGCAACACGATACCCCTTAGTTAGACTCGTTGTCAGACTTTCTAGCTTCTGACTACCCATAACGACTGTCAAAGTCGTATACTATAAAAAACAACTAGCACCCACAATTTAACGCGCCTTCCGAAACACGGAGAAACTTATGACAAAGTTGATAACCCATCCACCGAGCGACCGTATCAAGCGTAGCTTAACGCGTGATCGATCATCTTGTACCGTTGTATTTTAGCTACTTACAAGTAGGTATTATGTTCGCACGCAATTCGCAAATGGTCAACTACACGTGCGTCGAGTATGATTCAACACACATATTTTTCATTTATCTATACTTCTATACTTAATATATAAAGCTGAAGAGTTTGTTTGTTTGTTTGAACGCGCTAATCTCAGAAACTACTGGTTTAAATTGAAGAAATCTTTTTGTGTTCAATAGACCATTCATTGAGGAAGGTTTTAGGCTATATACCATCGCGCTGCGACTAATAGGAGCGAAGATACAATGGAAAATGTGGAAAAAAATAGGGAAAATTATTCATCTTCGAGGGCTTTCGTTCAAAAATTCAAACTTATATCTTTTAACCACGCGGACGAAGTCGCGGGCAACAGCTAGTTTATAATAAATATGATAACTTTATCTAATTCCACAGTTACATACAGATAAAATGATGCTGTTTTATCGACTCACAAGCAAAACGTGTATTTCAATTTATTATTTCGTCATACTTAGGCGAAGCCACTCTTATCGCGTTATTAAATGATGCAACGGTTTTCTCACGCGTATTTATCGGGATTGCCCGACTAGTTTCGGCCCCAACCGGAGTCCTTAATAAGAGAGAAAAAAAGAGTTAATTGAGAGAGAAAATTGAGTTAAACATATCCTTACATATTATAAAACAAAGTCCCCCGCCGCGTCTGTCTGTCTGTCTGTCTGTTCGCGATAAACTAGAAAAGTACTAAACGGATTTTTATGCGGTTTTCAACAATAGATAGAGCAATTCTTGAGGAAGGTTTTAGTGAAAATAAGTTTAGGTTTTGTGTAAACTGACGATATTACAACGATATTAGTTAAACATGTCGGAAAAAAATAAGCGATTCGAGAGCTTTCCTCGACAATGCTGCCAAAACCTTTTGAGTTACAACAAAACAATGTATGGCGGGTTTGTTTCTCTTTAATAGATCTACAAAAAAGTCCGCGGTGGTATATGTCTATCTTCCAAGGATAACCCACAATAACCATTTTTATGTGTTTTCTTAATACAGTAAAATTATGGGTTATTTACGAACTTATTTTTAACAATACAGTATTAATCCTTATCCAAATAAATAAGTTAGATATATTATGCATGTAATATAGAACAAAATTGCCTTTTACACTATACCAAAAAAGTTAATAGGTAATGAGTTATCGTAATATCGTAAAATCTCCGCGCGAGAAATTTAAAATCGATGAAACGTAGCGAAGATATCGTTGGCATCTATATACTTACACTAATATATAAAGCTGAAGAGTTTGTTTGTTTGTTTGTTTGAACGCGCTAATCTCAGGAACTACTGGTTCAAATTGAAAAAATATTTTTGTGTTGAATAGACCATTACTCGAGGAAGGTTTTAGCCAGTTTTAGGCTATATATCATCACGCTGCGACCAATAGGAGCGAAGAAAAAGTCATAACTTATATCTTTTAACCACGCAGACGAAGTCACGGGCAACAGCTTTTAATATAATAATTAGACTAGTCTATATACGTCCCACTGCTGGGCACAGGCCTCTTACCGTGTAGGGAAGGGTTGAGTATTGATCACCACGCTAGCTCACTGCGGGCGATTTCCGATTCCAATTGGAAGCCAGGTTTCCTCACGATGTTTTCCTTCACCGTTTGTCAGTGGTGTCTTAGTATAATAAAGAAAGTACATGTGGGATCGACTCTGCACCTCGTGCATAGTAGCCATAGAAAACTATAAAGCTAATTGCAAGACATCGCAGTTCTGGTATTAAAACTCAAAAGGGATATATCATAAACTCAGCTATTATTTTTTATCGGCAGCGGTATTAATCCCACTAATATATTTATGAAATTTGATATGGAGTTAGCTCACACCCTGGATTAACACATAAGCCACGATTTATTAAGAGAAATGAATATCTTATTTCCTAACCACGCGGACGAAGTCGCGGGTAACAGCTAGTTATTTTATAAGGAAAACATTTGATGTTTCAATTCCGCAACTTCCGAAATGTTAGATAAAAATAGAACCGTGTTACTTCACGGTCAGTCGGCCCGTCTGCCACTAGGCTGTATCTCATAAACTATCATAGCTTTACGGGTACAATTTTTATAGACAATATGATGTGCTAGAACGCCAAATGAAATAAATATCAGAGTAGTCTCAAATGTGATAACGTTCGTTTTTGAAGATTAGTTAGTTTATCTTTAGCCTATTTGTACGGAACCCTCAGTGTCGGAGCCTTAGCAATAGGGTTCTGTATTTACTCTATTGGTATGGTACCCTAAAAATACTCTAGTCCCATTCCTCTATGTGTTTTTGATGGACGTACTGAATCATTTACGCGAGTTTCATCACAATTAGTTCAATATTTTAGACAAACAAGGTATAAACAAACACACGTTTATTTATTACAATGTTATATGTACATAATTGTGCAATATTAAACAAATATTAGCAATAACGTTAATCAAATAACAATTACTCTTTAAATAAGATAATGTTTCTTAATATTTATTTTGTTATTAAACTAATAAACAGCATTATAAATAATGTAATCTTTTATTTATAAATAAATGTTAATGTTAATATTTAAACTGGCAACTCTGAACAACGTTTCTTAGAAAGGATCTGTAAAACGTGTCTATCTGACTGTTTTTATGTTAATTAACAATAACACGTTAGTGGTTTCTTAGGTTTACGCGAATGTTAGACATTAAAATAAAACTACTTTTACGGATTTTATCGCGGTCTGCCCGTGACCATGATACCTTTTTTTTTAGGCTGGGGAATCCTCATGGACACCCGCCCTCCCAGGGGGGAGGACTGTTAGTGTCACTCTTACTGACTAAACCTAACCGCCGGGTAACGTCAGCCGCGTTTGATGCCGGCACGTGGAGTTACATGAATATTACCACACAGTGCCGGCCGCGGGGATCCGCCGGCCGAGTGACCAAGGTATATGCAAAGGTGTCGAAACGTCGGGAACTAAAATCTAAAATTAAACCGCGACAAAATCCGTAAAAGTAGTTATATTTCAATAACACCTTATTTAATACTTTTATATTTGTGCAAATGAATGAATGAATTGAATTGGAGTAGATTGCTAATAATATTAAAAGGAACGACTCCCTGTTTAAAGAATTTAATCCTTATATCGCTATGGTTTTCCCAAACATTCCCAAAAAGTGCCCAAAGACACCCAGACTCAGGACAAGCATTCGTAGATCACACAAATGCTTGTCCTACGCGGGGATCGAACACGCGACTATTCGCGCACAGTGGGTTTGGCGTGGTGACCTTAACCACGGCTATCCGTGTATTTACAAAAAAATGTGTAGACATTTTTTAAGCCTATTTGTATGGGACTTGCACGGGGCAGGTTTTCTTGTGCAATCTTTAATTTACTGGTTTTTTCGAAGATAATTATTTTTCCTTTAAAAGGTTAGGGGTTAAAATTAGATATTGGTCTATATGACCTTTCTTATCCCACTAATATAATAAACATGAAAGCTTGTAAGTATGGATGTTGGTTCCTCCTTCACGCAAAAACCACTGAACGGATTTAGACGAATCTTGGTACACAGATAGTTTATAACCAGGATTAACACATAGGATAGTTTTTACTCCGACTTCATACTCCTTTGGGATCATTCTCGATTTGAAGCGGACGGGACCGCGGTCAACAGATAGTACGCATGTTAAAATCACACGTTCGTCAGGTAATTAGAATAAGTAATGACTACCTATTCAGTTATATCACTACTAAATGAAATAGCAATAATATCTATTATTTACATAGTAATAAACACAACTATATATTGCACATTCAATTATAAAAATGTCACTCAAGTTGTAGCTGTTGATTGATAAGTGTTGGGCCATAAAACCAGCGAAATAATAGTTTAACGTACCTGTTTGTTTAGGTACTTAATAAAGGTAAACAATCTTTATGGGTATCTTTGTCTAAAAACTCAGTTAAAAAAAAATCGACTAAAGTCAAATGCAAAATCAAGATTTTGAGTCTTGTAAGATTAAAATTACACCCAGACACAGAGCAAATGATTGTGTTCACACGAACATTTGTCCTGGAACCTAATCATAGAACCCACGACATCCGGTATAGCATTCAGGGCTACTAACCACTAGCCTAATATGCCAGCCATGAGTATTATTCTTTTAGTATTTTTGATAGCTCCAAAAATATGCCTTAACTGTAGATATTAATGGTCACCTTAAACATCATCTTCCCGACCAGTTTCGAACCCAACCGGAGTCCTTAATCATGAGCTGACGCGCGGGCGAGCGAGTCGCTGTTCTCGTGGCCACACACTATCTGAGCCACACGTCACGTCACGTCACAAGTGCAGTTCATTGGTCACCGAAGGTTGCACGTGGTACTAATTATTATAACATATGTTTCATATATCATTGTAACTTATAAATCACGGAAGTTGCTAAGTCTGGGATAGAAGAAATATTTTAAAAACTATTTCAATTAAGAATTTCTGACCTAATAGGAGTCCGTTCGTGACTCGCTCACCCGCCGCGTCAGCTCATGATTAAGGACTCCGATTGGGTCCGAAACTAGTCGGGCGATCACGATAAATACGTGTGAAAGAACGTACTTTTGAGTGCGGTTTAGCACTTAGAAAGAGGTGAAGGATAGCGAAACTGGGACCCAGTTTCCAAAATGTAATTTAATATGACATTATAAAAGTGCTATTGAGGAGCTTAATCTGATTCCATCTTGATTGTTTTACATTTCTAATTTCAGCTTTTTAATCAACCAACATATAAATTAATGTATTTGACAACAAGTTACTGTTAAGTCCGTCAAACAGATTAAAAAAAAAACATTGCGTTGTTAATACGTATTTTTTAATTATCTCGTAAACTAAAAATCAAGCAATGATTAACATCCCCTGTGACGTCACTTACCAGTAAGCTACTAGCAAGTGATGGCCCCCACAACTAAACTTAAACGTAAAAGCGTTTTAGTTTATCTACTTTAATTTTTAAAGAGAGATAAAATCAAAAATACTTTATATATTTTTAGGACTAAACAGATCAATCGCCAGATTACTTAACCGAATATTTTTGACGTTTTGACAGCTTTTCTATAAAAAATATGTCAAACGGCCATATTTATTCCGCAGATAGAAGTTAACTGATGATTCAAAAATCGGCCTTTAGTCAAAAACAACTCTGACAAGATTTCACGATCAATTCCCACATGAGACCGAGGAAACTGTTCTGTTTGACACAACAGACAGTTGTTTTATCAACAAACGAGTGATGGATCAAACAACCACTGTTGTTGAGAAAATCGACTTTTTTCCATAAACACGGCGGATTACCACGAATATCACATGTTTTGACAGTTCACGAGTAATTTGTTTTTAGGGTACCACGCCAGTTTATGTAAATGCAAAGGGCCCCAATTCTGCTATTTACAACGGCCGATAAATGAATGAAATTTGGCTTAAAATGACAATTTTCGTATACTCTTAAACATTTTTCTACACAATAATTGTAAATTCAGTATGGGAATCACACAAGGGGCACACTCAAGGTCAATACAATTAACTTCCAATAATTGTATTGACAAAATGGTTGAGACAATTGACATAATTTCAAATTTAATCCAATTGAAATTCATTCATCGGCCATTGTAAAATAGCAGAATCGGGGCACTGTTGAGGTCACCACGCTAAACTCACTGAGCGCAACGTGTCGCGTAGGACAAGCATTTGTGTGATCCACGAATGCTTGTCCAGAGTCTGGGTGTCTTTGTGAATGTGACTTGAATGTTTGTGAAACCCCACGAGATATAAGGAATTAATTGACGACTACGGGAGTCTCATTTATTTTGTATTTTTATAGACGATGTTTGGCACGGCCACGTGTCGCTAATATTTTGTTTTGCTAACTTGTACGGAACCTTTTTCGCGGTCCGACTCGCACTTAACTGGTTTTTTAAACATTCACATTTTAAATCCCGTTTGTTTTAAAAAGAGATGAATATAATAAGACAAGATAGTCTTAAATTTTAGTAGCTATCAGGCAAAAAACAAGCAAACTAAAAACGAAATTGCCTCCTATTTAAAGAATCTATTTAACGCGGAAGCTGAGAGCTAATGATATCAATTATAACTGCGACCTGTTGCTAAGTAAAAGTAATACCGATCAAGGTTAAGCAACGGTCATTCGAGGTCGGGAAATGGATTGGCGACCGTACGACATTCTATGAGAACCGCAGTTAAGTGACGATTGTGTAAATGTTGAAGTTGATCGGTAACTTTACATTCACAATTTAATATTTCTTTCTTTCTATTATTTGAGAAGCCTCTAAACGAGAGGCGTTTAAGATGTGGTTGCGGTCGACACGCCAAACCTACTGTGCGCGTCGTGTCGCTGGTTCGAATCCCGCGTATGACAAACATTTGTGTGATCTACAAAATGCTTGTCCTATCTGGGTGTCTTTGTGCATGTGGCTTGAATGTTTGTGAAACCCGCGACACTATGATTGAATTCCTTAGTACGGTAGTCATTAAAAAAAAGGTTTACTACGCGAGGATCGAACACGCGACACGTCGCGCACCGTGCATTTGGTTGACCTTAACCATTCAGCTATCTATACAAAATGATGTAAACCGCTCAATACATACAGATCATAAGTTATGAAGCAAACTATTGATGTTTCAACATCTGAAGGACGTATGATAAACTATTCTGTTATAACCACGTCGTGCGATCCTTATCAGCTAGTTACCATGTAAAAGTTTAATAACTACACCAAATAACATTGTTTTCATACTGTATTAACATTATTTCCCGAAAAAGGAGGTTTTTAATATTGTATACAAGCTTTATCTCGCGAATTCGACCGCGTAGCTATGTTATACATAGCATATCTATACTAATATATTTAGATTAGAGTTTGTTTGTTTGAACGCGCTAATCTCAGAAACTACTGGTTCAAATTGAAAAAATCTTTTTGTGTTGAATAGACCATTCATCGAGGGTTCATAGGTTATAATAAGTCATTACGCTGCGAGTAATAGGAGCGAAGATACAATGGAAAATGTGGAAAAAACAGGGCAGGTATAAATCTTAACTTATATCTTCTAACCACGCGGACGAAGTCGCGGGCAACAGGTAGTACATAATATAATGAGAGGTAGTAACTTAAAAAACAATCAATTTTCGACAATCAACTGTCACGGTTCATGAGCTACAGCCTGATGAAAGACGGACGGACAGACAATGAAGCTTCACTAGTAGTTCCGCTTTTACCCTTTGGTTACGGACCCCTAAAAATCGGCCGCTTATGATCCAAATCCGTAATATTCCCAACGAAATGAAATGAAATGAATTCGCCCGCGTCGAGGTCGGTTATATCGCGTGTCCAAGAGAACTCTACAAAAGTACGGGGTAAAAACTATCCTATGTTCTTTCTCAAGATCAACTCTATCTCTGTACCAAATTTCATTCAAATCAGTTCAGTGGTTTAGACGTGTGAAAGCTTAACAGACAGACAGACAGAGTTACTTTCGCATTTATAATATTAAATATTAGTAGGCACTAGTAGGGATTATACGAACAAGTCTGTGCTTGAATATTACTCACTATAATTTATAAACATTGCTCAATATTTATTTAAGGTAAATAGTGGCATGTTACCTTTGTGTAAGTAACTTTACCTACGTATAGAAAATGTGCCACTTATCACAGACTCATAAATAACGTGACCATGCCGTTTTGAACGGGACTGATCCTTTTTTATAATAGAAATAGCTAATACGGGTATAAAAATAAAAAATAAAAATTGATTTAAAAAAAAACGACTCCCGTACTAAGGAATTTCATCCTTGTGTCGCGGCAGTTTCATAAACATTCAAATCACATGCACAAGGACACCCAGACTCTGAACAAGCATTTGTTGATCACACAAATGCTTGTCCGACGTGGGGATCGAACCCGCGACACGTAGCGCACAGTGGGTTTGGCGTGATGACCTCCACCACTCGGCTATCCGTGCAGATTATAAATGCGGAAGTAACTCTGTCTGTCTGCCTGTTTGTCTGTATGTTACGCTTTCACGTCTAAACCACTGAACTGATTTTAATGAAATTAAGTACAGAGATAGAGTTGACCTTGAGAAAGAACATAGGATAGTTTTTATCCCGGGCTTTTGAAGAGTTCTCTTGGAATCGCGATAACCGACATCGACGCGGGCGAAGCCGCGGGCGAAAAGCTAGTATTATATAATTTTTGTACATACATTGTGTCTGTGTGCATGTGACTTGAATGTTTGGATTAAATTCCTTAAATAGTGCGTAGTTATTAGTAGCAGTAGTTATGTTTTTTAATTGTACGCACAAAGATATGAGCATGGATGTGGATGGATATAGGGGAAGAGGACGACCAAAGAAACGATGGATGGATTGTGTGAAAGACGATATGGCTGTAAAGTGTGTTTCTTGTGAGATGACGGCCGATAGGAAGGTATGGAAGAAGATGACATGTTGCGCCGACCCCAAATGAAATAATTGGGATAAGGGCAGGGGAATGATGACGCACAAAGATATTCTTTACCAACAACAACAATGTATGGACACAAAGTTCAACTCTTAATAAAGAAGATCAAATGGTTTCCATTAGTCACAGACTCGGTTCGACCTCATTTGAATATGAACCTTAAAACAATTAGTATTTAGCCCTTTTTCGAATGCATGGCATGGACGGCATGGACCACTAGTTGCTTTAATTTTTCTTTCTTGGATTTTTGAACTTTAAAGTGTGGAACATAAAGTTTGCATTTCAATGTTAGGTTTTTAAAGATGGTCTGTTGTTTGGAATGTTAAACGTTTAGTAAAAGGATTTAAGTAGGGCCAAGGAGACGATTGAACTGGTGAATAGAAATGGTGAACAGCTTTGTATTTGAATACATAGTGGTAATGACGTTAGATTTTTGGCTTGGCAGAATTAGGCTTGGCGAATCTGCCCCTAACAAATATTCAAAATTGAAAGTAGTCCTCTCGCCTTAAATTGGGGTGGATCGACTACCAAGCCAGATTATTAACACCTGCTGCAAAAAGCAGGGTGTTATAAGTTTAGGGACTATTAGGGAGTCTGTCTATCTATTTGTGGCAGCATATCTCCCAAACTGGTCAATGAGGGCTTCCGTTTTTCTGCTTAACAGTTGACACCAATCATTGTTATTAGGGAAACTATAAAATTTACAAACAAGGGTACTTTTTTGACAATAAATGGCGAACCCAAAAACGAATAAGTAAAGAAACTAAACAGCTAAAGCAGTATTAAATGATGTAACGGTTTACTCACGCGTATTCATCGGTATCGCCCGACTAGTTGCGGACGCGGCGCTACGCAGTGAGATGCGCGGCCGCTGACGTCAGTTCGACTCACTCGCCGCCGCGTCTGCTCATGATTAAGGACTCCGGTTGGGTCCGAAACTAGTCGGGCGATCCGAATATACGCGTAAGTAAACCGTTACATCATTTAATAATGAATCATTCTCACGATAGCCAAAGCGACTAGGAGGCCATTATTCATGTAGCTCCAATATAACCAGTTTTCTGTTCTAGATCACTGGATCTCCCAATACGATCAACTGTCGCCACTCAAATACCCATCTGCTCCAGCGTGATGCTGGAGCAGATGAGTTGCAGAGAGATGATTTCATTAAAGGATGCAATACACTCGTACATAAAAGCATGCATCAAAAATTGCATCATGAATGACAAATTCTTTCACAATTTTCCTGCTGTTCGGGGATTTCCAAAGATCGTAATACATGTCTACTTAAATAAAAGTACTTGTATGATTTTGTAAATGTTAATACATTAAGGCCCGATTTTTCAATCGTCAGATAACTTTTATCTGAGGAATAAATATGGCCGTTTGACATTATTTTATATACAAAAGCTGTCAAAACGTCAAACATATTCGTCGCATAAAAGTTATCTGGCGATTGAAAAATCGGCCCTAAGACGTATAAAGTTTGGCTTTCCATCCCTCAATACTGATTACTCTGTATTTAGTAGCAGGTAAATAGGGACTGGTCTCGCAACAATAGAATACGAAACATCTCCCTATTAAGGTCATTTAAATGAGATGAAATCGCGAACTTTTTGCAAGAAACTGATTTTCGTGACCTTTGTATTTTTTTTAGCCGGCACGATATCAATGTCGATTTTTCACAACTTCATAATAACGCCCTAATAAAGGTGTATGCATTATTTAGCTCACTAAGTATTATTCCGCAGATAAAATCTAAAATAACTGGACTTATTTAAGGACATCATGTCATTTTTCAATCTCCCTAGATCGGGAACTAACAAAAAGCGTGCGTGTGACTTCGTGCGGGCACGATCGATCGGTAAGATGATTAGTTAATTATTTTGTGTTATAAATAAACGGTGTAATTTGATTGATTTTAAATTTTACTAGTAATCTAAATAATAGTAATCTATACAGTTTAATAAACATAACTGAACGGTTTGTATGTTTGAACGCGCTAATCTTAGGAGCTACGGGTCCGATTTGAAAAAATATTTCAGTGATAAATCTAAAGAATTCCTAACATTATATTATATCTTCTTGACCGCGCGGACGAAGCCACACGAAGCAACTAGCTAAAGAAATGAACGTGTATGTGTGTAATGTATTGGTTATTAATCCATTGTTTTATTTGTAAAAGAATATCCCTTGGGAGGAAGAAAACCAAACGGCAAAAACTTTCACCTTTAATCCAAAACAAACTAAATTGAAATCGCTCAATCCGTTCAGGAGCTATGATGTCATATACAGACACATCAAACTTACAACACCCTGTTTTTAGTCGGGGGTTTACAAAATAGATTAATTGTTTATAATAAAACAATTACAATGTAATCTATTGTAAAATGAGGACATGACTCATGATTTCAAGTGTCGGATACAACACAGTGCTAAATAATTATCTGTGATATATAATAGTACAGCCAAGTGGTAGTCACCACAAAAACCCCAGTTTGTTTTGAGTCTTGGCGTCTTTGTGTACGTAAATTGAATGTTTTAGAAACTCTCCGCGACTTAAGGATGAAATACGTTCTTTGTATTCGCTTAGGTTATAATTTTAAGTAAAATTTAATTAAATCGAAAATATCGAGACAGAGAAAGCATCAGTATTTGTGTACACGATTATATGACCCGTGAAGCGGACTGGGTCCCAATCCTGTTATGTACACATGTATCCAAGCATTTTTCCAACAATAATTGAATACTCCGTACAGGGTTGAACACTCACGGTCAACACAATGACTTTCCAATGATTGTGTTGGTAAAATGCTTAAGAGAATAGGAATAGTTAATTTTCAAATTTAATCTACACTAGCGGCCGTGATAGAAATTGGTTAGGACACTATTTAGCTATTCTATAATTTATTATGTAGGTAAATGGTAAACAAGCATATTTGTTACGACTACACCAGCCTATCAAATTGACATTATGAATAAAGACAAAATAATAATACATCTGGTTTAAAACCCGTGGCAAATATGTTGTTTTATGGTTAAAATAGGCTTTTGTCGCTTAACGTAAATCCAATGAATAAAAAATATTATTTATAGGAATACATTGATGGTACTGACGTCAATGATATTTGCTTTAAAAAGTAAGGCTGAATACACACAGTATTCAACGTCCATTAAATAAATGGAATTTTCCGCAACCACCTCCAAAAAAAAGAAGTTCTTGAATCTCATTTCTAATTATTAAATTTAAATCAATCTAGTTATTAGGAGCGCGTGTATTTTTTTAAGAACCCTTCAATTCTGGTTTCGGTAATTAAATAAAATATCCTTACTAATATTATAAATGCGAAAGTAACTCTGTTTGTCTGTCTGTTACGCTTTCACTGAACCGATTTTAATGAAATTTGGTACAGAGATAGAGTTGACCTTGAGAAAGAACATAGGATAGTTTTTATCCCGGACTTTTGAAGAGTTCTCTTGGAAACGCGACCTCGACGCGGGCGTAGCCGCGGGCGTAGCCGCGGGCGTAGCCGCGGGCGTAGCCGCGGGCGAAAGCTAGTAAGTAATAAACAGGCAAAGAAAGAGTTGTGTTTTTTCAGGATTTTTTTTTGTATTTATTCTAAATTATTAGTTACACGTTAAATAAATACTAAAGTCCACGCAGACAAAATGAGAGGTTTTTTAGTAATCGTGAGCAATGTATAAATAACAGCATGACATTGAAAAATACCTAGACATTGGAAGTCCGGTCACTAAACGACATTACATTATTTTTATTTGTAAGTACCTACCTGTTTTAATGAATAGCACATAAAAATATAAATATATTATTCAATAAACATTCATGAATGTGTAGCTTGTGTAAGTACAAATTATTCATGTACCGAATAGAAACCTTTTTAATTACACCTCATACACAGCTGGTTAAACAAAAAATCATGTCTGTCATTCGTTTACATGGCGGCAAAATTGACCTGTCATTACTGTCATTTCCTTATTCTTACGTTTGAGAACAATAACTCATTTATTTATTTTTTTGGCAGTTTGCCCTTTGTCTATCCGTCATTAAAAAGTGGCGAAGTTACTTTGAAAAAGTTGCTACTCATGTTACGATATTTTTAAACAATTATGCGTAACATGCCCATTGGAAACGAGTCACTTTGTTACAAATGTGTTTAGAAGTAATGAATCAGAATATCAGATGGACAAAGGTTTAGTACCTAAAATCTGTGCTCGTAAATGTTATATTGTGAATACTTAATAAATGTATTCAGAACGTTAGCCGGCCAATTATTAGGCTGTCTAAGTAAGTACTTGCTAATTATACAGACTGAAATTGTGAGTTTAGCTCGAATTATCATCATGTCAAAGTCCGCAAAACACTTATTTACATACGTATATAACAACAATAATTTTATTATGAAAACAAATTTGTTTCTTCAACATTGCAAACATTACACATTATTTAACAGCAAAGACATAAAACCGGCTTCAAATAAAAAGCTACTGTGCCAAACTTGATCAAATGACAGCTACATACCTATTTCACGTTAAATGAAAACAAAACCGTTCTCTTTTGAAGTCAGTTAAAAAAAAATGTATCGAACTGGAGGGTACATATACCCAATTAAAATATTTGTAGGTTTTTTTAAATATTACATGTAGGTAACTAAGAAACACTCATTTCAAATCCTGACCTTCGTTTTGTTAATAAATTTGTTTACCTACTAAATGTTTACGTCCGGCGTTCGTTTTGACCTAATCGTTGCACAACTTTCAATATTGCAATGACTGGTGTAATTATATTTAACTGCATAGCAACTGAATATTACAGATATACATTTAAAGTAAGTAAAAAAATATTCATTGAAATTATCGTGTTTTATCACGACGCAGAATTACGCTTAACTTAACCATTAAAAAACTTGTGACTCTGATTACAAGTAAATTAAAGCATGAATACTAACAACCGCGTAAAAATTCCGTTAAAAAAAATCGTACAGATTTTCTCACGTTTATATTTATTGGAGAATTTTTCAAATAACATGGCATTTAATTAATAAAATAACTATTACATTACTCTCCCATATTGTTAAATTAAGTTGTACTGGAGTGTATAAACGTGTTTTTTTTTCTGCGGAAAAATCTCGGGCAGTGACCCTGGCAACAGCCGGGCAGCCTCAACATTGAAATCGCAAAAACCTTTTTTGTGGATCTATGCAAAAAAAATCATTCGCACACTGTTAATTTAAGAATAAATAATTTTTACTTTTCAAATTGTCTTACAATACAAAATTATTGCGTGTTTTGAATTATTAAAGTAATAAATACGAAAATACATACCAAATTCGTAAATTCACAACAGGATCAGCTGTTGCACAGCTAACTATTTTAATCCTAGATGTTTAATTACACAACACAGCACCAATGAATATAACTAGGATAACAATGTAAGCCTTTATATATTAAACAATCACATTAGTTTTAAGAATAATTAAGCCTACACAAAGGCACGGAAATTCGAAAAATTGTCTTTAATTTGACATTACAACTGTCAACGCCACACTCCGACAGTGAACTAATGAATGAAATATGATTCGCAAATCACAACTGTTCTGTGTTGCCATGTTAAAATGGAAAAAGAAATTCGGATTTTTATTTTCTCCGTAGTTATCTCCGAATGTACACAGTTTGTCGCGTAATTACTGTTTTTTTACATATTTTTCATTTCACGGGTGTATTGACTTATATTTAAAAGTAACATTTAAATTAATCTTGCAAGAGTTGTTCGGCAATGCCATGTAGAATAACTAGATGGAGTTATTACCAGTTGTTTTGGGTTTTTCATTGTAATATGTTAGGTATTGTTTTTATAACCGACTTTGACAAAAAAAGTAGTTATGTTGCAATTTACTAAATGTTTGACGGTAACCATTCGTAACTTAAAAACTTCAAAATGTTAATTGTTTAATTACGACTAGCTTTTCAATTTTATTACATAATGAAATCACCATTGGTATTTGTTCTACTAATAATGAAGGATAGAACTACACAAACACAACCTTAGTCCGTGGATAAGTGACATCTGTCGGCAGACTGGCGAATGCCTTGAGCGACTCGCGTAAATGTATTTAACTGAAGAGGAATTTCATTCTTTACTTTTGCTTGTAACTTGCCTACAGGTGAAGCCCGCATGTCGGAATATTATAATTTCAATACTAATATATTATTCCACAACTTTCACACATCGCCATCTACGTGCCAACCGCCAACTCGTGAACAAATATAATAATTTCTAAAAACACGTTGAGAAAACTCCGTTCAATTCCTCTTTTGCAAATATCTGATGACAAGTCAAATATCGAAAAAGTTAATTCCAGACACAGAACCAATGATCATGCTTATAATAATAAAACCCACAAGCTCCGGTATAGCTGTCAGGGCCACTAACCACTAAACCAACAGGCCTGTTTGGCTCTGTCGCAAGACGGCCTTAAAATAAAACACCGTTGTATAAAATATGTCTTTTATTCACTACAAGAAAGAAATATTAAATTAAAGTAAGATAACATAATTCAGTTTTTGGTATTAAAAGAAACATTCACAAAGCTTAACCAGAAGCGAAAACTTATTTACAATTAAATCTAAATAATAATTCAAATTATTTTCAATAATAAAACATGATTATTAATATTACAAATAGTTATTTTAGCTATTTGCTGTCCTATTTCATTAATCGAATAATTAATATATCACAATTTTGTGTGTTTTTTTTAAGATAGAATAAAAGGCGGGTAATTTATAGATAACATTTTTGAGAAGTAGGTAGGTATGTATTTATTTTCTTATAGACAACTCTATATTTAATATTCACCGCAGAATTTTTAAAAGGGAATTAATTATCCCTTTTCAGTTAACCCATGCAACGCGGATCCAATCGGAGTCTTTAATCATGAGCTAGCGTGGTCACCATAGCGTCAACTTAGGCGATCGTAATAATCGTTTGTAAACCATTCTTAAACAACTATTTCGCCTCAAAAAGTTATATATTAAAAAAATAGGTGTTTATAGAGAAAATTTTATTTTAACGTGTTACAGCAAGTTTAGTTTTCCATATGTCAGAATAAATTAAAAAGCATTGGCAAGATAATAGAAGGACCTACCACCACGTTTTAAACTGATATTATTGCAATTTTAGAAGCGCGACAACGCATTGTAGAACGTATGAGTGGGATCCGACTTCTAAAACTTATTTATTTAACTTGAAGAGTTGATATTCTATTATACGTTGTTAATAGAACTATTTTTACATCAATAGGTTGCTTAAAAATTCGCAGAGTCAAATATACTACGAGCAATAGTACTATCGTCACACTAGTAAGTAAATGAGGGAATAATGAAACGACCACTTAAAGAAAATAAAGAATTAAATATATGAAATTATTTGTATACTAGCTATTGCCCGCGACTTCGTCCGCGTGGTTAGAAGAAATTGCGACTATAAATTGAGATTTAGACTATAACTTCAGACTATAACTAGCCTATCTCTCAAGTTGAATCGAACTGCACATGGTGTGCGAATTTTATTATAATCGCTTAAGTGGTTTAGGAGTCCATTGAGGACAAACATTGTGACAAGAGATTTATATATATTAAGATTGAAAAGAAATGGTCAGGAGGTTAGTTGAACCTGGGGCAAGTTATGCTCAGTTCAGTTGGTTAAGTGTTAACGATCAAGTAAATATGGGAATACAGCCGCTACGTAACGCTCGTTCAGAATGGGTGCCTATTTGCACCTTCTGTGTGAACGCGATTTAAATGTTATGTGTATCATTGTAAATACAAAATAGACATTAGAAAACCTTACAACGGAATTATCTTGAATACGAAATGTCAGTTCACAAATTTACCAGCAAATAATGTGATGATACCTAGCCTACCACTTCTTAATGTTGAAGACTAAGATTGTTGGACTGAGGAAGCGAGACGGCGTATATGGCATAGATCGGCATCCCTTTTCTACAATTACAACAATCTTTCTTTACGAGTTGGTGTTAGTCCCGCGTATGATCAGCTACAGAAGTTGATTAACACAAACAGATTTTCAAAAGAACTGTAACTATTAAAGGGTTGTTTTGCTATCAGGTAACAAAATAGGCTTGCTCCAATTGTTTAGGTACTTAAGAAAGGTAAATAATTTTGGTTATTGTCTTCTTTTGATACAATCATTTATTTATATAATCTATATCTATACTAATATATAAAGCTGGAGAGTTTGTTTGTTTGTTTGAACGCGATAATCTCAGGAACTACTGGTCCAAATTGAAAAATTCTTTTTGTGTTGAATAGACCATTCATCAAGGAAGGCTTTAGGCTATAAACAATCACGCTGCGACTAATAGGAGCGAAGATACAATGGAAAATGTGAAAAAACAGGGCAGATATAAATCATAACTTATATCTTCTACCCACGGGGACGAAGTCGCGGGCAACAGCTAGTATATTTATATAATCTATACTAATATATAAAGCTGGAGAGTTTGTTTGTTTGTTTGAACGCGATAATCTCAGGAACTACTGGTCCAAATTGAATTTTTTTTTTGTGTTGAATAGACCATTCATCAAGGAAGGCTTTAGGCTATAAACAATCACGCTGCGACTAATAGGAGCGAAGATACAATGGAAAATGTGAAAAAAACAGGGCAGGTATAAATCATAACTTATATCTTCTACCCACGGGGACGAAGTCGCGGGCAGCAGCTCGTATAATATATAAGATAAGCGACTGATGTATTTCAGTGGTACCTGGTGATTTGGTAATCTTTACTTTTGACGAGAGACTAAAAAAAAGAGGAGGTTCTCATTCGTCATTAGTTTTTTCTTATTACAGTACTTCGAACTGGATGAAATAATTTCATCAAGTTTGGCACAGTATTTTTGCTTTAAAAAGCGTTTAAATTCCTTTTTTACACAAACAGGTACACCAAGATTGTTTACCTTTCTTCAAGTACCCAAAAACCGCTAGTATAATATAGTTATAATACTAAACACCCATTCCTACACATCACTGAAAAAATACTTAATAAATCGTTTGTGTTGAACAACAACTGCCTCTGTTACTTACACAAGAAAGGGGGCAGTATTCAGCCTTTAATAAGATATATAACCTACACACAGTTTTCAAGGTGTTCCACATAGATTATTATTGGGTACGAACAAAGGTTTTTCCGTCAGCATTTCATCAGCCTCTCGTACAGTACTGCAGACCTGTAACGGGGTTCGTTTTCCGCTCCAGTGCGCGCTGAGCCGCGCCGAGCGACGGACGGGAGTCACCGTGTATGATGGTGCGTCTGATTGATTGGATTGGCGTCTGGAAATATAAGGATTTGTTAGGAATTGATATTCAATGGTCTAGTAGAAGCACAAAGCATGCACTAAGGTTAACTGCATAGATCTCTTATTTCTGTATCTTATCAATACACAGAAAACTCTTCGAAGGCTGTGGAACTATTTGTAATTACGCTATCTATACCTACATATTAGAAAGCGTTACATTAAAATGGTGTAATTTGAAAATTCAAACAGAAAAGTATGAAATGATAACACTACGTTATTATTATTTTTATCTAGCCCACTGTGTCCTAATGCTGGACAAAAGCCTCCCCTAACCTGTCGTACCACGATTCCCTGTCCTGGCCCATTTAAATATGTAGCGATAAAATAAACTCAACAACTCAATATTTAGTGAGAATGATTCATTACTAAATTAGGCAACGGTTTACCCACGAGTATTTATCGCGATCGCCCGACTACTTTCGGATCCAACCGGAGTCCTTAATCATGAACCTGATAAATACGCGTGAGTGAACCATTGCATCATTTAAAAACTAAAATGAAACTACAAATGATGATAAAAACTAAAAAATGTACTAACAAATCATCCAAGTCTGTTAACAGATCTGAAATCGAAATTTACAAATCAGCTAAACTCTTATCCTCTTGTAAATATAGTGAATACTTTGGCAATTTCCTTACTGATGACTTGCCAGCTACGAACAAAAGTTTATACTAAGGGTGGGTATACACTAGAGTAGTTTCTTGTTGTTGGAACCCGGTACCCGACAAAAGCAGTTTTTGCCAGATAAGAAAATTTAAAATATTACGTGTGATTTAAGAAATAAATAATAATCACATACATTATTCTGAACCCAAAGTAAGTTGCTAAAGCACTTGTGTTATGGAATTCAGATACAACGAAGGTACCACAAACACCCAGACCCGAGACAATGTAGAAATGTGATTTTTTACATTGTCCCGACCGGAAATCGAACCCGGGACCTCAGAGCTAGCGACACCTTGAAACCGGTGAGTACGCCACTCGACCACGGAGGAAATAATTCCAATGTTAGGGGTATGAAAAATAGTAGGCTATTTTAAAAGCTACTAAACTTTATATTAAATTTCATTTTAAGCCCTCCGTAAGAAGTATCACAACTAAGTGACACGAGAGTTTATATATATAGCTATTATATGAAACTGCTGACCGAAAAGTGTTGAAAAACATCGTAAAAATATAGCGCGCAAGAGGACAAGAGGCCTTTGCCCAGCAGTCTAGCCATTTACAGAGATGGTGTTAATTATATCACTTAATCAATCAATTAAATGCAATTTACTTACAATTTAGCTTGTTGAACAGCGAATCTGATGATAGTGCTTTTGAATACATTCTTCATGTCAACGAATTTGGGATCAGGCTGTCGTTTCCCACTGTTGGGACTGATTTTGAGTTGCATAAACTTGTCCAGCAGATGATCTAGGCTGGCTTCAGCGACGGTGTGCTGAAATATTATGAAGGAATAATTAAAATTGTGTTTTTTATATTTTTTAAGGTTTTACAGTTAAATGTAACCGAAATTGGTGTTAAAAACAAAGAAATAAAGAGATACAGTGCTTTATAATCTCGTGTGACGTCACTTGCTAGAACGCACTTCTAGCAAACAATGTTACTAGCTCCTATTACTATACATTTCATCATGTGAAGTGCTTTTATTCTTGTTTAATTTTTAAAGGTGTGGTAAAAAGTAAGTTTTTAATATTTTTTGGAAATTTGTCAGGCGGACTAAACAGATTTCGTCAAATACCCTGTTAGCATGATACTTGTAAGGGCAAAATTGCACAATTTGCAACTCCTGACAATGTCATGGTGTAGCTAGCTACTAGCTAGGTGAGTGTTACCTCTGTCCCATTGGCGATGGCCTCCTCCCAGCACTGCACGGAGGCGGGCAGGTCCCCGCGCGCCTCCTCGAGCGCGGCGCGACACTCCCAGTAGGCGGAGTGCCGCGCGCACGCCGGGAAGCGCTCGCGGATGGCGCGCAGCCAGCGGGCGCACTGCTGCCAGTCGTAGCCCTGCCATATGTTGCTGGATTAGACTGGTTTCTAATTGAATCGGTCGGGTTGAGGCTACCACGACCCCACTGAACGCCACGTGTCACGGGTTCGATCCGAACGTAGCATGTAGCACGACAAGTGTTGTGTGATATCTAGGGGTCTTTGTGCATATGATTTGAAGATTTGTGAATGCAACACCGTAATAAAATGCCGCAAGAGTTGTTTTTCAATTAAAAACCTAACTAGAATACCCATTCAGACTTTCGAAACAGAAAAAAAGTTTTGGCTCTGGAATATCGTTTCACGACGCGGATTGGACCGTATGGCATATGACAGCTATTTCACGTTAAATGCAAAAGGAATCAATAAAATCGTTAATTCAATCCTAAGTTCTGTAGTTACAAACATGAAACCTCATCCTTTTTGAAGACGATTAAAAAGTATAAGCAAAAAAATGTCAACTCACCTCCCTCAGAATTTCAGTCAGATCATTCAAAGCACCAACAACAATGTTATCCGTATTCACAACATCGCTGCAAGTTGCTGTGGTATCATGAGACTCATTCAAATCAACAGAATCATTCACAGAGCTAACATTCCTCCATTGCTTAGTAGCTGGAATCTCTTCATTCATAGTCTCCGTATAAGAATCATCATCACTGTCCGATTCAACAGCGATATTCTCCTTATTTTCTTCGTCAAATTGTTTTGGATCAAAATTAATTGTGTGCGGTAGATGATGTATGCCGAAACACTGCAAATGATGGTACGAATCCAAGGACTTTCCTCTCTTTGCCAGCCAAGACTTCAACCGACCCTGCAGCTCTTCCGGTCTAGGGGTATTGAAGCTGGACATTGGAGTCATGAACTTAACCTTCTTGCGTTCACTACGGATAGCTGACACAACCTCATCCTTTACATTCTCATCTTCATTGATATGTTTAAGGTGTACGCTGTTTAGTTTTTCACCGATGGATGAGAATTTCTGGATGCAGTTGCTCAGTTCATGTTTACCAATCCGTTTGAAGTGTACCGCAGATATCGATCTACGCACAGGGGCTGCTTTTGGTTTGGTAGCTTCAAATACTGTGTGACGCTTGTTTAATATCAATCCTGAGGTACGAATGACCTTCTTCAAGTAATCCGGATCAGTTTGGAGTTTCTTCACATCGTTTACATGATTTTCTTGAGTATACTTTGGTTTATACAAGCGTTCAAACACAGAATTCTGCGGTGCAGATTGTGAAGTCATTGACGAACCAGGGATCTTAGGAATCATTGACTTTCTTGAAGCTATCGGTTCAGGTTTGGTGTTTGTGACCGCTAAACTCTTACGGAGTTTCAAATTTGTTGTCATGTTATCTTTACGGATCGGAAAACCTTGTTTGCAACCTAAGTTAGATATCAGGTCTGGTTTTCGTTCTGTTAAGACCTTTTTGGTATTATTTGGGATTAAACTGGTTTTAGATTTATTTGCTTCATTATTAGGAACTCTTTTGATAGTATTTCCAGTTGTTTTAGAATCATTTGCAAGAGATTTGTCAGTTTTGGCAGATGGTTTCTGGTTAACAGTTACTTTGGGAGCACTGGTAGTAGTTTTCACTGCATTTGTAGTTTTATCTGTATAATAAAATTGTTTTTTTTTAATTTATAATTTTTGATAGAGCAAAAGGCAAAGGGGCAACTATACCTAGCAGTGGATTATTTAAGGTTGATGGTGATGAATTTCAATTTCTATTTCAGTATGTTTTATTTTGAGAATAATCTGTTGTGATGATTACAAATTGTCTTTTTTTCACATACTTAGGATTAAAAAGGCTATTGTTTTCTTTTACTTGACTGCAATAAGTACCTAAGAAATGAATGAGAGGATGGGGGTAATGAAACAACTATATGTTCTATTTCACAATTGCAAATATCTGACATAATAAACTGTGAGGGTTATTATTATATGTAAGATACTGTGGAGGTACATGGCCAAGTGATTAATGGAATAGTTTCTAATCTGAACAAACTGAATTGAATAGTTTATAATAAATTATGATGATATCAAAATTAGTTTAAAAGTATTAACCAGATGAAGTACTGAGATTGGAAAATTGTTTTATAATATTAAATTATTGTCCTAGCCTTTTCCCAACTATGTTGAGGGCTTCCAGTCTAACCGGTTTCAGCTAAGTAAAAGTGTTTTACAAGGAGTGACTGCCTATCTGACCTCCTCAACCCAGTTGCCTGGGTTACACAATACCCCTTGTTTCAACTGGCTATCAGACTTTTCAAGCTTCTGACTACCTGTAACGACTTTCAAAGATGTAGGAATAACAGCCGGGACCGTCAATTTAACGTGCCTACCAAAACATGAAGGAAATCGTTGTGACAAAGATGGTCACCCATCTAAGGAACAACAGCGTCAAGCATAGATTAACCTGTGATCGTTTCACTTATACGGTTATACCTAAGCCACAAGCTCCTCCTCAAATTATTTTATAATATTGGTATACAAATAAATACTAACTTGCAACCTTATCACTGGGTCCAGGAATCAACGAGCTGCTTTTCCCTTCCAGTTTAACTTGAGATAACGCCTGCCTGGGCTTTGCGGTGACTGGTACGGAGCTAGGCCTCTTCGCACTGGTGTTGACATGAATATGGTTCTTTACGGCAACTTTCTTGAGATTCAGTTCTCGTAACTGTTATGAACAAAATATAAGTTTTTGCTTGTTAGTGATAAACTAGTCAGCGGTTCTGCTTATTAGATGCAATCTATTTATTAGTATTTATCTACAAACAACAATAGCTGAGGGTCAAATGTGCTAATTCTAGAAAGTATGGAAAGAGTTCTTTATAATAGGTCATCATAGAAATCTTGATAACTAATCAGTTATTCAATAAGCTACTGTTGTCTGTGTATTGGTTTCATTATACAACTTAACACGCTGATTATAACCACGTAACTTATGGATATAAAATGCTGAAGTAATAATCAAACTGTCCCATATTTAATGATACTAAAGGCTAATCGAGTAATCGAAAGCTGAAGCTATATTTGTGCCTTTTTAACCTAGATACAGAGATAACAATAATTTATAAACAATAGGTACTTCAAGTTTTAAGTAAATAATTATTACCCAATTGGAATTTAAGACGAATAATTACAGCATTTTCTAGATTTTAATGAAATTGAGCCGCTAAAACAAATAGGGATCCTTTGATGAATAAAAATGTGTTTTACCAAAATCAATACAGTTCAAATCGCGCGGGAAATAAATAAAACGATCACCAACCTTTTCAATTCGCGCCTTTTCTCTTGCAATCCTTTCCTCTCGCAAGCGTTTCAAATGATCAGTTACGGACTCCATTGTGCAGTTCTTTCTTAATAGAAGAATAATATAAAAACAAGAAAAATTATCACTTCAACGTTTGTGTATCAAAATAGGTTTGTCAATAAAGCCGTTACTGGTCTTTCAAATTCAATTCACTCATAGATATATAACGAATTCCTAATATTTCGAATGCGTTACTTAATTCACTTGCACAACAGCAACAATATTATTTTATTATTGGCTCTTCTAAATAACACACAAAACCTTGCAACGACCAAGAGGCAAATTGAAAATGGTGGACACTGAACTGAACTGAACGAAACGACCAAACCGAGCGCTGGTGTCCGGTGGCGTTTAAATTTAAAATCAAAACGATTGTGAGCGCGTTCCATAGTCGACTGGTTGCAGACTGTTATAATCTGTAGCATACGGTTTTTCGATTGATTGATTTGTGTAACAATAAAATTCTATTAATTTTGTTCCATATTGTGTTATTAGGTATATCTTTTAAAATAACATACATAGTTGTTGTTGTTAGTTACTTACTTGTTTAGTTATACGGCCTAAGTTCGTTTTTTCAATTGAATAGAAAAGTAGTAGTAAAATCCTATTTTTTTATATCGGTTGTTAACCATAAAACGGTTAAAAAAATAGTAATTATACCGAACAAACAGATTCAAACCGAAATTAGTAATTATTGATTAAAAAAACTTTGATTTTATCGACTATGCCATGTTAAATACATGATTTTTATAGTATGCTTAAGTAACCAATACGATCTTCATTGTTGACGAGAATGCAATTGTTACAAACAAGTAACATTTTAGACCACAGTACATCTGATCTACAAGTTAAGTATATTATACTTAACTTCACCATGCAGACAGTATCCTTTATCCATATTGAATTATAAATCCTTATCTAAGGAATTATCAATTAATTTTAATTTCTAATTTTTTTAAAAGTCAAGTTCATACTCGAACGAAATACTTGATTAGCATCTATTAATACTCAATCATTTATTGCATTTGTACATCAAGCAATGTACGTCATTAACATTCCATAATGTACATCAAGGTCTTAAAATATAATAATACAGAACCATTATGGACCCTGTCGGGCACAGCAATATCTTATGTTATTGGGTTGAGACTTTTAGTGCTCATAAGCGCGTATTTCTAAGTGCAGTGTTCATTTGAGTGCAGAGAAAACGCCGAGACAGCACTAGGCATACGTTGCATTGTTGCGGCTAGCACTTTCTATTTTGACTGTACAGTATGCTTAAAATAAGGTAGTGCGTTATCTGGAACACGCTATGGCTGCGTTCATTGTTTTTTTAGAAAAATGTTTGTGCTTAAGGCACTGACTTAATTTTGTAAACCGAACTTGCAGATTGCGTAAATAATAATGAATAAAAATATGACGATAAACGAATTAACCAAAAGTTAAGTAGGTAGAAATAAATTCAGTAAGTGTGTAAACATTAGCACTGCCAACAGAACGACGACGGACGAACATATCGTCACGTTGGCATTACTGTCAGTGCTAATGTCCGCTAGGCGCTAGGTCACGAGTGAACGCAAGTAAGTGAATTGCATTTCATACAAAATACTGAATTAAATTACGGATTCGTTTCGTGTGACTTTAATTACAGGTGAGTGCTTAAATAATAATGTACATTTAACTAATTCTTGTGCTGTAAAAGTGATGAAATCAAGTACTTTGCGTGTAAAAAAAGAAATAAAAAACCTTGCTCGCACCGGCCGCGCGAAATCGTGAGATTTTTCGCAAACTGGTTTAACTTCTTCGCTTTTGTTTTATAAACTTTATTTTTACTGCATAGCGAATCGGGTTATATCAGTAAATGTTCCTTGTTAGACTTATAACGTTAAACAATCACATTCGTTGCGTACTTGAATTGTGTTTGGGTTTTATAAATTAAATATTTGTATTTAAATTTTTAATAAGATACGGTAGATTTTTAAAACATAAATTTTATTATTGTAACGAGGATAAATTAAGAATTACGTTGTTATTTTATAATGTACTGTAGGTTAATTTAGTTTTGTCGGTAAATAAAACTTCGGTAATTTTCAAATACCTATCCGCTGATTAATTATTCGCTTTTGTAAATTAAAATAACGCTATCATTAGCTGACGTAAATTTTAAACAAAGTACACTACAATTGGAATAAATTATCTTCGCATGGTGTAATAAAGACATATCTACATAAATATTTCTTCACAAGGTCATTTTGTCCACCTGCCAACCGAATTTGGATACGAATTCGGAAAACAAGCACTGGCAAGCAGGATGCAGCCCTTTAGGGTGCAAAAATAGCCAATAAGAAAACGTGACGTCATCCAACATGAATCTTATTGGTTGAAACTTAATATATTTTTTTAAGTTGCTTTGATCGTTGATGACACGATAAAATTTCTTTTTTTTTTTGTATATTTTTCTGTTCTTTGAGACATGCACGCGTCTCGTCATCAGCCAAAAGGTTATTTTCTCCGTCCGTATTTAAAATTGAATTAATTTATTATTTGTGATTTCAATTCGTGGTTGTGAAGGTGTCTTGATGAAATAAATGAAAATTAATGATTTGGATTTGCGACTAACGTTTTATCAAATTCAAAAATATATTTTTTTCTGTTAGTCCCACGGATGAAAACTTACATAGGTACTCTTGTCGGTATTGATCTCACTTTTGGGCAATGATGGGTTTCTTTCCGTACTTCTTATAATATTAATTATCAGACAAAATGCTATGCTATAAAAATATAACTCTAAATAATGCACACAACTTACATACTCAACATATTAGTTTGGTAACGTGTGCGTATTTCTGAAAAAAAAAAAAATGGAACTTAGATATTATAAACATTATAAACAAGTTATTGCTAGTCAAAAAATGCGAATAGGTAGGTATAATAAACTAGTACAATCCGCCTCGTAACTATTCCTCAGTCGCACTGTGAAAGTGAAAACACTTTTATCATTGTTTACTCAGTTTTAAACAAATAATGTTTGTAATAAAGTGCACGTTACTTGTTCGACATTTACGGCATATTTATTAACCGACTTTGAAAAAGGAGGTTAATGATTAAGAAGTCTGTGTTTTAAAATAAGTATAAGTAGTTGTTGCCCGCGAGCACGCCAGCTACAAATAGAAAATGAGTCCACGGGAACATAAAATCGGGATAAAAATTATCCTGTCTTAATCCTGTTCTGTGGTTTTTGCGTGATAGAGGAACTAACAGCCATACGTAAATACATAAAAACTTATGCGTTTCTAAAATTTGTAGGATTTCTTAATTATTTAGTGATAATAACAAAAAATACTTTAAACTTTTTTATTTCATTATTTAAAATCATTTTTTTCTGACCTCAGTTAAAATGATACCATTCAAGTCCTTGTGTCGCAGTGCGTTTTACAAATATTCAACTCACATGCACAATTACACCAAGTTGTATAGATTATAAGATGTAAAACGGATGTGAAGGCGGTATAGCTAGCAAAAATGGCGTTGATTTTTGTCATCAAAAATCATTTTTAACATTGACATTCATTTTGCAACTGATTTGAGTTATTGTTACATGTCAGAGGTGTCTGCTAATATAATACATATATAAAATACTTCGCTAATAATTGCATAAACAATCTATTTAAGGATAAATTATTATTACTTTAACGACACCCTTTTCCTTGTGATATTTATGTTTTTTACTCATACAACATAATTATAAACAAGGGGAAAACGATTAAAACTAATACGGTATATGACCATGTATTTATGTTATATGGCCTTCGATTAGCTAACGTATAGGTCAAAGACCTTTTCAAATAATTGTCAAATCAATATTAAATAATTCGGACTACATTTTGATAGTATCTATCTTGAGAATTATTCATTGTTAAATGATGCAACGGTTACTCACGCGTATTTATCAGGATCACCCGACTAGTTGGCGGGCGGGTTCGTATGGGTGGGATTGCGGCGCCAGTTCATCATTAAGGACTCCAGTTGGGTCCGAAACTAGTCGGCCAATCCCGTGAGTAAACCGTTGCATCATTTAATAATGACATTGTACTGGTTGTGTTAGGTACCGCGGTGTTACGTACGTTACTGCAGTATATTCGGTAGCCTGAAATTGATTAAAAGTTACCAAAAATACTAATATAATGTATTTGTCCCTGATTCATTGCTCGTATCTTTTAAACGGAATTATTAAGCTGTTTTTTGTTAATCAAGGATGATAGCTACCTAGTGCGGTATTATCGCGTTCCCGTAGAATCTTTTACAAGATATCGTTCAGCAATCCACCGGATTACTTCAGTAGTAGCTGGTAAGCGTAAACTTCTATGCCATTCCAAATACCAAAAAAAGGACGACTTCGCAATTATATCAAAATTAATGTAGCCGTTTAAGCGTTATGAAATACAAACACATCTACACAAACTTTTGCCTTACTAATACTGATTACAGGTAAAATAACCGCTTTATAACAGTTATATATGGACATGTTAAATAAATCTGTAACGTGTGTGATAAGAATACGGATGACGTTATGGTCTAAATATGTGTGACACTGAATGCTTTTTCAATTTATTTTGTCCTGTCTCGGCATAAACTGGCTACTTTATTGTATGTTTAAATACGAGTGTGTGAAAGATATCGTTTGCAAGGTTTTTTGATAAATAATGTTTAGTAGCAAAATGTTGATCCCATACCAATGTAATAAATGTGAAAGATGTTTATGTTACTCTTAAACAGCTCAACCGATTGTGAACAAATTTCGTCGACAGCAGCCCAGCAGTTTGGACTTGTAGAGCTAACCAACGTATAAATTCGCTTTTATAATATTAATGTAATATACCAAACTAAATACATTTAATATTCCGCCAAAAAAGTATTCGATTAATCATACCAATTTTATTCTAAATATCTTGTAAATGGCTGTACTTATTTTGATGAATACATTCTATTTGCCACAATCGACACACACATGCAACTTAACGTTGCAAGTAAAATGCTAGTAAAAATGTTAAATGTTGCCAAGTTATATTTTCCAATGCCAGAATATACAATATTTGGCATTGAAAGGCTATTATGACAAGACTTAAAAAGAGTTATTTCTTGTTCATATTTTAATGGGATTACTATTTAATCCTTACTAATGTTACAAATGTCGAGAACCCAGTGGTTCAATAACCTCATTTCTCTCCAAGGTTGCAGGTTTGAAACTAGGCACGATATAAGTATACGACAAAATTAATTATTTGTTTCAGGCAAAATTCGTTTTTATATACATTTTATTTTAACAGTGTTTGTATGTCTGTTTGATAGAGGAAGATAGTAGATGATAAGCAGATAGTTAATGTCATTTTTCCGTAATAGCAATATTTTGTATGTTTGTCTGCCTATATGTTCGGGATGATCGTCTTAACTGCTGCGCTAATTAGCTGATAATTGATTAGAATTAAATTACGGTATTTTACGCATATATTTCTAATTCGGTAAAGTATCAATTAAGATGGTACTAAAATAATACATAATATATTGCGAGTAAAACCTCGCTTCTTTGCTGAGTTACTAAAAGTGCAGCAAGATAAACCCTTTCCTTGTCATAAATCAATTAAACATTAATATGAATAAACAGGAATTTCTTATCGAAATGGTCAAAGTCCTTCAAGTATCAAGACTTGTATAAATAGTCAATGTCGCAAACAAATGACACTTGGTATAAGGATATTATAATACTAGCTGTTTCCTGCGTCTTCGCCTGCTTGAATGTTGGTTATTCAAGACGCATATGTGTTAATCAAGAGTGGCAGCTACTTTATTTATACCAAATTCTGTCAGTACTGGTCCTGTCGTTTAAGAGCATAAAGACAACAAACATATACATTTCATAATCGTTTTTTTATAAGCCACTTTAAGCCATTTTGACCAAAGTACATTTTTTAATTTACCCTCAAATTATTTTCGCTTAAACTTCTTTTGGCATAACCCAGCCGTTTACAAAATGAAACCGGATTAATCTAAACAAATTAATAGCCCATTCCTATAATTATGGTCTTTATATATCCTTAACACCACCTAGGATGTAAAAATAAGATCACAATACAAACATACAAGTAGCTAATGCTACTACAAGATACCTGATATTGTAACTATACCTCCTACCTGAGCCGTCGCCGCAAAACCTTGGAGATACATATATAAGGAATTTGGATAGGATATAAACAATCAGGAACTGGAAATACATTGTATGGACGGTACCTAATGAGACTTGAAAGAAAGCTTTCAAGTTAAGCGGACAATATCGTCTATTTCATAACATTAAGGGAAAGTAATTTGATAACTGGGAGTTTCGTTTTCAACTGGAGTCCTTTATCATTGCCCGAGTAGTTTCGAATCCAGCCGGACTCCTTAATCATGAGATGACCAGGCGGTGGAACCGCGACTCAAACAGCAGCCATTCTTTGTGCCGCGAGAGGTTTTAGAGACATTAAAGTCATATGCACAAAGGCTCCTAGTTTCAGGTTAATCGTTCCAGGATCACACAAACGCTATGATAAGCGACACGGGGAACAAACCCGCGATACTTAGCGTACAGTAGGTTTGGCGTGGTGACTTGAACCGGCTGACATTTGAACACCCACGTGGTGTCAAATCAAATCACACAAATAGTTAAACATGGAACTTAGAAAAGTAGGAGTTGGCACTCAGGCTATGAATTAAAGAAATATTGAGCAACATCAGCTCAAATAATTAGGGCAGACTTAAAATTTAACGTTATAATTTTTGTTAAATGATGCATCGGTTTACTCACGCGTATTGATCGGAACCCAACGAAGTTTGAGTCCTTTGGAGTCCTTAATTATAAGCTGGCGCTGAGTCACGATCCCGCCGCCGCCGGACTCCGGTTGGGTCCGAAACTAGTCGGGCAATCGCGATAAATAAGCTTGAGTAAACCGTTAATAATGATTTTTTTCTCACGATAGTTACATAGTTACTATAAAAATAAAAAATAGAATCCTGTTAATCGGTAATTCATTCGTTTACCTGCATTTTTTACTGTTATTTTAACCGTTATCAAAGTGTCTCAAATAAAACGGTGTGAGAATTAGTCTAGCCTAGGCCAATAATAGGTAATGCGATGACTAATACAGCTGCCTTGTCAAGGATATTTACTCTTATCGACGTTCTCTCCGTCCGTGTAACTATTAAATGTTTAAAACTGACGAAACGGAATATTTACTTTTCGGAGTTTACTTTTCGGAATATTTAATTTCTTAAACGACAGATCGATTTCTAGTATGGTCATGAGGGTTATATTTTCGGGCCATAAAAAATTTCAAAAAATGAACGACTGTTGTGCTATTTTGCAAACGTTTCTGTCTGGTACCCAGAAAAATTGGCAAGGGTGAAGCTCTACGTTGACTTTAACGGAGTCGATATCCCTCTTTGCCTTCCATTGATCTGATGTGTAAAAAATGATCGGCATCAGACTTCTTCTGCCTAACTTCATACTTACCTACTTACTAACCATACTTCTATGTGAACTTATTACTATATGAGCTCCACATCCCGTTCGGCTAGGTATCAAAGTAATCCATACTAAGACTCGTTGTCAGAATTGCAACGAATTTACCGATTGGAGTAATATTTAAAATCAGATTAGCATCTTTAAGAGAATCTTCTCCTGACGCAAAAAGAGGGGTGTTATAATGCTGTCTGTCTATCTATCTAACTGTCTGTTTGTGGCATCAGATTCCAATTTAGTTAGTTTTGTATTAAAGGTGAATTATGCGTGATTGTTCTTAGACATGTTTGATAAAAACCAGTCGACCATTTAAAAGTTGTGAGGGTGAAAGGTTTGTCTGAGTTTTTTTCATTTATTTTGCCTTCTTAATTATTTGTCTTTAAGATAATATAACTTCAATAACAATAACTTTATTACTTGGTCCCCTGTAACATCTATAAAAACTTCCGCCAAAGACCGTGTATGTTCATGTTAAATCAATTAACACCTAGACGCTAACCGTAACACTATTCACGGTTGATTGTCTGTCACACGTGAGCGATTACATATCTACCAGTTGTATTCTTATCTGAGTCGGCAAAAAAGTACGGTTGAGGAAAAGCGTACCGACAATACAACAATTATTGCTGTTAAATTGTAATTACAGCAATGAAATTGCGGTGCGTTATAAAACTTGCAATTTGGTAGCAAGATTTAAAAGATTGCTACCTGATATCAACGTGATATCGATGCCGGAATTGCATTTGCCGAAAACAAACATCTAAGATTGCTGTTTCAAAAGTCATGGCAGATCTTTTTGATGATCATAATTATGGATTTGCCCAATCAAAATCCCGATCCCATCTATTCCGATGATGGAGCCAAGAGGTGACTACTGTCAAGGGTTAAAGGACCGCGATAAGGAAGCATCTTTTGCTTGGGTCTCTTTGAATTTCTTTACTTCTTTCACTAGTATTTAGAAACCAGTTTATTTAAAAACATGGTAACTAGATTGACGAGGTCCAATAGACGGTAGCTCTTTGTAAACCACAAGTACTTAGCTTGATCTGGTTAGTTTAAAGCTGACCCGACATCATAGTTGTACAAGAGCTTGGCTGGTCCTTTTTTAACCGACTCAAAAAAAGGAGGTTCTGAGTTTGACCTGTTAGTAGGTGTGTATGTATATGAAGATTTTTAGCTATTATTAGACAAATATAATATATGTTAAGTTGTGTTACTAGTTAAATAAGTAATTTTAAACCTGCCTTCCACCACCTCAAGAAAGTAACACTTCTGCCTACACTTTTCAATTTAACATGTGATGTCTTTATCAACATGACACATTCTACATCAAACCGTGTCCTTATGCCTCATCAATGAGTTAACGTCGCCGACTTATCGATAATTTTATGAGTCATGGACAAAACTGATTTAACTGAGGTGATATATGAATCATTAGGTATACTATACCTGTGAACTTAACACAAGTGCGGATTTTTTATTAGAATATAAGAATAGACCGCCTTTGAAAGGTTTGACTCTAAAATAAGTGGTCTTCATCTTCTAATCTTCTGGTTTGTCTTGGAAAAAGTTTAGGCAACGAAATTCAGGAAAGCTATGGATAATATGGGTGGAGAAGAGTAACAGGAATCGAATGAATGCGAAGGGCAAGATACAGTTCTGAGGGGTATCAGTAAAGAGAGGCCCAAGGCCTATTCAATTACCATGTCGGCTTGAAATCTCACCTGGCTAAACCAAACTTTTTGTAGTTCTGGCTATCTAGATCTACATATCCCATTTTGATTGGAAAAGCTATCAATCAAAGATTCAGTCCATCCTGGTTCACTGCTGGACATAGGTCTTCCGTAAGTTGCTCCACAACATCGGTCCGAAAAACTATATCCTAAAGTATCCCATCCTTGCAATGGAGGAAAATGTTCCAAAAATCATCAGTTCAAAGGCCTTCACTCCAAGAAATCAAATATTAATACAAATGTAATATAAACAATGAACAAACAAATCCTTTTGAATCACAATCGGAGGAAGACCTGACGGACAATTGTATGCTAAACAGTGACGTTCAGACAGCCTATAATGTTTGGCTGTAACTGTCCCATTGCAAAGGCTTGCTAAAGAGAATCCATCAAACTTGGATACAAGGTCACAAATTAAAACGCGGTGGGGTGCCATTGAAAATGATAATAACGATCCTGAATAATGAAGGTGACAAAAGTTTCAAAAAATATCGATATTCAGTCATTGGTGCTACAGTCATCAATTTGATGAGTCAGTAATTATTTTCGCTTATATTTTCTTGAATGTAATGGTAGCCTTGCGGTTCTATGCACGGATTTGTATGCACGAGGTGCGGGTTCTATCCTAACGCAGGCAAAATACTAATGTGATGTTTTCAGAGTTATGTGTATTTTCTTAAATCTATGATTTAAGAAAATACATGTACTTGACTTACAAAGGTCAAGGAAAACAATGTAAGGAATCTCAAAAATTTGGAATCTGAAATCTCCAACCCGCAGTGAGCTAGCGTGGTTATCAATGCTCAAAACCTTTCCTATACGGACAGAAGCCTGCTCCTTACAGAGGCACGCATATAGGCTGGTATTTTTATTTCTTAAGCCTTAACAAGCAAATTGTTCTAAAATCCATCCAGAACATATGTTTGTCTCGAGTCTGAATTTCACTTGTCCGGTATTTTCATCAGTAATATGACACATCTTTAGCTGTGCTATTACGCTTTTACAACTACAAATACTTAGATAGGTAATCCTATTATACATTTTGACGCTGAAATTGTAATTTCTCTTTTAATGCTTAAAAGTATTCGCTCTTTCATTCTATTAGTCATCGGAACTGTCGTTTGAGTTGCAGTAGTTTTATGTGTTGACTGTCAATCAAGCGGTCGTTGCATTGTAATAAATTCTACAGATATTAATAATAAGTCTTTTTATACAGGATGTTCAGGTTTTGTATTTAATATTAACAACATTGTTGGTGTAGCAGTGATAGTCGTTTTGTCGTTCGAGAGCCAAGTCAAAGGTCGCAGGTTCGAATCCTAACACGGACTTGTCTTTTTTAATTAATTTGCCTAAAGCATATTAACTATCCTCTACTAAACGATCGAGTGGTTGAGTTCAGTACAAGCAAGTGCTTGTCCTGTGTGACATTGTCGGGGATTTGTGAAACTCCCCGAGGCACAATGATTAAAAGTCATAGAGCGGAACAGATTATTAAAAGAATAATTACATAAAGGCTATGCCCATGCTATCCCTTATGTATTTCTTGACGCTTTTGTAAACAATTGTATTTTTTGTAGTACCTACATAACGTACATAGAAAAATAGAAATAATTTTAACAAAGTTAATAAACAAATTGACAATTTGCAAAAGTAATATAGACACAAAGTTATTTGTTCAGACGAAAACACTTACATTTACAGCACTTTTTATTCATGTGCGCGTTATACCCGGCGCATCTAACCTTGTGACCTTTAAAGGTTACTTTTGAGGTCAACAAAAGTCCTTTGAGAGCTTCCAGAAAATTGTATTTATAAATTATGACGTCACTCGCCCGGGCAAGGTAACGGTTAACCTTTGCTTAGCTACCCTTTGGAGGTCATAACTGTAACATCTAATGGATTAAAGTAAACAGGATTATAGAATACTAGCTTTTCCAAGGGAACTCTTCAAAAGTCCGGGATAAAAACTATCCTATGTTCTTTCTCAAGGTCAACTCTATGTCTGTACCCAATTTCATTAAAATCAGTTCAGTGGTTTAGACGTGAAAGCGTAACAGACAGACAGAGTTACTTTTGCATTTAGATTATAAGTAGAGATAGGGATGATTTTTTTTAACGTTCTTCTTAATATCTTTGTTTAATTCATTGTCCTTGAAATGAGCAAAGCATACTAGATCGATTGTGTGGAGGTAGCTGAATCCTTGGATAAACACGTCGTCTACATTTCCCGATTTCGTATAGGGAGGGTTACGTTATTGTAGGCCGGCAAAGCAACAAGCGACAGCTAGTATACAATTAAACTGAACTGAAATTAATTAATAAACTTTGCTTAAGTTTTTTGACTGTATGACCTTTTTGTGTTACGCGCGGAACCCCCAATTGAAGCCTATTCTCCATAATTCCACATAGGCTGCCTCGCCAAATCTAATTAAAACCGTGAAAGCGTTTACAGAGCCAAGCTGTTAAAATAAACAAAAACCTTCTGTATTAATAAATATAAACATAGAATAAAAATACCCACGTACAAGCAAGTATTTCTTACATTATTTATAACTAAAATTAACGCTAAATGTGCACATTTATTCTCTTGACACAGAAATTAAAACACCCTCTATTAATGACTGTTGAGTGTTTATTCATTGGAAACAATTAAACGCTTGCAGATAATGAATAAAGGTCAATTCACACATTTTGTATATACAGCCGAGTTCATTAATATATTAGTACTGTCAAGGATCCAAATTAAAATTATTGTAAGCATTGGAAACATTTTTGAAGCTAAACAGACTAAAAATATGAAATCGGCCCCGGCTGTTATTTACACATCTTTAACAGTGGTTAAGGGTAGTCAAAAGCTAGAAATTCTGAGAACCAGTCTTAATTAAGGGGTAGCGTCTTGCCCTGATTCGGGATTGAGGAGGACAGATGGGCAGTCGCTTCTTGTAAAACACTGGTACTTATCTGCACCCGGTTAGACTGGTGGCCGATCTCAACATGGTTGGTAAATGGCTAGGATGTTAAATATGAAATATATTTTTTTCTTTTTTTCTTTAAAAAAAGTCTCCCGCACTAAGGGATTTAACCCTTGCACAAAGGTACCCAGACCAAGTATAAGCATTCGTCGATCCCACAAAGGTTGTCTTACGCGGGTGCAAACCTGCAACACGACGCGCACACTGCTTTTGGCTTGGTGACCTCAACCACTTGGCTATCCGTGCAGGTTAGCTTTCATTTAAATGCAACCAATAATGCTGAATTTGTTTAAATTAATTGCAAATTCTTTATTCCCAGTACTCACTCAAATCTAATGAGTGAACATAATGATGTATAGAAATTGTTTCCTCTAAAGTGAGAAATTTCTCACGGTAGACAGGCTGCGTGATAATTTCACACTTCATTGATGATTTTTAATATGTTCCCTAATTAGCCAGGTCAAGGTTATTCTAATAAGAATTGTGTTTGAGCCTTCATAGTGAAAACAAAAGAAATGAATTTAAAAAAGAAGCTGTTTTTGAAAATCAAATAGAAGACGTGGTTATTGGTTTAGACCTTCGAAAAAACAAATCTATGAACTACACGTTGTGTTAGCAAGGCCATAGCTTGTCGTGTCATGCCAAAACCAAACAAAAGTGATCTCTCACTTTCCATTTTATATAATCTAGATGCGTTCACCACTTAGAACAACACTCATAATAATAAAACTGGAGACGGTTTTGTTTGAATACGTTAAATCGATGTAAACCACGAAAGTTTCACATTAAAAACTCCAATTTTTTTTCAAAGATTTCATCCGACTTCACGAAGGAGTAAGTTCTCAATTCGTCAGTTTTCTACAAGCTCTTTTTAGTCTACCGAGAGATGTATTATGATTTTAAGCAGCTCTTCATCTTTCACAGAATTGAACTGTCAAATTCAGTCAACATTAGCGCTTGGAGTAATGTAACTTGTCTCAAAGCCCAGACAACTGCCATCGCAGGCAAAAACACGAAAGAAAAAAGACAAAAATATAACATTGGCGCCACGTTAAGTGCCTACCATGTGGCATCAATTCCAAACCTAACCTCACAGGACTTCAGCTCTGTCAATGTATGCAAAATGATTCATTAAAATTCTTGTGCTGCGTTCGAATCGTGTATCTTCAAGCGCACATGTCCTTGGGTAGGCAGATGTGTAAGTTCAGTTTCCTTGTAGCATTGATTTCGATCATAGGAAATTTTGATGATGTATTTGATGGATTTTTCTTATTTTGTGACATTCGTAATTTCTGCTATTCTATTCTGGCATTAATACTGTATGTGTGTTTGCAGTTTAAGTTTATCAATGTAAGAGATATACCTATATATTCGTGTTGATTTAGCTTCTTACATATTTCTTTATCTTTTGCTGTCTTTAGGTATCCTTCTATTTTTGTTCCTCTAACATAAAACTATATATAAACTGTAAATTAGTAGCTGTCTCTCTCTCAAATTAATTCGCCGATTAAAGCAATATTTGTAAGCATATGTGCTAAGCACTTTATACTTTGAGTCATAGATTCATTGATCATTGATATTTACTTCCATATTTTAGTTTAATATCTTAATCGATTGCATTTTATTTTTCATCAATTTATTTATTAAATCTTTAAAAAATTCGAAGTCCTATACAAAATTGACTGTTCAAGAAACAAATATGTAGAAAAGATATCACTTTTCAGCAAGTCTCAAGGATTTGTCATCCTTTATTTATTCATAGTGATTTCTAAAGCTAATACGGTGCTAATACTTAACCAAATAGGTGCCATATAGTATAGAAAGCAAAGTCTCGTAAAATACATAATCCCATTTCGATGCCGTCATCACACATTGAGAGATTTTCAAGGTAAAAGTTGTTTCTACATCTATTTACTTTCCAGAGTGGATGTTTTCTATTTAGCATGCAGCTGATGTATACCTACCGGATAAGAATAAACTATTCATGTTACTCATTGATTTTATTTGTATATATTATTGTGAAATATGGGAACGAATCTCTGAGACAAGTATTGGTGCTTTTTGAAAGACAGCGTGCTGCGGGGGGGTTTTTTGGGCCGTTTCTTCTTCCTCTGCAAAAGCACTTGTAGTGGATTAGTTAAGGTACTTAAAAAAGGTAATCAATCTTGCAATACCAACTATTATGATTGATGTGAATGTAAGTTTGTTTTGTTAAACTTTTAAGTGGAAAGTACCTACTAAACCGATCGTCACAAACCTTTGTATACATTTTTACTCAAATTAAAGAAAAGGTTATGCTTTAAAGCGACACCTCACGCGGGCGAATTCGCGGGCGACTGCTAGTAGAGAATATAAATCCTTATGTGTCTTTTTATACAAAAACAATTATATTACTTCAGGTCTGGCTTTAGGAAAAATTATTTCTCTTGAAATTGAAAGCCGACTTTCACCTATTTTGGATAAAAAACGCAGAGCGATAAATAAATGTTACAGGCTTAATTTCACTACCCCCGATTCGAGAGTTATTTCGGCATCATTAAAAAAATATATGTACCTAACTTAACTTTGTGTTACCAATTGTGAACAGTAGTATTTGCAAGATCTCACCGATTGACCCGTAATGACTAATGTTTTAATGTTATGACTGAACCGATGTTGCACTAGCATAATATTTATCTTTTTATCTGCAAGAGAATCGCCTTGTTTTTGTACAACCAATGAGGTGATATGTCAGAAAAACTGTTATATTGCACTGGTTTGTAGAGTTAAGTTAGTAATCGACGTATCATGGAATTCAATACTTGTTTCGGGGGTTTCACTTAAACTCGAGCAATCAGGACAAACATTTGCGGATCACACAAATGCTTGTCTGTCCCACAAAGGGATGGAAACCACGACACTTCGCGCTCAGTGTGCTTTTCATCTTGACCTCCACCACTCGCCTATACGTGCACTTGTTCCCTTAGCTTTAAGTGTAGAAAATCAATTAATTAACTTAGCCTATTGCTGTCCACTGCTGGACCTAGGCCTACCCCAAGTTCTACCTTCCGTTTACAGTCGGGATCATCTAGTTTTTTCATCAGTAATTTAGAAGAGGGCTTAAGAACAACTTGATACAAAAGTGCTTTAGACATGGATCTAATTGAAGCTACAATATTAATACAATATCTGTCCTGGTGACAGACGGACTGAGAGCGCAGCCTTATTAATTGGGTACCGTTTTACTCTTTTTGTACGGAACTCTTAAAAGACCAGATTATTTTGTTACTTCTGAAATACGTTATTTAAATTCTGGCTAACACAACTTTTGATTTAATTTTGAACTAAAAATCAACAAGTAATCTATTCATTCGTTGAAAGCTGTGTGTATGTATGTATGTATTCCACATATGAAACTCGAATCTTGCTGGCAAGAGTCATACATACTTCACCTTGTACAGTTAAATCAATGATCGCGAATCTCTTTACGATAATGATATGTAAATCATTACTGCTATCCATATTCACAGTGCCAGCCCTGTTCTTTTTTGCTTAACATGTCTGAGAAACTTTCATTGATTACTCTAAACTTTCACCGCAAAAGTTGTATTCATGATCACGAGTAATGAGATAACAAACTTTTTGTTGGTTAAAGAAGACTGAAACGTTAAATTTAATTATGTGTGCCCAGAACTATCTATAACATATATATAAAACTATGAAGCTGTTACGTTGACTTTAGTTTACAGCGCGCAGTGGTTCCCGTTTCCGTGAGAATTCCGGGATAAAAATATCCATCACCTACCCCTAAAGTCAAAAACCGCTATGCTCATATTTCTTCATTTTAAATAAACAATATGAACCTAATTTCAAAGCTGCATTGCATTCCAAAAAAAAGTTTCATATAAACTAACCCCTCATTACCTCCCCCTACTCCATTAATACTTTTTTCCAGTTAAAAAGTAGCAGCAGATTTAAGTGTTTGTTTGTTATATTAAAATAACCAAAAATTATACATGAATACGAAATATAAATAAAACTATCCTGCAAGTTAAATCTAAAACTCCGTACACAAACTTACATAAGATTTCAGTTCTTTAGCAATTACGCAACGGAACTTTCATGCTTGCCAAATAAAACTTGCACCTTACTTATTTTGCTTTGGCAACCCTGTTTGGCGCCATAACATGTATTTTGGCTGGCAACATTAACTTTCACTGATGTAAGCGAATTTTTGTCGCAAGGTCATTCTGTATTCAAAAGTAAAAGTTTAACTTAACGTTCCGTTTAATTAATTTTGCAAGTTGTGTTTTTATTGGATCTCGAAAGTTTCTAGAGCTTTTTATGTGTTTAAACAAAAGCTTTAAATACTTGGGTTAATTAAGGAGACGACTACCTAAACATGAAACAACTTTTTACTATGTAACTCAGATTGTTGCAAGGCATTGCCATACACCGACACAAAAACGCGGATGACGAAGCACGGCGGTTCAGGCTTAGTCAGTAAGAGTCTAACACAATTCGTCTCCTCCCCTGAAGGAGCGGGTATACATGAGGATTCCCGAGCCTTGCCAAAAAAATGTAACGCATATTGTAAAAAAAATAGATTTAGATTACATTATTTCATCTATAAGGGAAGCGCCTGTTGCCAGGTTGATATTTATGAGGTACTTAAACAAACGAAATCCAAGTAGATACAGCCATTTTAACTTAAGGAAACAGTGGTTGACGATGTCACGATACAAGACGTCACACATAACGAAAGAAAGCGTTAAGTCATATGACATTTTAAATAGATACCGTTTATGTTAAACACAGCTGTTCCAAATAGATATATGTATATATTAATAGCTGTAGTTACTACAAGATGATAAACAGACATTAAAGCCTTCTTAGACATTGCACGCATTAATAAACGGACTATACTAGAATGACTTTCCTTTTCGACAAATGATGTGACTTTGACTGTTCACTTTAATATGTTGGAATGATTCGCCAGTGTTAGTGCTCGGAGTAATGTAACTACAGAGAAGGAATATATCTTCGGGATTGTTACACAGCGTATTAAATACGGACAATACGGAAAAGTGCTACTTTAGCACTTTTTGAAGGTGAGATTGCTTCGAGAGAAGAAACGGCGCAACAGACTGCCCAGCACGCTGTCTTTTTGTTTATAATATGGAATACAAAGTCAACTGCAAGCAGCACCCGTTCACCAGTATTTTCGGTATTTTTCGCACCGTCTAAATCAGCTTTAATGCTGCATACAAATATGTTTCTGACTCATGACTAGAACCTCTGACGTTGTATGACAAATGACATTTTTTACTCTGACTCATCGTTTAGCACTCGCGTTAAAATACCCGAATTAAAAACTAAGTATTTTATGAGGGTACGTCAATAAAAATGCAGACGCTGTTTATTTTATGCAAATAATTAAACTCAAGTGTCTCTTTGTGATGTCTAAATAATGTTTTTTAAAGTCACACATTTACTGCTTTATGCTAATAAATGTTTGACTTTATGTTTTGGTGATGTAGGTTTTAATTAAATCTCAAAAATGATCATTATTTTTAGAATTTCATATTTAAACTGTCTGTCCGCTCGTCACCAGGCTGTATGTCATGAACCGTGAAAGACAGACGGTTCAAATTTTTATAGATGTGTCTCGAACCTATTCAAACCTACGACCTTCGAATTGGCAGTCCAATGCTCATATAAAACATGTTTTATTAAGTAGTCGTATTATTCTTATATACATACATACATTTAGATAAGATGTCAATGCACTTATGTGGTATAATAATATTACATTTTATCATTCGTTTTGAACTGAAGATTACCTACTTACAACATACTTAGGAGCGTAAGGAAAGTACTTATCTTTTGTGGTTTTCTAGATATGAAAGAAATTTAGTCTTATACTATACTACTAGCTGATGCCAGCGGCTCCGCCAGCTACAAATAAAAATGATCGTACGGGAACACAAAACCGGGATAAAAACTAACCCATGTGTTGATCCATGTTATAAACTATCCTTATCTATACTATAAATTTGTCCAGTAATAGTCCGTGGACCAAATAGCTGTCATTAGGTCTCACCAAACTCCCGAAACCACGCATGTGAGCAAAGAGCGACAACCACCTACAGTTGGGTAGCCCCTTTTTCAAAAACTCTCAGTTTATGTTTGATTTTTGACTGCTCAACCTGTCGTCGTGGGTACAATTCCCATCCTGGACAAATGTTTGTCATGAGCACGCTCATTTCTTCTGGCTCTGGGTGTCATTTTACACATGTAATAATATGCAAGAATATATAAGTATTTTTACAAGCTTAGCTTGAGACTAGATGGTGTTGTGTGAAAGTTGTGGAATATTATTACTATTATTATTTGAAATGATGTCATAATCTTGAAACTGTAAAGTGGAGCATTCAGAACCGAATTCTCACGAGATATTTATCCGTCGTTATCAGCACTATCACTCGCGTGTTTATCTTAGATATACGTAAGTGGGATTTTTGCCAGTTATTCTAGCACTGTGCTTTTTATGTAGCTGTTGAGATGAAATTGAAAAATGAATCATTTTACAACAATATGTGTTATGGGACTCAAATATAAGACGGCAAGTGGAGGAAATCCATTATGAAGCTAAATAGGTTGTTTGTTGGTTTGATCGCACCAATCTCAGAAACTACAATTCCAATTACTATATTTACTTAAAAGACGACTCTTTCATTAAGGATTTTATTTCTTGCAGAGATATTCACAGGCATTCAAGTCACATGCCCAAGGACAGCCAGACCCAGGACAAGCATTCGTAGATCACAAAAATGCTTGTCCTACACGAGGATAGAACTCGCGACGCGTTACGCTTAGTGGTCTTGGCGTCCTATTTATTAAGGAAGGAAACAGGGGCATATATCACGCTATGATTAATGGAGGAAAGGACAGAGCAATAATGAAATATGAAACATAAACTGCACGAAATCTGGCTTTCTGTCAAGTCAACGCGTTCACATCACCTACTGAGACACTGGGTTCACATAACTAACAAGATAAAACGACAAAGAAGAAAATCTATAATCTAAATATCTCATTGTTATTAATAATACCGTCTTTCCCATCTTAAATAAGTAAGCTACAGAGTTCACTAGCTTTTCGCGCGCGGCTTCGCCCGCGTCGAGGTCGGTTATATCGCGTAAACCAAGAGAACTCTTCAAAAGTCCGGGATAAAAATCGGGGATAAAAACTATCCTATGTTCTTTCTCAAGGTCAAGTCTATCTCTGTACTAAATTTCATTAAAATCGGTTCGGTGGTTTAGACGTGAAAGCGTAACAGACAGACAGACAGAGTTACTTTCGCATATATAATATTAGTAAGGAGTAAAATTATAATGAAACATGACTCAGATCGCTGCACACAGTTTTGCGGTATTCGTCATCTCCATATGGTCTGATTTTCTTTTTTTTTTGACACATCTGCTGGTGTACGGTTAGCAGCAATTCGAAGAATGAACTCAGATTTTTCAAAGTACAGAAATATTCAGCGATTTTTATAATAACTAGTAATTCCTTTGTGCTGTGGTGGTACAATAAATTTCTGGGTTATCAAATCCAGTTGATTCATTTCGATTGAAATAAAACTAAACTTTTAATATATTAAGTTTAACTTACTAAATATTATTTAGTAAGTTAAATTAATACTTAGAAATCAATATTATTAAGTCCCACATCAAGAAACCTTAGACATTCCATACATGATCAGCTGATTCCAATTTCGTATGATGAATAAAATGTTTTGAGGGACTACCTACTTTTTGTAATAGAAGTTTTTTATGTCTATCGAGAGATCGTCGATACGGTATTCCATAAATAAGAATCAGTTTTAAACGTGTAGTCTATAGTGTCAAATTTAAATAAAACAACTGCTCACCGCGTATATCAGCATGTTTTCGTTCCGTTATCTTCCTAAACCCGCGTTACATCCATCTTGATAAATATAATCATTTTCAACTATAATCCCTCGGAAAATAAAATAATCCGATTGATTTTATTCGTAGAAAGACTGGTTTACCTTAAATTACTAATTAAATATTTTGAGAACTTAATTTCATCCAATGTTTATGAATTATGCTACGAGTAAGACATTGCCGACAAGACAAGGTGAAAGAAAACATCGTCAATATACAAAACAGATTGATCGATTTCAATTTAATTTGTTTTGAATTAAACGTGAATTATGTCCGAGTGTTCTTAGGCACGTTTGATAAAAATTGAGCCATTTTAAAGACGTGGGAGTAAAGTGGGGGAAAATTACCACATCTCTGCTTGCAAATACACTCGAGTGGGGACTGAAAAGAAAGCGCACTGAAATAGCATACCCTTAATTAGGTGGGTTCTTAGCTTTGTTTGATAATAAATTTTGTGGTGGGAAGGAATATGGGAATCTGATTGTCAAGTGAGCGAATCAAGAACTATATCATAGATTTTGCAATTCTGCTAAAGATGTTTTGTGATGTGGGTTATTGCCGGGATTTTTTCATCTTGTTTCAAAAAAGAATTTCAGTCCCGTACATTTGAGCATTCCGATCAGTGTCAACGCTTGTCAAAATTAATTGAAATGCTAATTTGTCCCGCGAATCTTCATCTTCCTCATTCTTAAATCTATGTATGTTTAAGTAATATATTTCATGTATTTGTATTATTCATTTAAATGGGTAGATTTACATTATTCACAGTGTGTATGTATAATATTATGAATATGTAGTGTATTTTATCTCGGTTTACGTTGACTTTTATTTTGTACACCTACTTCTTGATATCTCTGCATCACCGTTTGGTTGACTGGTAGAGAATGCCTCGGGCATTAAGTCCACCATTGTACATGAATTGTATACGAAACAAGCTGTTGCCCGCGACTTCGTCCGCGTTGTTAGAAGATATAAGTTGGGAATTTTTGAACGGAATCCCTCGAAGATGAATATTCCCTGTTTTTTTCCACATTTTCCATTGTATCTTCGCTCCTATTAGTCGCAGCGTGATTGTATATAGCCTAAAACCTTCCTCAATGAATGATCCATTCAACACAAAACACATTTTTCAATTTAAATTACAAACAAACTCTTCAGCTTTATATTTTATTAGTGTAGATGTAAATAAATAAAATATAACTTACCTAGAGTCGTTTTATTTGGCCATTGATAGAAGATTCGCTTTGTTATTTCATTTGAGTAATTACGAGTAAAACCATTACGATTGCAAACAGCCAGTTAAATCAGACGCATTGCGTTGTTAAGAAGATTAGTTTGTATGGTTTCCAGACAAGTACAATATTAAACACGTGGTTAGAATCGTGATGAGGCTAGTCTTTCGCAATTGTTAAAACAATCGTTGCTCTATACTCGAAAAAGCATTTATCGAACACACAAATAATTGTTCGATAAGTAATAATAATATTGTGCGGGGATCGAACCCGCGACACGACGCGCGTTGTTTGGCGTGGTGACCTCAACCACTCGGCTAGCCGTACAGTCAAATCTCTGCTATACGCCGTAGAGTGGCGTAGAACAAGAACAACTGAAGCATTTATACAATACACCTTTTCTTTCAAGATGGAAAATTATCTAAAGACTCCTGGGTAACGGACTTTTATTGACGAAAACTTTTATTTACCGGGGCCACGGTGACCCTTTCGGACAATCCTCCGGGTCACGGCCTCACGAAAGCATTGGTAGATACATATTTGACAGGATCTGACATTCAGGCACAGATTTGAATGATCACACGCCTATCCTATTGTCACAAAATTTAAACACATGCAATGCCAGAAAATAAAACCTTTTTTCAAGTTCTTGGGGTTGGTCGTTACTAGTGGATTTGAAAACTGATTTAATTTGGATACTAAAGTTCTTCCATTTACTCTTAAAATAATAATTACGCCTTGGAGAAGATCTATACCGTCTTACTTCCGTAACGGCAGCAATCCAAGCTTAAGATTTGATGAAAAAAGAAGGTTCTTAGTTGGACCTTTTTGTGTGTATGTGTGTCCGCAATTATCTCGCGTTTGGCTGTAGCAATTTGGATGCGGTTTTCCGAAAAGTATTTATTTAACTTAGAATACTAACTGTAGAATATTTGTTGTAGTTGTAGCATGTAGTTAAATGTATGTATTGTCTTTTCAGTTAAGTTACAACAATGATAACTGCAGTGAACGAGTTTTTAGATGACCTTCGGTGAGTCAGTGTTACGTGACTAAACTGGGTTGACTAACACTAATCTTAACTAACTTTTGGTTCAACTAACTGCACTAATACCTATGCACTATTAACCTTTAACAAATAACCATTGATATACAAATTATAAACAAATTATGTACTAGAATAGGTATACGCGGTAACTTAAGGCACTAAAGGATATCTTTGACTGCCCTCTTGGTCTGGTAGTTAGTGGCCCTGACTGCTATACCGGAGGTCGTGGGTTCGATTCCCACCCAGGGCAAATGCTTGAGTGATGAGCACGATCATTCGTTACTTAAAACGGGGCCAAAGGGGGAGCAAAAATCCATTATTTCTTATAGGAAATCGTGAGCAAACTAATATCCATAGAAAATACGTTTAGCGCATTCTTAGCACATATTACATAATTCAGCGCTAAAAGAGTTGGCCTTGAATCTGTTATAGCTGTTTTGCATTCCGATAAGGCTTGAATTCAACGCTATGACTGATAATGCTTAAACCTTCTATAGATGTAAAGAGGCCTGTGCCCAGCAGTCTGATATTCATAGGCCGAGTCAAATGGAGCATGGAATTTATTAGGTTTCTTGCCGGTTCTTCTCCATAAGAATTACATTTTAGAACCGTGCACCTAGAGACATTACTGTAAAGTGTAATGTTCTAAAAGTGCGTGACAAACTACCTAAGGATATAAAACCTTTTACTCCGACAGAAAAAGATTTAATCTTCTAGAATGTATGTACAGACATACATTCTAGAAGATGAAGTTCCCACATTTTGCCAAAATAACAGTATTTTGGCAAGATTGGGAACTTACCACCAATTCACCAATCCAAAGGAATATTGTTGCAATTATAGAAGCTAGATGACGTATATTATTACACGTAGTTGTCACAGACAGCTGTAATAGTTTTACTTAAAGGGGTGATGTAAAACGCTTTGAGTTTAAACGGGTAGGTAGATATCAATAGTTTCGTCTCAATGCAGCCCTCATCCTCCCACCGATGCCGAACGGAGCATGCGCAAGCGATCCCGCGGTGCAGGCAAAAGCAAGAATATTATCGACAGTGATTACCTAACATGTAAAGGAAACAGCGTAAATTTTGGGATATCCTCGTGCGAAGATACTTTAGATTTGGACTGATTATTAAAATTTGTAGTTTTGGCTTCATTTGGGGATGAGTCCGAAATATCAATTTGCGTGTTGTAATAATCGCTTCCTCTTCTTTCTAACCTGAGTCACGTTTTATAGTTAGCTGAAATTGCTCCTGGATGAATGAATGTCATTAGATTTTTAATCCCGATTTCTGAGGTTGAATTATAAATGTTCATATGTAAATTCAAGTTATCAGCTACAGGCCTGGTGGTCTGCCATTAGCGCTGATGATAATACCAGTTATTAATATTATTTTAATTACGTTCAATATCTTAATACGTTAGGCTATAAAATCCAAATTCGATTAGACTAGTTAAGTCATAAAACGGATACTTTATAGAACTTTTGTTAGAATATTCATATATTATATGTATAGAGATCTCACAACTTCATCCTAGATTATTAGATCGATCCGAAGACATAGCCGACAAATCAATTGTTGTCCGTTGATTTTCCATTGTATTTTCAAGTATTAAGTGTATTTATTACTCTAGGAATGTTGTTGATACATAAATAAATAACCAAAAAACGTTTCAACTTGACACGGGTCATATATTCGGTATTAAAACCATAACGCTTGGCTATAATCTACTGTATTGCATTTCACATGTTTGCACGGCTTGCAATGACGTGTCAAACGAGAAATTTCGTATGTTAAGTGCTATTGACCCGCCGTCCTTCAAACCAGATATCAGTACGATTGCTTATGTTTATGTGAATGGAAAATGGTCAACGCCTTAGCTGTTCTCCAGTTTTATAATATTTGTTTTAACTTTATTAGTTAACATGGATAAGATGATAGTGATAATAATTGATTGCGGTTTCGTACCCAAAGTGTAAAACGATTTCATCTGGGCCCCGATTCTGCTATTTTACAATGACCGATGAATGAATGGCAGTTGGATTAAATTTGAAATTATCCCTATTCTCTTAAGCATTTTGCCAATACAATAATTGAAAGTTAATTGTATTGACCTTGAGTATACCGTCCTGCACGGAATTTCCAAATATTGTGTACAAAAATGTATAACAGAATACGAAAAGTGTTATTTTAAGCCATTCATCGGCTATTGTAAATAGCAGAATTGGGGTCCAGGCCGTATATCACTTACCGTAATAGCGAGAGATTCGAAATTTTGATTGAATATGTAATTCTTTTGCCGCTTTAACGACAAATAATGAATAAAAAACATCGGTGATAAGCAACGAATGGGACGGAGATTTTGATGGGTCACCATTTTTTTGTGCTAATATTTATTTTTTTATTTAATACATCATGTAAGGCTTATAGCTAAATACAATTCTAATAAAAAACAGTTTGTGCAATAGTGAGCCAATTACAAGCCTTCGCTTATTATTATGCGTATTGAAAGAATTTTAGACTTATGCATCGTATTGCCGCTGTCACACTAGTTAAAAATGGATCAAGATCGTGCTCCTTACATAATTTGTTAAAGATTCTACTTGCACGTACAACACAAATATTTTGCCCATAGTTTGTTATGGTGTTTGGTGGGTTGAAACGAACCGATATGTTTATTTTAGCCTATTTGCATCCTTTGAGTTAATAAATGAATATGTATTAATGACATAAGTGAATAAAAAGACGTATCTTTAACAAAATTCGTATTGTACCATTAAAAGGGTCAAACTAAAACTTAATAAACTTACACTGCCAGTACCGAACAAGACTACCATCAAACTATTGGCATTACAAGAGAGACAGAATACATTGCAAATAGCGGCATCCCACTTCTACAATAGGGTGACATTTTCATAGTATGCAAGCTAAAGAATCTTTTACAAAATCATCTTCGCTCATTGTTAATGCAAACCTCTTGAATAGAAACAACTAATTAACACCATTCGTTATGTCAAGTAGTATAATTGTTCTTGAAGCGCCATTTTGTATTGTTGGCTGTATATGTAGTTACCTTTGTCGCGAGATATGTAGCATTGTTAAATTGTTATGTAATTCTGATTCTGCTATTTTTGGAAGAAATATAATTTTCATCATGACTGTGTTTTTTTATAAATTCTTGAAATGAGATTTTTTATCGTGTGATGAATTAGAAATTAATGAAATTATATTAGTTGGGAAAGTCCGATCAAGTGGAGTCGGACTTTGTAACTAAGGCTGTTGTACCGTGCTTCATTTATTTAGGTACCTAATTTCAATCAAATAGGTATACATTCTTACAATAGAGAATCCACGTCTGAATATGTCATTTTATACAAACACATATTAAATAAATAAACGAACAAAATTTGATTTCGTATTCTTAGTTTTTTAACTAAAAGCCTTATGGAATCCAGATAATGCTAGGTTCCCAAATAGATTCCGGTCATCGACACTAATATTATTAAAAGAAATCTTTAGAAATTTTGAAATCTGAAATTTTGCTGTCTGCTCATGATGAACCGGTATCGTTTTGCCCAGGTAACTGGGTTGAGGAGGTCAGATAGGCGGTCGCTCCTTGTAAAACACTGGTACTTAGCTGCTCCCTGTTAGACTGGAAGCCGACCCCAACAAAGTTTGGAAAAGGCTAGGATGATGATGATGCATATATGAACTCAGAAAACAAACTAGTCTTGGACTATTATAAATTAAAAGTCATCGAGATTGTACAATTCAGACAATACTTCAAAGAAACGAGAGAAATCATTCACCTAGCCTTTAGATATTGTATTTATGTATCTTTAGATTTATATGATAAAAGATTACATTTGAAATGATGAAATATAGTTGTACGGTGCCCTGATACTAGATACCTTTATCAACTGATAAATATCAGTGTATCTATAGACTTTGTGCGGTGTGGTACTGTGTTATAGTATTTGATACGGTGAGTGGATGTGATAGGAAAGTTTCCCTTTTTTTATTAAACTTACCTTAGTGACGTTCTAAAGTGTCAATTTTTTACTACATTTCATTAGACAAGGGTTGCCAAACCTAATAGATGGGCTGACCATCCTGTGATGCCGGGCATTTATAAAAAAGACGAACATTTACTGTAGTATTGAAAGGTTTTTATACAAAATTAATGGGAATAGATTATAAATTAAAGCTTACCTGATGATAACTATAAACTTGTTAAATTCTAATAATATCGAATGCCAAGTCAGGCTGCTAACATGCGGATAAGTCGGAGACCGTTTACTTTGACCGGACATGCAATCAAAAATGGTAAAAAATAGATGCCTGTGTCCGGATATTCGGAAAGCCTATGATTTCACAAGGCTTAATGGTGATATATTGGTTAGAGTTGTTCTTGAGTAAAGCAGTGATTTGCCTCACTGTTTTGTTGATGGTTACCGGTAAATTGGCAAAAAAATCCAATTTTACTTCGAAACATCGTTGTTGAAATAATAGGTAGTCTGAATGCTATTTTTGTATGTTTAATTTCATCCACCTGCTTCTGTCGACAAAATAAATTTCGCCGAAAAATGATTTAAAGAAAAACGAAATTCCTTGTGTTGTGAGGGTTCCGCAAACATTCAAGTCACTTGCACAAAGACACCCAGACTTAGAACAGTTAGAACACGCATTCGTGGATCGTTCCAATGTGTTGAACTGCCAAGTCCAAGTCTCGTGACTTTTCGAATAGTAATAACATTTACTTTTGAAGTTTTCCATTTTAACGAGATGTCTGCTTGTTTGTCTGCCTATTGTATTTTGAAGTTTTTTCCTGATGGGGTTATTTGTTAATTTTGCTAATTTATAATCATAATAACTTTCGCGAAGCGGATTCATAATTATTTAATTAACAACATTTTATTCATGCGTATTTATCGGATAAGTAAGTTCAACTGATGATGGAGTTCGACCCATCCACAACGTCAGCTTCGGAGTTTAAGGACTTAAGTTGGGTCCGATACTAATCTGGCAATCCCGATAAATATGGTTGTGTACCCTTACTTTGACTGCACGAAACTAGTCTGACAATCCTGAAAAATACGCGTGAGTAAACCAGTATTAAAATAAATAATTATCATCGTAAATGACAACGGTCACATGAAACACCATCGGCAAAATTTCATTTTTAACGATCTAATTATCCAAGAGTTTAATACCAAAATAAATTCAATAAAACACAATAAAATCTAACTAAAACTGCGAAGGCTGAACAAGCCCTTAGCCTTATTTAAATAACTGTGTCTGATAGCATATCGTAATGATTAATGTATAGGATGGCGAGATAAGAAGATAAAACCGTGTAATACTGTAATTCATCAAAATTTTGGTAGTATCTTATAGTTATAGACTGAAATGCTGTTGACTTTTCATGCGTTAGGTATTTTAACTCAAAACAAATATATAAAAATAAAAAATAACTTATCTTTTCGCGTAGACCGATCTTAGTATCGCTCAAGAATTTTGTGATGGGCTGGTCTTTGAAAATTAATCTTGTATTTAAAAATAATAATTTATAACTTAAAAAATATAAAAACCAACCTTTTTAAATGTCACTCTGTTCGAACTTTATCAATATCGGTCCAGCCGCTTTTATAGTTGTAAATTTCAATGCATCGGGTTTGAGGCTACTAGCCTAAAAATTCACCCTGCTATCTTATCGGGAAGTGCCTCAAAATTGAATTGCAAAAATCCAACCGGAACGACATACAGACTAACAAGAAAAGTGAGGGTATAAAAACGTGGCTATTTCTTTCTAAGCAAATAAATATCTTTAGTCATTCCAATGATAAGAGGAAATTGGTCTCACCATGTAACATCATGATCATGTGCTCATAAAATGTTTCGAGGGAACATTTTTCAAAATATTGTTTACAATTATAGATTGGGTACGAAACTATTAAGGCACTCCCGAATAAACTTATCACAAAATAATCACAAATCTAATTTAAATATTATCAAATAAGATTAAATTATGAAGACTCAGATTTCTTTCACCAGTACAAAAAATATTTAACCAAATGAAGGAAAATAATGATTTATCAATAAAAGTGAATAATTGTGTTATCGAAGATATATAAATCGATAATAATAGATACGCATCGTAAATTCCTAACGATAACTTTGAAAAGCCGACAATTTGTCAAAGAAAATTAATTTGAATAGTTGCATAATGTCTTGAATGAACCTTTTTTTTTAAACGACTGCCGCAGTAAGCAACTTAATCCTTGTGTCGCGGGGGGTTTCACAAACATACAAATCACATGCATAGACATCCAGACTCAGAACAAGCATTCGTTGGTCACACAAATACTCGTTCTACGCGGGGATCTATGCAGTCAATAAAAATATTTTGACCGATTTCGGCCAATAGTGCACCAAAGCGTATGCGCAATCGCAGGTTTACTCTCTTCTGGCCTGCATACGGTGAGTGATGGGTAGCTCACTGCCCGATCAGGACCAGTGTTGTGCCGGACCGCGGTCGTCTTCCACTAGCACCTCAAAGAGAGGCCAGCACGCGCTCTGGAGCCCATTAGGGCTATCTGTCGCGCGGGGGTGGGATTGCCCATAAAATTTTAGTAGTAGTTTAGTTTTAGTCATTGAATGTCTAACACTCCCTCCCACATAACCCAAAGCGGCAGTAATAATTTAATTTATTTAAACTTTCATGTACAAATTGTGGTACATAAGGCGGCTTACTTACGTACCACAATGTTTAATGTTAATGTTTCATTAATTTTTAATGATTTACCATCCGAAAAAAGGTATTCTCCCTCGGCACTGGATTCTGCTCATAATAATTTTATAAAATTTTGTTATTTCCTCGTACAGAAGTGACACCTAATATTTCAGGACATTACAAGGCTTTTTAAATACTTCTTTACACATCTTGACCCCTCAAAGGAAACAAAACAAATTACTCATTCAAAATTACAAAAAATCTATTAGTTTCACTATGAATTTTCTATTGCCGGCCTAACATGCATTATCTGTCAACTGTAGACGATACTAAATCAACATCATTATAATCGAGATCTGGCTTGCTTCAATGAATATATATTAAGTAATGCTGTAAAACGTATAAGTTTTTCATTTTATTGACCTATATTTTGCGTTGGCGAAGTTAATTACCGCGGAAAGTCGTCGATAGGTACCTTTTTTTTAGAGTTCGGTACTGAAGTATAATACCAAAGACGTTTCAAAATCAAAATCATCATCAGCCTTGAATAACCCACTGCTGGGTTGAGCCTACCTTTGTTTATACCATTCTCCCAAGTCTCTTGATCTTCGCATCCATTTTATTCCTGGTAACTTATTAACATGAGGAATTCGATCCCCGCGTAGGACAAACTTTAGTTTGATACAAGAATGCTTGTCCTTAAACCTGGGTGTCTTTGATGCGTGTGCTTCGCAATACAAGAATTGAATCATTGATTGATCAGTATGCTAGCTTACCGTGGGTTGTCGCTACCAGATCCCTTTACTTCACCGTTTATCATTGGAGTGTCGTGTGCATGTGACTTGAATTTTTGTGAAAAGTCCTGCTAGACAAGGATTAAATACTATATTCTGGGAGCCAAAAAAAATAGTAAATCCAACCACCTTTCCACTTAATACCAGATCCAAAAACGACTAAAAAGGTTTTAACAGTATCGTTTCTCCTTTCCAGCGGTGGCAGAATGGCAGAAACACCAATAGTCAGAGTTGAGCAGGGCCAGGTGCAGGGCCGCGTCGTCAACGGGCCCTCGGGGAAGGCTTTTTACAACTTTCAGGGGATCCCTTATGCTAAACCTCCACTAGGATCCCTGAGGTTTAAGGTGAGGTCTCATCTATATTTTTTTAAGAGCTGAAGAGTGGGTTATTTAAATATGCTCATAGAAGCTGTTGCCAGTACAAAATTGATAATATAAACAATACAGTTTTGTTTATATTTTTTCAAAAATTATCGTCAGGCGAATTCATTGGTGTAGAATATTGTCAATATTATTGCTTCCGCGCCGGGCCGGAGCAGAATGGTATCACGTTTTGGCGATCGAAAAGAATACATGAACCTGATTATTTAGTTCTCAAATAAAAATAATAATGCACACTTTGAAATCTCCGAAAATCCCCCACTACCTTTTTTTCTTAATTCTCAAAGTGAATGCCTGAAAATCTTGCAGAAAAAGTTCTAAGTTGGCAACAGAACAAATATTATTCATCGCGCTGTTGATAAGTATATCTTCATCTTAACTATCTTTCTGTAAACATGATAAGGAGGCATCTTAGCACGTCATAGTTATGTAAGACTGTAAAATACTGAAAATTCGTACAAAAAAATGCAAGGCAGTTCAGTAAAAGTATAAAATTCAGGCAATGTTTTGAATTTCTCCACTGTGTGTTATAAATCAATAGGTTTTGAAAATGGAGCGACATGTTTTAAGCTTATGCTACCCATGACATTTTTACTTTATCAAATGATGTAGTTTTGCGTATTCACACACTCACCACACTTACAGCCGTACAGAAAACCTTTGTCCATTAAATTAAACGGTTATTTATTACTAGGTATCGTTTAATATCTTTAAAATAAAGAAAACAATCGCAAACTCCCACAATCCCTTGAATCAGCTATTTAATATTCATTCATGCAATTGCTTATTACAGGCCCCCCAACCCCCAGAACCATGGGAAGGCATCCGCGAAGCTACCTCCGAAGGCAACCAGAGCGCACAGATAGACCCTCAATCCGGCGAGTACCTCGGAGACGAGAACTGCCTCTACCTCAACATATACACCCCCAACCTCGACGGCGCCTTCCTACCCGTCATGGTATTCATCCACGGCGGCGGATTCAGGTTTGGTTCATCCAGTAGCTCCGTCTACGGCGGAGATTATCTCGTAGAAAAAGATGTAGTCGTAGTCACTTTGAACTACAGATGCGGAGTGCTTGGGTTCTTGAGCTTGAACACCCCTGAGATCCCCGGTAACGCTGGTTTGAAGGACATAGTCCAAGCTCTGAGGTGGATCAAGAGTAATATTGAACATTTTGGAGGAAACTCTGGGAATATTACCGTTTTTGGTGAAAGCGCTGGTGGTGCAGCCGTGTCCTTGTTGACAGCTAGCCCCTTGACTAAAAACATGATCAGTAAGGCTATTGTCCAGTCGGGAACTGCTGTTAGCAATTACGTTATCCAGCAGACTCCTATAGAAAGCGCGAAAACTCTTGCGCAAGCTCTAGGATGTGAATCGAGCGATCCTGAAGAAATTCTAGACTTCTTAAATGCAACTTCAGCTCGAGACCTCGTCACAACACAAGCTAAGATCAACCCATTCGATTCCTTCCCTGAAGTACCAAATCTCTTCACTGCCGTCGTTGAGAAAGAGTTCCCAGGCGTTGAAGCGTTCATTACAGAGCCATTTATCGACTTGCTAACATCAGGTCGGGTCGCTGAAATACCAATCATGATTGGTGCGGTATCCTTAGAATTTACAACGGAACGTAGGAACGAAGATCTACAAGTTTTCATTCCTAAGGAGCTTAACATTGAGAGAAACTCGGCAGAAGCATTGGCTATTACAGAAAAAATCAAAGAGCTATACTTCAAAGGCAAGAAACACACTGATGTCGAAAGCCTGAACGAATATTTCGAGCTTTTCTCCGATTTCGCGATCAACATTGATACACACAGACACATTCAGAACTTGGTTAAAGTTAGCAACAAGCCTATTTACTTCTACCGGTTTGACTATGTTGGCGAGTTGAATTATGCCCAGAAACTTGTGAACAGCCTTGGTTTGAACCGAGCTACTCATATGGATGAGTTGGGGTATCTCTTCAAGAATGATCTTCAGCAGAATGTGACTCCGAGTAACCAGGATATTAAGACGAGGGAGCGAATGCTGAGACTCTGGACTAACTTTGCTAAGAGCGGGTGAGTTGTTTATCTTATTATAACTGGGTTTTTAGCTGTATACAGCCTCTTCTTTGTGATTCAGACTTAGAGTTGCATTATTGTTCGAAGTAGCAATAGAATCACTATCATACATGCTATTAAATACTCATAATACCATAGTAAAAGTGAAACCTCAGGACCCCACCTACAGGATTTGAACCTGCGAGGTTTAATAACGCAAATGAGTTGTGTATAAATAGTGTTACTTCTTAAATGTGTCTTACCGTCATTTTTTCATCTAGTTTTATAAGTACCGAAATAAATCCATACTTTTTGGAACTAATACAAAAGACTTCAGCCCAAATGCTGTTTTCTAATTTCAATTTTTACTCACACCATTTCTTTTTTAATTACAGTAACCCAACACCCGACGAAAACCACTACCTAACCGTCACCTGGTTGCCAGTAACCAAGGACAACCTCTACTACCTCAACATAGGCAACGAGCTCTCCTTAGCAACCAACCCTGATAAAGAGAAGATGGAATTCTGGGACGATCTCTACAGCAAGCATTACCGCGTTTGGGACCAAAAATCTAACACTCAAGTCCCCGAACCGAAAATAGTTGAAACTGTCACTGAAAGCGTGTCCGTAGTCGAATCCAGTGAATTTTCTGAGTCAAGAACAGTCATAGTCACTGAATCCAGTGAAATTATCGAATCCAGCGAGGTTACAACTGAAACTGAAGTTTCGACTAACGAAGTTGTTGAAGACGTCGCTGAAAACAACGAAGGCAATGTTGAAGTCGTTGAATACAACGTTGAAATCGTCGAGAACAATGGCAAAGTCGCTGAGGAGTCCAATGAAGTTGATAACGCCGTACATGTGGTTGAATCACCACCATCACCAGTTGCTGAAGTTACTAAGAATGGTGATGATCATTCGGTTGAGATCAACGGTGATCGTCCGAAGCCGCGTCTTTCGAACGAAATCAAAATGGTTACTCGTTCAAACGGTGCACCCAAAGATGTGATCAGAGCTAACGATCCGCCAGAAGATGATTTACCTAAAAATATTGGAGTCAACAAGTTCGTGAATTTCTTTGAGTCCCTTGGAGGCAAAAAGTAAGTTTTAAAAAACCTTTTTTGAGTATGAGGTCAATTTTTTCGTAAGCTGGTTCTTTTAGTTGACGACGTACGTATTTGAAATGTTTTTTTGCATTAAATTACATTCCATTTTGAAAAACATTATTATATCAGTTAACAGACATTTTTATAGTTGTATGAAAACATTAAAAAATCTTTAAAAAGTTTGCATATTCCATACCAAATTTTATCAATACAGTTCGAGGTATTTAAGCAAGAGGTGTCAAATATACAACCTCAAAAACTTTAACCTTAGCAAAAAAAACTTAAGGATAAAATCAAATTCACCTAAAAAAACTTGGTGAAACGAAATTAGTCTGTAGATATTAGTCACTAATCTAGTTTCTAATTTTACAGTATTTATTTGCATTCCATTTTAATTTTAAGATTGTATCAACCAACATACATATTTATAAATCATTTTGCTCAGAAGCCATTCCTGTTTTACATTCTAATAATAATTATTCTTATGTATTACTTGATAAACCATTGAAAAGTTGCAAATGACCTTGAATTCATCAAAAATGCAATTTTTTGTCTGTTAATTATCCGACCATCCCATAACCACTTTTTTGCTCGGTGAACAATTTATTTCAATTTTAAATCCCCTTTACAAGATGGCGGATTTTGAAAAAGGCTGGCAACCAACCCACAAACTCGATTTAAAGCTTACTACTATGATACCCTATGCATCTTTGAAAGAAATTATTGTCTTTGATAAATGCAAAACTAGGCCGTTTTTGTAACTTTTCAATGAACTTTAATTCGTATTCAACATCGTAATTAAATGTCACCTTTAAGTGTCATTCTATCTTTGTCAAATGGAATGTATAGACAGAGAGACATTTAAAAAGTCACTTGTCTCTGTCGCTCTTGAATACGTCTGTACTATATTCTTGGATGATTGTGTAATAACAGATGTACAGGCTGAAAGCATTACTCTTCTGATGCAGTCGGGTAATGTGTAAATGGTGGTCCAAAGGCCGAGACTGAAAGTAGGAATGTTGTTATATTACAATAAAATGGTATTTTGAAATATACTCTCATTGTAAAATATAGGTACTAGGTTGAAACTTTGGTTGGTAAATTTAAAAGCTTAAAACCTGGTAATTTGACATTCATATGTGGAAACTTGTCGCTAGCAACTTTAGTTATTTATACGAGATATTTTTAATTGTTATTATTATTATTACTAGCCTGGAATGTCCCACTGCTGGGCAAAGGCCTCCCCACTATTCTTCCACTTGTCTCTGTCATGAGCCGCGAGTGACCAGTTCGGTAAGAACGAATCCAGGAATCAATAGTAAATAAATAAATAACATGATTCGTAATTGCTCTTAGGTATTTAAAAGGCTTTGTTTACTTAATTGTGATTTAAAAAGTCTAATTGTAATTTCTGACTTAGGTTTTCGATAGTTCAATGTTTTACAGTGAGAGTAAATCCCATCAAAGATTCATTAAATTCAAGTTACATCATTGTCTTCCTAAAAGGTTGTATAAAATCCTATTATATATATGTATATACATAATATTTTAAATATCATCACACTATAATCAAAATATAATTATGTTCTGGCCTTAATTTTTGCCATAACATTCAATTTATTTAAAAAATACATTTCATTATAATCTATTTACATTTTTGTATTGTAAAATAATTTGACCAAATGTAAACATACTTCGTTGACCGAATGTAAACTAAAAGTTGATCATTCGTAAATTATAAGTTGTTTACAATTGGTCAAATAATTAAATATCGTTGGCTTAATTAGTTAATAATCAAACTGTTATTGCTCATGATAAGCGTAAAGTGAATTATATTTTTATTATTCTGATTGCAATATTAAAGAATTTTTATCTTTTTATATTTTGCATTAATAAGGCGTAATCAACAATAATTGTTTTTGAAATCATGATTTTATCACTAATCAAAACTTAAGTTTGACGGATAAATTATTTATTCAAGCCTTGACAAGTATATCTACTTTGTAAATCATTTGATAATATTTTCTAAAAAGCGTCAACATTTTCAAGATTTTTTTAGTACTATTAGGCCTTGATAAAAGGGATGTAAAAAAGTTACATGTCTCCTCGCTAACGCTGACGAATCACTCCAATGTATTGAACTGACAAGTCAAAGTTACGTCACTTGTCGAAGAGGAATGTCATTCACATACATTTGAAGATTTCTATTCGTGTTCCAATGCGATATAACATTGTCAAGCGTAAATATACTGTGGTCCTAGAAAGCCTACATAATTGTCATGTATGTCATTGAAATAAAAGGCCCCAAAAATTTTCATTTTATTTATTTTTTTCGTTCAAAATTGTAAAATATATCTATAGTGTAGATAATATGTGCCAATAATAATTTAGTCTTTATCATTTTCATTTAATTATAATGAATAGATTAGAATTATATTTTTGTATAATTATTATGCGTAAATAAAATATGTTATTTAGATTTTTTGTCGTTTTTTTTACCCATTGTTCTGCTGAGCCTTTATCCTATCTACTTTGGTGTCGTTGCAATAATTTGAAATATTTTAATTAGGCGGTTTCATAGTATTTACTAACATTATAAAGCTGTTTTTTTGAGCGCGCTAAGCTCAAGAACCACTGGACCGATTTGAAAATTCTGTCAGAGTTGGATGGCCCATAAATTGATGAAAGCTTTAGATTACCACGCTATAATCAGAATATAGCAGTAATTAAATATTTTAAATATGACAGAAGGTTTTAGTCAGTTAATAAAAAAAAAGGATTTCTTTAAATAAACAAATAAAACAGTTTAGGTTCCTTTTAGCTTTATTTCCTTTCCCTTTCCTTTAAACAATACCATTTAACTTAAAAATTAATTAACAAATGCAAAGTTTTACGTATATAAAAATATATCTTTTATGACAAAGCATAAGGCAATAAAATTTATTTTGTACTTTTTTAAATTATGCCGTTTATATAAATATCTTTTTTTATTAAAACATTCTAGTCGAAATAATCAGTATTTTTAATAAAATAAAAAAATTAAATGATATTTTTATAATTCTTTTAAATGAAAAGAGTATAAAAAAAAATCATTTGTAGGGTAAATAAAATGAATAGACTTTGGTATTAACGAAGTTTCGATCCTCGTGTTTTAAAAACCATCACCACTGAACTCGTAAACCTCTTTGCCACAACTGCAATCGTACTTAAAGAGAAAATCTAAGTCTTAGACCTTATAACCTATTTTAACATCAATTTTAATAATATAATAAACAGAATCCTATAAAGGTTTTAAAAATATTTTAAGTAATTAAATAAGTATCTTTTATTTTTATAACAACACGAATAGAATGACGACTGGTTATAAAAAATAAAAATATTTTCAGTCTCACAGATAGCTGATAAAAAAATATTAGACTCGTATTTTTGCCTTTCTATTTATAATGGGCATTGACAAAGATTCTCCTTTAAAGGTTTGTGACGTAACGACTTCGCAAGCTTTATACATACACGTGACGTCACGCGAACAGTAATTTGATCAATTTATGTTTACGGGACAAAATAAAATATACGTATCAGTCATTTAAACAATAAACTACATGGCAAACATTAAAAAAAAATGTCGTCATCTCTATTAAATAAGCTCTATGACCTTTTAAAGTCTTTTTTTCCGAAAAATCCATTTTAAATACCACTTTAAACCATGACGATTCACTTTCTTTAAGTTGGCTTTAAATTTTAATTAATATAAAAATATCGGCTTCACTAAATATAATAACAGCTGATTAAAATTAGTTAAGATATACCGTTTCTTAAGTTTGGTCAAATAGACTCAAATTGCGAAGTAACACATACATACATTTAGCCTAGATCATAAACAAGAGCCAATACATAAAATCAAATTTTCGAACACAACATTTTTAAAAACAGCTAACATTGTTTAAACTTCTGTAATATTGATAATTCTATCGTATATTCTAAAATCTTATTTATAAAAAAAAGAATTGCTGTTCGTTAGTCTCGCTAAAACTCGAGAATCGGTGAACCGATTTGGCTAGTTTTTATCTTGAAATATTCGTACCAGTCCAGGGAAAGTTTAAAAGGTGAAAAAATTGCGGCAAAGAAAAAAATACTACGCGGGTGAAACCGGGGGAATCAGAAAGACAGCAATCAAACAGTCTTTCAATTTGTTATTAGTTAAGTTAATTATACATTTCTCTAGTTTGTGCATTTTAAACATTTACTATAAGCGTCCTTAATACAAAGGTTAAGTTTTTACTAAAAAAATAATAAACTATTATAATTTAGATGTTTCTCCTGTGATACCAAGCCAAAACCGAAGACGGTCGTAATCGGGATTCTTCATTAGTTTTATTTCTTTATCTATTATTAAGGAATGTTTGTCTTTCTTTGTGTACGGCAGCCATTCTGATTTCCCGCCATTCCATGTTGGTTTCCTGTAAAGTTAAAAATAGCTATATATTTACAATTTTACAGAGTTAAATATTTACAAGTTAAAAAATAAAAAAAATAATTAAATTTATTAAATCAAAGCATCAAAAAATTCACCGGCATCGCTGCCGGCTGGGAGTGTGCCCAAAAGGCTGGCAGCATTGCCACGTTGAATGGCAATGCTAATCCTCTGAGCTAGGTAAAACCTAGCCGGCAGCGATGCCGATGAATTTTTTGATGCTTTGATTTAGTAAAGTTAAAAATTGGATATAATTAAATTTTACAATTATTAAGAATATACATCAGAATACCACATAGACTACAATTTATAAAGGCATTGTGCGGAATGTCCCAAATATTAAGCAACTACGAAAATGTGAACTTTTTTTTCAATGATCCGCTAATAAAATACTCGAAATCCTTATTATGCGTTAACGCAATCGCAGCTGATAGCAAAAATAAAATAAATTACCGTAAATAAATAATAATTAATTTACCAAAAAAAAAAATAAGGATACCAAAACAAAATAAAATAAAGTTGTAACTAGATTAAATCAATAAATAAATTAAGGTAGGTAATAATGTCAAACTAAAAGATAACTAGTAAAACAGGTATTCAAATAAAATCCCAAACAAATTTAAACCTTAACATCTTAATCACAAGGTCAACTTACCCATAACGTGCAAAAGTACACCAGGCCTCGCTAAACATTTCAACAATTTTGAGATCATTTTCATCACATTTATCATGTTTCGCCTTTCTATAAAACTGGTATTGAATCACATCACCATGCGTTGCCCCTTCTAAACCCAACTTCTTCATAACCCTCGTATTTAAATTGCCTGAAAACTGAAACTTGTAGAAATAAACCTCTTTCACAGACCTACAAAGAATTTCAGGCAATAATTGTAGAGAGTACTGAAAATATTTGTCTGAAAGCATGTTTACGTATTCCAATTTCTTGCTTTGACCAACTTCCTTTCCATTAAAATAATAATTCCTCAGTTTCTTCACGATTTCTCCGACCCTTTTATCGTCCCGTTTTATTTTCAAATAATTCGGTATGTAATAGTAGAAATCGTTTTCAAAAATAATGTTCCCATCGTTATCTTTTTGTAGAAATAACGCTCCTTCGTGAGAATTCATACCTGTTAAGACAGGTACTTTATCAAGTCTATTCATCGGTATATCAATTCTGGGGCACTCTTCAAAAAATCTTTCGACCCCATCGAATTCCTTTTCTACAACGGGTAGAAAATAGGCCTGTATCGCGGTAGGATGCCTATTCAACTCGGCGAGACTGAATGCCACCATTAAGTCCTCAATAGGAACCTCTAATAAATAATTGTACAATTCTCTTTCGTCTGTCAAATGTTTTCCCAAATATGACACTACAGTTTTGGCTTTCTCAATTGGATCATCATCTACCATGTAGACATCAGCTATTGAGTTTCCTGATTGCGCAATAACTTTGTGATACAAGCCAGCCGCCATTTTGGAGGTCATATAAGAGGAGACAGCACCAGCTCCCGCGCTCTCCCCAAAAACCGTAACATTATTAAAATCTCCATTAAAATTTGAAATATTATCCCTCACCCATTTCAAAGCCATCACAGTATCTTTTAATGCCGCATTCCCAGGCACTTCTGGTATATTTAAGCACAAAAATCCTAAAATACTTAATCTATAATTAATTGTTACTAAAATAACATCATGTTTTAAATAGTAATCAGGCTTATAATAATGGCCGTAACCAAAAATAAATCTACCACCGTGAACGAAAAATAATACTGGTAGTTTTTCTATTTTTTCGTGTGGCAAGCTTGGTGTGTATACGTTTAAGTAGAGACAGTCTTCGGATCCCTCCATGGCAGTATTTGAGTATGGATTGAGTTGGCAACACTTGTTTCCTGGTTTAGTGGCATCTCGGATACCTGTCCAATTTTCTGGTGGTTCTGGAGCCTAAAAAGAATCATAAACTAATAATTAATTTTATTGATGACCATGTACATATGTGTAGTGGTATAGGTCGCTACGTCAAGACCAGTTTACGCAACGTACTTTTTTTTAACAAAGAACGACTCCTGCATTAAGGAATTTAATCCTTGTTCAGCGAATGTCAGACCGTCGAGCAGTTAGTTGACACTTAAGTCGATAGATGGCGCTGTACATTTTTTTTTTTAAATCCTGAATGGCGGTGTTAAAGTTTTCCGCCGTTTAATGACCCGAATACGATTTTGATTAATATTAATCTTTTCGTTAACATACTTGAGAGTGTTATTCAACCCTTTCTTGGTTAGCTAGGTCATCCCAAATACAATCCCTATATAGCGGAAGGTTTCACAAACATTCAAGTCACATGCACGAAGACACCCAGACTCAAGCCAAGAATTCGTGGATCACACAAACGCTTGTCCTCCGCGGGGATCAAACCCCAACTACGATGACACGTAGCGTGAGTTTGGAGTAGAACCACTCGGCTGTCCGTGCGGTCAACTACTGCAGATGATGTTTATCCTTATACTTATGATACTTAGATACTTGGTAATCTATATCTATACTAATATATAAAGCTGAAGAGTTTGTTTGTTTGTTTGAACGCGCTAATCTCAGGAACTTCGGGTTCAATTCGAAAAAATATTTTTGTGTTGAATAGGCCATTCATCGAGGAAGGTTTTAGGCTATAAACGATCACGCTGCGACTAATAGGAGCGAAGATACAATGGAAAATGTGGAAATAACAGGGTAGATATAAATCATAACTTAAATATCTTCTAACCACGCGGACGAAGTCGCGGGCAACAGCTAGTAAGGACATGAATACAAAACAGCATTGGTGCGTAACTGGATTCGAAGACTTTTGAATTGGCAATATGTTTCATTGGCACTTTCACAGTCGTACCCCAGGTCATTTCAGTTTTTCGTGGTGACCTGAACCACTGGGCTATCACTGCTCTTGTCTTGTTTAACACAAAATAATTGTCTCGTTACATACTTAAATATGGAATTTTAAAAAGTTTTTAACTTACCTTAAATCTGAGTTTCCCAACCGGAGGCTTTGCATAAGGTATGCCTTCAAAACTATAATATTTCTTGCCGTAAAAGGTCACACACTCCTTTCCCTGCAATCGACCTTGTTTCACATCTATTTGACAAGACATTTCCTCTGAAAAAGACGAGAAATCTTTTATTAAATATGTAGGTAAGCACTTTTTATAACTATAAATTAATTAATTACGAAAATGCTTCAGAAAATAACTTACAAATAAAGGAAAACATTTTATTTTTGGAATAACCTACAGCGTCGACTAAGAACGTTGTATATCTAATTATGTAAGTCGCTATTAAAAAAAACTAAATCTTATTACGTCGTTACGTCACAGACACTATAATAAATATAATTTTAAACTGTCCGTTTGAATAATTGTAAGCTTACTAGCTTTTCGCTCGCGGCTTCGCCCGCGTCGAGGTCGGTTATATCGCGTTTCCAAGAGAACTCTTCAAAAGTCCGGGAAAAAAAACTATCCTATGTTCTTTCTCAAGGTCAACTATATCTCTGTACCAAATTTCATTAAAATAAGTGCAGTGGTTTAGACGTGAAAGCGTAACAGACAGACAGACAGAGTTACTTTCGCATTTATAATATTAGTAGGGATACAAGTTTTTATAACATCGAACAGCTAGTTGAGTGTTGGTTTAGCGGTAAGGAACCTTGACTGCTACACCAGAGGTCGTGGGTTTGATTCCCATCCAGGTTAAATGTTCTTGTGGCGAGCACGATCATTTGTTCTGTGTCTGGGTGTAATTAATCTATAGTATGTATGTATTTAGAAATATATAAGTATGTTTATCAGTTGTCTAGTACTCATAATACAAGTTTTGCTTAGTTTGAGACTAGATGGCGGTGTGTGAAAGTGGGTTGAAGTTTTATTATTTTTTCTGTTCGATCCAGGCGATTTACGAAACAGATAACATTGATTTAAGATAAGATTTTACTGGGAGGTTGTAAAGTAGGTATTTAATATCACATTCTTCTACCGTTGTCTCGGTTACAATTTATTGCCGATATTAAATTCAAACGATTTATGTTTGCATAGCTATAAGGTTCATATGTATCGTTGTGTTGTTATATGATAAATATCTATAATTACTAATATATAAAGCTGAAGAGTTTGTTTGTTTGAACGCGGTAATCTCAAGAACTACAGTAGTTCAAATTGAAAAAATCTTTCTCTGTTGAATAGACCATTCATCGAGGAAAGTTTTAGGCTATATGCCATCACACTGCGACTGATAGGAGCGAAGATACAATTTAAAATGTGGAAAACAACAGGGAAAACTATTCATGTTCGAGGAATTCCATTAAAAAAATCCTAACATATATCTTCTAACCATGCGGACGAAGTTGCGGGCAACAGCTAGTAATAATATGACTATTCGATACTATTTAGTATTGCGAGGAAACTAATAAGAATGCTGCGTTTTTATACACTCACATTTCTTGATTGTTTGTCGTTCCGGTTGGATTTTTGCAATTCAGTTTTAAGGCACTGCCCGATAAGCTATCAAGCTGATATTTTTAAGTAGCTTCAAACCCGATGACAATGCAATTTACAACTATAAAAAGGGCTGGCCCGATTTTGATAAAACTTGAATGGAATGACATTTAAAACATGGGTTTTTAGGTTATTTAAACCTATAACAAATGCAGTAAGTACAGTTAGCAAATTTTCTAGCGGATCATATGAAGGGTACGACATCCACAGACAAACTCCGAATCTAGAAGACTACGTGTGGAAGCGAGACAACGCAATACAAGCAGTAGAGGGGTCCGGGGTGTTTTTAGTCGGTGGAAGTCCTTACGCCTACGCATATCCTAACGCCGCGCGCAGTGCCCTCGACGTGGGTTGAAGAAGAAGTCGGGAAACAAAAAAATACTCATGACTCGGTGAAAAAAGTAAAAATATTTTTGGCTGTCAGTTATGTATCAAATCAAAATATTTCGATGATTTTTCAGTCTTTTTCGTAAATACACGTACACGAGTCGGACCCGCACGAGATCGTTTTTTATTTTAATTTTTCGTTTTTTTGAAAATATGCTCGATTTGTACAAAAATACTTGACCCCACTATATTCTATAGTTATTCCAATTCCCTATTTTGCTACCCACACTTTTCTGGATACAAAACTATCTAGGATCAAAGTCTAAATTGCAAACATATTCGTATTAAAATATGAAATGAAAATCTCACTTATTATATAAAAATAGAAATAAACAAATGTGCAAAAGCCATACAATATGTGTCTATATTTAGATACAAAACTTATAGTTTTAAAGAATTGGCAACAATTATTTATAGAAGTAATCATTCTAAAATAAAAATGCATGTTTATTCAAGAAATTAACATAAACAAATAATTTATTAATGTAAACATTTCTAACAGCATTATATTTTATTGTTTTTTCACAGACTTGAATGTTTAATTTTTGTAAAATTATGTGCATGAATATTTGTTATAAATTAACAACACATGTTTAATAATGCTATGGCACAGTAAAAGTGCTCAGATAGCCGAGTGGTTGAGGTCATCACGCCAAAAACCTCTGTGTGTGTCGAGTCGAGGTTTGGTCAGTTCGATCCCCGTTTAGGGCATTTCAATTACTTAACAATTGATTAACCCAAGACTACAAGACTAACTTAGAGACATCAGTATGGAGATACCTTTAGTATATAAACAAGTTGATCACAAGACCTCCATAACCTTTATTACCGGTTATATATACTGACACTCAACCCTGAATTAATTACCGACATAAGTAATTAATGTAATTATTTATTATTCATGAGAAAAATGCCGGTGAATTAGGTATTGTTATGCAAATCTAGAATTGAATTTAGTTAAAATACAGTAGCTGTGTTTTAGTGTGTTTGGTTTATTTATTGTGCATTAAATGTACATGTTCATGCAATCCTTACTAATATTATAAATGTGAAAGTGTGGATGTTTGGATGTTTGTTACTCAATCACGCAAAAACGGCTGAACGGATTTGGATGAAATTTGGCCTGCATATAGCCATTGAAGAGGAAAAGAGCATAGGCTACCTTTTATCCCGACTTTTTAAATAGTTCATGAGGGAAAATTGGATATTGGTGTCTAAAAGCTATAAGATCACTAAGGGGACATGTTCCCATGGAAATGGGGACCACCAAACGCTGTAAACTGAAGTCCACACAGACGGAGTCGCGGGCAACAGCTAGTGATTTAATAAATCATTTAAATTAACTAACTCCCAAACACTGAAAAGGCAATGTATTCTTTCCAAATTCTTGCGGTTGCTAAAATGAGGACAGTATTTGTAGATGAAGTAAGCATCTTCCTCAAGCAAAGCTAAGAGCATAAAATAATGCGACGAATTTTGGATGTTTTTTTTTCAGTAGACATTTTATTCTTAAGACGGAATTCGATAAGTTTATAAATATTTTGTTTACTCTTTTAAATTAACTACGTAAGTTGAGATGTACCTAAATGGTTTATTTTTTAATACATTTTATAGTATTTTGATGATGCTACCAAGTTCTAACAAAATAGAATCTGGCTTGAATTTATAAATAATCACTTACAAATTTTAGATTTTATAAGATTTGTATTTTCGCTTAATTTATTACTTTGAACTTTGGACATACCAAACAATTAATAATCATAAACAAAACGGTATTTTTTACTGAAAACCAAAAGTGCAATACCAATCTCCACAAATTACAATTAAAAAAAGCTTATTTAAAAAGTTAAATACATACCTTTTTAATTTTAAATATATTTTTAAAGATAATATCTGAAACTCTGCACAAAATGCTTATCACTCACAGCACATTTTTATGGATTTAATCTTGCGTGTGTACTACGGTATTAAAGTAATAAACAGTACTGATTATAAGTAAAATACAGTGCCTATTGATTATTGTAAATAGAAAATAAACTTCCACCAAGGTCGACTTTAGATTTCACATAAACGTCACATTCCTAGGCAGATTTGTAATCAATGACTGGCAGCACCGAAAGGACCAACCAAACGAAAACCAAATATTATGATTTCTTGAAGTCTTTGCATTGTTATTGCTAATTATAGCAAACTGATTTATTGTATTAGTATTTATGAGTTATTACATATATAGTGGTAATATGTTGAGGATGATTTAAAAATTTGATGCTTCGTGGGAAAACTTTGTCTATTGCAACATCGATGTTATCAGCTCTTATCAATGCAATAATGACATTTCGTCTGCCGGTAAATAAAGGGTAAAAGCATAAAAGACTCGTAAAAATAATAAAGGAGTAAACAAGAGAGATTCGGTGATGATATAAATCGCGTAACTTTTATAAAATGTTTTACATTTTACAATAGGTGATTGGATAGCTGAGTAGTGATTAAATTATTATTTTTTCAAAATGCCATTAGTATTTTGACAAGAGTTAGTTGATACTCTACAAAACATAACTCAAAAAGGGGATTTATAAAAGAAAAGAATATACACATTTCCATAAAGTCGACTTTGACCTCGACTTTTAACGATCACACCGTAGATTTTAAGTTTTCATCACCGGTAACCACGTGGAAAACAGAATGGAGAACACGTGTTTTTATTTGAAAACTGACTACTTCAGAAGTATGATTCTTGATAAATATGTATTTAGTTCTAAACTGTTACCAAATAGATCCGTAAAGTACGGCCAAGAAAATATAATTGATTGTTTTAAAGCTTTCATTAGAAAGGTCTAGAAACTACGAGAATACCAGATTTGTGAATAATCTGTATTTCTTCCTTTAGTAAGTTTTCGTACGTCACTAGGCAAAATGTCATGGCCGCCTTCGCCATTGCGACATATGTACCGTGACAAGTCATGTCATTTGTGTCCATGATATATGAAAAATTCCAATGGCAGATTCTTTCTTCGGGTTCGATACTTCGTTATCGGTGAGTATAATAGTTATTCTACTTAAAAAAACAATTTATTTGATATATAATAACCCTAAATCTGTGCGGTTGAAGATTGCCAGCACGCCACTTAGAATGCTGTAGTTTCACTATACAATCGGGTATTCCTACTTTCTACCCTATTAAAACGTGATATGTATGATTTTTAGACACTAAACACTAAATTGGCGGTCAAATAAGACTTTATAAACACACGAAACTACGTTTTGTTTGCTATACAATGTATAAGTATGTATTTTCAAATTTCTACTTGTCATTTGTTTGTTTCCGCTTCGATTTTGCGAGAAAAACACGATTTCGTTTCGATACGAGCCATAAAGTACGCCTTTGCCAGCCTTGCCATGTTTAGCGCGCCAAAACTGTCCCACACGACATGATAAAATGTTATGAAATTATCTTTTTCCGAAATCTGTATAAATAGTTTGTTTCTGACTCATGCTTGTTTTGAAATACGTAATAATGTTCATTGCAAACTGCATTTTATGCGAGAACTGAGGACTGATTACGGTATCCTGTTGTAGTCCTACTTTTGGTTCAGCATGTTTTAAAACTTAACTTCAGAATGACCTATACATATTTATGTACTTACTTTCTGCAACCTAACTATAGCAACAATATATGTGAACACACTGGCTCCCCAGAGACAAGTGTTTTCTCAAACTCAGCACTTTATTACCAAAAAAACTTTCTTAATAAAAATCAACTAAAAAAGGAGCCTAAAACTGACTGACTGTAAAAAGTCCACAAAAAAAAAACAATACAACTGTTTATTACAATTTATTTTTATGATAGAATAATAGCAGAACTCCAGTCCATAATCAATTTAGGTTAATCCCCAGAATTATGAATCACAATACTTACATTGTTTTTCATTACACATTGATGCCACAGAAGTTCTTGTGACATTGGAAACATTACTTTGTTGCTTGATAAGCAACCTTGTTCAAGTATTCTACTTAATATTATATTAGAAACAATTAACTTACACTCAATTTGTGAAGGTTCTTATATAGGTAAATTTTGATGCAGCTATAAAATTATGAAATAAGTAAATGACTGATATATTTCTGGGATATATTTGATTTTTTTAATTTTATTCTCACATTACATACACATTTTTACTTTTGAACCATGTTTTTAGACGATAAGACACAACAAGATTGTTTATCCTATTTTCAGCATCGAATTAAATGGCGTAAAGAATAATATATTTTTAGCAAGCATAAAAAGTGTATATCCACGAAATAATTAAAAATTTTAAAATGTTCTGATGTATACATACTTACGTTTTATTTTATAGTTTGTTATGGCTGGCATGTTCGTAATTGTGACTTAAAGCCCCAAAATAAAATAAGATTATAAAAAATACTTTGTTATACATATCAGCATGACATAACATACATTGCAACAAGATTTAATTTGCTTCATGATACATATTAGATTCCAATAAAAAAATATTTACTCGTTCCTTTAATTGCTGTTATGTATTTAAACTGTAAATGCCTTTAATTTAACTACTTTGGTGGAAATAATTTCGTATTATACTAAACTTATGTTAAATATTATAAGACTTCAAATAAATATTTGATCTCTCAAAGCCTTTTGACAATGATCACATCAAAAATTAAGAAGAAATACAATTATCAATAACTGTGTTTACATGTTAATTAGTGGAATACAGTAATGCATGGTGAAATAAATGTTTATTTAATAAGTTCTGATATAAATCTGGTGTATAACACTCATATAAGACTAGGGTTACCCCAAGGTGCTGCTTTAGGCCCAGTGAGTTAAAATAGTTGTTTAGGTATGAGTTGTTGATTAAGAGAGGCTAAATCTACATTTAGGTTTATTAATGATGCATTGTCAAATAAAGATTTAAAACAGGCTTTAAGAAAATAATTCTAATGTGTCTGTGCCTGAGTGTTTTCAAGATTTTCCTTTTAAAAAGGGACTTGAATTTACTCCCAGTGGCTTGGGGAGATTTTTGCAGGCCTCAGACTCAAAACAAAAGATTTTGGTCCTACGCGGGGGGATTGTGTAGTAGAAGTGTGCTTAACACACACCAATCATCTATTTGTGAAGTTAATGTTTTTATGACTTTTTTATAAAAATATGTCTTTATAAATATATAAAATACAAAATATTAAAAATATATATATTGTATTCATAAATATAATAGACCTTCTATGTATGCTTGTAGCATTTCGTACTCAGGAGAAAAACAAGACCTAAATAAGAACTATGTGTATGGAGCCATCAGTGTCACAATTGAGACACATGTGATTGTCGAAATTGTGACACATTTAATACTAACATCTACTAAACATCATTTTAATATTATTATTATATAGTTTATACAATTAATAATAATAATCTTGTTTCAGAACTTAAATGACGATGAAGGAGGGGGAGAACCTTCGGAGGATGAATATGATGCCCTCAACGATGAGACCTTTGGCCAAGGTTGTGAGTATTCTATAGTAAGCTTCTGGTGACACGCTGGGCACTGGTGGAGGGGCTTTGCTTGATATTTATCAACTGTTATTTCATTGCATATAGAGTAAGAGCCCTAGGACTTGAGATAACTTAATATTTCACATCCAATGCCTTTTCTAAGTATTCAGTGATTTTAGTAAAAGCAGAATGTATGAGACTTATATTGGTCTAAGAGCCCCTGGACGCCAGACCTACGTTGTTTTATAAAAGCTGTGTATCCATTCCAAGAATTTTCCAAAAAGAATCAGTTTTCTTTTTTTCAATATTTTTTTGGAAATCTGTCTGATGGAGTACACAGATTTATAGTATTATATTTAGAGCTGATTTTTCAATCGCCAGATAACTTTTATTCGATGAATATATTTGATGTTTTGACAGCTTTTGTATAGAAAATATGTCAAACGGCCATATTTATTCCTCAGATAAAAGTTTTCTGACCATTGAAAAATCGGGCCTTAGTCAACTACCCTATTGTGAATCTTTATTAAAGGTGTAAGCAAAATTAATTTCGATTGATTGAGAATTCATCAAATTATATTATGAAAAAGTTTGGGCTTAATTTCTGATAGGTAAGAAATAAAAGTTGATAAATATCTAATATTAAAACATGCTGCTAATTAATCATCGCATTGGTTAAAATGGTGAAAGGAAATTAATATAACATTTCTATTTAATATTTCATTACGTTCGTCTCATTTTTTTTTAATGTCGTAAGTTGTCATCCTTAATAAAATATTAAAAATACATTCATTTCGTTGAAAGATATTCATATATCATTATAAATAAATAACTAACATGCTAATACTGGGAATCGGATTTGTTTTTTTCGTTGGTTGCATGATTTCGGATTGTTTTTCGTTAGTTTTTTGTAAATAAAAGAGGAAATCATAAACAGCAGATAAAACACAGGAACAGCACGTCTTAACGAAATATGAAATGCATTAAATTGTCTATTTTAAAATTGTTTAATTTATGGTATGGTAATATTTATGGGACCAAATGCTACTATTTCATGTTAAATGAAAAAAAGAACAGAATCGTTTCATGGAATCCGAAGTTCTTAATAATAAACTTAAAAAAGGAATAGAACAACTACTTTTTCGAGTCTATTATATACTAGCGACCTGCCCCGGCTTCGCACGGGTGGACATTTATTTTTTAAGCTTACTTTCCGGGATAAAATATGGCCTATACGGATTTGGAAGAATCCCTCTAAAGTAATTGAAAATTAATTATGAAATCGGTCCAGTAGTTTTTGAGCCTGTTCAATACAAAGGTTTCCTCTTTATAATATTAGTATAGATATACTAGCTAGTCTATTATACACGGTGATTTTTTATCGTCTTACAAAAGGAGCCCAGTTCATGTATCCGACGTAAAATACCCCTAGGCGCGATTATTATTTTTTTATCATCAACTAAGACTATAAGTACGAAGAAAAATTAAACAAGAGAAATCTGAAATATACTCTTAAAAAAGATAAAAACGCCGCCGCCCGCGCCCCTCACCATTGTTACAAGGCTCGGACCGCGCTCGCAACAGAGCTGTGTTTCTAAAAAACTACGAATTGCATCATAATATTGAATAAAAATTGCATTGTAAATAAATTTATTCAAATCTCATAAATACCTATTTTTTTATCATGAACGTGTTCTAGTCATTGGATAAATGAACTGGGCTGCTTTTGTAAGACGACTAAAAAATCACGGTGTATATACTAGCCCTTGTACAGCTACAAATGAAGTCCACATGCACTAAACTGCGTACAAAACTAGTCCTAACTAATCTTTTCTATGTACACACAGCCGACGAGTTCGATTGGGAGGTGGAACATGAACAGTTGGCTGAGCAGCTTGAGAGCAGTCGTCGACACAACAGTGGCGGCATCGACGACCTCGCTAATACGCAGCTTGGTGAGTCACAAACATACATACAGAAAAACTAAATCCAGTAGCTCGTGGCTATACTACAACTAAACAAATTGATTGACCACAGGATTAGCTTTCCTTGAAACGATCGGTCCGTAAATGGGTGACCATTTGTCGTTAGACAATAAGGCACGTCAAATTGTGGGTCCTGACTGTTATTCATACATCTTTGACAGTCGTTACGGGTAGTCAGAAGCTAGAAAGTCTGACAACCAGTCTAAGTAATAGGTATAGATAGGCAGTCGCTACTTGTAAAACACTGGTACTTAGCTGCATCCGGTTAGACTGGAAGTCGGACTCAACATAGTTGGGAAAAGGCTAGGATGATGACAGACAAACTTAATCAGAATAGAGAGGCTTATGAAACCGAAGAAAGAAATCTGGATCTAGTTTCGCGGGTTCGATCCCCGAACAAGTATTTTTTTGATCCACGAGTGCCTGTTCTGATTCTATGTGTCTTTGTGTAAGTGACTTGAATGTTTGTAAAAACCTACACAAGGATTAAAATTGTGAAAATACGAAAAACATAGTTGATGGGGTCATTTTATTTTGACATTAAAAAAAAACTATACACTTTTGTCTATACACTTGTTACTTCACAGCCCAGCAAATGAGCTCATATCGACGTATTTAATAATTGTTCCAGAGGCATCGCTATCCCAGCTAGTGCTGGACGAGACGGACGCGCCGCACTCGCGCTCCTTCAGCTCCAGCGTGTGGAGACACGACCCCGTGTTCCCCACGCCGCCCACTGTGAGTAATCACTGCACTGTTATTAATCTGGATGACACAAGTATAAATAAATAAATGCGGACAACATCACATACATTGATCTAAACCCAAAGTAAGTTACTAAAGCACTTGTGCTATGGAATTCAGATATAACGAAAGTACCACAAATACCCAGACCCGAGACAATGTAGAAATGTGAAGCTTTACACTGACCCGACCGGGGATCGAACCCGGGAGCTCAGAGCTAGCGACACTTGAAACCGATGCGTACGCCACTGGACGTCACGATCACGATATGTTTTAAAACCAAGCGTGCAAAATTTTTAATCACAGAATTTAGGCATAATATAATTTTAAAATTACTTACCTGTGATAGGAAATATGTTCTTGTCTTTGGGTACTCGAAAGTTTTGGCCCCCGCAGGGGGTATGAAGGAATATTGCTAACTAAGTTTGTCATTATCTTTGCTCTGGAAGCTTGAAAAGTCTCACTATAAGTACGGTGAATCAGTCACCTCTGCCTATAACAAAAAAATACATCCTAATGTGAGTTGCCTCAGATGAAAGATTCTAGTCGTTGCATAGACTTTTATCGTAGCATGTCTATATCTGGCGCTTGTCTTCCAGCCAGTGCCGGCACTCAAGAATGTGTGCACGGTCGAGGAGCTGGAGAGGCAACTGCGCCAGAAGCAGCAGCAGCAGACCTTCAACCAGAACTACTTCCAGGTGAGTCGTGAGTTGACCAAGGACAACGAGACGAGATAAAAAACGTAAACAAGCGGACCGTTCCTGAGTTACATTGCGATAGCGAGGGATTATTATCCCTGTCCTTATCACTCGTACGCGCATATGTGGCGTGAGTTGGTCGATGACAGCTGTCGTTATGTGTTTTGTGGTACAAGAAAGCAGTCAGTACGGCAGTTGTCAACATTTGGTTCGCCATGGTGTGAACAAGTTCATTTCTTCATTGCAAAATTCGAACTTTATAATACTTTACTCAAATAAAAATGTTATGATTCCCTGAAAACTGGTTCACTTTCTTTATCTCGTGTCGTTGGCCTTACTATAGTGTCATAAAACACTAGCCTTCTGCTGGACATATTCTAGTGCACGCGCGTGTGACAACACAGGGACACTTTCATAGCGCGTTGGGACGGGAATCCAACACGACCGAATATTTCTAAATCTCATTGTGTGTAGAAGAGTAGATGTATGTATATATGTATATATGTATGTGTGTAGAAGAGTAGGGTGGCCCTGGCCCAGCAGTGGGACATTCCAGGCTAGTAATAATAATAATAATTTGTGTCTTGGGATCCAGTTCGAGGGCTTTGACGTGGTTGTTTTGCGGTCTAGTACTTAGCTCAAGTCTAGGCATAGCCTGGGCTACGATCATCGGTGTAGGACACCTAGTCAAGTTATTTTAACTGACTGTTAGCTAGTGGTTAGGCAACATGACTGCTAAACCAAAGTTTGTGGGTTCGATTCCTACAGAAGACATATGTGATGAGCGTAGGTGTTTTTTTCTGTAAATTATCTATTATATGTATGTATTTACTAATATAAGTATGTTTATTATTTGTTTAATACTCATAATACAAGCTTTGATTAGTTTGAGAATAGATGGTGTTGTTTAAAAGCTTAATTTCGGACCTTTTATTCTCAATTGTTTATAATAACGGTTTATAAGGATGCCCGGTATATATTTTGAACTTTATATATGTGTATTATTATTAAGTAGCTTATATACTGCTAATATTTTAATGCTATATAACTTTACTAGTTTCCCGAAGAAATACACGTGAGTAATATATCAAAACAGAATAATAAAATTCAGGCATGAATAACAATTTACCGACTTTAAGGCGATCTTCAATATACATTTGTTGATACATTACACATTAAAGTGATAAGGACAACTGACTTAGGGCACAAAGATAGAAAGGAGATTCAAAAGTTTTTAAGACAAGGATCTAAACTTTGTCTGAGTCTAGTCCACGTCTTTTCTGTGTCGCGACGTTACTATCCATTTTTAATAGTGACGCCAGGACTGTGACGGGTCCACGTCTTACGTCTTATGTTACTGACTTTCGCTTAAGGCGGACTCAAGTTCTAGTTATTGAATATTAATGTAATAAATTTAGTTTTTTCCTTTGAAAATAATTTATATTTGTTTTTTAATTATAGCCAAGATTCCCGCCGGTCATATTACAAAGGCCGCCAGGTCTTCAAGCGCCGGTACCACTGCCGTTCGCGCCGCAGCAACCGATCAACCACGGGATCAACCAAATGAATCAACCGCTCAACAAAATGATTAACCAAATGGGGCAGAACAACCAAATGATCCCCAACCACGTCAACCCAATGGGACAGAACTCTTTTATGCAAAACAATCAGATAGGCAACCAGCTGGGCAACCAAATGGGCAACCAGTTTCAAAATAATCCGATAGGACCGGGCGGTAATATGATGAGTCAACTCACGCAGAACATGAGCGTGCACCAAATGGGGCAAAACAACCAGATGGTCAACCAAATGGGCCAAAACTTAAACATGACCCAGAGTATGGGTCAACTCGGACAAAACATTAATCAAATGGGACAAAACATGAATCAGATGGGACAGAATATGAACCAGATGGGCCAAAACGTCAATCAGATGGGCCAAAACATGAACCCGATCGGTTCCAACCAAATGGGCCAGAATATGTCGATGAACCAAAACCATATGGGTAACAACCAAATGAGTCAGAACCACAACCAGATGGGTCCGAATATGAACCAGATGGGACAGAACCACAGTCAAATGATGCCCAACGGCAACCAGTTCCCGGGAATGAACCAGTTCCCTCATATGATGGGGCAACCAAGGATGATGGCTCCGCCACCCGGGTTGCCGAACATGCCGAGACAGAATTTTAACTCTAACATGCCACAGTACAACCCTAATTTTCGTGTAAGTATTAAAACAACGTATATACAAGCTGATCCAGTTCTTTGTGCAGTATTTTTTTTTTCATCCATTTTAATCCAGCTTATGACACTCACAAATATTGGATTTCTATTAAGAACTAGCTGTTGCCCGCGACTTCGTCCCCGTGGGTAGAAGATATAAGTTAAGATTTATACCTGCCCTGTTTTTTTTCACATTTTCCATTGTATCTTCGCTCCTATTAGTCGCAGCGTGATGATTTATAGCCTAAAGCCTTCCTCGATGAATGGTCTATTCAACACAAAAAGATTTTTTCAATTTGGACCAGTAGTTCCAGAGATTAGCGCGTTCAAACAAACAAACTCTTCAGCTTTATATATTAGTATAGATATAATTTTGAGAATGATCCTGAGATTAAATCCCTACAACATGTCATTACAAACTCGCAATCTTCACCTCTTTGTAATATAAGTATAGTCATATAGTATTAACCACATTTTTAAAAAAGAATGAGAAGTAAAAGAAAATTGTTCTACTCTTTCCAGGGACCAGCCATGCAACAAAAGCCCGAACTAAACCAACCGAACATGATGATGTCACAACCGATGCTAATAAAAAACCAACAGCAACCGAACAACATCAAGAACTCTCCAAGCAACCAAATGCTAATACAGTCACCGCAAACCAAAAACCAGGTCTTAAAACCTAAAGAACAGAAGTTACAGCGGAGTAGGGTTTATAATAATTCGAAAATTGTGACTCCGACACCTCAGAATATGACTTCGCAGAACCTGGTCCAGTTGATACAGAATACTCATCCCATGTTGCAGTTTAATAATAGTTTTCATAATGCTAATCATCATCCTATGTTGAATAATAGGAGTAGTGCGCTCCCGAATGCTCAGTTTAACCATCCGATGTTCAGTCAAAGGGTTAACGGGACTTTTAATAATAGGTAAGTTCATTTTTCTTTAGGTAACTGTGAATTGATTAGATAGTCGAGTGGGAAAGGTCACGCCAAATATATTTTGCGCGATGTGTCGTCTGTTCGATTCCCACCAAGTACAGATCTTTTGTGATGAGGGATGATTTGTTCTGTGTTATGACGTATTTTTTCTGTACTTCATTCTAATTTTGCTTTAAATTCGCCTTTTTAGAGAATTTGAGTGACGCACGCGTGCAGTCAACAGCAAAAACTACTCGATTACCCACTTTTGAAAAACAAAAAGATCTTCGTATTAATGTTTTATCTTTTCTATGGTCTTATCTTCCCAAAAATGGCTAGTCACCCCGTTTTAAAGTTATATAAAGATTTAAAGACACCTACTTAATCCTTGTTCCATTTTACAGGCATTCGCTTAACGGCGACGACGCCAGCGGCAGCGACAGCGACGAGTACGCCGGCCTCATGACGCAGAGAGAGAAACAGTGGCTCATCAACATACAGATGTTGCAGCTCAATACCGGGACACCCTATATACACGACTTCTATTATACGGTGAGTTGGGACGTCATACTTCATGCTAAAGGCCTGTGTCGTGTATGGCAAAGAGTTTTTGTTGTGTGATGAAGTCAGATAGAAGAAGAAGACATGTTGCTCCGACCTCAAATAATAATTGGGATAAGAGCAGGGCAATGATGATGATCTTTCCATCAGCCTCTAAAATGTTGATGTCAGCATGGATAGCCGAGTGGTTGAGGTCACCACGCCAAACTCACTGAGGCAGACGTGTCGTGGGTACTATCCCCGCGTGAGACAAGTATTTTTGCGATCGGAAATGTGTATTTGTGTGAAGGATTAAATTCCTTAATGCGGTTGTCATTTTTTTTTAAAGAAAAAAGTTAAGTTTGTGTAAAGCGGCGTTCTACGCTGTGAATATAATTCAGTCATTATAAGTCTAAAAATGTCATAGTGTCCTTGCAAGTTGTCAAGTCAAAATTATTTCAAAGGTGCATGCCCTGCATTAGGCCCTTTTAAAGGTGCATGTGACTGCACTAGGGATTCAAATATATAAAACTATACATTATATGATTAATAACATTGAATTCTTTGTTCCAGGTATTCTTAGAGCGACAAGCCAGCAAAGAGAAGGAAGGTGTGAAGGAGGCGCATAAAGCGAACCAACAGAACCATCCCTTCTATAGCGGAGGTATGTTATATGTTTCAAGTTAAGATAATATGTAACTTAGCTTTCCGTCTTCGTTAGAAATAGGGATTATCGATTAAATTCTTAAAGAGAAAAAGTAGTCTTTATGTTTTTTTAGGTAACGGTTTACTCACGCGTATTTATCGGGGTGGCCCAGTAGTCGTATTCGCACTGTTCGACTCGCGATCTCGCCGCGTCAGTTCATGATTAAGGACTCTGGTTGGGTCCAAAACTAGTCGGGCGATCCCGATAAATACGTTAGTATTAACAGCAACTAATTATGAATCACTTAGCTCTTGAGCACGGGCCCGCCGGATTCAAATCGAAATTGATCCCACGGGTACATAAAATCGGGATAAAATCTATCCTATTTGATAATCCAGGTTATTTTTCATATAAATCCCTTGAGTGATTTTGCTTGAGAGATGAAAAACATCCATACATACAAACATTCGCGTTTATAATATTAGTTGGGTTCTCACGATATCTAATATATAACATTCTGTGCGTAATTGACCTCCTCCGAACCGCTCGAACGTTTCTCATAAAGTTTTTTTTATCTATTCCCTAGAACTAATTTGTATGCCTAAACAACATTTGCTGAGATAGCTAAATTACCATAAAATATGAAGCTTCATCGACTAAACACTCAACCCCAATATATCCCTTCTAGGTGTGAAACAAGAGACCCACACTCACCGAGAGCGACACAACTCCAACCGCCACAACTCGACGAGCGAGGACAGCGGGACCCCGAGGACGTACGTGCCTACGCAGTTCGAGAACTCACTTGGGAAACTGCAGGTATATATATATAACTTTTCCACAACGCCATCTAGTCTCAAACTAAGTATAGCTCGTACTAAAAAAGTGATAAATATAGTTATACGTATATTTTATTTTTCGCGTGAGATTTAACAAACATTCAAGTCACATGCACAAACGTTTGATTGCACGGATAGCCGAGTGGTTGAGGTCACCACGCCAAACCCACTGAGAGTGTCGTGTCGCGGGATCGATCCCCGCGTAGGACAAGCATTTGTGTGATCCACGAATGCATGTTCTAAGCCTGGGTGTGTTTGTGCATATAATTTGTATGTTTGTGATGAAATTCCTTAGTGCGGGAGTTGTTTGTGAAACAAAAAAAGTTACATACTTATATATTTAATTTTTGTTATTATTTCTTTTTTTTTTTGCGTGGCATTTAACAAACATTAACAAGCATTTTTAGATCACACGAATGCTTATTCTGATCTAAATTAACGTGTTCAATATTTTTCGGAAATCTGTCTGACGGTCCGTCCGTACTATTATATTATTAGATTAAGGGCCGATTTTTCAATCATCAGTTAATTTATCATCAGTAATTTTCTATACATTCGAAAGCTGTCAAAACGACAAATATATTCGTCGAATAAACTCATCTGGCGATTGAAAAAACAGTCATTACTCAAATACCCTATTTATAGATAGAAATGCATAAATAATGTATCCTAATAATAATGTAATCTGTTTGTCAGTGTGGCAGTGTGACAGCCCCCCGTAAGATCATCGACGTGGAAGTGGTGGGCGGCGACTCCGCCCCGTCCAGGATGTCGCGCATGTCCAGAGCCTCCAGCGTGGCCAGCACCACGCAGCCCCACGAGGTAAGCCCCAAACTTACCGGCATGTCCTCAACTGTTTCATAGAAACTGCCTGCGTCAGCGACCGGCAAGCTTTGTCTTTGTCTACTTTACTGGAACGCTATTCCGTTATTTACAATTGCCGATGAATGATGATGACTGTACCGGTAGCCGAGTGGTTGAGGTCACCACACCAAACCACATAAATACTTAGACCTTTGTTTAGTCCTAGCTACTGCATTAGGTTAAGTAACCTGTAATGGTAGATTAGTGTGATAATTAAATAAATAAATAAATAAATAAATAAACCTACTGTGCGCGATCGGGGGTTCGATTCCCGCGTAGGACAAGCATTTGTATGATCCACGAATGCTTGTTCTGAGTCTGGGTGTCTCAACATAAGCGCGTTTGATGCACAAAGGTGCATGTGACTTGTTTGTGAAACCCCCGCGACACAAGGATTAATTTCCTTAGTGCGGGAGTCGTTTTTTTAATGTGAATAGCGGATTTTTTGCTCTGGACTATTTAGGCTCTAGACAGATGGATCGCTTTTCGCTAAATTCGCCAAGCTAAAACCGACCTTATTGCTCTTACCAAACTGTTTATTTCTTTGTGTAGGTACCACGTGAAATGAAAAGAACGAAACAGCTGTTACTGGATATTGAAGCGTTGTATCTCATATTGTTACGGTTAGAGGAGCTTAACGACCCCCTGGCGATATCAAACGCGCTTATATTGAAGGTAAGGATTTTAATATTAATTTCTGTATTATATTTATTACTCGATTGCGCCCGGAGGGTAATGTTATTCAACTGCATCAATTAAAGATTGTATCAAAATTGTATACGCAATTGTCTAGACTTAAAAAGAAACTGCTTTCCCTGAGTTTTTTGCGACATTTGTTCTCAGGGTAGTCGGATAGGAAATGTCGACTCCAGCTTTCTCAAAAAGACATGGTTTTATTTAAATTCAAAGTACTACAGCCACAGCTGTAGTGTCCTTTCAGCCGTTAAGGAGGAGTTCAGTGACACAGACATACAATAGAATGATATGTATGTGCAGAAAAACCAAATATAAATAAAAAAAAAATGCTGTTAGGTGTATGAAAAATAGATTTTCTCCGATTCTCAGACCTATCGAATATATACACAAAACTTTATAAGAATCGGTCGAGCCGTTTCGGAGGATTTGAATTATGTACACCGAGAACAGTAAATTTTATATATTAAATATTTATCTAAATATTTTAATTTTCTTCTGTAGGAAAGAGAAGAGAAACAGAAGCAGTTAGAAGCAGCTCAGAAGGAGGAGAGCGAACAGCAGGACCTGTCCAACCTGTTTCTCAAGAACATCGAGTCTGTCCAGCGGAGGCCCAAGCAGGAGAGCCCCAAGAGCGAGAGCATCGACAAGAGACAGGTGAGCGGGGTCCCGTAACTATACAGGGTCTGAGGAACCTTTTATTTTCTTGGTTAGGCGGGGTAATTCTCATGGACCCCCACTCCCTCGGGGGAGGCAATGGCTAGTGTCAGACTCTGACTGACTAAACCTTAACCGCCGTGCTACGTCATCCGCGTGTTTGTGTCGGTGTATGGTAATGCGTTGAAATCCTTCATACACCGACCGCGGGCTTCCACCGGCCAGTAGTATGTACCGATATTTCACTTTCTCGTGATGTGTGGTGGCAGACGTGTAACGAGCGTCGGCCTCCTCGCCTCAGATTGGGACCACATCCATATCACCGAATGTGGGTGTGTGAAGAACCCTGACTTACACTCGCATTTTTTAAATTCCTTGGATTTTCATGAATATTTCAAGACTAAAATGAGCCAAATCGGTACAGCGGTTCTCGAGTTTTAGCGAGACTTACGCAAATGGCCCAGGTTGAGAATCGAACCGACCCCGGTATACCAGTCAGTACTAACAACTAGACCAACAGGCTCATCAATTAAGACATAATATATTTTTTCAACAGGTGGTCAACCTAGCAGTGAATCAAAAACCGGCCCCTACTAAGAATCTTCTAGATGAAGATAAAGAGGACCTGGTGAATAAGATGTTCGCGGGCCTACTGCACAGCGATCGATTACAGCAGATGTTGTCCGTTAGGAAGGGCAGGGTAAGTTATAACTTTAAGTAGCTGTTCCCCGCGACTTCGTCTGCGTGGTCAGAAGATAAAAGTTACTAGCTGTTGCCCGTGACTTCGTCCGCGTGGTTAGAAGATTTTTTCCACATTTTCCATTGTATCTGCGCTCCTATTAGTCGCAGCGTGATGGTATATAGCCTATAACCTTCCTCGATGAATGCTCTATTCAAGACAAAAAGATTTTTTGTTGTCAAGTTGAACCAGTAGTTCCAGAGGTTAGAGCTAAAATAAGCCAAATTTGTTCAGCCGTTCTCAAGTTTTAGCGAGACTTGCGAAGAGAATTCATTATTATACATAAGAAAATTTGTTTTATAATATTTAAGAAGGTCTCGACCACATGAATCCAGACTGTTTAATTTCTTGCTATTTTTAAAACCAATTTCGCTTTTTTTTCTCTCCCTCTTCGTTCTAAATATAAGGTCTTTTTGCAGCGATTAAAGTATGTTGTGCATATGATGTTGTGCATTCGAATAGAATCTAGACACGGTAGTGTGTCGAGCCAAGTCCAAGTAGTGCTGAAGAGATTGAGAACTGGCTTGCCGTGTGTGATATCACACGAACCATTTGGACCCACTTTTGATCCATTCGTAACTCAAAGAACTATTTGATTCAGAGGCTAAACTGCTCTTAAGGGCCTGGCAAACAAGAAGATGCAATAAATAACCCTATTAACGGATACAAAAAAGCGACGAATAGTTTTACAAATCTTGTTTCCAGCTTAAGGGCACGAGATTGTAAATGATTATGTATTTTTTTTTCATTTTCCGAATTTGTTGCTTTTTTTCACTGATTTGCTTAGTTACCACGTACAGGAGCATTTTTTGACGATGAAACCCGTTTTAGACGTGTTAATGACTCGATATCTCCCAAATTTTGATCACGTTATAAATGGGTCAAAAGTATCTCCATGGTCTAGCTCCAAATTTAACTTGAACTTGGCTTGACACGGTACCGTGTATCTCGATGTGTATCAAGCTAACGTATGACTGTGTGGCGTCCAGTCGCTGGTGGCGCGCTTCGTGCGGCGCGTGCCGGGCGCGCACGCGCGGCTGCGCGGCGTGTGGGCGCGCGCGCTGCGGGCGCTGCCCGCCGCCGCCAGGAGGGACGACGGCGGCCTGGCCGCGCTCGCGCCGCACTACGCCAGGTACGCCGGGCTCGCAGGGACAAGTATTGGGAAACCGGGGGGGTTTTGAACGAGCAGCCAGCTACGAGTGACGGCCTATCTAGATTACACTTTTAAGTTGTTAAGAAGGTATTGGACCAGCGGGATTGTGGTATGAACACCCAGCTACGAGGTATATAGCCTATCCAAAGTCTTAGGTTGTTAAAGAAGCTGCCGGGCGAGCGAGTTTGTGACGAAGTTCCTAACTACGAGATATATAGCCTATCTTAAGCATGCAGCCGGATCAGCGGTGTTGTGGTATGAGCACCCAGCTAAGGAGTATGTAGCTTATCTTAAACAAACTCATAGGTTGTGAAGGAGGACGGCCAACGGGTTAGTCCGAAAGAGTTACCGCGGCCCTAATACGCAAAGGGCAGAGGACGAAACACGGGTAAGTTTTAGATAGCTTTTACTTACTCTCCGTCTATTTCGCTCCACGCAAACAGGGAGGAGTCATGAGATAATTTTTCATCCAGGAAAAAATCCATCCATCTGACGAACTACAATCATTTTCTCTTTTTATACCCATCATCCCTATTGCAGCAGAGTCTGTAGAAAAGTTACACGTCTCTGAGCGTTAACGCTGGCTAATCCCTAAAATGTATTGAACTGACAAATCAAGGTCACTTTGATTGTCAAAGAGGCATATCATTCATAAGAAAATCCCATTTGTTTTCATAATAATGCCACTATAACTTAGTCCTATTTATACATTTATACCATAATATAACCTATATTTCTTATATTTTCAGTTACATCCAAACGACGTCCGGTTGGTCACCGATCTTGGAGTCGTCGAGTCTGTTGGCGGAGGCCTTCGATCCTGCGCGGACGCCCTACGCACTCACCACCTCGGTAAGTTACTAATATCAACTTTATATTTGACCTGCATAAGTGATTTTTTCGGAATAATACAAAAACAAACTTTTGACTGGCCCGTTGGTCTAGTGGTTAGTGACCCACCGATTCGATACCCACCCAGGTCAAATGTAACTGTGATGAGCACGATCATTTCTTCTGTGCCTGGGTGTAATTTATCTATAATTCTGGGCCACATGTAACTAACTTATAGAAATATTTATAATGAAAAAAAAAATCCGATACTATACTTATATTTGCATGAGGAATTAAATAATTTTCGTTACTCTGACTGGAGAATGAGTCTCGAAAATAGTACCTTAAACCTGTCAAAACCAGCGCTCATGATAACTCCATAGTTCAATGAAAGAATAGTCTTCAAGTCAAACTAAATTTCGTATAATTAACGATAATTATGTCGTCATTTTACAGTTCACACTAAGCTGCGTCGTAGCATTAATAGAGAAAGCATCGATGTTAATAAACACACCGGAAGCGACATCAAACGAGCGGCAATGGTCGAAATTCCTGAAGACTTTAGCGAGAGCGTTGAAAAACACGACACTCAACGTTGCCAGACCGCTACAGCCCATGCCAGAACACCGGCTTATACACCACATAAAACAATTAGAATCCAGAAGTACCATTGAGATTCTACAAAGAGGTAAAACCGCTACGGAGTTCGCGGATTTGACGAAAGCGGATGTGTCCGAACAACTTATCAAACATCTGTGTTGATATTGGCGCCAATGTTTGACGAAAACTTGACCGTAAACCGAACCTCAGTTAATGAGTTTGAAATGTTGCGCCAATGTTGGATGTTGGCTTAGTTTGGTTCGTATTTATATATCTGATTATAAATAAAATCATTGTCCGTAACTTTAGTGTAAATAATTCAATATAACACTATTATTATATAAAAGCTGTTTTTATTGTTTGTAAAGGGGAAATATTGAGAAATAATAATATCTTGTTTTCATATAAGTTTAAAGGAAGCAAAGATAGAATGACGTATTTGAAATGAAACAGATCTCATAAAATGCTGTTACGAAATGAATGAAATCCTTCGTCTTCTCAAATTTATGATAATTAATATACTTTCCCATATATTTTAATTGCCGCTAAGACAAAAATTTATGTATGTATGTCTGTTCTGTGTGTCTAAACTAATGATCATATCTTGATGAAACTTTGGAAGGATCTTACGACATCCTAGAAAGTTTCTGGACCAAGGCGTTGCAATGCGGACTTGTTATAATAATACGACCCCATCTATGCCCACTGCTGGGCACAGGCCTTTTCCTATATAGACAATTGAGCATTAATAACCACGCTTATTAACTAACACTTTGTTTATACAAATTAGTAAAAAAAAAACCAGTAAAATAAATTAATATTTGACATTGAGTAAAATTAAGCCAACTATTTAAATTTTTCTCACTACCATACTTACGCAATTGCCTATATTAAGTATTGTAAAAAGACAGAAATTCTCAAAACATCATTTTATAAACAAATTAGAAAATTTTACAGTTAGCGATCAGAGTTTGTAGACAAGTTATATGTCTCCTCACTAACGCCGACGAATCACTCAAATGTATTGAACTGACAAGTCAAAGTCACGTCTCTTGTCGAAGAGGAATGTCATTCACATACATTTGAAGTTGGCGTTGTTAATACAAGACCGATGCCTTATATTCTTTATATTTTAGTTTATAATTAAAATAAACCTATTATCGTTCATTTCCTCTGAAAGATATTGCCAAGAAACAATTTTATACGCGAGGCAGATTCTTAATTTTTAAATAATAGTTTACTCACGCGTATTTGTCGCGATTGACCGATTAGTTTCGAATCCAATCAGAGTCCTTAATCTTAGTCAAACTGGCTCGCTCGCTCGTCACCTCATTATCTCATGATTAAGGACTCCGGTTGGGTCCGAAACTAGTCGGGCGAGCCCGATAAATACGCGTGAGTGAATCGTTATTGAGTAATTAAAATTAATCTTAAATGTAAACTAACTTCAAAACATGTATGTTTTTTTCAGTCTGTCTGTCTGCATGACACTGAACGACATTTCATTATTGGAACGAAATTATTTTGATAACAAGCTAATCTTGGCGGCATATTAAAATATAAAGAATAACTCTTGACAAATTATTTTGTGCCTTTTCAAAAGCAATGTTAATTTAACAATTTATTATTAAGCCACGCCGTATAACAAAACTAGCAAAGGTATTACGTATCTAACAGATGCAAAGCGAAAGCAAAATATGAGCAAATATTGCTGTTAAAAATGCAATTATTATTAATTATTAACGTTTTATAAGTTTGAAGTAGTACTTAACAATTTTTGCTATCAATTGCTTTGGTTTTTCTTTAGCTAGATATGTAATACGGACTTAGCCCAAATTTATTACTTTTGGGTAAAATATAAAACTTACCCTTCTAGCTTAGCTTATAATAATATGCAATTTTTAATTATTTGCAATTTTACTACGATTATAACGATTGAAACAAATGGTACCAAAATTTGGTATTTTGACCCACATTTCATCACCAATTTGAGACAATTAACCCAATTTGACTATTTGACCCCATTCGGGCGATCGCACCTCGCGTTATTGTTATTACCTATAAAATGCATTGCCAGCAATAAAAAATATTAATAATAAAAAAAACTCGTCACGCAAAAAGTGTGTAGATATATTTTTTGTAAAAAAAAAAAAACGCCACGGTACTTGAACGTAACTTTTATCATTTTAATCATTTATTCTTGTAAATATTAAGGAAAAAATAAAAAAAAGTTTATTCATGTAGATTTGTAGTTTATAATTTAAACAAAAAATTAGTAATCTTGCTTTTATTTAACAGAGGGAGCTACCATTGAATTTAGTATGGAAAACATATGTTCCGGAATCCATAAAATTCAAGGACTTTTTCTTTAATATTTTTTGAGAAAGGGTAACTTCATTTTCACTTGGTACTTTTACAGAATGGTACTTTTTGTGTATGACAACTATTAGGTGCAAAGATGAATTTAATTTTTCTACAGGGCATTTTTTAACTTAGGTGCGGGTAAATTATTTTTTTATTTATGGGTGATTGAAGTGACTAATTGTTTTCATACATTTTGTAATGAAGTATGAAGTACCATTTTGGAAGATAAAGTGCCATTTTTAATGTGTACCTTTTCTCGTTTTGGAGTAAGCGGCTTAAGCGAAAAATTTCTACACATTCTTATTTCTAAAGCGCTTTTGCCGCTCGCTTCTAGCTATCAACTGACTTTTAATTAGAATTTTATAATTTAAATCGATTTTTAATATAGCTGAAAATAAAAAGCGGTCTTATTTTTTTTGTACGCTTAAAAAAAGTCAGTTCATAGTGGAAATTTTGGAAAATCACATTTGAATATTTGTTAAATTTAATGTGATTTGGACGTAATTTAACTTAAATCTGTAGTGGAGAGGGATTAGAATAAGATATGCACATAAAATGATGTTTATTTAATGTTCTTTTATAACTATTTGTGGCCTGCTACCATAGAAAAGTGACATTTCTAAAAGTGTCAAATAAAAATGAAAAAACACTCAAGTATGGAATTGCCATGTGATTAAATACAGCTGTATTCGCAAACGAAACTCAGTCAGAGTCGCCTTTAAGTGTCATGTTGTCTTTGTCATTGTCAAGTGGAATGTAAAGACAACTATACATTTTAGAACGACACTTGGATAAGTGTCGTTTGAGAATACAACTGTTAGATTTGTCGTTTTCATATACTTGAGCGGTTTAATATTTTTAGAAATGTTATTTCTGTAGGTGGCTACACTCGGCACAGCTTTGGGTGAGACTAAGGCCCAAAAATAGACTCAAAAAAATATTTTTTAACAAAAAAATGAGTCTTAAAAATTCTTAAATGCAATCGCTTTTGTGCTTTCGTGTGCGGTAATGTCGATAGATATATTTTTTAAATCAAAATCGACTTTAATTTTTTATTTACAAAATTGTCATTTACCGACTTTTTTTTGGCAATTATTCGACTACTCGGACTTAATCGATATTTTATATCGATTGACGCACGCTGAGGTGTTAAAGCGTAATATTATAGATTATAAAAATGTGTATATACCATACTGCCAATAATGGAAAATGCTGAAAATAGTTAAAATCGTGAACATTGTAAAAGAATAGAATTTTTCATTTTTTTTTTGTATAAAATGAATGTTTTTCATGATTTGGTAGATGATGGTCGAGTTGTATTCGTTTTTTACTATTAGTAGTTTTTAGTTATTTTTTATCCGATAAAATAAAAATAGTATAAATTGTTTATAGAATAATTAGTGTTTTTATTTACCCTTTTTTCATAAATTAAAATGATGATTTCATTTTGAATGGTGGTTTTTCTAAGGTTTACAACTATAAAAAGAATGTCAAACACACATATACATACACAAATTGATTTTAAATATTTTCGAAATGGCTGTTATTCCTACATCTTTGACAGTCGTTACAGGTAGTCAGAAGCTTGAAAAGTCTGACAACCAGTCTAACCAAGGGGTATCGTGATGCCCAGGTAACTGGGCTGAGGAGGTCAGATAGGCAGTCGCTCCTTGTAAAACACTGGTACTCAGCTGAAACCGGTTAAACTGGTAGCCGACCCCAACATAGTTGGGAAAAGGCTAGGCCGATGACGAGTTCCAGTCTTAAGAAAGTATAAAAAATACTGTTATTTATCCATGAGTAACTTGCAAATATCTAGTCCATAATTCAGCTCTATTACAAAAAGAGTTTACTATGGCGTCGCACGTTTAATGTAGGGCATAGCCAATAGCACTGGAAATCAAACTAAGTAATTATTGCAAAATTAAAATTTTTTGTAGTTCTGAATTTTCAACAAGAAAGAATAAGGTTCATTATCGAGTGACTGTAAATGAAACATGCCCTGTCTGTATGCTTATCTATACTCTAGACTAATATATAAAGCTGAAGAGTTTGTTTGTTTGTTGGAACGTGCCAATCTCAGGAACTACTGGTTCAAATAGAAAAATATTATTGTGTTGAATAGGCCATTCATTGAGGAAGGTTTTAGGCTATAAACCCTCACGCTGTGACTAATAAGAGTGAAGGTACAATGGAAAATGTGGAAAAATCAAATGTGTTCTGAATAATCCTGAAATTAGGGTAAAATGGAAGAACAAGATAAAATGAAAGCTGTTACTAAAAAGGAATGATTTTATTTCCAAATATAATATTTACAAGAAACTATATAATTAACGACGTTTAAATATTTGAGTAATGTTGCAAGACGGACTTACTCCATTTGTTTCAGTATTTAAAAAGAGGTTAACAATCTTAATACAAGTTTTCGTCTAAAATATCAATTTAAAAATAAAACCGTGACTAAAAACTTGAAAAAGCAATAAAGGTTATCAAATATAAGACCTCTGAAATATATGTCGTTTATTTATTTAATATGTGTTTGTACAAAATGCACCAAGATTGTTTACCAGCCAGCCAGTTTACCACCAAGACAATGGATCAGAGCTAATTTAGTTTCCTTACATTTCGTGACCTCTCTAAGTTTCGGAAGGCACGTTAAATTGTGGGCCTGTTATTTATACATCTTTGACAGTTACAGCTAGTCAGAAGCTAGAAAGTCTGACAAACAGTCTTGAAGGAGTATCGTTTTGCCCAGGTTGAGGTCAGATAGGCAGTCTAGTTGGATTTTGTTAATTTAATTTAATTTTAAAATGCTGTGATTTGGTCCTGTAAAATTTCATCAAATTTGTCTTAGTAGCTGCTTTTCTTTAAGTCGGTTAAATATGTCTGTTGTCACAAATAATATGAATAAATTTGATCGGCACTAAACTAGCTCTATCTTTTTCTTTCCTTAAATGAAATATAGAGACAAAATCCGTCTTGCAACACTCAAATACGTATACAGGGTGTTAGGAGAAGCTAAGAAGTTTAAGTTCTTGAAGTAAATCGAATACTGTTTCAACGAGTTTATATTTCATACTGAATGTTGTCCGGCGCGCGTCCACAGACCCGTACGACATGTTCAAGGTGAAAAGGTCTGGATAGAACTGTAAAGAAACAAATGTTATATGAGAAAACCCTTAATTTTAGGTATTCCGTTGTTCATCCTCACTTAAATAGCCAAGCTATTCTATGTTTTTAAGAAGCGCCTTGGAAGTTAATCCTTGTATCGCAAAGGCTTTCACAAATATTCAAGTCACGGCATAAAAACACCCAGATTTTAAACAAGGAATAGTAATTTGTGGACAAAATTAAATGCTTGTCCTACGCGGGGTTTGAACCCGCGATACGTCGCGTACATTGAGTTTGGCGTGGTGACCTCAACTCGACTATTCGTGCTTTCATCTTGTAAATAACTGGACCGATTTTGATAAAATTAAAAACTTCGCAATGAAAAAAAAAAACAATAATTCTTCTGAGATTGCCATTGTGTATAGCATCCTTACCCTTCATATTGTTGTCATATATGAGCTGGATAAAAAAAAACGGTTAAAGTGGCCCTCTCTCGTATCATAGGCCACGACACATTTTGGGTCGCTGAGCCAACGGAGTAAGTAAGACGAAAACTAGAACCATTGCGATTATAAAGTAAACAGTGAAGCATTTACCTTTATTTTCTCCAGGTTGAAACGCTAGTGACTTCAAGCCACGTCAAGGGCACGGCGTGGAGATATGTCGGACTTCCACCGACTAAAACCACTCCGGGCCTCTTCTACTGCTTTTGCCAGAGTCACGGGATCACTCACGCATGCCACTCTGGCTGGGTAATTGAACTCACCGGCATTCCGATTAATGGATCCAGGTTCAGTTCCGTCATCATCTCGTTAGCCTTCAGCATCGTTGCTCTCTGAGGCGTCACGTGCAGGAGTTGTAGTTTAGACTGAAATTGTAAGTTAAGTCTAGAGATTATCATAATTTTAGCTTTTTTCCAACTATTGTGATCGGCTTCCAGTCTAACCGGATGCAGCTAAGTACCAGTGGTTTACAAGGAGCGACTGCCTATCTGACCTCTTCAACCCAGTTACCTGGGCAATACGATACCACTTAGAATTATTGGCTACCTGTAATGAAACAGCCGGGACCCACGGTTTAACGTGTCTTCCGAAATACGGAGGGACTCGATATGACAGAGATACAGCTCACCCATCCACGGACCGACCGAATCAAGAGTAGCTTCATCCTAGATCGATCAACTTATGCATTTGTTTAGCCATGAGCTCCTCTTAGTGATAACATATTCGTAAAACATGTAAGGACGTGTCTTTCTATTGCAACAAGATGTTTTGCAATCCTTTACAAATAAATGATCTTTATTTTAATCTTTAAAATGACAAACCTCTCTTTTCGGGTCTACTGATTCTCTTAGTTGCATGATCACGTCTCGATAGCCGGCTTGAGCGTTCCACCTAAAAAAAAAGAATATATATTTTTTATTCTAAACAAAAAATCGCAATAAGCACAGGTACTTTTTTTACAACTTCAACACAACGCCATCTAGTCGGAAATAAACAACTCATAAACATACTTATATAATTTCTAAATACATTCATAATATAATGAAATTACACCCAGATACTGAGAAAATAATCGTGATCTTTATCTTTACATAAACGTTTGTCCTTCTGACAGACCCACAGGCGAGTCAGGAATGTGAAAACCATTTAGATGACCTCCGTGGTCGAGTGGCGTACGCACCGGTTTCCAAGAGTCGCTACCTCTGAGGTCCCGGGTTCGATCCAAGGTCGGGTCAATGTAAAAAATCACATTTCTACATCGTCTCGGGTATGGGTTTGTGTTACCTTCGTTGCATCTGAATTCCATAACACAAGTGCTTTAGCAACTTACTTTGGGTTCAGAACAATGTATGTGATGTTGTCCGCATTTATTTATTTATTTGATTATTTCCAAACCTGCTCCATTGGAAGTTGTATGCCCTGGAGAGGAAAGCCATGGCGTGGTATGTGTGCCTCTCCATCACCCACTCCTTGGGAGCTGAACCCTCGACGTGGTTGTGAGCGTCGAAAGCTGGGAAAAAGTCACAGGCTGCCTCATGCATGATCTGAAAACGTGGAGTCATTATTATAATAGACTTGACTTCTCGACAAATAATTGAGAAGGTTCTGACTATCAAGGTCAAGGGTTGATTCAGAAAGAGATACATCTTGACACAGCGCGAATCGTGAGGACTTTTCTATTTCTGGAGGACTAACCACTGGCAGCTTGGACCCTTTTCCTGGGGCCAGTTGGAGACAAAAATTAATGGTTTTAAATATTTAGAAATTATCTTGACATGATTATATATTGAAACAAGATGTTGAAATCGAGGATAAAAACTATCCTATGTGTTAATCCAGTTTATAAACTATCTGTATAAGGTTTCGTCTTAATCCGTTCAGCGATTTGCGTGAAAGAAGAACAAACATCCATACATACAAACTTTCGCGTTTATAACATTATTAAGACTATATTTTGATAGTAACTGTCGTGAGAATGATTCATTATTAAATGATGTAACGGTTTACTCACGCGTATTTATCGGGGTAGCCCGACTAGTTTCGGACCCAACCGGAGTCCTTAATCATGAGCAGACGCGGCGGGATGGTGAGTCGAACTAGTCGGGCTACCCCGATAAATACGCGTGAGTAAACCGTTACATCATTTAATAACTTAATAATTATTAGGACTACACACAATAGTTACCTGGACCATTTTTTTAACGCTGTATTTCTTGTTGAAGTGTTCTTTTAGCGCTCCGGTCGAGGCATTCGCTATGTACTTCAATTTGACAGCGTTTTTCATGCAAAGCCAAGTCACAGTCACACACAGACCCGTCACAGTTATTAACACGCCTTTACTGCAAAATACATGTTAAAATTTAATACTAGCTTTTACTCCCGGCTTCGCCCAACCTGTATGTCGGTTATAACTGGAAAAAACGTTACTCTGCCTTAAAAAGTTGGACGAAAGTTTAGCTTATGTGTTAATCCAAGGTGTCAGCTACCTACGTGCTAAATTTCGTCGAAATAGATTGAGTTGTTTTGGGCGTGAAGAGGTTACAACATACACACACACACACTCATGCAAGTACACTCATATGGTATTAATGTGATATTCCACAACTTTCGCACAGCGCCATATATCTTCATACTAAGCAAAGCTTGGTTTACGCATTCTAGACACCACAGATTAACAAACTTAATTACCTACGTTTTCTAATATTTTTACGTTTTTTTATCGTTTACATATTAAATATTTAACAAACCTGTTGGGATCTGGCTTTATATCCCATCCCTGAAACGGTATGTTGCTATATTTCAATGTAGCGATACCGATAGGCCCTGTAACATAAAACATCTTTAATGTATAATAAGTTGTTGTCCGTGATAAACTTTTAAACTCTTTTAATGTCTAATGTCTAAATTTTCGATAGTTCCAGTTAAGGATAAGATTTTTGAGGAATTCTAGAAGAATAAACTATTGTAACGTTTTCTATTCAAAAGTCCACCAAAATCCGAAACAATTTGAAACACTTATATCGCTTCCAGTTTCAGATACGGCCCGCTTACTATTTCAGATATCCGATAAGTTTCAGTTACGGAACTCCGTAACATCCCTAACATACCATACTTTCATAAAAATAATACTTACACAAAACTCCAGTTCTAAACTGTATAGTGAGTTTATCCTCGTTAAACTTGTAATCGTTCACATAGTTGTTTGTCCAGAGTTTCCTTGCTTCCTGCCACTGACACACGACGGGGGGCTCGTTCCACATTACCTCTTGAGATAGGCTTGAATAAGGAGATTTAGCTATGGTAGTAACTATCATGAGAATGATTCATTATTAAATGATGCAACGGTTTACTCACGCATAGTTATCGGGATCGCCCGATTAGTTTCGGACCCAACCGGAGTCCTTAATCATGAGCTGACGCTGGGTCGCGTCAGTTCGTCAGGATAAATACGCGTGAGTAAACCGTTGCATCATTTAATTAAGTTAGTTATGTTTGTGTATGCATTAGATTTCAAATAAAAAATGGTATGATACATCACATACAGCATCACACATCACTAATAACAGTACAACACATAACAGATACAGATGTCGTTAGACAGCATGTATCTCATAAGCTCATAGCTTAAAGAACATGATATCACATCGCAACCTAATATGATAACAGACAACCGACATCAGACATCACACATAAAATCACGCATCACACACCACACATACCATCAGACAACACATCAGACTTCACTTATACAACATGATATGACATACTACGATCTCTCTTCCTTCTTCTATGAATTTACACGACACTCATCTCTCAAGACTAAGTATTATGTCCATTTTTAATATTACACTAGCTGTTGCCCGCGACTTTGTCCACGTGGTTAGAATTATCCCCGTTTTTTTCACATTTTCCATTGTATCTTCGCTCCTATTAGTCGCAGCGTGATGATATATAGCCTAAAACCTTCCTCGATGAATGGTCTATTCAAGACAAAAAAAGAGTTTTTCAATTCGAACCAGTAGTTCCTGAGATAAGCGCGTTTAAACAAACAAACTCTTCAGCTTTATATATTAGTATAGAATAGATTTAAATGTACAAATAATAAACAAGTTTTGTCCTTACTCTATAAACACCTGAGCTAGCTTCTCATATTGGGCCTCAACCTTCTTGATCTCCTGCTCAATCTCCTCGGGGGTCCGAGTGACGCCCGCGGCGTGGGGCTGGGGGGCGCGGTACTGCACTTGGTACTTCATGGGTTGAAGGCATTTTGGGAGTTGTACTGGAAGGGAGAGAGATTTAGGGTCAATAATTAAATGAATCTAGTGTAGACTGGGGTGGGTAAAAATTGTGGCGGCAATAATAAACGAAAATATCGAACTTCAATTATCTTTTTCTTCTCTTATATAAAAATGAATTGCTGTTCGTTAGTCTCGCTAAAACTCGAGAACGGCTGAACCGATTTGGCTTATTTTAGTTTTCAAATATTCGTGAAAGTCCAGGAAGGGTTTAAACGGTGAAAAAATTGTATGCCTTGTTATCATCGACTGCTAGGTGGTATGGAGTTTGCCGGGGCAGCTAGTGTTAATTAAAGGTGCAAGTTCTCTTTAATTAATGTTCTCATAAACATGACGCTCAAATCGACGAGACAGCACTGTCAATTTCATCACGCCAAACAAACTGTGTACGACGCGTCGCGGGTTCGATCCCCGGTTGGACAAGCATTCGTGTGATCCAGAAATGCTTGTCCCCAATCTTTGTGCACGTGACTTGAGTGTTTGTGAAACCCCCCGCGATACAAGGATCACACTCGTAAGCGCCATAAAAATGAGAGTCATAAAAAAATACAATTAATCCGAATCTGATAAAACAACCAGAAATAATAGGAATCAATAATATTGACCAAAAATCAGTGATAAAAGTAAAGCATTAAAATGATCTTTATTCGTATGTGAATAAGGTAAATTTTCGAATAACATAGGGCTAACAAACCAAACAGCGAAAATATTATTATTGTAGATTGGTAATTTATTTTTTTTCAACATATTTATCTAAAAAAAAAAAACAAAACGGTATTGAGTGTAATTGTCTTTGGCCGTCGATTAGATAAGCTATCGATGAATAGATAAATTCAGAATACAGACTCGTGAAATATATATTTTACATAATACAGGTACATTTTAGCAAAAAAAGTACACAAAAACTGCAATAAAGTGAATCCAGTGTATTCCGCAGTGAAAAAGTACACGAAAACTGCAATACTGTGTACTGTTGTGATTTTCAGGTGTTAAAAATTAAATATGGCCGAGTAAAGTGAAGTGTGTTTTAAATAATGGAGTTATAAAAAAAGCCTTTTTACTTGTGGATGTTACAAAAAAAATGATTCTACGTCTGTTAATGTAAGTATTACGTGATTTAATTCCTTTATTTAGCAATGAAAATGGTTATTTGTGTATTTTGTTATTTTTGTCTGAAATTGCGCGTGATTTTAATACAAACGACTAATTTTGTGTACTCAGTTATACTAGGGGCTTAGGTTATAGGTAGTCAAAGGTTTATTTTTCGTTTATGACAAGTTTTTAAATTAAATAATGTTCATAAATAACAATTCCTTCAACTTCCTTCTGGAGAGTTCGTTGCGCTGTTTCTTCTCTCGCAGCAAAAGCACTTAGGAAGAGGTGAAGGGTGGGCGAAACTGGGTGCTGTCCAATGTAATCTGACCTTGAAAAAGTGCTACTTAGTAGCCGAATTTGAATAAATAACTTTTGGTGATCAATTATGTGATGTTATGTACAAACTTTTTGTTTGTTTCGGACTTGTTTCGGACACGGCTTATTATAGTTTAAATATGAAATACTAACTTTTACTGGAATTTGCCTCGGGTGTACAAAAGTAGTCAATTTGTTAAACCGCGGTATTAACTAACTATACAATAAATTTGATCAAAATCATTCCATCCGTTTAAGAGTAATGTACTTAAAGTATCACCTTAATAACACTTGTGTCATATATATTTAATTGTTATTTTTTGTCCTTTTCTTTCGCCAAGCGTAAGAAAAGAACAGCAAAGTAATCATTTATTTTTCTTACGGTGGCATCAACGTTATCAAAAACAAATATAATTGATTCGTACTTGTTATCAGATTAATTATGATTAATTTATCAATTAAATCAGATAATAAAGTAAACAATTAAGACTTATTGATTTGCACTTAAACTGCAATTTCATACAACGCCATCTAGTTTCAAACTAAGCGAAGCTTGCATTACGAGTACTAGACAACTGATAAACATACTTATATATTTCTAAATACATACATAAAAGTTGAATAGGGTATTTGACTAAATCTAATTAGTCCGTCAGACAGATTTTCAAAAAATATTACGAATACGTATTTTTCATTTTATCATATCATTAAAAAGTATGGAATATGAAATGTAAACTAAGTATGGTTTCATAATCCCAGCCTGTTCCCAACTATGTTGGGGTCGGCTTACAGTCTAACCGGATTCAGCTAAGAACCAGTGTTTTACAAGGAGCGACTGCCTATCTGTCCTCCTCAACCCAGTTACCTGGGCAACACGATACCCCTTAGTCAGACTGTTTGTCAGTCTTTCTAGCTTCTGACTACCTGTAACAACTGTCAAAGATGTATGAATAACGGTATGGTAGTGGAGTCTAAAAACATCACTTGCTAGTAAAAAGCGTACTGGCAAGTGACGTCACATGACATTTTAAAACACCGTTCCTTCATTATTTGTTTAGGAGTTAAAATAAAAAAATACATATCGAAAATTTTTTGTATATCTGTCTGATGGACTAAACCTTAACCTTAAGGTTTTTTATCAAATACACAATAGGAAGTGCCAAATTCCTGCCCTACCCAAGCCCTACACGTATTCATTGAAATCTGAGATAATATTATACATATCTTTCGTTATCATATATATTATGATACGCTACACAGATGTATCTGCTTATCGGAGATAAAAGATATTTCTGAAAATCACATTTCATTATTATTTTAAATAGCTGTTGCCCGCGACTTCGTCCCCGTGGGTAGAAGATATAAGTTATGAGTATCCAGTGAATATATATTAAACCTTCAACGAAACATTTCTGACCTCCAGCAACAACTACAACAAGCCAAGAATCAGATAACTGAGCTCAACATGGAAATTGCGAAATTACAACAGTCATTCCAAAGGAAAGAAATAGACCAGGAACTTGTTACAGGCAGAAGCATAACCCGAGATACATCAAACAAGCAAAGAAAGCTATGTATCCTAACTAATACCGACTCATGTGGTTCATTGCAGATAGTAGAAGATACATTCAGCTGCGATTTTGAATATATTCGGTATATGCGACCCAATTGTGATATTAAGCACTTACTTGAGAACATTGATGGCAAACTGGTAGATTACAATAAGAGTGATTACTGTATTATAATGTTAGGGAAAAAAGACTTAGAACTATCAGGTGATTATACAAAAATGATAAACACATTAAAAGAAAGTCTAGAACAAGTTAATCATACTAACATAATAATATGTACTCCCACATACGTATGTGGTGCTCCTATATATAACTATAAGGTTGAAATATTTAATCAACTATTACAATTAGAACTTAAGAACTGTACATATGCATATTTCTTTGATACAAATGTTCCTGTCTCTCTTGACATGTTTTCATACAATACTGGCAAACTTAATAAAAGAGGGTTTCTATGTTTGTATAAAAGTTTAAAACAGTATATTAATTTTTATGATTATAAATCGCCCTTTACACCCAAGAAAAGCACAATGGTATGTACAGATACCCAGAATGGGTACCCTCATTCTACTTCTTGTAACAAAATGAATGACTTGTTTTTTCTCGAATAAATATTTAAATATATTACACCAAAATATTGCTGGATTATTAAAAAAGTCAGATGTTTTAGCTGTTTGTTTAGACGATCTCTTTGAAAAACAAATAAATGTAGACATTATATGTATAACCGAACATTTTGTAATGAAAGGCTACGAAAATCAGTTAAATGTACCAAACTACTGTCTAGTGGCATGTTATAGCAGAAAGGAAAAGAAAAGAGGCGGAGCCTGTATCCTTGTAAAAAACGGACATCGATTTAAGGAATTGCCAAAAATTGCTAATATATCTTCACCAGTAGTTTTTGAATGCTGCGGAATCGAACTAATTGATTATAAGATTATAGTAATATGTATCTATAGAGTACCAAATATCAATAATTTAAATGACTGTCTGGCAAAACTTGAATTTATCCTAAAAGATGTATCCAATGCACGTCAAAAGAAAATTGTAATTGCTGGAGATTTTAATATTGATATGCTTAAATCAACTAGACAATCTATATCATTTGAGTGCCTACTACTAAATTTTAATTTTAAACTAGCATTGAAACAACCGACTCGTTTGTCTAGCCTGACATGCATCGACAATTTTGCGCATAATTATAAGAAAGCATGTAGGGCCAACGTACTAGATTTTGCGATGTCAGACCACACCGCACAGCTGCTTCAATGTCCAGTTCCTAAAGTATTTACTAATAAGTTCTGGTACTCGACCAGAAGAGACTATGCCAATGAAAACATAATTAAGTTCAAGGATTGTATGAATAGTTTAACCTTTTCGGAGATCTATGAAACCCATGATCCAAATATAGCTTATAACAAATTTATAGATACTTTTAAGATGTTTTATGATTTATGTTTTCCTTTTTACACAATTAAAATAAATATTATTAAAAAACCTAAATGGCTGTCCAGAGGAGTAAAATTATGTAGTAAAAAGAAAAGATTACTTCTATGGCAACTAAGATTAAATCCTAACCAAGTCAACAAAGTAACCTTTAGTAATTACTCCAAATTATACAAAAAAAATATAAAACTAACTCAAAAGTCACAAAACAATTATAACATTAAACAATCTAAAAATAAGTCAAAAACAACATGGCAAATAATTAATCAAACAAAATTAAACATTCCTAAAAACCCGATCAATAACATTAACCTGGGGAGCTTTAAGATTTCAGATCCATTAGATATATGTAATGCTTTTAACAATCACTTTGTTGACAAAATACAGCCGAAAATCGACGTCGGAAGCAATCCTAAGCCTCATAGAATAAGCACACAACCAAATTCAATATTTTTAGCACCTAGTGAACCGTATAATATATTTAAAATAATAATGTCCCTTAAAAACACTAATAGCGTAGGGTACGATGGTATTTCTACAAAGGTTCTTAAGTCAGTTGCAAATGATATATGCTTACATCTTAGCTACATTTTAAACCTTTGCATAAGTGCTGGCATCTATACAGATGCGTTGAAAACTTCAATAATAAAACCATTATTTAAAAAAGAGAACAGGGAGATCATGGATTTCTATAGACCGATAGCTCTCATACCAATCATCTCTAAAATATTTGAATAAAATTTTAATTACAAGCCAAAGAACACTAAAGGAAAATCAACGAAATTATTGATACTTATGCATACTATTTACATTTGAAAATCAGTTATTTTTGAGATCGGTGCCAAATGCGGGCAGACGCGTGAGGGCAGAAGACGCTGATGGTTGTGTTTTATGTTTGTATGTATTAGTTTATGTTTCTTTTTTGTGTTATTAATAGATAAATTATTTTATTGTCTTCTTTTCAATTATCGGTTGTTTTTCAATTATTTATGTAATTTCTTTTTGTGTCATTAATATATTGTTTTTGTTTTGCCTGGCACCGACTCCAAAAATAACTGATTTTAAAATGTAAATAGTATGCATAAGTATCAATAATTTCGTTGATTTTCCTTTAGTGTTCTTTGGCTTGTAATTAAAATTTTATTTTATACTTTTTAGTTCAATTGTATATATTGTTAGTGTAGTCTTGAAGTCGGTTTTTATTTTTTTCCAAAATTAATTTTATTTTTCACTTTTTAGTGGAAAGTTAGTGATTTTTAGTATAGGTACGCCTACTAAACGCGCTGCCCAAATGAGTTCTTTACCCCCGTGAAACTGCCCAGAATTCCCAGTGATATTTGTTCGAAAGCCTCCACCCAGTCTGTTACCATTTGAGAGTGATGTTAATTATGGAGGCCATTTTGAATAACCGAATATCTCATCAGAACAAACATCTAATTATGTTTATTTTAGTTTCAGTATTGCGTTTTTTGTAAAACTTTGTAAGTGACCTTGAACATTATTTTTTTTCGAAATAGTTTTTATAACCTTTGTAGTGAGTACAGGCGTGATAATATGTTGTGTGATGGCGTAAACAATGCTTAGATATGCTATAGCAACAATTGCGGTTAATCTGCTGTTATTTATTGAAGAGTTCCCCCGATTTCTACAAGATCCCATCATCAGATATTGAAATGGTGATAATGGGACCACACGGGAAGCACAAGCTTTCAAATAAAAAAAGAATCATGAAAATTGGTTCACCCAATCGCAAGTTACGAGGTAACAAACATAAAAAAAAAAAAAAAAATACAGTCGAATTGAGAACCTCCTCCTTTTTTTGAAGTCGGTTAAAAATACATGTATACAGAAATATATAAATACTTAGAAAAAAATAATATATTGTGTGAGGAACAGAAGGGATTTAGACAGTGTAGAACAATTAATATGGCAATATATGATTTTTTAAATAATGTAATAGAAAAAGTCGATAAACGTACACCCATCTGCGCCATATTCTGTGATATGACGCAGGCCTTCGATTATGTATACTATAAATCCCTATTAAATAAACTTGATGCATACGGTATCCGAGGCAATATCCAAAAATTAATTGAATCTTATCTATGCAACAGAAAACAGATAACTGTGATTAATAGACTCAATGAAGTCAATAAACACGAAGAGATTTATGAATCATCGGTACGTGAGGTTAAATTTGGAGTACCGCAGGGTAGCGTACTGGGCCCTTTACTGTTTATACTTTATATTAATGACCTGCCGAAATTCGTAGACCAACCCTTAACATTGTTTGCCGATGATAGCACCATATCAGTCCCTTGTAAAAATAAAGATACATACGAAAATGATATAAATACATCTCTCAATTCAATGATAACATGGCTAGATCAAAATAACTTAAAAATAAACCTCAGCAAAACAAAAATAATACATTTCAGTCAACGCACACTTGGTGATAGTAACCTAAACATCCATTACGATAAAAACATTATTAATGAAGTCAATAGCACAAAATTTTTAGGGCTGGAAATAGACAAAAGATTAAATTGGAAATCCCAAATTGAAATGTTATGTAAAAAGTTAAGCAAATCCGCATATGCCTTACACACACTTGCACCAGTAGTTGCCACTGAAGCACTTCTAACAGCCTATTATGGCATAGTCGAATCCCACCTACGATACGGCGTTATATTTTGGGGTAACTCGACCGAAAAGGAGACAGCATTTAAGGCCCAGAAAAGATGTCTTCGGTCTATGTTTAATGTAAAATCAACTGATAGCTGTCAACCTTATTTCAGAAAATATAAAATCTTAACATTACCTTGTATATATATCTTAGAAATAGCAGTATTTGTCAAATCAAATCCCCAAAAGTTCACACGAATAAATGACGTAGTACCTCGGAATAGACGTGATAACAGTAGGTTATGTCTTCGCAGTGCCAATACTACACTAATGCGCAAAAGTGTCTGTTGCATGGCACCGGAAATATACAATAAATTACCAAAAACTTTAAAGGATTTGAATATGGTTCTCTTTAAAAAGAAATTGCGAAACTTTTTAGTAGATAAAGCTTTTTACAGTGTCTCTGATTATTTACTGGAAAAGCATATCTCTGTTAATTAGGTAAGATGCAGTTACATAAGGCATGAATAATTTTGTTGATTATCTTTATGTTTAAAATATTTAACTATACTGTTAATTTGTAATAAGATGTATGGTATGTTTAGAATATTTTAATTGTATACATTTGCATGCCTACTGGCAAAATATGGCTGAACGAATGTTACTTTTATGTCACCACTAATGAAATACCCATATTTGCAAATAAATATCTTTTATCTTTATCTTTTATCTTTATCTTTATCTTTATCTTTTATCTTTACCAATACCTGCCCTGTTTTTTTCACATTGTACATTGTATCTTCGCTCCTATTAGTCGCAGCGTGATGTTTTATAGCCTAAATAAAACCTTCATCGATGAATGGTCTATTCAACACAAAAATATTTTTTCAATTTGGACCAGTAGTTCCTGAGATTAGCGCGTTCAAACAAACAAACAAACTCTTCAGCTTTATATATTAGTATAGAGTATAGATAAAAGAAATTTCTGAAAATCACATTTCATTATTATTTTAAATGATAAACAAGCACATTTAACTAAAAACCGTCAAGTGCGATTCGGACAGTGAAGGTTTTGTTCAAATAGGCTAACTACTTGAAAAGGAATTGACTTTAATTAATTATTACGGGACTGAGTCCATCGACAACCGACTGTATAATACATAGGTACATTTATTAATAATAATGAATTTTAAAATCTAATTTGTTTAGAAAATGTAAGAATACCTAATATGAATGTATGTACTTAGTTATAAAAAATATGTAAGTGTTGGTCCGAATCTATATCTAAACTTCTAAACTTAATAAATAAAGCTGAAGAGTTTGTTTGTTTGTTTGTTTGAACGCGCTAATCTCAGGAACTGCTGGTTCAAATTGAAAAAATCTTTGTATTGAATAGAATAGACCAGTCATCGAGGAAGGTTTTAGGCTATAACACATCACGCTGCGACTAATAGGAGCGAATATACATTGGAAAACGTGGAAAAAGCAGGGAAAATTATTCATTTTCGAGGGCTTACGTTCTTAAATTCCAAACTTATATCTTCTAACCACGCAGACGAAGTCGCGGGCAACAGCTACTAGCTAAATATGGCTGATCTCTATATAGTATTAAGATCATTTTTATAAACCCATATTTGCAAATAAAAGTATATTATATTCTATTCTGGTATAACACTGCAGTTATGTCATCCAGAGGTGTTGAAGTCTGGATAAAAATCAGAATGTCCGTATGTATGTAACCAGGCGGAATCTCAGGAGCTGTGACACAGTTGAATATTTTTCAGATAGTTTATTCCGTTGCCGCTATAACAGCAAATAATGAAATTAGAATTTAAGAAAAATACGACTCCCACTTGACTGATTCTTAACCTAAATGTTGAGGTCATCACGACAAACTCCCTGTGCGTAACGTGTCGCGGGTTCGATCCTTATGTAGGACAAGCATTTGTGTGATCCACGAATGCTTGTCCTGAGTCTGGGTGTCTTTGTGCATGTGACTTGTATGTTTGTGAAACCGCGACATACACAAGGATTAAATTCCTTAGTGAGGGCGTAAAAAAAAACTATTTAAGTGACATTTAGACAATCGTCAATGTCATTAAATTACTGTGTATGATGTTGCTGTCTCGCTTGCACAGTAGCACCAGTCTTAATTTATTAGGTGGTAGGCTCGCACTCGCAGGTATAGCGTAATTTGTTAATCTAATTGAGTCCATAGGTCAGTAAAGATAAGACATTTATTTGATTGAACGGTTTATATATATTTTTTTTATATTAACGATTCAATATAATCTTTATTATTCGTTAATCAACGCACTGAGGATATTTGGAATTAAATTGTTTTGTTTTGTTAAATATGATTGAATATTGTTTTAATAGATGTCATATACGTCATTTTAAAGCATATAGCTTTTCGACCGCGGCTTCGCCCGCGTCGAGGTCGGTTATATCGCGTTTCCAAGAGAACTCTTCAAAAGTCCGGGATAAAAATCTATCCTATGTTCTTTCTCAAGGTCAACTCTATCTCTGTACCAAATTTCATTAAAATTTGTTTAGTGGTTTAGACGTGAAAGCGTAACAGACAGACAGACAGAGTTACTTTCGCATTTTTAATATTAGTAGGCAAGTAGGGATGGAGGAATTTGAACTTCCAGTCAGTGACCTTAACACCTTTACAGCTGGTATAAGAGCACATATAGTACAACAAGTAACATTGCCTACAAAGCTAACATAAAAGCTAGGCTAGAGTTTGTCTATTTTCGACTTTAGGAGCGCAATGCATGGTCGCTCTCATGCCCTCAGAACCGATTTCTACGATTCTTTTGTAAATACTTACTCTATTTATAATCTGTGGACATCGTTATGAATAGTAAGTTTTTTTTAACAATTAAGTACTTGGTGTAAACTTTAATTGTATTGCTGTTTGTTGTCACTACAAAATAAAATAAAATTTAATGGAGGATGCTATATGCGTTATCAAGTTAACCTAAAAAGCATTTTGCCACCGCAATCACCACATGGATCAACTACATTATTAAAAAGAACTTGTATAAAATTTATTAATTAATATATTAATAATATTAATATTAATCAATTATTTAAAGAACTTGTATTCTATTTTGTTTATTCTTTCAGCCTACACGCCTGCCTGTTTTCCTTGCCGGTCGCTCTCGCAAGTCGCCAAAAATGTCTGCTAGGTCATATGACCGATGTCCAGGACTGGGTCGACGAAATTGGGAGCTTAAAGCCGATGAAAGGTATAGTCAACAAGCTTATGCTCATTTTTAACCTATAGCAAACTATTTTACGTTAAGTGGTTTCTTAGGTTTACGCGAATGTTAGACATTGAAATGAAACTACTTTTACGGATTTCATCGCGGTTTAATTTTAGATTATGGTTCCCCATTCTGCCCGTGACCATGATACCTGCAAAGGTGTCGAAACGTCGGGAACTAAAATCCAAAATTAAACCGCGATAAAATCCGTAAAAGTAGTTTTATTTCAATACTAGCTGTTTCCCGCGACTTCGTCCCCGTGGGTACAAGATATAAGTTATGATTTATCCCTGCCCTCATTTTTTCACATTTTCTATTGTATCTTCGCTCCTATTAGTCGCAGCCTAAAGCCTTCCTCGATGAATGGTCTATTCAACACAAAAAGATTTTTCAATTTGGACCAGTAGTTCCTGAGATTAGCGCGTTTAAACAAACATACAAACTCTTCAGCTTTATATATTAGTATAGATATAGATTTTACGTTAAATGATAAAAGAATCAACAAAGCGGATCATTTAGCCCAAAGTTCTATGGAAAGAATAATAATAAAATACAGACAAATTGGATTCGTGTTTGCAAGAATATGTGGTAACATATACACATCTAAATCTATCCTTTCTATATTCCTATTGTACCTTTCACAATATTTCACATAAAGATAAAGATAAAAGAAAGACATTTATTTGTAAAACATGAGTATACATGGGTAATGTAAGATGTTATAACGATATATTATTGACCTTCATGTTTTGCTGTATATACAGCGTACATAAATTTTACATTTACAAATAAGTATTACATTACAATATAATGGCATATTTTTGCATGTAATCGTTCAGATTTTTTTTTTTATCGAAACAAAAAATAATAATAAAATGGGTAAAAGGTCATAATATTAGGAATCTGTTAGAAAATCTGTTAAAACATACTCCTTAAGCTCTTACTATTTCTCTATCTCTTTTCAATCAGCGACCGTTCAATTCAAATTAATTTGGTGTGAATTGGGCCCTAACCTTGACTATTAACTAAAAACGTTTCAGCAGAGGTGAAACAACACACAGACCCGTCCTGCCCAAAAGAGAAATGCTCCAATGAAGGTGATCCCTTGAAAAAAACCATCAGTCATTTGCTTTCGGCTTTCGTATGTTTTTGGAACAACTTTTTGACAGTTCCCTACGGTTGTTTAGCCCTGATAAAACTGGGAACCGTAGGAAAATGTTTACTATTAGAATTAACACATCTACATATTTTAATATGTTCCTCGGTTGTATTTTAAAAAGCGCATCTTTATTGGAAATTTCATAAGGAATACTATACAGTGGGATTCAAGAAGCCAGCGAATTCCTTTTTAACTTGACTTGATCTTGACGTCTCAAATCTTTTAATTATTTTCGTAGACTCTCAAAATGGAAAGCATTTCTGCACAAAATTGCGAATCGGTTTATATTTGCTTCATAGGTGAAGGATCATGACCAGGACTTAAGGCGCGTAGAGTCCTCAACCCGCAAACTGACAGCGTGGTGAAACGCTATCATTGTTAAAACCCTCTAAAAACGAGGATTTCTTTAGTAATAATCGATAAAAAAAAACATTAAAAATGATTACTGATGGAAGGAATTGGAGTCCAATTAGTTTTGAAGCCAAGTGATTATACAAAATGTTTTTATTGTTGATCCAATCACTCAAATTTATGGAAGTGACTAGAACGACAAACGTGCATTTGTCAAGTGTCGCTATCGACAAGCGACCATAAGGTATCTGAAACAAAGCTATAATTCCCGCATAGAAAAAGAATAGCCACTTTTATACATTTGAAAAATCTATCATCTTCAAATTCGTAAGAAAAATCACTTGTTTACGCGAATAAAAAAACTATATGGACACGTCCAATTACCTCTATCAGTAGCCAAAGTACCTTCCAAAAAATTTAACTCAATTTTCAATCTTATTTTCAGAAGATATCATACACTCATTTGATCTGTCCGGGACGACCAATCCTGTGCCGACTCTACATACACTGGTCAATGAGATTCAGAGGACCAGCTCACCGTCAAACACGGTCAAATACCTCAGTTTGGCGAGATGTCAGCTTACGAGGATACCACATGTAAGGAATATTGTGAATTAAAATTTATTTAGATTGGAAAACGTCTGTAATTTTCGATACATTAGAGTGCCACGGTAAAATGTAGATTTAAGGTTAGCATGAGATTCGATCAGTGTTAAGGTATTTTTACCCATGACATCAGCGTTGAAATCTTAAAAGTTCAGGCTTTGAAACGTCGAAAACACTTTGAATCAGTTGCGCATTTAAAAAATATGAAGTATGCGGAAAGAATTGGCAAGAAACTTAACAAGGTTCCAATTATTATTCTATTTAAATCACCTCATTAGGTCAACTTTTTCATAACAAAAGAATCAACTGTCTGCTAATTTTAAATTACTTTCGCCTAACCCTTTGCCCGAATTTAGCACAAATTTTGCATATATAAAAATGAATTGACGACCTCCGTGGTCGAGTGGCGCACGCACCGGTTTCAAGGTGTCGCTAGCTCTGAGGTCCCGGGTTCGATCCCCGGCCGGGTCAATGTAAAAATTCACTTTTCTACATTGTCTCGGGTCTGGGTGTTTGTGGTACCTTCGTTGTATCTGAATTCCATAACACAAGTGCTTTAGCAACTTACTTTGGGTTCAGAACAATGTATGTGATGTTGTCCGCATTTATTTTATTTATTTATTTTGAATATTCTGACAACTAAAAAGCTAGGTGTTACGTTATTATTAGCTTCTATTAAATTGGACGCTTTATAATTTTCTTTTTTTCTTCATGGACATTATATTAGATGCTCTACAACTCAGTACATATTATCCTTGATCAGATATTCGGGTTCCGTGACTCAGAAGGCAGATGGCTCTCCGACACGTTGGAGTATATGTCTTTCTACGGAAACTCGTTCTTGGGAATGAGCTCTGATGATCAGTATACGATGACCTTCAACGCTACAGGAGCCACTGAGATGAAACCAGAGGAAGGATCCTACATAGGTGAGATGGGTAAATATCGTACCAAATATTATAAACGCGAAAGTTTGTATGTATGGATGTTTGTTCCTCTTTCACGCAAAAACCACTGAACGGATTTAGACAGAACTTGGTACACGGATAGTTTATAACCAGGATTAACATATAGGATTTTTACTACGATTACTACGATGTTCCCATGGGATCATATTCGATTTGTAGCAGGCAGGCCCGCGATCTACAGCTAGTATATCAAATGCATCACCAACATCATCATTTATAAACTATCAGGCTAGCATTGATTTGTAGAGGTATCCCCTTTACTAAGACTCTTTCCTTTCCTGTGCAAGCGTATCCAAGAATTTCAAGTAAACTTAGCTATACCGTTCGTATTATAATCCCCTGTTCAATTACCCAAGAAAACATTCCTGAATAATAAAATATTTTCTCTCTATTTCAGTGATTCGTTTTTTATCCCTTTTTATAATCTCACCAATCTCCACTTCCTCCTATTATCGTTTACATATCTCATTCCAATCTTCCTTTTGCCTGTTTCCATTCACAATTATCATCAGAACTCTCTTTACCATCTCTTAGCCAAATGAGACTTTCAAACGACCATGTAATCAGTAGTTTTTATCTATAATCACCATCGCTTTGTGCGTCAATTACATTAATTTGTTTATTTTTTAACTTGCAGGAGGCAACATATGGTCTTCAGGGTTAGCCTCAGTGAAATTCAACAAACTAAAGGAGTTAGACCTAAGAGCATGTTCCATACAAACTCTTGGAGAAAACGTCTTCCAGGGAATGGAAAGCCTCACAGCTCTATATCTAGGAGAGAACGAAATCAACCACATTGCAGCAACGGCGTTCGTCGGACTAAATAACTTGATGCATTTAGATCTGAGCAGAAACAAAGCCGTCGACGGGGATGGGAAACCAAAAAACTTGGCTTCAGACAGGTATTTTGTATTCCAGGATCTCACCGGACTGGTCTCCTTAGATTTATCCCATACGAAATTGACGCAACGGAATTTGGGAATGCTCGTGGGCTTAGGGAAGAAATTCAAGAATTTATCCATTTGCGAATCTGGATTGGACAGTCTTCTACCTAACATTTTCAATACGACATCTTTAGAAGTCTTGGACATATCTGGGAACAACGGCATCATGATTTACGGAGACTCCTTAAGGGGAGTAGAGAAAACTTTAAAAGTGGTGTTCGCCAGGGACATAGGCTTACAAGATATGGAAACTTTCAGGGATTTTAAGAAACTCGAAATCCTTCAACTAGCTCACAACGAAATCAGCTTCATTGATGCTAGCGTCGTTCAAACACTCAAAAAACTACAAGTACTTGACTTGAATAACAATAGATTACCAGCGTGGTTCGATAAGAGATTCTCATACATGCCAAAATTGAAACTACTGGCACTAAGAAACAACAACATTAATATAATCTCAGAAGAAATGATAGAGGATGTTCTGAACGTGCATTATTTGGCACTATCCGGGAACTTCATAGTCTGCAACTGTCACGCGAAAGATTTGTTCAAAATGGCATATAAAAACCAAGTGACGCGACACTCTGGGTTACTAAAAGTACCCACAACAGGAATGTACCATTTAGGATACGCTTTCTATAACAACATTATAGAAGACCGTATGGATATGATCTTGAATTGCGACAAACATTGTTTAGAAGACATTGAGGTATCTGGTTATTTTAAACTGGTCGACTATACTCCAACTTCTTATACTTGCTTAATGGTTTCTGAGAGTCGATCGATGCTTGTCGCTAATGTGACGAGTTGTAAGCGAGCGTCAAGAGAGGTGGACTATGATGCAGAGCTTGCGAATGGAAGGCTGGTGTTGTTGCTGATACTGATCATACCCTGTGTTCTGCTGCCGGTCGCTGGCATTTACATGTTTAGGAGGCATCTCCGATACTGCTTTATAACGATGAGGAATTCAGCGATGCTTAGCATTATTACTAAGAATGAGACTATTGTTGGTAAGTTTATTAATTTAACTTGTTTTTTTACTGAGGTGCTAGTAAAAATTCTGGACTTGTTGAAAGACATGTAAAAAATAGTGTAAAAAGGCAGAGATTATCGTGAATTATAGTAAAAAATTGTGGAATGCATGTACTTCGTATAGGGGGCTTTTTGGAAGTGACTTTAATGTTTGAAAACCCCCCGCGACACAAGGAGAAATAAATGAGACAAATAGCATACCTATTGAAAACTAATTAAGTTTGTAACCTATGAAGTTTTAGCCAGTTGGGTCCATCGTTATCCTCTCACCCTCAACTACGGCCATCCTAACATTTTTGTAGCGCCTGAAAAAGCCCAACTTCAAAAATCCTTCATCAGTCAAACTTTAACCACGGCTTTTGCAAGTCAGCCGAAACCTCAGGGAAAATACCTCTTATTTCTCAAGCGGTTAAAACTCGCTTATTCTTTATGCATCTGTCTGAATTCACGTTCCATTGCATGGTAATTTTTCCAAGCTAGCCAAAAGGTCGTATCGAGCAAAATTAGATACCAAATTTTGGACGTGATTAAAAGTCTACCATTTTTATCCATCTGTCTGTATTTATGTTACATCCCACGGTAAATCTTTTTCCTTTGCTTTTGATTAGCCTTTGATTATATGCTAAGCTCTTTCCTTGACTTTTCGTTTGGCAGAGGGTACAGTATTCAACTACGACGTGTTCGTGTCGTACTGCAACGAGGACCGCGGCTGGGTGCTGGAGCACCTGCTGCCGCACATCGAGGCTGAGTGCAGCGTCAGCGCCTGTCTGCACGAGAGGGACTTCCAGGTCACACATCTTTTACACTGTATTCATTACGGTGACATAGGTTTTGATTTTGGCCAAAAATCATCATTATTTTTAATGGTATATTGTAAAAATGGAGGCGTTGCTGTCGATCCGATGTCTTCCGATTTGCCACCCATTGCTAGATAGTTTATATTGAAGCCGAACCCAACATAGTTGGGAAAAGGCTAGGCCGATGATGATGATGCATTTCTGTTGTAATACTATAAATCAAGATCGAGGTTAAGAAGAGTTCCAAAACTATGGTTTTATCATTTTTAGACTCTCGTATGCCTCTGACTTTGTTTAAGGTCACCACGCCGCGTGTCGCGAGTTCGATCCCCACGAAAGACAAGCATTTGTGTGATCTATGAATGCTTACGTATCCCGAGTCCGGGTGTCTTTGTGCATTTGGCTTGAATGTTTATGAAAATCCAAAACACGATTCAATTTCTTACTGCGGGAGTATTTTTTTTTCACGTAAATCTATTTCTAAATCTTGCTTTGCGATTGATAAATGCCAAAAACGATATCAGAGTGGCAAATGCAACTTGGTATTCCTCGTATAGTTATGCCAAAATACCAATTTGGAGGACTTGAAACGATTCACAATTCACAACTAACCTCAGGATGGTTTATCATCACCAAAAGTACCACAGCCACAAACTGCCTCCTACATGCCCATGTTGAAACTATTCTTGTATTTCCAGGTGGGCCTCTCCATCCTAGAGAACATAGTGTCCTGCATGGACCGCTCCCGATCCATCATGCTGATCATCTCGCAGCGGTTCTTGCTGAGCCACTGGTGTCAGTTCGAAATGCATTTAGCGCAGCACAGGTAACACATGAGGCTTTCTTTTTAAATATCATCATCATCATCATCATCATCTGCTCATATTCGTCCACTGCTAGACATAAGCCTCCCCTATTGCACGCCATCAAGATCTATTTTCCGCTGCTCACATCCAGCTCCTGCCAGTGATCTTGCGCAGATCATCACTTCAATTTAATTCATATTATATCCTACTTATATTATAAACGTGAAAGTTTGTTTACACGGTGATTTTTTAGTCGTCTTACAAAAGGAGCCCAGTTCATGTATCCGACGTAAAATACCCCTAGGCGCGATATTTTTTTTTATCATCAACTAAGATAATAAGTACGCAAAAAAATTAAACAAGACAAATCCGAAAATACTCTTAAAAATGATCAAAACGCCGCCGCCCGCGCCCTTCACCATTGTTAAAAGGCTCGGACCGCGCTCGCAACAGAGCTGTGTTTCTAAAAAACTACGAATTGCATCATAATATTGTATAAAAATTGCATTTTAAATTTATTCAAATCTCATAAATACCTATTTTTTTTATAATGAACGTGTTCTAGTCATTGGATACACGAACTGGGCTGCTTTTGTAAGACGACTAAAAATCACGGTGTATAGGGATGTTTGGTACTCTTTCACGCAAAAACTCCTGAACGGATTTAGACGAAACTTGGTAGACAGATAGTTTATTAATCTGGATTAGAACAGAGGATAATATTTATCCCGATTTTATATTCCCTTGGGATCGGGACTGAAATTTAGTGTGCAAATTGGGGAGGTCTGAGAATCGGATATCTTAACCTTAACTCTCTTCATGGCCCTGGTTGTTTTTTATACGTATGCTGGTAATGGCTTTTCCCCACAGATATTCCCTTAAAATGGCAAAATAACGTTGCTGGATCAGCTAGTAATATATACATATATAATACTAGCCTATATACGTCCCACTGCTGGGCACAGGCCTCTTCCCGTATAGGGAAGGTTTCAGCATTGATCACCTTTTGAAATTTTTCGATGAATCTTGCAAATATTTTTCTACAACATCAAGTAACAATATATTCTTCTCCCACAGACTTCTGGAGACAAGAAGAGAAGATTTAACTCTTGTTCTTTTAGAAGATATACCGCGGCGTCTGCGACCGAACACACTACATTATCTGATGGTTACGAAGACTTATATCGTTTGGCCGAAGGACGAAGGCGAAAGAAGTCTCTTCTGGCGAAGACTGAAGAAGACTTTGATTAGCCAGAAGACTAAGCAAGTGGAGAATGTGTCGTTAGCTTAGTATTTAGAATGGAGATTATAAAAGAATAAAGAAGACTACAAAAAAAATGGATTTAAAAATCGAACTACCCACGTTTTTAAATGTCACTCCATTTAATTTTCTCAAAATCGTTCCAGCGAGTTTTATAGTTGTAAATTGTACTGTGATTGGTTTTGAAGCTACCCTGAAAATTTCAGCCTGCTCGCTTATCGGGAAGTGCCTCAAAATTGAGTTGCGGAAATACAACCGGTACAACAAAAAACAAGAAAGTGAGTGAAAAAAAAGGTGGGAAAAAACAGGAGTCGTGTTACTTTTCAAGCTTGTAAGTTGATGGGATATTTATACAAAATTGCAAAATTGTCGTATTTCCGTTTTTTTGCAAGACAGATAAAACCGAAGCCGGCTAATTGCGAGCGGTATACGTACATGACAGGTTCTGTGCAATTCGTAGAAGATGTAATAAGATTTTACTTTTAATAATTTGTTACAGACATAATAAAATTGCACACTGAAAATTTTCAGCTCTAAATGTCAAAGTTCTATAGACATGACAACGGTGCGGAACCCATTATTTTTGTATAAAGCGAATGAAACGTTCCTAACATTTTAGATTTGTAAATAAAAATTAAAAAGATATTTCTTAAACTACATGTATAAGAAATCTTAAAAGGCTAAAATATTATGATTAAATTTAATTAAAATATTGTTATGTATATTTTAATTATTTAATAATAAAATAATTAGTATGTATACACTTTTTTTGTAAAAAAATAGACAGGTGTCATAAAATATATACCTGATCCAAAATAAAAAAAAATATTTATACATTTTAAAACTAAATTATTTGAAATTAATGAGACAAAAATTGTATAAATTTACCCTTTAAATTATAATTTAATAATTTTGTATTACAAAGAGTGTAAATGTAAATAAATAAGTTTATTTAGTAAAACTATATTTTTAATTTAGTTTTTTAAACTCGACAAGAAAATTCCACGAAGATTCCAATATTAAATGAATCATAAATAAATACGCGGTGATTTTTTAGTCGTATTACAAAAGCAGCCCAGTTCATGTATCCGACGTAAAATACCCCTAGGCGCGATTTTTTTTTTTTTATCATCAACTAAGATAATAAGTACGAAGAAAAATTAAACAACAGAAATCTGAAATATACTCTTAAAAATAATAAAAACGCCGCCGCCCGCGCCCCTCACCATTGTTACAAGGCTCGGACCGCGCTCGCAACAGAGCTGTGTTTCTAACAAACTAATTCGTAGTTTAATAATAATATTGAATAAAAATTGCATTTTAAATTTATTCAAATCTCATAAATACCCATTTTTTTTATCATGAACGTGTTCTAGTCATTGGATACAAGAACTGGGCTGCTTTTGTAAGACGACTAAAAAATCACGGTGTATATAATAGATACTCGTACATAATATGTACGAGTATCTATTATATACACCGTGATTATGTCTTGAATAATTGAATATTCAATTCCAAGTTGCAAGGTGTCTTTGTGCATGTGAATTGTATGTTTGTGAAACCCTCCGCGACACAAGGATGAAATTCCTTAGTGCGGGAGTTGTTTGCAAGTTTAATACGCTCCGAAAATACTTGGACTAGTTTCGGAATCAATCGTACTAACCACTAGACCAACAAGCCTTCTTTTTTTTGGTAAGGCGGGGAAATCCTCATGGACACCCGCTCCCTCGGGGGAGAAAATGGGTAGTGTCAGACTCTTACTGACTAAACCTGAACCGCCGTGCTACGTCATCCGCGTTTTTGTGTCAGTGTATGGCAATGCGTTGCAGTCCTTCATACACTAGATCTACAGGCCTGTCAATTAATCATGATTAAGGACTCCGGTTGGGTCCGAAACTAGTCGGGCGATCCCGATAAATACGCGTGAGTAAACCGTTGCATCATTTAATAATGAATCATCCTTACTAAGTTACTATAACAAGACTTACGTGTGGTAATTGTGATAGCATTTCTCATTCGCTTTGGCTGCGGCGGCGTCACTATCAAATCCAAGTTCAGAACACCACCGCATATTCTGAAATCAATTAACAGTCACCATCATACCGCTGGAGTGATACAGTTGAGGCGGATCTTCGAGCGCTTCATGCCGGTGACTGGCGAGAAGTGGCGAAGGTTCGGGTAAGGTGACGTTCTCTCGTAGGGTTAAACTTTCATATACCATATACCCTGGGTTGGCATCCTATCTAATCCCTAATCTAGTCTCCACTTAAGGCTGGCTATTTTTTAGGGTTCCTACCCAAAGGTTGAAGAGGGAATTCTAATAAAGTTCTGCAGTCAGTCAATCCTTCTGTTTTTATCTCAAGAGTCATGATGGCTAGGCATTCAATATTTTTTACACATTATATAGATTTCTGTAGCGCCTACTGAAACCTACCCAACATTTTTTTTTTAATGTTCCACAAATTTCGCACAACGCCATCTAGTCTCAAACTAAGCAGAGCTTATATTATGAGTACTAAATAACTGATACACATAGTTATATATTTCTAAATACATCGGTACATAAAATAGATAAGTTACACCCAGACACAGAACTGATCGTGCTCATCACATAAATATTTGTCCTGGGTGGGAATCGAACCCACGACCTCCGGTATAGCAGTCAAGGTCACTAACCAGTAGACCTGAGATTCAACTGCACAAGTCGATCACAGGTTAAGCTACGCTTGACACGGTCGGTCTCAGGATGGCTGAACATTTTGGTATGTCATAACAAGTGTCTTCGGGTCTCGGAGGACACGTTAAATTGTGGATTCCGGCTCTTTTTTCGCTTCTATGACAGTCATTACGGAAAGTCAGAAACTATAAAGTCTGTCAACCAGTCTAACCAAGGAGTATCGTGTTGCCCAGGTAACTGGATTGAGGAGGTCAGATAGGCAGTTGCTCCTTGTAAAACACGGGTACTTAGTTGAATCCGGTTAGACTGGAAGCCGACCTCAACATAGTTGGGGAAAGGCTAGGATGATGACTCACCTATACTTCCTCAAGTTCATTTCTCCTGTCCTGGTCTTCGTGCGGCAGGATCTCAAGTACCTTCTGAAGTCACGCTCTGTTGAAAAATACTTATGATTACACAACAGCCTTTTCGTCTATTGCAGACGTTTTATGTGGTGATAATATACCACAATATTCCACAAATTTCATACAACGCCATCTAGTCTCAAACTTAGCAGAGCTTGTATTATGAGTACTAGACAACTGATAAACATACTTATATATTTCTAAATGCATACATAATATAGATAAATTACACCCAGACACAGAACAAATGATCGTGTTCATCACACAAACATTTGTCCTGGGTGGGAATCGAACCCACGACCTCCGGTATAGCAGACAGGGTCACTAACCACTAGACCAACAGGCCCGTCAAAATGATGAGTTATGAGTCAGAGAAATATCTTATCATAAACTTGACTTATGATTACATTGACGAGTGACAGGGTATTTGGCAAATAAACTGGTTCGTCCGTCATACAGATTTCCAAAAAGTATTGGATACGTATTTTTTCTTTTATCTCGTAAACAAAATATGAAGGTGATACAGTGATTCAAATCTCGTGTGACGTCACTTACCAGTACGCTATTTACTAGCAAGTGTTGTCTCTAACTCCCACTATCATAAATTTCATCATCTTAAGTGATTTTAATTTTTGAATAAATGAATAAATTTTGAATGACTTAAAATGAAAAATACGTTTTCAATATATTTTTTTAAATCTGTCCGCACTACTATATGAAATTACATTTTAATAACATCGGTTTTGAATTCCAAATTTACATTTAAAAAAAATCGCTCTTTAAATCTCGTATTGTTAAAGTTTGGCTGGTGGTTTACAAAAAAAAACCCCAAAAGAGGTACCATTGACATGGGCTATGTGGATTCTTGGTATTTGTAAAAGAGGCGGCTCAGACATATTCAGGTTGTCCAATTCTTCTTTCTCCTTGTCATTCTTAAGATATCTGAAAAAGAAAAAATACAATTAGTAATTCAGGATCAATTAAATTGAAATAGTATGGATCGGCTGATGTGTGAATATTATGAAGGATAATGTATGTATGTTTGCTCCACTTACACGCAAAAACCATTGAACGGATTTAGACGAAACTTGGTACACAGATCGTTTTTAACCAGGATTAAAACATAGGCGTTCATATCGCGATTTTCTGTTCCCGTAGGATCATTATTGATAGCCTGGACTACAGCTCGTACTTACTTGATAAAACAGTGAAGATAAACATCGTAAAGAAACAAGAACTCCTCAGAATTTCTCACGTGGTGGTTTAAATTCTGACATCAGGTTGTACATCAATCATATGAAAACAAGGAGTCATAATAAACCTTTTACATCTTAGTTAAAAAGTAAAAAAAACTCACGGATTAAGTTTCAAGAAAGCTTCTAACTCCCGAACCCTCTCTCTGACTTCTTTATAAAACTTCGTCCTTATTTCATCTTGAGATTTCTTCAATTTTTGCACCTCTATCAGCTCTTTCACATTGAAAGTGAAAAGATCTGGAAAGGAAGAGGTCAATTTATTCAAAATACATACATTTATTCACATGAGGCTACTTGGGATTTTTGGGACACCAACATACAATAAACTTCACCCTAACGCGCTTTTCACCGCTTTCAGCAGAAATAGCGATCCAAATATGGCAAGGGTCGCCATGAAGGGAGTATGCTTTAATAAGACAACTGTTCCCGATCGATTACCATTTAATAATACTGTCCTTATACAAATGCGATACATTTTATATAACACTAGCTGTTGCCCGCGACTTCGTCCCCGTGGGTAGAAGATATAAGTTATGATTTATACCTCCCCTGTCTTTTTTCACATTTTCCATTGTACCTTCGCTCCTATTAGTCGCAGCGTGATTATTTATAGCCTAAAGCCTTCCTCGATAAATGATCTATTCAACACAAAAAGATTTTTTCAATTTCGACCAGTAGTTCCTGAGATTAGCGCGTTCAAACAAACAAACAAACAAACTCTTCAGCTTTATATATTAGTATAGATATAGATGAGTATAGAAGTATAGATAGATCTTACATAGATACTAGATACTACACCTCACTATCATTTACAGCATATTGTCGAATATTGAAGAAAGAAGAGATTATTCTCATCAAAAAACCTTGGAATAAAGAGGCGTATTTACAAATGGAGCTTTAAGAGCCACTAAAACGTTGTTAATTTTATTTATTATTTCTACCTTATATGAAGGACTGGAAAACTCTTTTTCTAGAAAGAGAGATAATATGGGCTTTAGGCTTAGCATAGCATATTTTTTTCTGTCACTCTTTCTCATTTACGTTATGTGCCTATATACTTAAATATAATATAACCTTGAGGTATAATCGATGGACTGCCGAAATAGAGTAGGCGTGTAGGTTCGAAACCCGTAAGACCTATGCCATTCCGAATTAATGTTTGTATTCCTTTATTACTGTGACATGCTACAACGATGAAGGAAACACATTGGGAGGTGTGGTTGAACATCTATACTAATATATGTATAAAGCTGAAGAGTTTGTTTGTTTGTTTGAACGCGCTAATCTCAGGAACTACTGGTCCAAATTGATTTTTTTTTTGTGTTGAATAGACCATTCATCGAGGAAGGCTTTAGGCTATAAACCATCACGCTGCGACTAATAGGAGCTAAGATACAATGGAAAATGTGAAAAATACCGGGCAGGTACACCTAAATCATAACTTATATCTTCTACCCACGGGGACGAAGTCGCGGGCAACAGCTAGTCAACCATATTACAAGAAAACTATAGTTTATTTACCTTCATATCGATTCGGCATATCAGCTTTCAACGCGAACGTTCTGGAACTCTCGCTCAGCAGGTCGATCAGCGAGCGAGCTGCGCGCACGCACACACACGAACCATCTATAATCTTCGGTAGCTTCACTATGACTTTCATTGAAGGGAATTTGAGCTGTACCTGTTCACTGAAAGAAGAATATAAAAAAATATTATAGAAATTTCACTGCCGGTTAGCCGAGTGGTTGAGGTCACCACGCCAAATCCACTGCGCGAAGTATCCCGGGGTCGATCCAAAAAAAAAAAAAAAAACACGTTTATTTAAATTACATAGTAGTATTACATTTTGAAATACCTTTGTAAGCAATACATTTTGCTTGTGTTAGGGTATTCCGCTCTTCCAGTAGGTTACAATTTGGATTTGTGACAGAAAACAAAAGCCTTCATTAAGTATATAATGCAAGTGATAACAACAATAACATTTTGATCGACGCATGTTGTGTGTAAATGTAATTGTGTACGTGTGATGTGTGTAGATGTGTAAGGGAGAAGGTGATTATGTGTGTGTAAATGTGATGAAATATGGAATTGTCACCTTTTGAGCTTATTATAGAAGCAATGTTAATAAAATAACCATATTAATTTTAGTGTTACGAGAAGCAGTCTGCACTTTTGAGAATTGGCACGACGATATGAACTAAAAGGGACTTCTTTCAATTATCAAAGACTCTTAGAGTGCGTTAGCCCTAACGACCGCGAATTTGAGATTGGAAGATGATAGGTGGCGTCTTCCATTAACATAAACACACCAGGAGTTAGTTCAATATTTAAATATTATTAAAAAGTAGTAGATTTTCAACTTCTTCATAGGACTTTAATTTAAGTCATTTAACCATGGATTTTTTACATTCACTGAGGGTTAAAGGGTAGATTTTCAGTTCTTTATTTACAAAGTTGTATAAATGAGAGGACTGTTTCAGGAACTGTCTCTGGGCGAAGGTAGACTTGACTGCAATCTGGGGAACAACTTTGTGTCTATTCCTTCCCTTGAGCTTAGTGGTGTCATAGGATAGGGTTTTATGTGTTTTTAAGATAACATTTAGTACATAGAGTTTTCTGACTGTTAAAACATCCGCTTCTAAGAATAGGGTTTCAGTAGAGAATCTAAAAGGTTTACAGAGCATAACTTTCAGGAGAGACCTTTGTGCTCTCTCTAGACCTATAAATTGGGTTTTTGTTGCTGCGCCCCATACCGGTACACAGTAGGTCAATATTGATTGTGCTAAAGATAAATATATATTTAGGAGTAGCTTTTTAGTTGCAACATGGCGCAGGGTTTTGAATGTCCATATCAGTTTCCTAACCCGCTTCATTAGGATCCAGGCGTAGGACAAGCATTAGTGTGATTAAAGACTGCATGTCCTGAGTCTGGGTGTCTTTGTGCATGTGACTTGAATATTTGTGAAATGCCCGCGACACAAGGATTAAATTCCTTAAAGCGGGAGTCGTTTTTCATACAAAAAATATAGTCATTCGGGTAGTCACCCGAATCAGTTGATTTCATCGCGTACAGCACTCCCGTTTTCTTTCTCACTCTAGGTAATGACAGTTCTGCATGTCAGAAAAGGATAGAAGTATGATAGGTCAGAGCGATACTCACGGCTCAGGCTCAACTGGTTTCTTCTTCCTCGTCGGCCATTTAACAGCGACCCAGATATTCAACCGGAGCCCGGTGAACTCTCGTTCGTACGTCGCGACCTTCGTTGACTCGAATTTGAGGTACTTCTCCAAGTCTCGAAGTAACGTGTATGATGCTATCTGGATGGCACTGGCTAGCTGAGCTCTCAGGGCTAGACGAATCTGGAAATGTTCAAGATGGGATGTCAATGTCAATAGTCATAGCAACTAATTATGGGTGCATATGACTTGACTGTTTTTAAAACTCCGCTCTAGAAAAGAATTAAATTTCAAAATTCGGGAGCCGCTTTCAAATAATTAGGGTTATGTAAGTAAATTAGTAGACCCGGAAGATACTGAAAATTTTTGTTCAGAAAAACTAGCTTAAGTTAGGTATTCCAGTCACCTAAAAAAAATAAATCGAATGAATCCGTCAGATAGATTGCCAAAAAAGTACCAGTTCCAATATTAATACGTACGACTACTTCGGTTTTTTTACAAATCCCTTCATTAGTATTCCTTACCTCATTGTAATTCTCCGATTGGCGTGGTGTGAACTTTCTGGAATTCAGCCGAAATTCTTCTAGCATATCCAGAATCTGAAAAGCAAATAAGAAAATCAACTGGGCACAGTCATCTTCCATAGGAAAGGAAGGGATATAGGGAAGGTTTGTAAATTGATCACCAGGATTATTTCTACTACTATATAAATGTGGAATTAAGTTTGTTTGTTACGCTTTCACACAAAAACTACTCAACCGATCATTATGAAACTTTGTACACATGTTTTAGAGGCTTTAGAAGTCACATAGGATACTTTTTATTAAGGAAAAAGAATATTTTTTACGAGACATCAAAAAAATGTTTCAGCGCCATCTAGCGGTTCAGTTATGAAGTTCCAACCCTGAGTACTGTGTTACCGTTGCACTGTTTTAGCGACGGTCACGTCAATATCCAATCATGAACTAACGCGCGCTGGTAACTGAAGCCTACGTGGACGGAGTCGCGGGCAACAGCTAGTACACAATATACATTCTACAAACCGGCAGAACTTCAATGAACTTCTTGTTGAGCTCCTCATCGTCACAGACCTCCAGCTGCTGCCAGAGGTGGAGGAAGGTGTTCAGCTGAGTCACTACGCGAGGGTCCGGGAGCCCGTCGCAACGGAGGTATTGTTGCCACTGGAATGGTCAAACTGTTAATAGAATATCAAGACTAAGTTGAGAATTACGAGATAGAATATAGCATTATAGGGATGAACCCAATTCGTTTCATCCATTTACGAGGTATGTCGTATCCGTCAAAAGTTTATACCGAAACCCTGTTGGTAAAACTTTCACAACAGTGTCCTTGGTAAAGATAAATGTTTTAGTTACAATTTTTTTTTACCTGTCCCGCAAGTGCGCAAGAGTATGCCCCAAATCCTTCAACTTACACCGACATAAACATGCAAACAAGATAAAAATGGTTGCAGCAAAAATTTTAGCAGGTTTCCTTTTGGTCACGCGCCATAAATGCGTGGCGTGTGTGATAACCAGACGCCAAGTTAAGTGCTAAGCACGGGTCGAAGCGACAAGAGAACGGGTTAAAATGACACTCATGATTAAAGTATTGTGATACACCGAAGGATCGATGCACTGAGAAGGTAGCTGGAAGGAGGTTTGCCTAGCAATTGTGATCTTGTATTTACGATCAAGAAGAACATGTTTGCTTACCTCCGCATCCAATTCTTTCTTGAGCTCGTAATCCATTTTCTCTTTTTCGAATTCTGTGCAGAAAAGTAAGTTTGTATTTATCTATTTAAAAAAAGACGACTCTCGCCGTAAGGCCTGAGTCGCACGAGAGCTTTTTTAACGCGCGTTAAAAAAGCGTTCAAATAGAACATATGCATTTGAAAGTACTTGTTCATACGTCCGTGCTTTTAAAACGCGACGCTTTTATGTCGAGTAGTGTTGCATTTTGAGCGCTAGGTGTTGGACGCTAAAGGGAATAGTCGTATGAACATGTGCTTGGAAATGCATTTTTGAACGCTTTTTTAACGGGCGTTAAAAAAACTCCCGTGCGAATCAGGCCTAAGGGTTTTCATCCTTGTATCGCAGGGAGTTTCACTCAGCCTCAGGACAAGCATTGGAGGATCACACAAAACCTGTGATTGTTTCACATATAATGCGGTTATAGCTAAGCCTTATGAGGAGCTCCTCATACTTACTTTGGAACAGGTTACAAGCCTTCTGCAGTATGTCTCTCCGGACGTCCTGTTCTGCTACTTCCTTGGCCATCTTCTCGTTTCGTTCTTTCGCTAGGTTCGCGCGCTTTTCCTTTGCTCCGGCCAGGATTGCTTGCCTGAATATTATCGGGACATTCGAAACATCAGCATAAACTTTCTTCATTATAATCAAAGATTTTGAATTTCTTCAATAAGGGTATCTGACTAAATCTCGAAATATGATTTTCAATTGTTATCGACCACGATCGTGGTCTTAGAGACTGGACGTATTAAGACTAAAGTAGAGATTGAATAAATTAATAACCGACTTGGTATTACATGGATCTCACAACTTTTTCCCGCAGAACAACTGAGTTGCGAGACTTGGTTATTTTGACAAGTATTGTTTTTGATGTGATCACATTTCTCTTTCACCCTTCATTTTTTGTTTAAGAGGAAAAAATGTAAGCATCTAATATTTTCTTTGGAAATTCGTCTGACGGACTAAACAAATTTATATTATAAGCTGTTTTAAAATCACTGATTATCCGCTATCTGGCAGATAAATTGAAAAAAAAAAACATTCTTTGAATAAAAAAATCAAGTCACTTAACGGGAACTTACGCCAAATACTAAAACCTTTCTGAAAGAATCTGCCCAACAAAGTAATGTCAATAAATTTACCACCAAAATTCCCGTTTCAGATAAAAAAATAATAGAGCAAAAAAACAAAATACCCACGTTTCTACACGTCACTTCATTCTAATTTTATCAAGTCTTTCCAGCCGTTTTTATACTTGTAAATTGCATTTTCGTCCGGTTAGAATCTACTCTGAAAATCTCAGCCTGCTAGCTTATCGGGAAGTGCCTCGAAATTGAGTTACAAAAATCCAACCGGTACAACAAACAAACAAGAAAGTGAGTGTATAAAAACGTGGGAAAAATAAAGAAATGAAGGTACAGGACGTCTTCCACCGTATTTAAAGAAATAAGCTGATAGGAGCAGGATAGTGCTCTACGCGGCGCATCGGCATCTCCCTCTCCATCAGCCTGTTGAAGGTCTTGGTCTACAGGATGGGGATATGGACTAACTTAGCTGCCTCCTTCTCCGCTCTCCAGTCTTCTATCCTCTGGATTAGCCAGGCCTCTCTTTCTCTTTTGTTCATTTTCTTCCAAGCTTTTGGCTGTGACAAGTTTTAGTGTGAGAATCATTTGAAGTTAATAGGTTTTTTTTTTGTCTGATTTTTGCTACCTTGATGAATATTGTTGTGTTTTTAGATTAATTAATGGTTTAGTATTATTTGTGTGTTTTTTTGATTGAACATGAAAATTAATAATCTTATATTATTGTTTATTTTTTGTTTTAAAATACTTTATTTGGAAATTTTATAAGATTTATCATTAAAACGTTGAAATTAATATTCTTTTGTAAGTTTATTCAATTGCAGCAGAAAAAACTTCTTCAAAGGTGTTTCATAATTAAGATAAGTTAATTTTCACAAGTATTTATATACCAAAGTGATCGTTTTACTTGTTACTAAAATTTATGTATAAATGATTAAACATTAACTTACGAGTGACGATGTCGTTGCCATTTATATATTTTTATTCCATAAAACCTCGTAAAAACCACTAAAAAACTTACTGAAACAGCTTTATCATTTAATTTTGTTCACGAAATGCAATTTATCAAAGATTTTTATTTATTTATCGATACACAAGCAAAACAACTTCGTTACAGAAAAATATGGAGTATTGAATGCCATTCGATTGTCCCGATCAGGCTGCCGTGCGAATAAACCGTAAAACTGGATTAAAATGCTAAAGATTTGTAAAAAGACAATTTTATTGGACTATATTAGGTAGCATTGTACTTGTAAAAGATCGTAAAACAGTATTTTTATTAGCCATAAATGAGGGAAAGGGTGGATGGGAAAACGAAAACAACATTTAATATGAGCTCTTCAAAGAAAAACTTTTGCTATTGTGGGAGCGAGAACGCACGATGCACGGGTTATAGAGTCATCTCGCTCCCACATCGACACATGTTTTATTTTGAGAGTTGATGGTACAGGGGTTGGTCGTAAATTTATTGATTTTAACATCACATGGATACGTGGAATTGTTTTGAAAAGTTTGGATGGTAAACATATGGAGTTTTCCCATAATAAAGCTACAAAACATGCATATATGAATATTTTTTATAGTACGCCCAGATGACTTTTCTCATACTCATTTAGCCGACACCCTATTTTGGTGTTGCGCCATTTGTAAAAGCTAGTTCACATGACGCATAGTTGCAAGGCTTAAGTTTCCACAAAGAAAAGCGACGCGTCAATACAACCCACCGCGTGGACTGGACTTAAGGGTGCGTATTAATTAATTAGTGGCTTAACGAAGTGTAGCAAAGGCCTGTAAATTTGACAGAACTTGGAGTATTTTTATGAGGATTATTTTGATGAGGATTGATCCCATCGTAGGCAAAGTCACTTTTAAAAAGTCATATAAGTACTCTCAATTATTCTAAAATGCTTCTGGCTAACGGTGAAGCAAAACTTCTCGAAGAAGCTTGGGCTCCAATTTGGAGTTCCAATAAAGATTGGAACTCAAAATTTCCGGCAGTGAGCTAGCGTGGTGATCAATTCTCAAACCATCCCTAAATAGGAAGAGGTTTGTGTCTAGTATTATTAATAAACTAAATACTTTGCGAATTAACGGCAAATAAAACTCTGCCACAAGATAGTAAAAGACACACAGAATTGAAAAAAAAAATGGAAAAAACCAAACTTACAAGTATCTTTCAATCTCATTGGTTAATTGACAGCCTACTCTACTTAACTTCGCTTCAAAAGACCATAACCCAGAATCCACTCGTAATGTCAATTTTGAATTTTACCATCTTCGAGAGATATCTGTTTTAAAGGATCTGCGTGTTCTAGAATATTCTAGAAAGTTCTCACCTTTTCGAAAACGGGAATCACTTCCTCTTGTTTATCTTTCCCTTTTCCCTTTTTGCCCTTTTTCTTCTTTTCTACTGGCGCCTCCTCAACTTTGCGGGGTTCTTCTGCTGGTACAAATAAATTAATTAGTTCTATACTTCAAACATTTGCAGAAAAAAATCGAATAACGTTGATACAATAAAAACATGTTTTTTTTGTCTACTCCTACTTTTTATCTTTATTAATATGAGGGGCAGCCCCATCGAACCTTTAAAATATTTTAGTAGATTGAAACAGCAAAAAGAAACCATTACCAACTACCCTGATTTTCGGAGACCCTTTTAAGTTAATACAAAACCCATAACATTTAAAAGAAATCGCAAACTGCTAATTTCATTCCCGTTGACAAAATTCTGTTATATTCTGGTACTTAGTAGCTTGACCTTAAGTTCTATAAGGGCCCTAGACTAACGAAAACATTGCACCCAAACAAGACTCTTTTTCTTAGAACTCTTTGGTAGGGTGGGTTAAGTGGGGTAACTGAGAAAGCAGTCATCATCATCCTAGCCTTTATCCCAACTATGTTGGGGTCGGCTTCCAGTCTAACCGGATTCAGCTAAGTACCAGTGTTTTACAAGGAGCGACTGACTATCTGATCTCCTCAACTCAGTTACCTGGGCAACACGATACCCTTTCAAATTGCCATGTTTCAATTGATTTCGAAATCCTCCTATCTTTAAGAATACCTACCTATGTAGGATGATGTATTAATTAAAATAAATGTTTTACAACCTAGGGCCATGGCTAGAGATTCTTCAGACCACTGGAACATCTCACTACTGGTCTTCTTAACCATGGAGGATTCTTTCTCCTGTTACAATAGGGCATAATGTTAAATGTGAACTTTGAATACACGAGTAGACAAGTGGTAAAGGATTGGGCGTCTCGCCTAAATAGCGTCAATGATACCGCGTTAACAGTTTATTTATTTTATCTAGCCTACTGTGTCCCACGGCTGAGAAAAGGTCCCCAAGTCCTTCCACGATTCTCTGTTCTGGGCCACATGGAACCGGTTCGCGCGGTAAGCGTTAAGGTCGTCTTGTCACCGCTTCTTAGAACTCCCACTGCGACGCCGTCAATCCGCTGGCTCCCATAGTTTGGTGTTTTTTGCAAAATGGTCGCTGTCCATGCGGCTGACGTGACCCAACTAATACCATTATAGCCTGACAGCCCTTAACAGCTTATGGCAGGTAATTAAAAGTCTTTTATTAAAAAGGATATCTTACGCCAACTTTCTTCTTTCTTCCCTTCTTCTTCGGCTTAACCTCTGAAAAATATTAATAACACATCTATTAAAATAAGCCTTAATAACGTATATTTAGTATAAACTAGCTGACGTCACAATTCGGTCATCTTACATAGGCCTACAATTAGGGAGGCCTATATCCAGCAGTGGACGAATATGGCCTTATGATAATGATGTATATTTGAACTATCGCATTAAAAGCCTCTTTTACTAATTTTGTTCAAACCAACAACATTCCATAACAAAACAAAATAAACCCCACTTACAATAAAAAAAAAAATCAAAACTTCGAATTTCAATCATCCCAACCCGATTCACAGTAATATTAAACCAAAACAGTTACAAAACACGCTCAACCCTTTCCCAAAACAAAACATTTCCATTAAAAATATATACACTCACCCCTTTTTTCCGTTTATTATAACAGACAAACAAACTGATCAATTAATTTCTAATTTATTGTCTTTTCGTACACTGTATCTTATTCACGCATGTTATTTTCGTTGCTATGACAACGGGATTATTGATTTAACTACGAATTTGGGTTGGTCTTTGGAATATGTTATGTACCTATGTATATTGTATATGCTTGTTTCAAAGGCTGATGAAAGTAGAGGAATTCATGAGTGAAAAATACCTATTTATGTGTTTGTAAGGCCTAATAGGGTATTTGACAAAAAAATTAACTGTTTAGACCGTCAGACAATTTTCAAAAAAGTAGATATTGCATCCTTATTTTTTTATTATCTCGTAAACCAAAAATGATGGGGACACAGTGATTTAAAATCTCGTGTGACGTCACTTGCTAGTACGGTTTTTACAAGCAAGTGATGTCATTACCCCTACTACCGTACATTTCACCATCTTAAGTTTTTAAACCTTCCTTGCTTTTTTAATGATGTGATAAAAAGCCTTACCCTCAACAGGAATTGGCGGAAGAGACTCAAAGGAGGCACTGGTATACGAGGTCTCGGTGAACTGGATTTCCTCTGGCTCCGGCTCCAGGTCCGTGGCGGCCACCAACACCTCCTCATGGACCTCGGATTCTGGAAGAAAGGATTCAGTTAGAACCTGGAGAAGTTGGCTGAAAGGGATGATGAAAATCAATATACTTAATAATATTTCACAATTTCCACACAACGCCATCTAGTCTCAAACTAAGCAAAGCTTGTGTTATGAGTACTAGATAGCTGATAAACATACTTATTAATTTCTAAATACATAGATATTATACCTAGAAACAGAACAAATTATTGTGCTCATCATACAAACTTTTGTCCTGGGTGGGAATCGAACCGACGACCACAGAATAGCAGTCAAAGCCACTAACCACTAGACCAAAGGCCAGTCAATTATTTATGAGCTGAGGCCAGTTCGACTTGATTAAGGACTCCGGTTGGGTCCGAAACTAGTCGGCATATCCCGATAAATAGGCGTGACTAAACCCTTGGATCATTTAATAATGAATCATTTTCATTATAGTTACTATAAAACTAAGAAGATTTTTTCCAATCTCTTGGAGTTTAATGCATAAGTAGATGCGTATTTTTTCTTTTAAATCATTGGGTATTTTGAGTTTTGTTCCAAATACTGCAGATATCAAAAGATAGGTACTAAGTCAATATTACGTCATAAAAATAAAATCTATAATTGTGTTACCTGGATAAAGTGAACAGATAGAATGATATGAATTAATAAAATTGTGTTCATACAACCTTTAACGTTTAGGTTTCAATACCTGTGGGTTCGGACTCCTGAAATTTTAAATAAAAGTATTTATGAGTATCAAATAAAACTAAATTCAGACTGTTCTTGAAAGAAAATCTTTGAATCTACACAGTAATACGAATCAGCTCACAACTTAGAGGTTTCAAAATTATTTCTCTACTATACAAAATCAAATTGACGATCAAGCGAAGAACTCTCTCGATTAAGTCATCAATATTCTATTTCAATGCGCTTTTATGTGATTGCCCATTCAAACAAATTCGCCGACATTCTTTGACTTTCAACCTCCTACAACTTTTTAATGGCGACCACAATTCACCTTTAACACGAGACAAAATACAATGAAATCGCTCAATCCGTGTTTGGGAGTTGTTAAATCACAAACAGAAAGTGCGAAAACAGTCCTAAAGAGGATGTTTTTGTTTAGCCGTCGATGGTTAAGGTTTAGTTTTATAAGGAGACTTTAATCTTTTCGTTTGTTAAGCCGTTATATCCCGCCGCAGGGCTAAAATACCGCTATTAATAATGGCCGATGAATGAATGGTAATTGGATTAAATTTGGCTCTATTTGTATTCTATTCTACTTTGTACATCACGACTCTGAACAAGTATTAGTGGATCACACAAATGCTTCATCATCATTCATCATTTTATTGACAGTGAGAGTTCCGCCCCGTACCAAACTTCCAATTGTTGTATTGAAAAAATGCTTATATGATACGTATAGTGTAATTTTGATCCTATTTCCATTCATTCATCGGCCATTGTAAATAGCGAAATTGGGGCCCAGGACCAAAGGCCTCTCTTCGATTTTTCCTCTCTGTCTGGACTATTGGTCCTTCCTTCCATCCATTTTTTGTGGTATGCATCTAAATTGTCATTCCATCTCATCCTACTCTCATCGGGTTCTTATAAATGGGAGTTGTTAAAAGATGTAACGGTTTACTCACGCGTATTTATCGGGGTAGCCCTGTTCGAGTCTCGATCCCGCCGCCTCTGCTCATGATTAATGACTCCGGGCTCCGAAACTAGTCGGGCGATACCGATAAATACGCAAGAGTAAACCGTTACATCATTTAATAATAAATCATTCTCACGATAGTTACTATCAAAATGGGAGTTGTTTAACTTTTTTCCCTAATAATCTTAAAATACAAAAAGACTTACTTTTTTCTTCTTCTCCTTCTTTTTCGCCATTTTGAGATTTAATTTCTAAACTAAATTAAAATAAAATAAATATCTACTAAAGAAAAAAAATGTTAAAAAATATTTATGAATTGTTTTCTGTCGTTTTGTTTATTAAATTATTGACAGATGTCAATATTTGACGGGTTTGGAAATTTATTTTTAAATATTTATAGGTGCGTTCGTTTATATAACATAATATTCCACAAATTTCACACACCGCCATCTATTCTCAAACTAAGCAGAGCTTGTATTATGAGTACCAGACAACTGATAAACATACTTATATATTTCTAAATACATACATAATATGCACCCGTATTTACACCCGTTTATATTTATACCTCGACGATTTCAGATTCCAATATTTGGTACCCAGGTTTCCTCACGATGTTTTCCTTTCACCGTTTGTCAGTGGTGTCTTCGACACTTCTCGTGACCCAAAGGCTGGCTTTGACCTAGCTCAGAGGATTAGCATTGCCATTCAACGTGGCAATGCTGCCAGCCTTTTGGGCACACTCCCAGTCGGCAGCGATGCCGATGAATTTTTGATACCTTATTTTAATTATTGGTTTTGTTTTTAAGTAAAATATGCAGAGCCTTAAGTAATTAAGAAAGTACCTATAACATTGAAAAAGTCATATCAGTAGGTACCTTGCCTGCGTTGGGATCGAAGCTGTACCACGTGTGTACAAACCTATGAATAGGATCGCAAGGCCATAACGACATTCAAGAATTTCCGTTGAAATAGGTCAAGTATTTATTAAAACAATTGTTTAAAAAGATTTTGTAACTATTGTTAGTTTGTATTGTTCTTTAGACAATGTGTCACCTAATTAAATGAAGGTTAAAGTGACTTAAGAAATTAGGCTTTTTAAACGACTGCCGAACAAAGGAATTTTATCCTTGTGTCGCGGGGGGCTTTACAAAGACACCAGTCACCAAGACAATGACATCCAGACTCAGAGCAAGCATTTCTGGATCACATAAATGAATGACCTGCGCGGGGATCGAACCCGCGACACGTCACGCTCAGTGGGTTTGGTGTGGCGACCTCAACCACACCAAACCCGAAGATGCCCTTTTCCCATTTGCTAAACTAAGATTTTTTAGGGATCCCCACCAATATTTATCCTCAAAAAGTTTTTTTTCCCTTGCCTACATGGAAGAAGTCCTGCGCTGAGATGTGAAACACACAATAGTCTTCTTATCTTTCTGACAGCAAATAAATTCCAATCCCACAACCCAGATAAAGTGTTATTTATTCCATTTTATTACATTTCTACACAGCTCGCGTTTTCCATTTAACCTTCAGTACGCATAACCTAACCTTGCTTCAAAGATAATTAATAGTTTACTGTAAACGGCCTTAATTTGCAATAATTACACAAACTATATTCCGTATACAATTGTAGTTTGTATTCGGGTGTTTATCAAAACTATTAGACATAATTTTACTACCTGGTACCTACTTTGTTGCAGGGTATTCGATAAAATCAAATTCAAAAGTCGTTTATTCAAATTAGGCTACTAAGTAGCACTTTTTGAAGGTCAGATTACATTGGACAGCACCCAGTTTCGCCCACCTACCGCTGTACAATGGAGACACAGCGCCATCTAGTATCAATCTTACTAATTTATTTAATCCTTATGTCACGGTAAATGAGTGGTTAATGTCACCAAGAAAAACTCACTATGCTTTATGTGACACGGGTTCGATCCCTGCGTAGAACAAGCGTGATCAACGAATGTTTGTCGTAAGTCTGTGTGTCTTTGTTTACATGTCTTAAATAATAATAAATAATAAATGCGGACAACATCACATACATTGTTCTGAACCCAAAGTAAGTTGCTGAAGCACTTGTGTTATGGAATTCAGATACAACGAAGGTACCACAAACACCCAGACCCGAGACAATGTAGAAATGTTAATTTTTACATTGACCCGACCGGGGATCGAACCCGGGACCTCAGAGCTAGCGACACCTTGAAACCGGTGCGTACGCCACTCGACCACGGAGGTCGTCAAACTTGAACGACTTGAACGTGTGTGAAACATCCCGAGATACAAGAGTTAAATTTCCAACAGCGGGATTTGTTTTTTATTAAACAACATTCCTTATGTATTCTTAACCTACTTGATATAGGATAAATGGCATCCAGATATAGAGCAAATGATTACTAATATATAAAGCTGAAGAGTTTGTTTGTTTGTTTGAACGCGCTAATCTCAGTAACTACTGGTTCAAATTGAAAAATTATTTTGTTGTTTCGTTATTTATTGTTCTTTTTTTGTTCAATAGACCACTCATCGAGGAAGGTTTTAGGTTATATAACATCACGCTGCAACTAATAGGAGCGAAGATACAATGGAAAATGTGGCAAAAACGGTGAAAAATATTCATCTTCGGGGGTTTCCGTTCAAGAATTCCTAACTTATATATTCTAACCACGCGAAAGAAGTTGGGGGCAAAAGCTAGTGTTAATATGAACGTGCCACTGTTCCCATATCTTCATTATCTTCCGATATTGCTATTAGCGATAAAACTGAAATACAACCCTAAGTGTTAATGTGTCAGCTACAAAAAATAAATTTCATCGAAATTGGTCTAGTGGTTTAAGCGTGAAGAGGTTACAAATATACCAATCATTCATACGGTCATAAATACACACTTATCAACCTTTACATTTATATTATTAGTGTCATAGTATATTATATACCTATTCAAATCCAAGTCTAAAATGCAACTCCGTAAATTATGACGTAAATATAAAAAAAATTGCTGATTCTTACTTAAGGCGAATTTAATGTTAATAAAATAATTATATTTGGCATCAAATTACGTATGTTTTATACGTACGTATTATTTTCGTATATACTTACGTTAACCGACATCAAATAAAAACTATTAAGCCAAATGTGATGAAATTATGGTAAGAAATATAATAATAAACTACCACAACTTTCACACAACGCCATCTAGTCTCAAACTAAGCAGAGCTTGTATTATGAGTACTAAACCACTGATAAACATACTTATATATTTCTAAATACAGACATAATATAGATAAATTACACCCAGACACAGAACAAACGTTCGTGTTCATCACACAACAATTGTCCTGGATGGGAATCGAACCCAAGACCTCCTGTATAGCAGTCAAGGCCACTAACTACTAAACCAACAGGCCAGCTGTCAAATGACAACTATTTTTCGTGAAATAAAAAAAAATTCAACAAATCATACAGTCCAAAGTTCTGAAGTTAGAAAACTGCAAAATCGAGGACCTCCTCGTTTCTGAGACCCCAAAGTCATACAGGAGTGACCTAGTCTCCTGAGACTACTCTGACCATCAGTCAAAAACATCGGACTGGGAGCCAGAGGCTAGGGGTATTTACCTCTGTATGAAGGACTGCAACGCATTACCATACACCGACTCAAAAACGCGGATGACGTAGCACGACGGTTCAGGTTTAGTCAGTAAGATTCTGACACTACCCATTTCCTCCCCCGAGGGAGTTCGTGTCCAAGAGGATTCATGATTAGGAAAAAAGACAGTTAACGGTTCCCTTGGGCTCAAACTAAAGTGTTTCGGTGGTTTTCGTTAGTTTCATTGTAGATCCTAGCTTACAAGAGTTGCAATGACGGATATCTGTTGACTTTTAGACCAAACACCCTCTTGCAACCCTGGTAAAAGTAGAATTATAGGTCGGAATTATCGTAATCATTTCATTATTCTAGACCTTTCCCAACTATGTTGGGGTCGGCTTCCAGTCTAAACAAATGCAGCTAAGTACCAGTGTTTTACAAGGAGCGACTGCCTATGACCTCCTGAACCCATTTACCTGGGTAACACGATACCCCTTAGCAAGTCGTAACGACTGTCATTGATGCATGAATAACAGCCGGGACCCACAGTATAACATGCCTTCAGAAACAAGGTGAATTTTATAAAAAAAAATATGTTTCCCACAACTTGGAAACAAACCTCTTTTCATATAAGTCAATAAACATTGATTGTATTTCAGTAAAATCATTCTGAAGTAGGAAATACGGTTATGTCATACTGCATTTAATTATACAAATTAAAACTGCAATTGTAATGAGCAATTAAGCCACCTTAACAAGTTCACTAGTCATCGGAGTGTCGTATTACAAACGACGGCATTCGAACTCTTTCGTGCAAGCGATCAGCACTACACTATAGTTGAAAAAAAAAACAAAATCATTTATGGAACGTCAATTAAAATTTAAATTGAGAATCTTTGATTTGTAAATGGAACAGTTTTGTATTTGAATTTTTTTAATCGTGTTAATTTGAATTTTGAGTTTGGAATTGGTTTTTTGAATTCTATTGTGTTCTTTTTTTTGGAGTTTAGTTAAATTAAGTGTTGTATACGTATTTTTTTGTCTTGTTTCGTTGGAGTCGGTTAAAAATGGGTTTCTTAGAAGAACGAGATGTTAGTGATGTGCCGACTATTCCTGAGTTTTATAAAGGGAAAACTATTTTCATTACCGGAGGCTCGGGTAAGTCCAACATATTATATTATTATGCAATTAAAACAGATTGCTTTGTTTTACTTCGCCTAAGTGTGAAGAGAATAGAATTTATATTTGTTTGGTTATGTAGGAACCCACTGCTGGGCAAATGTCACCTCCTTCTCATACTAAACGTCAATGTGCTTTGCTATCTAAGGCCACGTGCGGTCCACGACAGTCAATTTTAAATTTTCTTTAGTGGCAATATACATTGGATTCAATGTAATTCGATTTTGATGTTAAGTGCCTCACAAACTGTATTCACTGTGAGTGCCAGAAGCAAGATTTTTTTTTTGGAAAAAAAATAAGAATTAATTTAGTTTTACAACCCTTTGGGTTGAACATAATATTAATAAGGCTCCACTATCTGTCTGTCATGTCGATTGCTCGTCTGTCCGTCCGCCTGTCCATCCGTCTGTCCGTCCGTCTGTCCATCCATCTGTTATATCTATCTAACACTATGGAATGCAAATAAATATATGAATATGAATATGAATAAATTCTATAGCTAGAATCAGCTAGATGGTTAAAAAAATTACTACTTATGTATTTCGTTATCGCGAAACTAAAGTGAGGTTAAGGTGAACAAAAATTGGTACTTTCATACAGGGTTAGATTACTTATTAATAGCTCTGTTCTTCCTTGTCGCTACACTCTTGCCAGAGTGGTCGTGATCGTCACGTCAGGGGTGGTGGCAAGCTTCACAATCCGCCATTAATAGCGGGAACAGTAAAATATCATCAGTAAAAAAATGTCTAAATGCGTCAGACGAACAGCGATGGGAACCTGAGCAATGAGATTGTGATTTTAGCTCACGGTTGCGGAACCAAAAAAAATGTATGTTAAAACAAGGATGTTAACAAAGTTCTATTATTAAATTATTGTTACGTTAAATAAATTACAGGCAGGTATGGTCAGCAACAAAAGTCGATTCACATCTAAGTATGTGTATGTACTATATCTTATGTATTAGTATTATTTTCCTTAGTATGTAAATAAGTAAGTCTACATATTGCACATTATGTATGTTTAATTGGATATATATATACTACCTTACCTTTATTTATAGGCACACCTACCTCTTGATATCTCTGCATTACCCTATGGTTGACTGGTAGAGAATGCCTCAGGCATTAAGTCCGCCATTGTACATTTAATGTATAGAAGTGTAAATAAATAAATAAAAAATAATATCAAAAGTTTTTATTTCATGTAGGCCGTTTACAGACCCTTTTAAAACGTTACAATAATCACCGGTATTGTAATCATAAAACCAGTTTTCAAATGTGGACCCCCACTGCTGGACATAGGCCTCTTCTCATATACCTAAGTTAGATTTGTCACCTAATATAACATCAGCAACTCATCGTTTTTTGTGGAGTTGTGTGTAGCTTTCCCGTTTTTTTTCCATAGGAATGAAATTTTGTAAAAGTGCACCTAGATTTATAATTGCAACGTTTCCATGCATTTTGGTTGTGCACTAGTGCCTGAAAAGCGGTCTGGTTTCGAAAATCTGAATATTCAGACAATGTTACATTACATTCGAATAGAAAGCGAATTTTAAACTTCAAATTTATGAATAACACTAGCTATTGCCCGCGACTTCGTCCGCGTGGTTAGAAGATATATGTTATGATTTATACCTGCCCTGTTTTTTCCACATTTTCCATTGTATCTTCGCTCCTATTAGTCGCAGCGTGATAGTATATAGCCTAAAACCTTCCTCAATGAATGGTCTATTCAACACAAAAGGAATTTTCCAATTTAAACCAGGAGTTCCTGAGATTAGCGCGTTCAAATAAACAAAAAAACTCTTCAACTTAATAATATTAAGTATAGATTCCTCTTCGACAAGTGACGTGACTTTGACTTGTCAGTTCAATACATTTGAGTGATTCGTCAGCGTTAGCGAGGAGACATGTAACTTGTCAACAGAGTCAGAATTCAGCTATTTACAATCGGCGATGGATGAATGGAAATAGGATTAAAATCAAAATCAAAATCAAAAAGTTTTTATTTCAAATAGGCCGTATCTCAGGCACGTTTAAAACGTTATATTACTTTTTGACACTATTACGATTAAATTTGATACTATTCATTATTGTAAAAAACAGATTTAGGCTTCAGCCGATTGCGTTGCTTAACGCACTTGCACGTATATAGTACTGTGCGAAAAATAAACGATTTCCAGAACATTCTCAAAGTTAATTTTAATTGTTTCGTTTAGTTTTTGTATAAGTTTAATTTATATTTAGATTTGTTATTGGGCATTGTGCATAACAATGTGTATTATGTGACTGTATTTATTTGAATACTGCTGACTAATAAATATGTTTAACTAATATGATATGGGCAAAATTTGTTTAGGTGTTTGCATGTTTTTTTAGTTTTTCAAGCTGCAAATATAGCTCAGTGGTATAGGTCTTACACTAAACACAATATGCGAGGTTCGATCCCCGCGTAGGACAAGCATTTGTATCATCCACGAATGCTTGTCCTGAGTCTGAGTGTCTTTGTGCATGTGGCTTGAAAGTTTTTGAAAGTATCCGTGACACAAGGATTAAATTCCTTAGGTACTCCGAAAGTAGTTATTTAATAAGAGAACAACTCCCTTCATGAAAAAATATAAGTATTTATTGCCTGCGGTTACCCACACGTTTTTCTAGTTAATACAATATTGTTTATAAGTCAACCATCCCCTCGTCGTCGATCGTCCGGGAGCAAGATGGGTCGATGACATGATAAAGGTCTCGGGTCGAGTCTGGATGAGGCTAGCACAGGACCGTAGAAATTGGCACGAGAAAGGGGAGGCCTATGCCCAGCAGTGGGAGGATAAAGGCTGTGGATGATGATGATGATGATGATGACCCATTCCCTTATCAAATATTGCCGTATTTTTTTAAGTGGTTTAGCCATAAAATCGTAGGCCACAGAGAATATCTTAAAAGTATAATACTAGCTGTAGTCCGCGGACCCGCCCGCTACAAATTGAAAATGATCCCACATCAACATACAATCGGGATAAAAACTCTCCCATATGTTAATCCTGGTTATGAACTATCTGTGTACTAAGTTTCATCTCAATCCGTTTAGTGGTTTTCGCGATTCGTTTTAAAGAATTTAGTTAAGTTTTTAGGTGTTTCAATTTTGATAATTTTATTTCATTCTACTCAACGAGTGATTATAATTTAGATTGTTACGTGCGTCGTCATCGCATATACAACACTTAATGTGCAAATTAAGCAAAATCTTGCAAAAAAATACGTTTGTTTCATGTTTTTTTCTGGTGATTTATTAAATGCATTGTATTCAAATGTTGACTAACTTTGGTAACTGCCTAATAAAAGTGAATGTCGGTATGTCATGTTGTAACATCTAAATTACTGATCCGATTTTGAAAGTTGTTTTGGTAATGCAAAAAACTACAATTTACATTTTCGAAGAGCAATTTTGGAAACATTTTGATAGTAACTATCGTGAGAATGATTCATTATTAAATGATGTAAAGGTTTACTCACGCGTATTTATCGGGATCGCCCGACTAGTTTTGGACCCAACCGGAGTCCTTAATCATGAGCTGAAGCGGCGGGGTCACGAGTCGATGTTCGACTCTCGACCCGGGACCGAAACTAGTCGGGCTATTCCGATAAATGGGCGTGAGTAAACCGTTACAACCTACTACTATTATAAAGGCGAAAGTTTGTAATTATGGATGTATGGATGTTTGTTACTCTTTCACGTAAAAACTACTGAATGGATTTGAATGAAACTTTACCACAATATAGCTTATACATCAGAATAACACATAGGCTACAATTTTTGAGGTTTCTAATGTGAGGTCGTAAAAAAACACATTTTTTGCGATTACATTGCAAACGCTGACTGAATCCTACAAGATAGATAGAAGGCAGGTATAAATTATAACTTATATCTTCTAACCACGCGGACGAAGTCGCGCGCAACAGCTAGTCATTTTATAATTTTGGAAATCTCGAATAAAACGTAGAAGTGCGAGTAGGTATGCGGGCGCCGCCTTGCTAGAAGACTTTTGTATTCTTAAAGGGAGAAGAGGAGGGGTCGTTTTCGGATTAACTTTGGTAGTCCAGTCTGTTCTTACAAATAGGTTTTATATGAGCCTTGAAAGTGACCCTGAGTATAAATGCCTTACACGACTTACAGGGCCCCAATTCTGATTTTAACAATGGCCGATGAATGAATGAAAATTGGTTTAAAATAACATTTTTTGTATTCACTTAAGCATTTTTCCTACATAATAATTGGAAATTCAGTACGGGACGGCACTCTGAAGGTCAATACAATGAATTTCTAATTATTGTGTTGGCAAAATGCTTAAGAGAATAGGAATAATTTCAAATTATTCATTGGCGATTGTAAATAGCAGAATCGGGGTCCAAAAAATTCGTTTCAGAGTAAGTCTGTTGGGAACCTTTGAGTTTCATATATTCAGATTTGGTTTTTTCGTCTATCTTTATGGCTATATTGCAGCGATATCTGATCTACACGCGGGTGAAGCCGCGAAAAAAGCTTGTATAAGACAAAAAAACATTAATCTATACTATCTATACTAATCTATAAAGCTGAAGAGTATGTTTGATTGTTTGTTTGAACGCGCTAATCTCAGGAACTACTGGTCCAAATTGAAAATATATTTTTGAGTTGAATAGACCATTCATCGAGGAAGACTTTAGGCTATAAACCACCATGCTGCGACTAATAGGAGCGAAGGTACAATGGAAAATGTGAAAAAAAAACAGGGCAGGTATAAATCATAACTTCTATCTTCTACCCACGGGGACGAAGTCGCGGGCAACAGCTAGTGTCGACATAAAACTGATTAAGATTAAAAAAACTTGTTATACATACATTGCCGGCAATAATACATCACTTTTAATATACAAGCTACAAAGCGCGCAATGTATTGTAAACAGGAGATATTTCTCACACCTTGTAAATGAGTTTTTTTTGTATTTATGATGCAAAAACATTGTTGTACGGTAATTAAGTAAATTACTATGTACATCATGTTTTTGAGTTAATTTTAATAAAACCTTGTAAATAAGAAGGGTTCATTGTACGACTAACAACTATTAATTTAATATTTTATTAATATTCAGCGGGAACTTAATTTACTTATCAAAAGCCAAGACATAGCAAAATGTAAAATAGTATTTTTTTTGACAAAATTTTGTCTAATGAAATTCAAACCTTAAAATGTCAAGCAATAATTGTACGATTATTGTTAACTAGCTTTTCGCTCGCGGCTTCGCCCGCGTCGAGGTCGGTTATATCGCGTTTCCGAGAGAACTCTTCAAAAGTCCCGGATAAAAACTATCCTATGTTCTTTCTCAAGGTCAACACTATCTCTGTACCAAATTTCATTAAAATCAGTTCAGTGGTTTGACGTGAAAGCGTAACAGTGAGAGTTACTTTCGCAATTATAATATTAAGTAGGGATAACCATACAAAATAGTGCTATAATTGTGCAATAATCGTGCAATTTTTGTTGGAACTCAATCTCATCATAAATGTGTTATTATGCCATAATGTAACTGAGCAATAATCATGTAAAAGAATATAGTAATAGAAAATTGTGTAATACTCGCAGTTTTTGCTGTCCATTAAACAGAAGCTCGCAGTTATTCAGAAGGAACTAAAAGCATATTTACCACTTAAACTTCTGTTTTTTCAGGATTTATGGGGAAAGTCTTGATTGAGAAGCTCCTCTACTCCTGCTCGGAGCTGGACAGGATCTACATCCTCATGAGGAACAAGAAGGGAGTGAAGTCAGAAGATAGACTAGATCAGATGTATTCTTCTCAGGTAGGTTGTTGAAGAAGAGAGGAGCAAGAATAGTGTTTATACTGCTGTAGAATAAGAACCAGCTCCTGTTATAGGTATAGGTCGGTTTCTAGTCTAACCGGATTTACAAGGAGCGACTGCCTATCTGAACTCCTCAACCCAGTTATCTGGGCAACACGATACCCCTTGGTTAGACTGGTTGTCAGACTTTCTTTTGACTACCTATAACGACTATCAAAGGTGAATAATTACAAATGGGACCTACAATTTAAAGCGATTTTTTCTGCAACACGGTGGATCGTTATGACTTAGATGGTCACCCATCCACAGAACGACAGTATAAAGCGTTGCTTAACCTGTTACCGGTCAACTTGTGCATAAATTATACTATTTCTATACTAATAATATAGAGCTGAATGAATAACTGAATATTGTAAATTTGACTGAACGGATAGCCAAGTGGTTTCCCTTCCAAACTCTCTGTGCGCGACGTGTCGCAGGTTCGATCCCCGTAAGAACAATTATTTTTGTGATTCAGGAATGCTTCTTAAGTCTCTTGTGCATATGACTTGAATATTTGTGAAACCCTCCGCGAGACTAGAATTTGGAAGAATTTTTTTCTTTAATTCGGGAGGCATTTAAACGATCTACTGAATCGATTTTGATACTCATTTTATCAATCGATAGCTATTTTATTTGTGAGTGTCATAGCCTCGTTGTATTAACTCGAAAAATACCACGTAATCAGCTGATCAGCGTAATTTTTAATCTATAATGTTCACACATATGACTTTAACATGCCTAATCCAAAGTATGAAACTACGCAACGACTCTTTCGACATTCGACCTTATATCGTAGGACAATAAATATTCATAAAGAAAAGCATTCTATTTTAAATAGAGCAAAGTTCAAGATTCTTAAACAATTAATAAACGCGGTTTGGTAATTATTTTTTTTATGTAATAATCGTAGAACAATCATTTGTGTGACCCACGAATGCTTGTCCTGAGTCTTTTTGTCTTTGTGCATATGAATTGAATGATTGTGAAACTGAACAAGACATTTGGACATCTTTGCCTGTTACATTACACTGACAAATCCCTTAAATGTATTGGACTGACAAGTCAAAGTCACGTCATTTGCCGAAAAGGAATATCATTCCTATACATTTCATATTTTTATCAGTCTATTTATTCCGGTGCTACGATTCCGCAGTCACATTGTCAAGTGCTTACTCGCTACGAAATCCATTAATGAAGTATTTATTAATTAACATTTAATTAAAGACGGTTGGTAGGTCGCGTACGAAATGTACTAAAGGTTAAAAACGAATAATGCGAGGAATAGTCTTGTATAAAATAAATAGGCGTAATAGGCTCTAATAGAAGTAACTTTATTTCTAGCCTATTTTACAAAATACGTTGTTTTTGTTTTTTATATAAAAATCGAGGAAAAATTACGATTGGTTTCTAGGGATTCGTAAACAGAGGGTAAAAATGTCCTATGAGACTCCGCTCTATCATATCCGTTTGTCCGTCCATATGTTAAGGGACTGGATCTCATGAAATGTGATAGCTCGACGGATGACATATTTTTGTTGCCGCAGCTCTATAATCCATAAAACATAAAATTTAGGTTAAGCAACGCTTGGATGATAAGCAAAAAGATTTCTTTGAACAATTTTTTTCGGCCTATTTGTACAAGTATTTGTGAATCACATAAATTATAGTACGCAGACATCAAACTAAAAACATGTCACAAATCAACGTGGTGGGTTTAGTACAGAGCTATTCGTGCATAAAAATAATATCCTACGTCTTATTTCAGTGCTTCGACCGTCTTCGAGCGGAAAAACCAAATCTATTTGCATCCAAGGTGTTTGTCGTCGCTGGAGATGTCCTAGAAGTTGGACTAGGTGAGGGTTTACTCATCATATTATTATTACAACTCTTTTCGTAGGACGGATCGGACCGCACCTACGGTTTACTCACGCGTCTTTATCGGGATCGCCCGACTAGTTTCGGTATAAACCGGAGTCCTTAATCGTGAGCTGACGCGTTGACGATAATTACTTAGCTGATTAAAATTAAGTTTGGGAAATTTGGTTTTATTGGAAAATTCTCTAAACTTTTGAGAGAATATTGTTATGTTGTAATAAAAAACAAAGGTTTTACACAAAGCTGTCTAGTCTCAAACTAAGCAAAGCTTGTATTATGAGTAGAAGACTAGTGGCAAACATATATTCCTAAATACATACATATATACATAACGTAAATACTGACGACTTCCGTGGTCGAGTGGCGTACGCACCGGTTTCAAGGTGTCGCTAGCTCTGAGGTCCCGGGTTCGATCCCCGGTCGGGTCAATGTAAAAATTCACATTTCTACATTGTCTCGGGTCTGGGTGTTTGTGGTACCTTCGTTGTATCTGAATTCCATAACACAAGTGCTTCAGCAACTTACTTTGGGTTCAGAACAATGTATGTGATGTTGTCCGCATTTATTTATTTATTATTAAAATAAATTACTCCCAGACACAAATCATCGTGCTCATCACACAAACATTTGTCCTGGGTGGAAATCAACCTCCGGTATAACAGTTAGGCCTATAATTTAGTAGATCAATAGGCCAGTCATTTCTCTCATGATTATAATGGTTTCCATATTTTTCATCCAGGTTTCTTAATTTCCTCTGTATTATATCTTTCAGGTATGTCTCAAGAAGACCGCGCCCTGCTAGTCAATCGTGTGAACATCATTTTTCATGTTGCCGCAAGTGTAAGGTAAATGTCAATCATTTACATATTTTTAGGGTTCCGTAAGTAAAAGGTAAAAACAGAACCAATAGGGTATTTGATTAAATCTTCTAATATATAAAATTCCCGTGTCACGATGTTAGTTACCGTACTCCTCCGAAACGGCTTAACCGATTTTTACCAAATTTTATATGCGTATTCAGTAGGTCTGAGAATCGACGAACATCTATTTTTCATACCCCTAAGTGTTCAGGGCTGCTGGACGAATTTTTTTTTTTTTATAATGTTTCATTAAAAATACATGCAACTAGGAAAAAATATTAGGCAAAACAACGTTTGCTGGGTGAGCTAGTTTAATAATATAAATCTGTATTGTCCGTCACTCAGATTGCCAATAAATATGGAATACGTGTTTTTCAATTGATCACATAATTAAAAAGTAAAGAAGATTAAAACCAATTAAGTATTAATCAAGTACGGGGCTAGTTACATCACTTGCTAGTAAAAAGCGTACTGGTAAGTGACGTCACAGGCGATTTTTAATCACTGATTCCCTTAATTCTTTCTTTACGAGATAAAAGAAAAAATATGTATCCAATGTTTTTGGAAATCTGTCTGACTCACTAAACAGATATTTTTTTTGTCAAATACTTTATTTCTATTACTCTCTGTCAGTCACCAGACTGAATGTGATGTCCGGAACTACAAATCCGATTTAAGTCATTATTGTTGCACTAGGTATTGTTCAATTAAAGGAAGACCTACTACTACTACTACTTACAAGTTTCATCAAAATCGGTTTAGTTGTTTTTGAGAAAGAGCTTTTTTGTTTTGTTACATTCTTTTTAAACATACTCTACAAGTGTTATAGGCACAATTTTGAAGACGATTTTTTAAATAATTAGTACTTTGACATCTAATTTGGCTTTTGTCGTAGATTCGACGATCCCCTAGAATTTGCAGTGAGGATGAACCTCAGAGGGACGAAGGAAATGGTGGATTTGGCGAAGGAAGTCAGGAATCTATCTGTAAGATTCATTTTTTTACTTTGAATCGAATGTAAAGCTCGCATACATTAATACACACACATCATATGAGTAAGTTATGGAATTGCTTGAATTTTCTTCTCCATAGGAATGACATTTTGGAACCGAACATCTAGAGTTAGTAGTTGTCTGTTTTGGGTCTACAATCTACAAGAAATGAAATTCTTTGATGATATTTTAATTTGTAGTGTAACAATTATTTTCCTGTGGCTCCCCCACGTGGGATATTGTTGTAAAAAATCATCCTGTTTTTAAGTTGAATACAACCCTATGTCACTTCTAATCCCTAAAAGAACATGTATGCAAAGTTTCATGACAATCACTTAGCGTAACAAACACACTTACATTCACATTTATAATATTAAGTAAGGATATTATGTATCTTTTTATAGATATACATATAACATTCCCAATTTTCGTAAAAGCTAAACTAAGCATAAACTTTAATCCATTAATTTGATTTTAACTAAACCTCAAAAATATCGTCGTCCTTTTCTTTCAGGCATTCGTCCACGTATCGACGTCCTACTCGAACACAAACCGGGACACTATTGAGGAGGTCCTGTACCCTCCTCTGGCTGACTGGAGAGACACTCTGGAAGTCTGCGAGAACACCGATCCTCATTACCTGAAAGTACTGACTCCTAAGTATGTACTTTCCCACGTTTTATACTTTTCTTGTATGTTTTGTTTGTCGTTCCGGTTGGATTTTTGCAACTAAATTTTGAGGCACTTCCCGATAAGCTAGCAGGCTAAAATTTTCAGGGTAGCTTCAAACCGATAACACTGAAATTTACAACTATAAAAACGACTGGACTCATTTTGGTAAAATTTGAATAGAGTGACATTCGATTGCACGGATAGCCTGCTTGACGTCTCCACGCCAAACCCACTGAACGCGACACATTTTTGTATCCGCGTGCATTTTTGATTAAAAATTCTCAACAATTCTTTTGCCTATTGGGCCTGTGACCCCGTGAAAGCTTTTAACCCCGACCCGGACCCGGTCTTTGCAAATCAGAAAAAAACCTGTTAAAAGCGTTCTAAAAACATATTTCGTAATATTTTCAGATATTTGGGAGAGATGCCCAATACATATGTGTTCACGAAGCAGTTAGCCGAGCACGTGATCTTCGAGAATAAGGGACAACTACCAATCGTAGTCATCAGACCTTCTATTGGTAAGACAAAGAACTAACTGTTGACGATACGTAATTTTATTAAATGAGGCAACGGTCTACTCACGCGTATTTATCGGGAGTGCTCGACTAGTTTCGGACGCAACCGGAGTCCTTAATCTTGATCGAGTCGCGATTACGCGTGATTAAACTGTCGCATCATTTGATAATGAATCAGTCTCACGATAGTTACTATGAAAATAAATAAAGTTTTATAATTTATATTTCAGTAATATCCAGTGTTTCTGAGCCGATGCCAGGATGGATAGAGAACTTCAACGGACCTGTAGGTCTCATGGTAGCTGCTGGGAAAGGTAAGCTACTGTCATAATTAAATGAAAGCATTTATTCTGTAGTTGGATATAATAAAGAATAACTGCACGGATAGCCGAGTGGTTGAGGTCACCACAACAAATTTACTGTATGCGATGTTATGTTTCGCAGATTACATCCTCAGCAAGATCAATTGTTTGAGTGATTCACGAATGCTTTTTTCAAGTCTGGGTGTCTTTGTGCATGTGACTTGAGTGTTTGGGAAAAGGCCCTGCGACGCAAGGGTTAAATTGATCTGTGAGGGAGTCTACAGTCAAATATATTTCTCTTACTTATCAAATACATTTGAATGCACTGTGCGCGACGTGTCGCGAGTGCGATCCCCGCGTAGGACAAACTTGTGTGATCCAAGAATACTTGTTCTGAATTTGGACGTACATGTGACTTGAGTGTTCGTGAAAAGCCCCTTCTAGACATGGAATACATTGATCTGTGAGGGAGTCTATTGTTAAATATATTTATGTCTTTTTCCAGGTATCATGCGCAGTTCTTACTCGGATCCTGACCTCATATCTGATTATATGCCGGTGGATATCTCCATCAAAACCTTAATCACAGCTGCTTGGATGCGGGGAACCAAAGAGTAAGAGAGTTTTCGCACTATATCTATTCCAAAACTAAGTTAATCTTGTGTACTATATTATTCCATAAAATGAAATCTGAAACCTAGGGGAGGATGGTTTTTGTTTCTTCTGGTAAAACAGCCTGTGAGCAAAAAAACATTTCTCCGAGCACTAACACAGAAAGAATCACTCAAATGTATTGAATGTTATTAACATAAATTCGAAGTTCTCTTTTCAAATGCTGTTTAACATTGTCGCGGAGATTTGACTGGTCAATTGCTCTAGTGGCCCTGATTGCTTTACAACGGGATCGATACCCGCGACGACGAACGTTTGAACGACTGTTTCTATGATAAGCAAGATCATTTGTTCTGTGTCTAGGTCTAATTTTTCTTTATTTATTTATTGAGAATTACAAAAGCATATTATCTGTTATCTTGAATTCATTTACATAATTAATTTGCTCAGATAAAGAACTTTAATTTTGGTTTTACTTTTTTTATTCTTCATTTTTGGTTTATGATTCTTAATTCTGGATTTCTGGTGATTACCTAAGGTTTATTTCTGTTTTATTAGTTTTTGTAGCTGCTCGTGGCTAAGCTATAACCGCATAAGTGATTCGATCACAGGTTAAGCTATGCTTGACGCGGTTGGTCCGTAGATGGGTGACCATCTTTGTCATAACGAGTTCCTCTGTGTTTCGGAAGGCACGTTAAATTGTGGGTCCGGGCTGTAATTCCTACATCTTTGACAGTCGTTACATGTAGTCAGAAGCTTGAAAAAGTCTGACAGCCAGTCTAACCAAGGGTATTGTGTTGCCCAGGTAACTGGGTTAAGGAGGTCAGATAAGCAGTCGTTCCTTGTAAAACACTGGTACTTAGCTGAAACCGGTTGGACTGGTAGCCGACCCCAACATAGTTGGGAAAAGGCTAGGCCGATGATGATGATAGTTTTTGTTTCTTGATCTTGATCATGTTTTTGTTTGCTCTCTTCATCAGGTTATCACCAACCGATGACATCCCGATCTACAACTGTTGCTCCGGCAAGCACCAGACCATCACGATGGGGCAGATGATCCAGCTGAGCAAAGAGATCTACCCCTCCGTACCCCTCAACGATATGCTGTGGGCTATTGGAGGCGATATCACCACTTCGAAGACCATACATTATATTAAGGTAACGCAATAACGAAAAAAATAAAAATTAAAACCGTCTCAAAAAAACCTACGGAGCCAAACTTGATTTTTTTTTGGGATGAAATGAGGGTACTTTTTCGTTTTTTTTTTTAAAATCAGTTCAGCCTGGCCGAAATTTTGAGGTGACAAGCGTTAAAAAAACTTACGACGTATTGAGAACCTCCTCTTAAATTTTTAAAAAACCTGCCTTTTATTATCAACTAGCTTTTGCCCGCGACTTCGTTCGCGTGGAACAGTGACTTCCGGCAGATTTTTGGTTTTACTCACATAGTTCCCGATCTCGCGGGATTTTTGAGAAGTTCCCGCTCCCGCAGGATTTTTGGGATAAAAACTATCCTATGTCCAACCAAATGCGTGTAACGAAACCATAGCGCGATCTATTTCGATCCCAACGCCATCTATCGACCATAGTGACAACTCGGATTATTTATCTATACTCCGTTCGGGCATTTTCTTTGTACGTATACGTATACGTATACTTTGTACGTATAAGTAGTATTATATTTTTTATATGTTATTTTATTATTTTTTTCATACCTTTTTACTATTTATTTACTTTTTTCCGATGAATTAAAACAACATGAACCGAACTCGTGTAACGATCGACACCATTGCGCGTAGTACTAATAGAATTATCTATACTCCGTTAGAGCATTTTCTTTGTAGTAAAACTTTTATAATATTAATATTATTTTTTTTACACCTTTTTACTGTTTATTTACATTTTTCTGATGGATTTTCCGATGAATTAAAACAATAACATGAACCGAACACGTGTAATGACACCATTGCGCGATTAACGCCATCTATCTACGGAGCATAGGAACAGCTCGACATTTGACCAATAGATGGCACTATTATATAGTATGTCCGTAATAAATTTTATTTTTTATTTTTATTTTTTGTAATAAAAACTATCCTATGTCCTTTCTCAAGTTTCAAACTATGTCTGTACCAAATTTCACACAAATCGGTTCAGTAGTTTAGGCGTGAAGAAAAGACAGACAGACAGACAGAAAGACAGACAGACAGAGTTACTTTCGCATTTATAATATTAGTTTGGATATACTTAAACTAGCTGTTGCCAAAGTCAAAAATCGAAAATGACGCCACGGGAATATAAGTCGGGATAAAAACTATCCTATTGATCTTGGTTATGAACTATCTGTGTACCAAGTTTCGTTAAAATCCGTTCAGTGGTTTTTGCGTGAAAGAGGGACGAACATCCATACATAAAAACATTTATGTATTATACTAGTTGTTGCCCGCGACTCCGTCTGCATGGACTTCAGTTTCGGTGGTCCCCGTTTCCATGTAAATACATCCCCTTTGAGATCTTATAGCTTTTACACACCTTTTAAATTTCCCCCTCGGGAACTATTTCAAAAATCGGGATAATAGGGTCTTATGTTCTTTTCCATGTCAATGGCTATATGCATGCCAAATTTCATCCAAATCCGTTCAGCCGTTTTTGAGTGATTGAGTAACAAACATCCAAACATCCACACTTTCATATTTATAATCCTTGTGTGACAAATGTGTAAAATCAGTTTTTCTGTTTCAGGTGATTCTTCTTCATTTGCTGCCGGCTATATTTGTGGATACTCTGCTATGGATTCTGGGGAAAAAACCTATGTGAGTATTATCATCACTATCATCATTATCATAATGTCTGAAAGTGTTTTGTTCCTATGTTTTTTTCTAGACGAGTAATTTCCTAGAAATATTTTATACCGCAAAACAACTTTGGCTGGTTTAGCCAATATGCATAAAATAATGTTTCTTAGTTTATACCATTCCGAATGAACTTACCTAGCTTCAAATGAACCTAACTGCACGAAGAGCCGGGTCGTATAGTCCAACACCGACACGTTATGCGCGACATGTTGCGGGTTCGATCCCCGTGTAGCACAAGCAATTGTGTACGACATATTGGACTGAATCTAGGTGTCATTGTGCATGTGACTTGAATGTTTGTGAACCCCCGGCGACACAATAATTTAATTCAATACTCAATTATTTATTGCGTTCCATAATGTACATCAAGGTCTTAAAATCTAATAATACAGAACCATTATGGACACTGTCGGGCACATATTGCAGCAATATTTAAAAGGAAAAAAGAATACCCCAAATATTCTATTGTAAATTTCAGGCTGGTCAAAGTACAACGCAGGATCTACATCGCGAACCTCGCGCTCACGTACTTTATAACCAAGCAATGGACTTTTGACAATACAAATCTAGTCGCATTAAGATCGAAAATTAAGAAGGAGGATGAAAAGGACTTCTACTACGATATGGAAACCCTGGACAAGTTTAAATACTTCGTGAACTCTATTATTGGTGGGAGGAAGTTCTTGTTGCATGAGAAAGATGAGGACTTGCCGAGGGCCAAAGCTCATTATAAAAGGTAACCTAATTATAATTATAATAAAGTTCTCAATAAGGCCTCTGCAAGTGTGCAGGCTGGACCAGTGTTCCCGTGCACGCCTCAAAAAGGACCGGGTCTTTACCGGGTCTCTTGATATAGTTATCCCTTGAAAGAAAACAGACAATAATAATATTACCTATATACGTTCATCTGCTGAGCACATATCTCTTGATATATAAGGTCAGTTTGAGACTTGATCGCCACGCCAACTCACAGTGGGTTGGTGATTTTCAGATTTCAACATTAGAAATTTTGTTTCTTTTAAGCCTATTTGTTCAAATTCTTCAGTGTAGATTCATTAAACTTGACTGTATTTTCTATCCACATCGAATCCAATGAGAAACATATCAATTATTGTACAATTTCTCTCACCTTACTTCTGTCTCCTTCTTTCTAGGATGGTGATCCTGGACAAGGTGGTCCAGTTCATCTTCTACGGCTACATAACCTGGTGGACCTTACACCTGGAGAGCGTGCAGCACTATATGAATGTCATATTCAGTGCCTTCTGAATTGTTCTTGATAAATAAAGGTTAAGTTTTAAGTTTTCAAACCTGTGTTTTTTTGCCTCTAAGTCATTGCGACCTTTTTACCCTTCTCATTTTTTTTAACTTGAATATATAATTGTGGTACATAAGGCGATTGAACTTATTCCGCCTTCTATCCCCCTCTTTATCAAGGGTCTTGCCAATATATAGCATTAGAACAGAAAAGGAAAAAAAACTGAGAATGGATGGAAAGTACCGGGCATCAAACCTCGGTACTCTTAGTTTAACAACCGAGAAAACTTCTCTTCTAGAGGAAGTAGAGGTGGCTGAACTGACAGTCTGTCAAAACTACTCTATGCACACTGGTGGTCCATTATGCAAGGGTTGGTAACTAGCGCCTAAGTGCGAAAAATATGTGTATGGGAATGACATTCTTTTCGACAAGTGACGTGACTTTGACTTGTCAGTTCAATACATTTGAGCGATTCGTCAGCGTTAGCGCTTCGAGAAATAACATTTATTATAATGGTCCTGGATTTATAAGCATTCAAAATTAGGTTAAAAAGTCGCCGAATGACAATTTGTTTTATTCATTTTAACTCGATCGAAAGCGGAATATTTTAATAATTAATTTATTCTGTAAAACAAAGAAATATGTTGGTCACTCACCGCTTATTTTTGTAAAACAAAACAAAGTAAGACGTGGAATGAAATAAATAAAAACAATGTATTTTGTTACATCAACACGTGGGGCCTTGTAGCCAGGCCAGAATCCTTAGCGAAATGACATACAACAATCGTTAGTATAGATATAATATTTTCGAAAATTAGTATAACAACGACAGTTCTAACTCACGTGATGAAAAGCACTATTTCCATAAATTTTCATTCAGTAATCTTGTTTTTTGAACGCTAGCACCTTTAGAAATATGAGGTTAGTTTGCCTGATTCTCTGACATGATTAAATCCCACTAATATTATAAAGGCGAAAGTTTGTGTGTGTGTATGTTTGTTACGTCTTCACGTCAAAACGGCTGAACCGATTTTAATGAAATTTGGTTTAGAGTTAACTGACACCCTGGATTAACACAAAGGGTACGATTTAGTACGAGAAAATATCTTATTTCCTAACCACGCGGACGAAGTTACGGGCAACAGCTAGTTTTGTTAAATATATGAAATACATACTTACATAAATAACACATAGAACACAACAGTTGGTTGCAACAAGAAAAGTGAGTGTTTAAAAACGTGGGAAAAAACTGGTTGGGAACTACCGATGAGGAAGAAACCTTATCAATATTGAGCGGATTATTACAAATTGACCAGTGTCTGTCTAACACAGTTAATAAATAAATTGTAAATAAATAAATAAATGCGGACAACATCACATTCATTGTTCTGAACCCAAAGTAAGTTGCTAAAGCACTTGTGTTATGGAATTCAGATACAACGAAGGTGACAATTTTTACATTGACCCGCCCGGGGATCGAACCCGGGACTTCAGAGCTAGCGACACCTTGAAACCGGTGCGTACGCCACTCGACCACGGAGGTCGTCATACTTTAAAGCATCTGTCCGTAGCAATATAAGCGGCGATTAGACTAGACTACATGTAGCACTACCTCATGTAGTTTCCTACGTAAGGACAAGTGTAATCATAGTTAGGCATGTAGGACACTACATATTGGAGATTGACGGGTCCCGACCGTCCTACATCCTAGGTAGAATCCAACTTAGGCATCCTACATAGGCCAGTGAAAACAGACCATCCTAACTCCAACTTGTAGGACGCCAATTTGTAGTGAACTATAATCATATATTATGTGTCTCACTGCTGGGCACAACCCTCTTCCCATATGGGAAGATTTGAGTATTGATCACCATGCTGGCCGATTTCAGATTCCATCTTTTGGTATTCAGGTTTCCTCACGATATTTTCCTTCTGGAAGTGACGTTTTTCTACATATCTATAATAATAATGGTGGTTTATTGAGGGGATCATTTTTGAGCATACGAGTCTACACCTCCCAATATGTGTACCTCAGAGGTAAACAATAGTAACTCCATTTTTTATAAAATGTATGTTTTTTGCAAATTACACTCGCAAGAAGCAGTTCTATACACTGGTATACGACATCAAGTCCCATGACATCTAGAAAAAGAAATATTCAGTTGTATACGACATTAAATCCAAACACTTGTAACGGGTATAGGATAGTCATACCTTTAATTTCACATAATGTTGTATGCCTCTGAGGTACTGATATAATTCCATTTTTGTGTGTGATTAAAATCAGGTGCTATAGTTTTCCATAGCTTGTGGAGGAAACGATTCCATATTATACCAATAGTCCTTTATTATCTATAATAATACACAAAACAAATAGTTTTGTATCTACCTTGAGCCGTCCATGTCTGTTCCTTTACAGAGCAATGGTGGCAGGCCCTTAGAGATACCTCATCCCATTTCAGATTAAAATTCTCGACGGCACTAGACAACTGATAAATACACTTCTAAAAACACAATAAATGTATATATTACAGACACAACATCTCACTCATCACAAACACATTTTTCCTATTAATCGAACCCGGAACTTTCGGTATAGCAGTCAGTACCACTAACCACTAGACCAACAGTACCTTTAAAACAAAGGGCTTTATGTTTAAAACCCGTCACCCTCATTACCCATTCCGTTTAGCCGTATTATCAACCTTAAAAAATAAACTGTTAAAAAGAAGTGCATTTATAAGCGTCGGATTGACCCTAACTGTTGATCCGGTAAACTAAGTCATGAATATACAATGCTTGTGCTGTTTCGATGCCTGGACAGTGAAACGCGCTGATTAATGATTAAGGAGAAGTATTTACTTGTCAATAAAATTAAACTAGCTGTTGCTAGCGGCCTCGCTCGCTATAAATCGAAAGTGATCAAACGGAAACATAGAATCGGGATAAAAATCTATCCTATGTGTTAATCCTGGTTTTAAACTATCCGTGTACCAAGATTCTGTTAAGTGGCTTTTGTTTGAAAGATGAACAAACATCCATACATTCATACATACAAATTATCACATAATATTAGTAGGATTTATTGTATCCTGACCGATTTCGTCCATGGCGGCCAATGTCACAAGACACCAGCCAGCTACAGGACATAATATTATAGTGCACGCGCGTGTGACAACACAGGGACACTCTCATAGCGTGAGGAGACGGTGATCTGACACGACGGGGAGAGAGATCAGGCGTAGTACATATATTTTACATGCCTTCCAAAACATGGAAGCTGTGATATTTATTTCAAAAACTCACGTAACATTAAAAAAGTGGGATTGAACTCGAGAATTACCAGTCCTGTGGGCGTATTACTAGGCTACACAGTTTTATACTTTTATATGCAGCAATAAAAATGAATATTTGGAAGACGACAAAACGATATTGCCATATTTGCAAATGATTAAGGACTCCGGTTGGGTCTGAAACTAGTCGGGCGATTTCGATAAATTCGTGTTGATGAAAACTTTTGCACCAACATTAGACAGCATTAGACTATGATTAATTATCAAATAGTTGCAAAAAATAATAATATAGCGAGTACGTTAGCATATTTCTTTGATTGGAATTGTATTAACACACTGGAAGCCATACTTAAAATATTTGTAAAAGTTTATAAAAGTAAATAAGACTTCGCCTTAACAAATTCTATTTATTTATATACTTTAGAGAATAATGCAATAATGTCATTCGATTCCAAACTACACTTGTGTGCATTTCTCTATCAAACTCAAAACTAAATTAAAAATCATTTCCGAAAGTATTTTTTAATTTAGAAGTGATTCTTGTGCGTTGTGTTTAATTTTAAAACCGAATTTTAAGATTAGATTACGTTGAAGTGACAATTAGTTTTCTCAAATTGATATTTGATTTTTTTTTTGGCCGGAAGAAGGAGTTTTTAAGTGAGTATTTTTTACCAGATTGTGGCATGAAAGAAAGTCTGACAATCAGTCTAACTTGGAGGTATCGTGTTGCCCAGGTATCTGGGTTGAGGAGGTCAGATAGGCAGTCGCTCCTTGTAAAACACTGGTACTTAGCTGAATCCGGTTAGACTGGAAGCCGACCCCAACATGGTTGGGAAAACGATAAGATTATGATGATGGTGTGGCGTAAAAGCAGGGTTTTATTTTTTATATTATTTTGATTTCGGCCTTCTTACAAATGCAATTTTGAGTTTATAAAGAATCTATAAACAATGTTGACTATACTGATCTGTCATGCAGGCATACTTACTAAAATATAGACTCCCAGTATGTCCATTTTTTTTCTTGTGACTTGAGGTTTTTGAAACTTGTCAGTTTACGGTTTTTTAATTTGAGAGGTTGCTATGATCTCTGAAAAAAGGATTGTCATCATTGAAAGAGCGAGAAGTACGAAACAGTGCAGCGTGCTATCCCGCTTACACGATATACGATTTCAGAGTGTACAATGAATAGAAGGTATATTTTTTTGAAAAATGTCTCCTTATCTACACTTTGATGAGTTTATGCACTATCTCTTTCTAAAAATTTGTATGAACAAGTCAGAACTTGTATTTTGTAAAGAATTTAATTCTTATGTCGCGGGGGGTTTCACAAACGTTCAAGTCACATGCACAAAGACACTCAGACTCAGGACAAGCATTCGTGGATCACACAAATACTTGTCCTACGTGGGGATAGAACCCGCGTCACGTCGCGCACAGAGAATTTGGCGTGGTGACCTCAACCACTCGGCTATCCGCATATCATGCATGATGTATAATTTACACAATATTTAAACAAATAAATTTTACTGACTTACAGTTGCAATATAGTATTTTTATTGAGTGTCGTTCTGGAGAAAGAAAAACAGTGGTTATGATTATTATTGTTTTATTTTTCAGGTTTGTAATTGATTGATAAGAATCATGGGTTTCCTTGAGGAACGAGATTTGTCCGACGTGCCAACTATCCCTGACTTTTACAAGGGGAAAACTATTTTCATCACGGGAGGATCTGGTGAGTAAAAATAAAATTAAACCGTTAAAAACACCGATTTTTAATACGAAAAAAACTAAATTGAAATCGCTCAATCCGTTCGGGAACTATGATGCCACACACAGATACGTCAAACTAATAACAGCCCTCTTTCTTAAAAATAGATATATGTATACATATGTCTATGTCAAAATTTTTCTTACACGGCACACTTATTGCTAAGTAAAAAATGAATGTTGAAAAGGTGCCACATTTTTCTCTTTCTTTTTTCGTTCTGTATTTTTGTCATGCTGAGGCTGTCCACAACTTTAATATCATTCTTTAAGTGGCATCCCTATTAATTTGTTTCATTTCTGGATGCAAACAGTAAAATTATACTTTGGTATGAGCAGAATCGAGTTTCAAACTTTTAACTGAAATTCATCCATTTCTTTCTTTGACTTTCGAGAAACCTTTTCGGACAATCTCGGCATCGAAAGCAAGCATCTAGACTTGTTTATACCACTCATCTATACGTACATGTGGTCAATAAGTACTCTTCTTCCAAAATCCAGGGTTCATCGGGAAGGTCCTGATTGAGAAGCTCCTCTACTCCTGCTCGGAGCTGGACAGGATCTACCTCCTCATGAGGAACAAGAAGGGAGTGAAGGCGGAAGACAGGCTCGCTCAGCTGTATGCGACTCCTGTAAGTATTTCTTAAACTCATCGGCCTAGCGTTTTAGCAACTATGGTGGTGTCTGCTTCCAGTCTAACTGGATTCAGCTAAGTCCCAGTGTTTCACAAGGAGCGACTGCCTATCAGACCTCCTCAACCCAGTTACCTGAGCAACACGATACCCCTTGGTTAGACTGGCTGTCAGACCGTCATCATCATCAAATCATCTTTGGATTTTGTTACAGTAACTATCGTGAGAATGATACATTATTAAATAATGCAATGTATTGACTGATTAGTTTTCCCTAATCTCACGATCCCGCCTCCCTCATAATGAAAGACTCCGGTTGGATCCGAGACCAGTAGGGCTGTAGTTACTATAAAGATAATACCCTATTGTTCGCCTTTGTGACACCTCTGTTACCAACCCTACTTTTAGTATATGGTGGTATAACAATGTTTGGAGTAACAAAGTTATATTTTTCTTTCAGTGCTTCGAAAGACTTCAAAAGGAGAGACCAGGAGTGTTTGAATCCAAGGTTTTTATAGTGTCTGGAGATGTGCTGACTCCCGGTTTAGGTAAGTTCTTTTTTATAAGCTACTCTCACACTTAAGAATCAATCCTAGTGTCGCGAGCGGTTTCATCCATTCAAGTCACATGCATAAAGACACCCAGACTCAGGGCAATCATTCGTGGATCACACAGACATTTGTCTTATGCGAGGATCGAACCTGTGACATGTCGCATGCAGTGCGTATAGTTTGTTAGCCTTAACCACTCGACTATCCGAAATTCTGAATTACAAGTTTTTAAATGTCACTCTATTCAAAAGCGGCGCAACCGTTTTTATAGTTGTAAATTGCATTATCATCCGGTTTAAAGCTACCCTGATTCAGCCTGCTAGCTTATCAAGAAGTGCCTCAAAATTGAGTTACAAAAATCCAACCTGAACAACAAACAAACAAGAAAGTGAGTGTATAAAAACGTGGGGAAAATGGCGCTCGCGTTTGAACATGAAGAGAGAGCAAGGGTACAAGCAAAACTCTTGGATAAACTGGAAATCCACCTACTTTTGTCTATTCAACGACCTCCGTGGTCGAGTGGCGTACGCACCGGTTTCAAGGTGTCGCTAGCTCTGAGGTCCCGGGTTCGATTCCCGGTCGGGTCAATGTAAAAATTCGCATTTCTACATTGTCTCGGGTCTGGGTGTATGTGGTACCTTCGTTGTATCTGAATTCCATAACACAAGTGCTTTATCAACTTACTTTAGGTTCAGCACAATGTATGTGATGTTGTCCGCATTTATTATTTTGCACTTGCATCCCAAAATAAAATGTATAGCAACCCTCTTCCTCATAATTTCAAGTCACTGAACTTTAAATAGCCTGATTGTTTTCATAATGATAAAACAAGTAGTGAATACTCTAATTAATTCCGTAAAATAATTAAAACGCAAATAAAATTGAGGTCAGTGTATAAATTAAATTCCCATTCAAGACAATTGGATTTATTGAAAACTAAAGCAAAGGTTAAAAGCCGATACACCGTTGGTTCATATGGTACTAGTTAACTCTTGCCTGGTGGTTCGTATAATCTACTTCTAGAATCGATTCTGTAGGTAATAAGATTATCCTTACTTCCTTACTAATATTATAAATGCGAAAGTAACTCTCGTCTGTCTGTCTGTCTGTCTGTTACGCTTTCACGTCTAAACCACTGAACCGATTTTAATGAAATTTGGTACAGAGATAGAGTTGACCTTGAGAAAGAACATAGGATAGTTTTTATCCCGGACTTTTGAAGAGTTCTCTTGGAAACGCGATATAACCGACCTCGACGCGGGCGAAAACCTAGTGCTGTATAAAATTAAGAGAGAGTATGGAAGGTGAAAACTGCTGGGTCTCGTTGGATGCAGGTGGCAATGAACCGGTCGCGTTGGAGAGGCCTATGTCCAGCAGTGGACAGCTATAGGCTGAGATGATGATGATGATGGTGGAAGGAATGTTAGTGCAGTGATTTGCGAGTCTGACAGCTTAAGTTGAAGTTTTAAGTTCGATATTCACCCGAGAGCAACATGTTGGGAGCACACAATATGTCACTATAATGTCTCCTGCTCAGCTGGCTGGCCGCGCAGCCATTGTGCACAATTATCAGTCAGAACATTATTATCATATTTTTTTTTAATTTTCACAGGTGAGGTTGAAATTTTCATAAAATATGTGTTTTCATTGGCAAAATTAAAGATTTAAGTTAGGTAACAGTAGCAACATTGAAAAAATTGTTCGTAGTAATTTAATAATAAAATAAAGTCATTTAATTAGACAAATATCCCATGATATATACCTATAGAAAATAGATATGTATACAGATAGTTAAGTATCGTGGGATATTTTACGAATTAAATAACTTTTAGCCAACTTGTACGAAACCCTCATATCTTACATACCGCGTGACAAGAGGGTTAGTTCCATATTTATTTGTGTTTCTTTTATTTTTCAGGTTTATCTCAAGAAGACCGCGCTCTTCTGGTGAACAGAGTGAACATCATCTTCCACGTAGCAGCCAGCGTTAGGTAAGATCAAATAGTTTTAATTATTGTTTTCGTTTTTTAGTACTTATTTTAAGTGTACATATGTATGTAGATCCTATTTTTATTATAATGAACACTACTTTAGTATGAAAAGAAATAGTAATAGTTTTTATAAGAATTCCTAGCTTCTGAAGCAGAACGTTCGGAAAATCCAATGCTTAAAAAAATCTATTAGTTTATTTGAAAAAACAAATTGATTTAGATTTTATCAACATTTTTGCAGATATTATTTTACTTTTTAGCGCCGGGGCAAATGTAACTTACTAATATTATAATTTTTAAGCGATTCCCGCTCCTTTCAAGTATTTCATGCTTGTATCACGGGCTTCCACAAACATTCAAGTCACACGGGAATTGAAATCATGCAGATCTAGGTTAAAACAAAGCAGATAATTATGTAATAACCATTGTTTACCTACAGATTCGATGACACCCTGAAGTTTGCTGCTCAAATGAACCTACGAGGGACCATGGAGATAATTGAACTGGCTAAAGATGTCAGGGAGCTTTCTGTGAGTATATTCATGAGGAATGATTCAAAGTGGTTATGGTAGCATTGCGGTTGTATGCAGGGTCTTGGATACACGCGGCGCAGGATCCAATCCAGCATACATAATAATATGACTTTTTTAAGAATAGAATCAATTTATTTGTTTAAACATAGGTAACGCATTAAAGTTATACCAATCAATAATATAATGCATCAGACAAACCATGTAAATATTTTTGTTTTACATTGTACGTCATTGAATGTTTTTAACATGTACCCTTGTAATAAATAAATTTAATTCAGCTCCATAGGTCCTCTGGTGGACATAGGCCTCCAGATCAACCTAGCTGCCTTTGTTAGGTAATTCATCTATTAGGCTGGTGGGCGTTCCACTTCGTTTGTCAATTTGTGGTCTCGACTGAAGGACTTTTCAAAGAAATATGAACTTTCTTAATTATTCCACATTTTGAGAAAGCGACAATCAAAGGCAGACGAAAACTGGTGTTGTCAAATTCAGTTCTCCTCAAATTGTTTCAAGATAAATAAAGTTCAATTCATCATTAAATTGAAAGAAATTTAAGTGTTCCGTTAAATTTCTTTCCTGTCATCATCATCTCTACCTTTCTCTATTCCAGTCTCTAGTCCACGTTTCAACATCGTACGCCAACACGAACAGGGACCCCATTGAAGAGGTGCTGTACCCCCCACTGGCCGACTGGAGAGAGACCCTGGAAGTATGCGAGACTGCTGATGAGCATTCATTAAGGGTTCTGACTCCCAAGTAAGTTCCAATATAATAATAATATTTCACAACTTTTACACAACGCCATCTAGTCTCAAACTAAGCAAAGCTTGTATTATAAGTTATAGGTAACTGATAAACATGCTTCTATACTTATAATTACATACATAAGATAGATACATTACACCCAGATATAGAAAAAATGAAGGTCATCACACAAAGAATTGTCCTGCGTGGGAAACGAACTCACGATCTCCAGTATAGCAGTCAGGGCCTCTAACCACTAGAAAAAGAGGCCGGTCAAATACTGAAATATCCCCTGTAACTCTTTCCACTTTGCTCTGTCTATGAATATTTGGGAGACCCATAATAACTTTTTCAAACGACATCGAATTAAATCACTGCACAAGGACACAAGACGCGTGTACAAGATAAAATTTAAAAAAAAAACCCGAAATAACCCAAATGATTCAATCATCTTTGGCGGTATTGTAAAGACCGCTCTTTCCCTTCGGAAGCTATAATGCCACAGGTTTACGAAACACAGTATACACGTATTTTTCATAATATCATAAATCACATCATTAAAAAGTTAGGAATATTAAAAGCAGTGCTGGCTAGTGACATCACTTGCTAGTAAATAGGGAACTGGTAAGTGACGTCACACGAGTTTTCAAATCACGGTATCCCCTTCATTTTTTTAGTACCGAGACATAAAAAGAAATTCGTATTCTTAAATTTTGGAAATCTGTCTGACGGACTTAAACTCACTAAACAGTTATTTTTTTGTTAATTACCCTATTGTAAAGCCTGTTCATCATCAGGTACCTTGGGGAGCTGCCCAACACCTATACATTCTCGAAGCAGTTAGCTGAACATGTGGTCTGTGAGCACAAAGGACAACTTCCCATTGTCATCGTCAGACCTTCCATTGGTGAGTAGAAACACTTATTAAAATTATTTATTCTTTAACAGTCAAACTTCTTCAGGCAACCTCAGACCTCATTTCAAGTAAGCATATACTTGTGTTAGGAGACCCCGCTCTTCCAAAAAATTGTAAGTATATATATCTACATTTCGATAATGATCGAAAATTTCTTGCGAAAACAAGAGATGTAAACAATTTAATGTAATAAAAAAGTCATGTTTGTGATAGAGGAATAAATAAATTTATTAAATACTTACCACAAAAATGATAATTAAAGCAATTTGTGCAAAATTATTCATTAACCATTCCAAAATATAAAAAATCCACAATGATATCACTTCATATTTTCACTTCTGCCGGCGCGGAAATGAAATGAAATGAAGTCATTTATTCTGCAAGTAGGATATATCATCACTTTACATGTCTTCTTTGAGAACGCTGGAGTCGACATTTCCTATCTAACTACCCGAGAAGAAATGTCGAAACAAACTCAGGGGTCACAGTCTCTTTTAAAGTCGCGGAGCTCTACCGATTTTGTTGAGGGATTTTCATACCAACCTAAAAAATAAACGTTTTTTTTGCAGTAATATCAAGCGCAGAAGAACCAATACCAGGATGGATAGAAAACTTCAACGGACCAGTTGGTATTTTCGTTGCATGCGGCAAAGGTAAGATAATACAGCCATTATATTCCGTGTTTCGGAAGGCACGTTAAATTGTGGGTCCCGGCTGTTATTCCTACATCTTTGACAGTCGTTACGGGTAGTCAGACGCTTGAAAAGTCTGACAACCAGATTAACCAAGGGGTACCGTGTTGCCCAGGTAGCTGGGTTGAGAAGGTCAGATAGGCAGTCGCTACTTGTAAAACACTGGTACTTAGCTGAAATGGATTGGTGGCCGACCCCAACATAGTTGGGAAAAGGCTAGCCCGATGATGAATGATACTATCTCGTAACAAGTATGTTATGACTAATGATGTAACGGTTTACTCACGCGTATTTATAGGGATCACCCGACTAGTTTCGGACACAACCGGAGTCCTTAATAATGAGCTGACGCATGATTAAACCTTCAACGATAGTGACTGTAAAGAAGTATTTTATGAGCAAAAAGTATAATGGTGAAGGTTGTGAATTTATGATTCAGAGATTAATTACTAGTAGAAAATACTCTCACAGGCACAAACCTAGGTAGCCTTAGTGGCTATAAGCTTGAAAAATAGTATTCGTATAGTTGTTCAATATATCTTGATGAATTAACACTAATATTATTTTATGACTTATTTTACAAGTGACTTAAAGTGTTCACCGATAGATGGCGCTGATAGCAATGTAATCTATAAAATATTCACGGATAATAATATATTTGATTTAAAATTAATTAATGATTAATACTTTTAATAACTGTCTCTTAAAAAATATACGATATACAATTCAATAAGGTTGCGATTGTAATATTATGAAGTAGTAGATGTGTCGATTTGTGAGAATTAGGTACATGATTATCTTAGTTTGCTATTAAAAGTATAGATGGCGCTGTAGTATACAAAATAATTTAAACTAACATAATTTATTTCGAGACCCCACCTAGGAAGGTAACATTGAAATGAATATCATTAATTATAACTGTAAAATTATTTATTAGATTAACAATTTAAAGTGTAAAACAAACATTTTAAGTGAATGGTAATTGTCCGGTAATCAATTATTAATCTAAAAAAATATGCCATTTCTATTTATAAGTGGATTGTTGCAATAATATAAAGATAAATATGGAAAAAGATAATATTTTACAGACAACCTTTGGATGGACTGGTTTCTGAAGGAGCAAGATGTATGTTAATTATGATTAATTCATTACGATACAATTCCAAAATTTCGAAAACAGATCATCATCTTCGGTAGTATAGTGGTAAGTATCCCCGCCTGTCACGCGGGAGACCGGGGTTCGATTCCCCGCCGGAGAGAATCTTTTTACAGTACATCAGCCTTTCATGCAAAATATAATACCTCATTTTTGGTCGGTTACTTAAATTTGACCTTTTTTTGTTAAAGCTTTAGCTTATTAATCTGCGAAAATTTTAACTATTTAGTTAGCATGGTTAATGAGATACTGAATGCTGACAGATTAATGCACGGAAAGACAGCGGATCTTCGATAATAGGGTTCTGTTTTGACCTCTTGGGTACGGGACCTTAATAAGAGTTCAGCAAGTTAAGTAATGGTAATTTGTTCCTACATTGACTATAAAAACAAGACAGCAAAGAGCAATAGTTTGCAAATTAAATAGCACAAAAAGATTCTCTCCGGCGGGGAATCGAACCCCGGTCTCCCGCGTGACAGGCCTGGATACTCACCACTATACTACCGAAGACTTGTGATTCAAGCATGAAATTACAACAAACATTAAAGATAAGTTGCTAATTAAGATAATAAAGTAGGTAATTTAAATTATCAAAAGTTATTATGTGACAAGAACTATTTTTCCCGCGGTTTCTGAAACACGAATTTAGATAATACCTGCAAAATTAATAAATATTCCACAACTTTCACACAACGCCATCTAGTCTCAAACTAATCAGAGCTTGTATTATGAGTACTAGGCGACTGATAAACATACTTATATATTTCTAAATACATACATAATATAGATAAATTACACCCAGACACAGAACAAATGATTCTGCTCATCACACAAACATTTGTCCTGGGTGGGAATCGAACCCACGTCCTCCGGTATAGCAGTCAGGGTCACTAACCACTAGACCAACAGGCCAGTCAATAGTAATAGTGCGTTAAGATTGGTATATCGTTATTTCAACATTAAAAACTTTCGATTATATTTTCAAACTTTATAACTTGTATAAGTTTACATTGAATACTATACTGCCATAATATTACGAGGAACTCGATGCTAAGATATAACTGCGTAAGTGGATCTTATGCAGTTATAGCTAACGAGTGCCTCCGTGTTTCGAAAGGCACGTTCAATTGTGGGTCCCGGCTGTTATTCACACATCTTCGACAGTCGTTACTGGTTCGAAGCTAGAAAGTCTGACAACCAGTCTAAATAAGGGGTATCATGTTGCCCAGGTAACTGGGTGGGGAGGTCAGATAGGCAGTTGCTCCTTGTAAACACTGGTACTTAGCGGTTAGACTGGAAGTCGACCCCTACATAGTTGGGAAAAGGCTAGGATGATGACTATACTAATATAATATTATAAACGCAAAAGTTTCTACGTAAGGATGTTACCCGGGCTACACAATACCCCTGAGTACGACTGGTTTTCAGACAATTTACCGTGCCTGCACGAAACACGGAGGAAGTCGTTCTGACATAGATGGTCACCCATCCTTCAATGACCTATAGCATTCAAACATAATGTTTATTTACAGGTATTATGCGTACTATCCATACAAAACCAGATATCGTGTGTGATTTCATTCCCGTCGATGTCTGCGCCAAGAACATCATATCCTGTGCGTGGATTAGGGGTACCAAGAAGTAAGTATTATTTTAAAATAAGCCCGCGTTGATGTATTTAGTCCTTGTGTATCACAATAATTCAAGTCACATGCACTAAGACACCCAGACACAGGACGAATGGACGTCGCTCAGTTTGTTTGGCGTGGTTACCTTTACCACTCGACCATCGATGAAGTATTTTAAGTTCTGATCAGCCCTATTACGGCTACATAAAAGAGTGCATTTTCTATGTGACTTCTATAACATAAACTCCCTTGCTTTTCAGGACCCAAAGCAAAAAGAGGCGTGTTAATACTTTGACGTGCCTGTCTGTTTGTGTCTTTGTGTCTTTCTGTCCGTGGTATCATAGCTTCCGAACTTATCAAGCGATTTCAATTTCGATCGTTTTGTATATGTTTGATAAAAATCTGTCAATTCATTTGAGTTATCGGCGGAGAAATATTTTACCGTTCCTTAATCAAGTCTTAATTTTCTCTTCACAGATTGGAACCGACAGATGATGTAGAAATATACAACTGTTGTTCCGGAAAACTGAATAATATTTTAATGAACGATCTCGTGGAGATGTCGAAACACATTGGCAAAGAGATACCACTTAACAACATGCTGTGGAACACAGGAGGCACCATCACGAAGAACAAACATTGGCATTATATTAAGGTATGTTAAGAGGAAGGTTTCTAATCCCTTTCGCCTATTCTTCTAGAACAGAAAAGAAGATTATCGGGTGTTCTCTGCACGACTCTGGCTGGCTCTAGTCCTATGGACTTCTTCTCGAGGGATGGGTGTGAATGCACATCCCTAACTCCCTCATAAGTACGGATGCACAGGACGACGCATCCATCTTCTAATTTTGTTAACTTTTTCCCAATTTCTGTTAATTTTTTTCCTAAATTTTCTTTGCTATAAACCTCACGGAGCTCGGAACCTGTCCAACGAATGCAAAACCGTGGAAATCGGTTCGTGCGTTCTGGAGTTATAGCGTCAGGAAGGAAAACCCGACTTATTTTTATGTAGTAAGAAGAAGAAGATTTACTCATTTATCTATAAAGGAAAAACAAACATTAGAACATTAGCAATATACATTAATAATATCTTAGAGATAGACTAGATAATTCATGATAACATTTAAAACATGTTTTTTAATTTAATTTCAGGTCCTGTTCCAACATTTGCTACCTGCACTTCTAGTAGATACTTTACTCTGGTTGTTTGGACAGAAACCTATGTGAGTACAATTAAATAATATACTCTTTTTTCTAATAGAGATGACAGTTATGTTAGTTTTTTTTACATAGTTTTCGAAATCAGACTTAGTCTAAACTGGATTTGTGGCTGCTCTCTAAAAAAACATTTTTGAACATGATTGATGGATGAGAACTTGAATCTCATCAGCCCTTATTCGTCCGCTGACATAGGCCTCTCCAATTGCACGCCGTCGGGATCTTCGGCTGCTCGCAAGGAGCTCCTGCCAGCTATATTGGGCATATCATCACTTCATCGTAATAATACTCCCGCACTTATATAATCCTTGTGGCTCGGAAAAAATCAAGTCACATGCAAAAAGATAACCATTTTCAGAAAAGCATTCGTGGTCCACAAAAATGCTTGTCCTAGGCAAGGGTCAAACTCGCAAAACCTCATACATATTGTTTTCAATAAGGTGACCTTTACCACTAAGCTATCTGTGAAGCTAAAATCATCATTCGCCTAGCCTTTTCCCAACTATGTTGGGGTCGGCTACCAGTCCAACCGGTTTCAGCTAAGTACCAGTGTTTTACAAGGACGACTGCCTATCTGACCTCCTCAACCCAGTTACCTGGGCAACACGATACCCCTTGGGTAGACTGGTTCTCAGACTTTTCAAGCTTCTGACTACCTTATAACGCCTGTTAAAGATGTAGGAATAACAGCCGGGACCCACAATTTAACGTGCCTTCCGAAACACGGAGGAACTCGTAATGACAAAGATGGTCACCCATCTACGGACCAACCGCGTCAAGCATAGCTTAACCTGTGATCGATTCACTTATGCGGTTATAGCTTAGCCACAAGCTTCATCTGTGAAGCTAAAATATTTCATCTAAACTTTCATTTTAATCTCTAATTTTTCTTCCCAGGTTAATCAAAGTCCAACGACGCATCTACATAGCAAACCTAGCTCTCAGCTATTATACAACCCAGCAATGGACGTTTGACAACACGAACTTCACGAAACTCCGATCTGTGCTAAAGGATGATGATAAAAGTCAATTTTTTTATGACATAGAGGGTGTTGATATTAGGGGGTACTTTGTAAAATGCTGTTTTGGCGGGAGAAAGTTTCTGTTGAAGGAAAAGGACGAGGATTTGCCGCAAGCAAGAGTGCATTGTAGAAGGTAATTTTAGTCGTTTTTTGACTACATTTTTTGGGTTTCAAAGTTATCCAAAGGCTGATAAGGGAATCCTGTAGATCTATCTGTCCATCCATCTGTCAGTTTATGAAGCTAGAGAAATGAAACTTTCACAAATGAAGTATGTTACTACCGGTATAACTACAAATACTACTTAAGTTTTTTTAAGAATAAAAACGTACTTAACCGAGTTACATAGTGGTTTCTTAGGTTTACGCCAGTGTTAGACATTGAAATGAAACTACTTTTTCGGATTTCATCGCGGTTTAATTTTTGAGTCCGTGCAAAAGTGTCGAAACCTCGGAAACTAAAATCTAAACTAGATTGTATGTATTAAGAATCACTGCTGTAATTCCATGGTGTACAATAAAGAATATTCTAATCTAATCTAAAATCAAAAATTAAACCGCGATAAAATCCGTAAAAGTAGTTTCATTTCAATGTACGTAACCGACTTCAAATAAAAACTACTAAGCCAAATTTGATGTTTTTTTTTGTAATCAAATGACAGATATTTTTCGTTAAATGAAAATAAATTAATTTAACAATATCGCTGAAGTTCATCCAGTCCGAAGTTCTGATATAACAAACGTAAAAAAATACAGACGAATTAAGAACTTGCTCCTTTTTTTAAGTGGGTTGAAGGTAGAGATAGAGTTTTAGCAACGTGTATTACGGTCATAAATTAGATAGGAAGACTTTTAGCTATAATTTACATGTTTCTTTTTCTGGTTTCAGAATGCAGATCTTGGACAAAACGTTACAGTTCGCTTTCTACGGTTATATCACGTGGTACGTCTGCACAAAACTAATGCCATACATCAATAATTATTTCTTTTGAAAATCATCTATAAATTGATGTAGAAATAATGTATTTTAATTAGTGCCTCACAAGTTACATGTCCCCTCGCTAACGCTGACGAATCACTCGAATGTATTGAACTGACAAGTCAAAGTCACGTCACTTGTCGAAGAGGAATGTCATTCAATTACATTTGTTTTTTTAGGCTTTACGTAACCTAGTAACCTAGTTTTAAGTTTATGATATTTTGAATAATATTATTTTAAGAAGAAAATATACATTAAAACTACTGAACCAGACTTAATGAGATGAAACAAACATACAAAACACAAAAGAAAACGGACGATTTGAGAATCTTCCCTTCTTTAAATCTGTTCAAAAATAAAATTTTGCATTCAATAATGTAAAAAAATTGTTTATTATACGTTATTTTTAAAGAATAAATAATTAAATTGTGCGTTTTTTTTTAATATTGACTTCATAATAATAAATGTATTTTTTTAACACTTTTGTTTTATTTAACATAGCAATTAATATTATTCCTCTGATAAACTGAATTAGGAAAGAAAACAAAAAAATAAACTTCCATTTTTTATTTTAAATAATTATGTAACTCAATCATTTATTTACAATACAATAGAACAAGTACCAATCTTATAGAAAATACGTTGCCTAATAAAAGAATTAACTAATTTATTATTATTCAATTGATCAGTATTTTATGCCTAATAACTATCACTTAACAATAAAATAAAAAGTTTATTTTCGTGATATTTAATGAGCAATAAAAGGCAAGAACCTAATTTTTTATTTACAAATAAAATAAAATGTTTAACTTTTGTTAACACAATGAGCAATAAATTTTATTATAAATACAATTATTACTTTATTATTAATATTATCACAACAACAGTTGGTAATTCATGCCTCCGTCTATACTTAAAAATAAACTACTATTTTGATTTTATCAAAAACATTTTTTTTTGTAAATAATAATACATACATACATAATTTTGTCTTTACACCGAAAACTTTAATTTAAATAATTATTTCAAAATTCAGACTATGTCTCAAAATGGCGGCCAATATTTCATGAACTTACAACTTAACAAGTATTGCACTAATTATTTACTTATTTATTTAACAACACTCACGCGTATTAATCAGGATCGCCTGACTAGTTTCGGACCCAACCGGAGTCCTTAATCATGATTTGTCGCAAGGCCGGGATCGCCAGTCGATCAGTTTAACGAAACTAGTCAGGCAATCAAGATTAATACGACAAAAAAATTGTTAAATAAATAATTGTACTAAGTTTTCAGTTTAAAAATAAAAGTAAATAATGTAACAGGTACATTTTATTTTTAACTTAAATCTATTTAATTAGCCATTTATAGAATTAACAGGTAGATATGGTTTTACGTGAATATAGGATTGCTTTGAGTAATAAAGTTAGGAAATTATTTCTCTTTCTGTAAATTGCTTTTGTTTACATTTCGAGGCAGAAACTTGGAATGTAAACTTTTGGGCCTTTTTTAAGTAAACAGAGTCTACTAAGATTTATATTGAGTAGGACTTATTGGGCCTAAACTTGTAAACAGATAGCACTACATTTTAGCGATAACTTCAGGATGTAAACATCGGATAATACGTAATTTTAAAAGGCCTATCACATTATTATAAGATTACACTTTAAGGCAGTTTGAGTTACTTTACATTACTTTGAATGTAAACTGTCTTTAACCCAATTTTGACTTTGTAAATTTGGTTACAGATGTGGCTATAGACATGATATTTCTACAGACATTAAATCTTTCTCGAATGTATGGAAGTGACAAGCTCAAGTCACGTGACTTATTGAAAGCATATAATTTCCATACAATGAGTTATTTCTATATGACGGGCCTGTTGGTCTAGTGGTTAGTGACCCTGATTGTTATACCGGAGGTCGTGGGTTCGATTCCCGCCCAGGACAAATGTTGTGTGATGAGCATGATCATTTGTTCTGGTGTCTGGGTGTAATTTATCTATAATATGTATGTATTTAGAAATATATAAGTAAGTTTATCAGTTGTCTGGTTACCATAACACAAGCTCTGCTTAGCTTGGGATCAGATAACCGTGTGTGAGCTGTCCCAGGATATATTATTATTATTATATTATTTAACACTTATAGAAATATCATATCGGTTACTCAATGAATACTGACAGTCAGTATGGTTATTGCAAACGGTAATACTTGACTGATAGAAAGAGATAGAACGATTGAAATAGAATACTGTTTGGTTGGTGACTGGAAGGGGTATCGGCCAATAATATAGATGTTTCAAATCATCTGTGCTCGCGGCGCTATGTGTGGGTGCGGTTGACAGCAATTGTGTAATATTGAAGCCTTTATTTGTGTGAGTGTCACACACAAATGAAAGCTGTATTAGTACACGATGTCAATGTGTATTTACAAGGGTTACCCACACATGGAAACTCGCGCAAAGATGAGTCGAATTGACTACAGTATAATGGTAAAAAGACTTGGAAGTGATTTTTAAGTGGAAATTTTCGTTTTTAGATAATTTTAAGTAGATCATTATTGCTATTTAAATAAAGATGGTGTGATTCAATGCGTTCTAAATCTGTCTTTACATAACTATTATTACAGAAGGACAAATCACATATGCTCCTTGTTTACCGCGGGTAATTCCGCGGAGTAAGCTAGTATTATCTAGTCTAAAATTGTATCGCCAAGAATCTTCAAAAACAATGAAAAATAGGAGTAAAAGGGTTTTTCATTCATAATTAACAATTTGATACCTACAAATAATGTATTGGAATTAAAACCAACTTTACTATTACATATGAAAATTATTACAAATTAATTCGGTCATATTCTCTTAAATGTTATTATTGAAATTTACACCGTTCCTTCGCGTTGGAAGTTTCCAGTACCCTTAGAATGCAGTTTCTACACGCAGATTGTAATGGAAACTTGCGTTGCCATGGCAACTGCCTTATAACTAGAAATATTTACAAAAGTAACCTGTAAGCTAAGACTAACAAATTTGAACCTAAGTAACAAGAGTTTTCAAATCCAGTCCCATTTTAAAATCTAGATTGAATGGGATAAATGAGATTATGACGACCCCTACCCACTTATATAACAGGAAAGATTTTTAAATAGAAACTTTAAAATCTAAAGAAGAGGAATTTTGAAAATCTCTTTGATTCACAGCTAAATTATCAGTCGGCATCATGGCAAGATTTCTCGTTAACCTTGGATCCCAAGATCCATCTTATCACCCGGATGCTGCAACAGCACCAGTTTCCTCAATTACCGTTGATTGGTATCTAAATCTTTTAACTTCTCTGACCTGACTGTATCAAAATTCGTTGCTACTAAGTCTGATCCATCATCTAAGATCTCCAAATACTTGCAATCATCTTCACTGTCGCTTTGTTTGATGGCCGAATACCCATTGTCTGAATCGCTTTTGAATCCATCGTGACCCAGATCAGTTAGTTTAGATTCTCGCCTTTCGAAAACATGCTTTACATGGTTCAATTCTTCAACTACCTTATCTTTTACACTTCCAACGGTATCGTAAACTTTTTCACTGAGTTTAGAACTTAAATCTTTGAGTTTTTCACTATGTATTTTTAGTACTGAATGTTTGTTGTCTGATTCTGTGTCTGTATCGCTTAGAGGGATCTCACAGGGAGCGTATATTTGGTCCTTTTCTCTCCAGGAGTTGAAGTCTTGCGGTTTTCTGAACATGACTTTGAAGGTTAGGATGTAGACTGTGGAGAGAATGAAAATGGCGCCCGTGATGAAGAGGAGATACATGGCTCCTTGTTCTACGATGGGTAGGATGTTGAGGTACAGGTTGAAGCGTTGTTTTAGGGATGGTGGGAGCGCGTGCATTCTCTGTGAAAAAAAACGTCATATTATATTTTTATGTTATTCTGAATTGTGAAGTGCACTCTAAAAATTTTGTGGTTCACTTAAAATTATATTGACACTAGATTATACTTCAGAATGCATCCATAACATGATCAAAAATAGAAAACCAACATTATTAAGTAAATTTTCTCTGTCCAGATAGCTTCGCCCAGCTGTTTTTTTTTTATCCTTTAGAACACTTTTCTTTGACTGCCAATTTGTATGATAGAAAAATGGAAATACTTACAATATCAAACCAAAGTAGAGGCAAGTGCATATTAGCGAAGCGTTCAGCGTGTTTGATCGCAGATATATCTCCTAAAGCCATGTTGATTTGGAATTTGGTGCTGACGTCCAGAGGAAGACCAGATTCAGGTTCAATCCAGAAACTGAAAAAAAAGAATCGTTATTAATTATTGAATATTTTTAATTGGAAAAGAATAAATAAATAATAATTGCGGGCAACATCACATACATTGTTCTGACCCCAAAGTATGTTGCTGAAGCACTTGTCTTATGGAATTCAGATACAACGAAGGTACCACAAACACCCAGACCCGAGAAAATGTAGAAATGTGAATTTTTACATTGACCCGACCGGGGATCGAACCCGGGACCTCAGAGCTAGCGACACCTTGAAACCGGTGCGTACGCTACTCGACCACTGATGATGAGTCTTGCAAAACAAACTTTTTGCTTCCAGTCAACAAGCTTGAAAAATAAACATTCTACGATTTAAAAATGCCATTATTAAAGAAACCTTCTTTACTAATTATTATAAGCCAAAAACTAAACTGAGAATGAAAACCAAAACATCTCGAGGAAACCCGGATACCGAATATTTTAGTCAGACAAACCTCTTCCCATAGGGGGAATTCTCTATTCAATGTCAAGAAAACTAAATTTGAAATTAAACAATACAAACTATCGTATACAAAAGCGAAATAATTAATCAATAAAGTGTAAAACAGAGCTCTTCCTCTCTCCTACCATTATATTGTGCCCTACAGGGTCCATAATTGTTCATTGTACCTAAAATTACCACCTTCACTCTATTATTGAAGCAATAAAGTATCGACTATTGGAAGGATTGAGCGTTGATCATCACGCTAGCTCACTGCGGGTTGCCTATTTCAGATTCCACTCTTTGGAATCCAAGTTTCCTCAAGATGTATTTATTCAGTTTCGTCAACGGATTCTTTAGCAATTCATATGCGAATGTCAAGGCATTCAAAGTAAGCTTTAACTTTATCTAAATACACTTACGCAGTCTCGTGCTTTTCTGGATCGGGAGTCAAACCCTCGACTTTGCTGGACAGAACCTTGTTGCCTTTCCAGAAGTGAGGATAGGAGAGTGCAATAGGAAAGCCGTAGTAGCAGTCCGTTACATCAATCAAACCGTCCGGGAGACAGTTGCCTGGAAAGAAACATGCATTATTGGTTAATTTCTTAAAAAAATTAATCTTTTTGAAGCGGTATTTTCAATTGGTTTTATTGAACATCCCGTATTGCAATGACAAGAAAAAAAACATATGAATACCCTTATTTTTTGAGATACCACATATTTTAAAAACCCTCCTGCGTTTTGATTGGTAGGTCCCGCATGATCGGTTAGCAGAAGACCATACATATACACATATGTCGAAAAACATTACCCTCCTTCAGAAGCCGTTGGGTAAAGGAATTTTAGCTTCATCCGTTTGACCCATTGACTTCAAATTAGTTTATAGTGGGTGATAAGAATAATATGCTAATATTATATAGAATTCTAATTAAATAGTTTGACTAGGTGATCTGGCGATCTTCGTAATGACGTTTATGTAAAGTAATGTAAACCTTTCAGGGTATCTCCCAAACGTAGATAAAATCGGTGCAGCCGTTTAGGAGATGTTCAGTGTTATACACGTTTACTGTAAATGCTTTCTTATTTGGCAGCGTTTCCTTAATAATTAATTTATGAATATATGTTTTGTAAAAAAGCGACTGAAGCGTGCTATGTTGTGGAGTTTGTTGCGCCGTTTCTTCTTCACAGCTAGAGCACTTAGGAAGCGGTGAAGGGTGGGCGATACGGGGAGCTGTCTGTGTGACTTTGACGTGCATTTAGTGCTACTTTGTAGCCTATTTTGAATAAATGGATTTTGATTTGTACCTGAATACATATAAAATTAAGCATGCATACCATTTCTACAAAAGCATTTGTTTTCTTCGATGTATTTCCCGTTATCCATCATATTTTCAGGGAAGGTATATTTGTAGCCCTTGAGACCACTCTTTACTCCTTCATCCACAGGAATCTGTTGACAAAGAATATGATTTTTAATAAAATTTGACTTTTATATCAAAAATTGATTTTTCTTATGAAAAAAGATAAAAATGTGGAAAAAATATAATCTGTCTGAAATACACCATATGCTGCGCAAATATTTTTTTTAGTATCAGATGTATGGCAGTGGGGTTAGCAAAGTTAGCAAGATCAAATGCACCGAAGACGATGATATGTATGGTAGTATGGGGTTGTAACCTCACTTGCTAGCAAAAAGCGTACTGGCAAGTGACGTCACATGAGACTTTAAATCACTGTATCCTTTAAACGTTTTGATTACAAGATTAAAAGAAAGAAATATTCTCTATGTACTACTATCTTCTAATTTATTAAAAAAAACTCCCAGTTTTTTTTAGAAATCTGTTTGTCGGTAAATTAACACATGAAAATAGAACAACAACAGTTAAATAATACATTAAACTTACCAAGGGCGCAGCTCTGCACAAACTTTTCCTATAAAACAGGATACTTTCATTCTTCACCACTCCACCCCTGAACTTGGTGCCATCTGAAGCGTACTGCACGTTGGAGCAATGCTTCCCGTGCCATTGAGGCAGGTCTGTGGATCCTCTGTAGGTGTCTATGAGACCAGATACCTGAACGTTGTCAGTTCCAGTGAAAACAGTTTCGTAGTCTCCTTGGAAGTCGTACATCTGTAGACGAAAAATGGATTTTTGGTTAATATTTGTGTTGTTAAAAATATAAAGTTTTTTACGACTTTCGCAGTTAGGAATTTTGATCCTTGTGTCACTCAAATTTCGCAAACATGCATTCACAACTCAGGACAATCACTCGTGGATCACAAATACTTGTCCTACGTGGGGATCGAACTTGCGTCAGAGGCTAGAAGGGTAAAATTGCAGTCTTTTTTTAATGGACTCCTTATCAGTTCTGTAAACTTTAATCTATACTTCTATACTAATATATAAAGCTGAAGAGTTTATTTGTTTGTTTATTTGAACGAAATTAAATTGTCCTGTTTACATCCTTTTCGCGTTATTTGGTTATTTAGCTCTCCAACTATTTGAAAACAGTTTTAAACTCGGTTTATTAATAAAGTATCAAGTTGTTAATAAAATAATAATTGCTATTTTGCACATTTGACATTTAGGTATCTGACAAATCATCATTTAATTCCGTCGCTATAATATCTATTTTTCGTCATCTATATTAATATATAAAGCTGAAAGCTTGTTTGTTTGTTTGAACGCGCTTATCTCAGGAACTACTGGTCCAAATTGAAAAATTCTGTTTGTGTTGAATAGACCATTCATCGAGGAAGGCTTTAGATTATAAACCATCACGCTGCGACTAATAGGAGCGAAGATACAATGGAAAATGTGAAAGAAACAGGGCAGGTATAAATCATAACTTATATCTTCTACCCACCGGGGCGAAGTCGCGGGCAGCAGCTAGTGATCTTTATTTTTGATATTTCAGTAGGTTGTGATTACATTTGATGTCCACTCAAGCATAAGTTACAAATAAGGTTAAAAGTTGATTTGTTTTTAAATGTATAAAGATATAGAAAAAAAAAAACGGAAAAGATGCTAAACAACCGTTGTTGAAATTCACTTAAACGACTTAAAGAATGTGTATATTTTCAGATTATTTCGGATTATTCAAACAATTTTGAAGTAACCTTTAAAGTTTCCTAAAATTTTGACCTATATCTACAATATTCCCATTAAAAAATCACTTACCCGATCAATAAGCCCAAGTTTATCGAAATATATCCATCCTGGCAGGAAGGTGTTCCCCAGGGTCATGAGCTTGGACTCGTACCCCATCATGAACTCCTTAGCTGTCATCTTGGCAATCGGCTGGCTGTCAGTCAGGGTGATTAGGTTGTTGAGACCGAAACGAGTGAACATATCTTTCTGGGAGACCAGGTGGGCAATACTCTGGAATGAAAAGAAAAGTATTTATTAATAACACACATTCTTACTTAAAAAAAAAGACTCCCGTGTCAAGGAGTTTAATCCTTGTGTCGAGAGTTTCACAAACATTCAAGTCACATGCACTAAGACACTCAGACTCAGGACAAGCATTCGTGGATCACAAAAATGTCTTACCCTAAGCGGGGATCGAACCCGCGACACTTCATGCTCATTGGATTCGACGTGGAAACCTCAACCAACGACCTCAAAGACCTGTGTCCCCGTGCAAGCCTTTAAAATGGACCGGGGCTCTTCCCATGAAGTTATCCCGTGATTGAAAGGAGATAAAAATAGTATAGTTTTTATAGAATCGTTTCTATTGAAGAAAACACAATAAGAGCGCCCTAACATAGCTTGTCTGTATATCGCAGCCTATAATAACAAAAGAAGCCCTTCGCATATTAACCACAAAACGAACTATTGCAACGAAAACGTGTTTATTTAAATGCATAATATACAAACATGCATTGCTGTTCAAATATAGTATGCAACTTGGCACCAAAAGGTACAGAACGTGTGACACAAATTAGTGGTTGTATTGCAAATGTATTTATTGTTTAAATCACACTAATATTATAAACGCGAAAGTTTATATGTATGGATGTTTGTTCCTCTTCCGCGCAAAAACTATTTAAGAAATTTATCTATGGATCTGTAAACTTTGTCATGGTGACCTGTACCACTCGGCTATCCAGTGGTACAGATCACCATGACAAAGTTTCTGTACGCCACAATGTCGTAGGTTCGATCCGCGCGTAGGAAACGCGGGAAACGGGAAATGGGACGGAAACGGGGAACGGAGGATTGACGAATCACGATCGAGATTCACGAATGCTTGTCCTGAGTCTGTTTTTTTTTTCTGGGTTTGACATGGTGATCTATACGACATTTTTACAGAAAATATACTATAAGCAAACCAATACATCTTTAACAGCCAAAGCATTTTACGAACTCGATAAGTATTACTGCATTTAATTACCTCCTGATTTGTATTATTATATTTTTAGCTCGAAAGCTCCAAATACCTCACCTACTAGAAAATTATCCAAAAAATAGTTCCTGACAAAAATCTATTCAAAAAACTTAAGCAAGCCTTATTTCCAGAATGTTTTAATGAATGCTACTTGCGTCGCTTGCATCTCGAGCCACGGTTGCGCATTCGCAAGTCCTTGAGTGTTGAAATGCCTATCCTACGTTGAGCAACGACTCTAGGATGCATGTTTCCTAAATACATATGTTAAATACAAGTGTCTTATCATAGGAAGTAGAATTTACTGCCGGTTTATACATGGATCCCGTAGTTATATGTTCTTAAACCCCTACGCAAAAAGAGGTGTGTTGAAATTTTGACGTTTGTCTGTCTGTGGCGTTGTAGTTCCTGAACGGATAGAGCGATTTTAATTTGATTCGTTTTGTATTAAAGAGGATTTATGTGCGAGCGTTTTTAGATATCCATATATAAAAATTGCTGTTCGTTAGTCTCGCTAAAACTCGAGAACGGCTGAACCGATTTGGGTAATTTAAGTGTTGAAATATTTGTAGTAATCCAGAGAAGGTTCAAACGGTGAGAAAATATGGAAGAACTGTAAAATAACCACGAGATCGGGTACAACGCGGATGAAACCGAGGGAACCAGCTGGTATTTGATAAAAATCTATCTAGCCGATTACAAGTTTGGTCGTTAAAGTGGGAAAGACAATGTCTGCAAATATACACAAGTGGAGACTCAAATGATAATGATGGGCACACTGAAATATTATAATGATGACCGATACTTAAAAATTAAGTCACATGCACAAAGACACCCAGACTTAGAACAAGCATTCATGGATTCATTGATAACAATTATGCATGATAACCTATTTCTTCTCGCCATAGAATGTTCGATTTCTGATTTCCAATCTGAGCACTGAAATTATTTCCTCTACTATGACATTACAAAGTATGGTCTTAATTCTGTATCTTTCTATGATCGTATGTCATTATGGATACAGCTTTATAATTCACTAATGATTGATTGAAAATAAGCATGAATCAGTTAGTAATAACGTATCAAATGACCAAGTAACCTTTGAGAAAATATGAAGGCAGAGTCAGCAACAAAAGTTAGTAACATAAAATTTTTATTGACGTCTAAAATAAATGATTAGGAATTTGAAGCAATAGGGATGATGACAATCGAAGAAAAAATCTCATTAGTCCCTCGTTTAGATAATTAAAAAGTATGAGGCACGTATTTTTTCCTTTTTCAGAAACTCTAGAATTGACAAAGTTTATCTGCTTTAAAGTTTAATAGATTGGGCTTGTGACGTAACGATAGAGTAAAATTTATACTCAATCGTAACGTCACGCGTAAGTTTAATTCACTGTAATTTGGTCAATTTATGTTTGCGGGACAAATTAAAAAATACGTATCCATTATTATACAAAAAACTACAAGACGGACACTGTAAAAAAAATTGTCATCATCCCTATTGTAAGTGTATGAATGTTTGTTACGTTTTTACGCAAAAACCACTAAAACGAATTAGACAAATTTGGAAAGCCGATAGTTTTTAACCCAGATTAGCGCATAGGGTTAACGATATTTTAACTCCCAATTTTGCCGTGACATATTTTTTGATTCGTTGCGGGCGAAGCCGCTGACAAAAGCTAGTAAACACATGAAGTCTTTGTGCAAGCGAGACGCCACTACATGAAATAATCTTCCATCTTTCTTCAACAACAGGGTTTTAAATCACAAGTAAGACATATTATCTTTAGATCTGACAGCTTTAACTTTATCATTTAAATCCTAGCTGCCAAAATGATTCCACGAAAACATAAATTCGGGATAAAAAATATCCTATATTTTAATCCTAGTTATAAACTATCTGTGCACCAAGTTTTGTCTAAATCCGTTCAGTGGTTTTTGAGTGAAAAGGGAACAAACATCCATCCAGGCATACTTTCGCGTTTATGGTATTAGTAGGATAATTTATCAATTATATTTTCTCGTTTCCCTTGCTAACTGTACGATGGAACTTTCTGGAGTCGATCAATATCCCCAGCTGAGATTTAGCAAGACATTTCGAACGGTTTACCTTGGCTACACCTTACTTAAAACCTTAATAGGTAATCTTACACATTTCTACGCATATTAGGAACTACCAAATCCGGTAAATTTTATCGCTTTTCAAACCGGAAAAGCAGAGCGTGAATTTTAAACGAAATTTAATTGACAGCATTCCTTTCTATGGTGGCCTTGCGGTTCTGTGTAAGGGTTTGGATGTAAGAGGTTGGAGGTTCGATAAATAATAAATAAATGCGGACAACATCACATACATTGTTCTGAACCCAAAGTAAGTTGCTAAAGCACTTGTGTTATAGAATTCAGATACAACGAAGGTACCACAAACACCCAGACCCGAGACAATGTAGAAATGTGAATTTTTACATTGACCCGACCGGGGATCGAACCCGGGACCTCAGAGCTAGCGACACCTTGAAACCGGTGCGTATGCCACTCGACCACGGAGGTCGTCAAAATGCGATTCTAATCCAGGCTGTATAACTAGAGCAATAAATATTAATGTTTATGCCTATTTGATTTAAGGAGCTATATCATCATCATCATCATCATCAGCCAAGGCTAGGAGGTGGAGAGTCATATGGCCAGCAGTCAATTTCTCTTGAATAACGAGTCTTTCTTTGTTTGTGCTTTTCTCCGTAAATTTGTATCTCCTTTTTTATTCCTGAATAAATGATTTTACTACCTGTTGTCACATACCCATCACAACACACTTACACCAAAACAAGCACCACACACAAATAAAATAATCACACACCAAATACAATATCAAACAGACATCACACACACACACACTCACATACACACTACATAATAACACTGCACTAACAGTAACTTTTCATTATATTTTTATTTTATTTTTCTTTAGTTTAATACCGGCTAGAATATTGTAACAATTACCGGCAGTACATTTTAATTTTGATTTAAATATTACAAACCTTAATATGTTATTTTTTGATCATAACACGTGCAACAATTTTGTCTTCTATTAAGATTAGGGACCAGAACTGTCTTTTCTAAACACAGGCTATTCTTATTATCTCGGATTAATATTATCTCTGTGCCTGCCTATACTGTCATAAAACTACTCTGTCATGTAATCTAGTCCTAGTTACACAATAAATAATTATGTAAAATTATGTAATTATTATTCTAATCTATTACAAACGGTGAGACACATAAAAATACGTGAAACAATCGTTCTTTATGGGACGATGCCTTTGCCTAAAAGTGACATATTTATGAATTTATATCCTATGTTATTATGGTCCTATTATCACCCTTTTATGAATATATAAAGGTTACGAAACACAGTCATTGGTATACGTTCAAAAGTAAATTAATTATAAGCTACTTAGACACACATATTGCTAATTAGGTATAGTCAACCTATTGGTAATTCAACTTTCAGTTTCGAAAGTTAACTTTTGCGGTATTTTAAACAATAGTTTATCATGATTGAAAGTTGTGGAATATTATATATTACTGGTTGTCCCAACAAACCTTGTTTCCCATACAAATAAGTTCTAGGAAATATAAAAAAAAATATGGGGTTGTGAAAAATAGATGTCCGATGCTCAGACCTAACCAAGCACACAAAATTCCATAAGAATCGGTCGAGACGTTTCGGAGGTATTCAATTACGAACACCGTGACACGAGAATTTTATATATTTGATATGAAACTTAGGAGTTAGGACTCGTACCTAATAAATAAAAATAATCAGTGATACATAATCTAAATAAAATTAGCATCCTCCTCTCTTTTACATTGCCGTGCCCTACAGGGTCCATAGTATGCTTATTATTAATAATAATATAATATATGCGGACAACATCACATACATTGTTCTGAACCCTAAGTAAGTTGCTAAAGCACTTGTGTTATGGAATTCAGATACAACGAAGGTACCACAAACACCCAGACCCAAGACAATGTAAAATTGTGAATTTTTACATTGACCCGACCGGGGATCGAACCCGGGACCTCAGAGCTAGCGACACCTTGAAACCGGTGCTCACGCCACTCGACCACGGAGGTCGTCAAATTATAATCTAACACTTTTCTACATATGGAGAGCAATACAAATATTGACTATTGAAACTTACCAATAACGCAATATGAGGTAGATACAACGTGTCATTCTCCTTGTGTCCTTCAGATAGCTCCTCAACCCAAGTCAGGGGGTGTCGTGGAATCGCTGATAGCGTGTGATTATCATTGAATTTTGTAACTTCATGCTCCAAAAATTCTCTGGAAAAATATAGTTCAGATTTATTATAAAAAGAAAAGATTACTTAGAGATGAATGTTAAAATGCGCTAAAATCGCACGGTTCTATATTTTTTTACATAGTGTATCTAAGTAAAAATTATTCAGCAATTCATAACATTTTACATGTTGTTAACGTAGTAACTACAAAAGTATAAATGGATACTTCAATATCTATACTTCTATACTCTATACTAATATGTAAAGCTGAAGAGTTTGTTTGTTTCTTTGTTTGAACGCGCTAATCTCAGAAAGTACTGGTCCGAATTGAAAAAATACATATGTTTGTGTTGAATAGACAATTCATCGAGCAAGGCTTTAGGCTATAAACCATCACGCTTCGACTAATAGGAGCGAAGATACAATGGAAAATGTGAAAAAAACAGGGCAGGTATAAATCATAACTTATCCTCGGGGACGAAGACGCTAGTCTTTTATAAGCGGTACTCAAAAAATCTTTTGTTATTTAAATAAACGTTTCTATTTTTAAGATTAAAGTCAAAGTCAAATTCTTTATTTCAATAAGACCAGTATATGACTCTTTTGAACGTCAAACAATTTATATAAACAATATTAAAATCTAGTGTCAGTCTGTCGGTCAGTGTCCTATTGAAGCTACCGCTCGTTCGGAAGGTAGATTCTCATGGAGAAGAACGAGCAAGAAACTCCATGGTTACATATCAATTCCATCCACCTAGGTTTTCCTATGCCCTATGTGATACTGTGTTACAGTAACATGTGTTGTGTTGTCAAATAGACAGTCGCTCTGTAACATATGGGGCTGCTGTCGGTAAGACTGGAAGCCGACACCAACATGACTTGGAAAACAGCTCAAATATAATGATGTACATTTTGAACCTAGGAAGATGATTATTAATACTAGCTTCTACACATAATGTTAATAACTGACTATACGTTGAAGCAATTATTTGCAAAAGGAAATATGTAATTAGAATGGAAAATATGTAATTAATGAAAATAATTGTGGTATGAGTAGTAATTTTTTATAATTTTCGTTGTTTAAATTGCTTATCCTTTTTGTATTGTTGTTGTTTTATAATACGCTTATTATGGCTATGTAAAACCTCGTTGTCCGTCCATCTGGCATTTTTTTTATTGTGAACGCTTTAAGTTCTAAACCGCTATACCGATTTCGATGAAAAAATACGAATTCCATATTTTTTGGACATCTATCTGCCGGGCTAAACAGATATTTTGTCGTCAATTATCATTTAACTTCTATCTGAAGAATAAATATGGCCCTTTGACATAGTTTCTATACAAAAGCTGTCAAAACGTCAAACATATATAATCGTCGAATAAAAGTTATCAGGTGATTCAAAAATTAGAGTTATATATATCTTTTATCTATAGATGTATTTAATTCCAAAGAACATCATATTTTTTGAAATAATCAAAATACAAACCTGTAGACATAAGGCCCGACCTCCTTGACCTTGACCTTGTCATCGATCCCCGCCATATACTCTTCAGCATTCGTTATGTTGAAGAGGTACACTTTCGTATACAACTCCACTTCCGGTTTCCGCCACATTTCGAAAATTTCCCCGCCGTCGCTAAGCATGGCTTTCTGTTAAGAAAGAGAAAAAAATATGAAAAAACGTTTTTGTTAGAGGTCTGTGGTAGTTAGGTTAAAAAAGAAGGCTCCCGTTCTAAGAATTTAATCCTTGTGTCGCTGGAGGTTTCACAAACATTCAAGCCACATGCACAAAGACACCCAGACTCAGGAAAAGTATGGATCACAGAAATGCCTCTTTTACGCAGGGATCGAACCCATGACACGTGAATTTGGACTAGTGAACTTACCCACTCGGCTATCCGAGTTTTCAGATAATAGTTTTTGAGTGGTACAATTAATGGATTCGTTAGTAAAATGTTGTAGGTTTGACGACAATACCAATTTCAAGACACCTAAAAATTTTAAATCCTAAAATGACATTGACAATTATTGAAAAATATATTGCGAAAACAATAGTCAAAAATGTGATAATTCTTTCAATGGTAATTTTGCTGGGTAATAAGTAACAAGAAAGAAACAGACACAAGAAAAATAAACCTTATTCGTCTTAACATAAAGGTCTTTTTCTTCAATTATATATTTTGCGAATGATAAACTTACTTGGGCGAAGAAAAAGTCGTACGGTTTGACGAACAGAATGAAACAGCCAGCTGATAGGGCGAAGAATCCCAACATCAGCAGAATGAACAGACCTGAAACAAAGAGACATAAATATTCGATTAAACTAGCTGACCCAGCAAACGTTGTTTTGCCTAATTAATTATTTCTAGTTGTATGTATTTCTTAATGCCACATTATAAAAAAAATAAAAAATAAAATTTCGTCCAAAAAATAAAATATATTTTTTCAGTGTGAGCAACCCTTGACACGTATGAAAAATAGATGTTAGTCGATTCTCAGACCTACTTAATACGCATATAAAATTTGGTAAAAATCGGTTAAGCCGTTTCGGAGGAGTACGGTAACTAACATCGTGAAACGGGAATTTATATATTAGACTAGCTGTTGCCCGCGACTTTGTCCGCGTGGTTAGGAGTATTCAATACAAAAAAAGAATTTTACAATTTGAACCAGTAGTTCCTGAGATTAGTGCGTTCAAACAAAGAAACAAGCAAACTCTTCAGCTTTATATATTAGTATAGATTATATTATACTATACATACAAGAACTAGCTGTTGTAGATATATAATTTGAATTTTAGCAAATTTTTTCAATTCAATTTTTCAGCGCAATGCCCATGCAGAGTCGCATTGGGCCGAAAAAATCATTGAAATAGGATTTCTGAAAGTGTCGTTTGCAATAATCATTTTTATCGGCAATACACTTTAAGTATTTTGTTATTTTAAGAAATATATTGAAACATTACATTTTTGTTCTAAAAAATAAGAAATTTATATTTTAGTAAAATATAAATAGTCCTGTTTACATCCTTTTCGCGTTATTTGGTTATTTACCTCTTCAACTATTTGAAAACAGTTTTAAACTCGGTTTATTAATAAAGTATCAAGTTGTTAATAAAATAATAATTGCTATTTTGCACATTTGACATTTAGGTATCTGGCAAATCATCATTTAATTCCGTCGCTATAATATCTATTTGTCGTCATCTATATTAATATATAAAGCTGAAAGCTTGTTTGTTTGTTTGAACGTGCTTATCTCAGAAACTACTGGTTCAAATTGAAAAATTATTTTTGTGTTGAATAGACCATTCATCGAGGAAGGCTTTAGGCTATAAACCATCACGCTGCGACTAATAGGAGCGAAGATGCAATGGAAAATGTGGAAAAAACAGGGCAGGTGTAAATCATAACTTAATCTTCTAACCACGCGGACGAAGTCGCGAGCAACAGATAGTCCAATATAAACGAGATTTTGCGTACAATTCAACGAAACATTTTTTATACTTTAAAACTATTTTTTGAAAATCATTTCTACTAAATGTATGTATTAAGAATCACTTCTTTAATTCCATGTATAATATATATATATATATATATGTATATATAGTCCTCCTTATCGTTTTCGATAACGGCGACCCTTGGCAATTCACCTCCTAGCGTGAGCCCTGATGTGACTGGCTAGACCGAGTTTGAATCTAAACACTCGGTCGCAAGCGCTGCAGTAAAGTTGACCCGCAGAATGGAGAGTATAGGTGTACGACGGCTTAGGCCTCTCTTTTCGGGCTTGGCGCTTTTCGTCTAGCTTCTGGAGTCGTTTTACATCGAACGACTTGACGTTTTCAAAAACAGTTTTGCGCCAAGAGGACCCTATTTAATGCAAGCCTCTCCCAGTCCTTAGGATCAATAGCGCGAACCTTCAGATGTATAATAGAGAATATTCTAATCTAAATGTGATTCTATGCATGGATTTGTATTCACGAGGTAAGACTTTGATTCTAATGGAGGCAACACCAATGTGACTTTTCAAAGTTATTACTTTCTTGATTAATTTAAGATCGTGAGGAAACCTGGATGCGTTTTTGGGTACGAAACAGAAAGAAAGATATTGAGATATAATATAATTTTAAGACAATTAAATAAAAACTACACAGCCAAAGTGTATATAGTGAAAGTTTGTTTGTTGCTCTTTCACGCAAAAACCACTGAACGGATTTAGACGAAACTTCGTACACAGATAGTTTATAATCCGAATTAACACATAGGACAGTTTTATAATGAAATTATATTCCCGTGCGATCATTTTCGACAACTTCAACGAGTACATAACAACTCACCGAGTAATCCTTTGACAGTTGTCTGAACAAAAACAAGCACTAAATAATCTTCAGTATACATTTTTAATTAGTTAATTAAAAATAAATATTAAATCCTTCATAAGAATACTTGAGAACACTTCCTCACACTTTTCATAGAAATATAATGACACGTTTAGTTTTTAATAAGCGTAATTTAAACTAGCAGTTGCCCGCGACTTCGTCCGCGTCGTTGGAAGATATAAGTTATGGCACCTTGGGTAACAATATCGCAATTTTCTTACGGAACCCGAATATTTTTTAAATAAATTATAGCCTATGTTCGGCGGGGATAATGTAGCTTCCCAACAGTGAAAGAATTTTTCAAATCGGACCAGTAGTTTCGAAGCCTATTCGTGACAATCAAACAAACAAACAATCAAATATTTCCTCTTTATAATATTAGTATAGATGTACAAAGTTATTATGTAATACATACGTTGCAAAATTGCATTACAGCAAATTGTTATGTGTACAATGTCAGCAATTTTCTTTTGAGGGCAAAATACGTGATGAGATTCATATGTAAGCTAGCTGCTGCCCGCGACTCTGCCCGGTACACATAAAAACGGGAATAGAAAATCGTCCACTGAAAATGATCCCACGGGAACATAAATTCGGGATAAAAACTATTCTATGTGTTTATTCTGTTTATAAACTATCTGTGTACCAAGTTTCGTCTAAATCCGTTCAGTGGTTTTTGCGTGAAAGGGTATCAAACATCTATCCTTGTTTACAAATTTTCGCGTTTATAATATTAGCAGGATAGTCATTTGTGGGTCCCGGTTGTTATTTATACATCTTTGACAGTCGTTACAGGTAGTCGGAAGCTAGGAAGTCTGACAACCAGTCTAAGGGGTATCGTGTTGCCCAGGTAACTGGGTTGAGGAGGTCAGATAGGCAGTCGCTCCTTGTAAAACACTCGTACTTAGCTGAAACCGGTTAGACTGGAAGCCGACCCCAACATAGTTGGGAAAAGGCTAGGATGATGATTTAAAAGGTTTTTTTTATATATTTTTGCTGTTTGAATCATTTTCGTGAATTGTGTATTATTATAGATATATTAATATTCTACTGCCCAGACTAGATTTCTAATACTAGATCTTCAAGTTTTTTTTTTAGATAATAAGTATATCTATGCAAACGGTTTTTGCAAATCTACCAATATTGTATTTTAGATAAAATTATTAAAACTAGATAAACTTGTAATTCTAATACGGCCACAGATAAAGCTTCAGCCTGATTCATCTAAGGTTAAGCAACGTTTGTCGAGGCCAAGCCGAGGATGGGTGACGATTTTTAGCCTTAGTGAAAACCCGCTTTTTATACCTGCTTACTGTAGTATTAGGATGGGTGACCTTAACTCCTTTCGCTAAAATGGCAAGTCAATAAAATTCAATATGGCCGCCGAAGGTCATTGACCTCATATTAAATATCTATTACAGGTTATAAAAGGCAATTTGACTGTTTATTACTAAACTGCAATAAACTTTATACATTTAAAGACTTCAATTATTTGAATTAAATAGTTATTATGACTCCGTTTGTCAAAAACGTGTAAAACTCTCGCCTAAAGAGTCTTTTTTCTCGCTCTAACAAATGACAGATTTGTGTGACAGAAAAGGATAGAAGCATAGAGAAGAAAAAAATTGTAACGTCAGATGTCCTAAATCTACAAAGTTTAAGACTTGTAGGGTGTAATCTCAGGACCTACTAAACCGATTTTGAAGATACTTTTATCAATAGACAACTAATGTTAATCTATATCATAATATAAGCTTTAAATTAACTCAAATGATGACAAATAAAACGTACGGGTTTAACAAACATTAAGTTTGACAGTTTGAAATCTCATCAAATGACAATAAGGTCGATTATCGCGTGTCAAGCTAATAGCTCGTGAAGGTTCCGGGCAGGATCTTGAGAGTCAGGCCATTAGGTGATCTGACCGTGATCTTGAGATTTTAATTAGAGCTTGTTATTAAATAGAATGATTATGTAATATGAATACGCGGCACAGGTATTCAATTTATTGTTGAGGGAGTTAAAAAAAGAGTTTTTTAAACTGCTCTTACGCTTCGTTATTTAGGGGTTTAAACGGATTGAAAACTTCAAAATTTTGTATATGACCTTTTTTGTCAAGTGACGTGAATTTGACTTGTCAGTTCAATCTATACTAATATGTAAAGCTGAAGAGTTTGTTTGTTTGTTTGAACGCGCTCATCTCAGGAACTACTGGTCCAAATTAAAAAATATTTTTGTGTTGAATAGACCATTCATCGAGGAAGGCTTTAAGCTATAAACCATCACGCTGCGACTAATAGGAGCGAAGATACAATGGAAAATGTGAAAAAAACAGGGCAGGTATAAATCATAACTTATGTCTTCTAACCACGCGGACGAAGTCGCAGGCAACAGCTAGTACCGGATAAAAATTGATTTACAATACAAGTTGGTCATCAATTGATCAAATTTTGTATGGTGGGGGATTGAAGGGCCAACTGTTCTTTAGCTGTTTTTTAGCATCGTAAGAATATTGTAACGTTAATTTGACTTCAAATTAATTATGAATAAGTTTATAACACATCTTGTTTCAAAGTAACTGCGAATTAACATAAAATAGCAACAAAAATGCTAATCTGTCAAATCATTTGTAAACAATGACATTTGCAGAGCAAAACCAACCTTGTATCAATGTTATAAGTTCAATATTCCCTTGACAAAAAATTAGAGCAATATCTTCTAAGTTGCCTGCATTGGAAATTGAACCTTATTGCGTAACTTTAAGGTTTTTAGTTCGTTTGTGACATTTATAAAGTCAAGTTCAAAGTCGTTTTTGTTTATAGGAAATAATTTGTTTATATTTTAATACCGTTATGTTAATTTGAACTTTTCGTTGTTTATTATTATTATTGATATTATAATCTATTTATTTATTGTTCCAATAAAAAAAATACGGATACCAAAAACCGGTTGTGGTACAGTGGTTGGTAGTTTGGATTTGAACAGCATAGATGTAGGTTCGATAATAATTTAAAAAAAATTGTTAATTTATTTTTCCTATGTGTAAGTACCTACTGATGTAAAATAACGTGATTTATCTCGTTTCTTAAGGTCAACGCTTACATCATAATAAGCTTATCAAAATCGATTCAGCGGTTTAAAGGTGAAAGCGTAACAGACAAACTAAAAGTTACTGTCGTATTTTTAATCTTTATATTATAATCTATTCTAATATATGAAGCTGAAGAGTTTGTTTGTTTGTTTGAACGCGCTAATCTCAGGACCTACTGCTCCAAATTGAAAAATTATTTTAAGGTGAATAGACCATTCATCGAGGAAGGCTTTAGGCTATAAACCATCACGCTGCGACTAACAGGAGCGAAGATACAATGGAAAATGTAAAAAAAAACAGGGCAGGTATAAATCATAACTTATATCTTCTACCCACGGGGACCAAGTCGCGGGCAACAGCTAGGTCTACTATACGTGTGAAGTCACTGGACTCCTCCTAAACGGCTGGACCGATAAGAATAGGTTTTTCAGTAAGTATACGTTTGTAAGATTTAGATCCAAAAAAGGTAGCAAATACTTGGTGTAGATTGAATATTATACTGCAGATTAAAACAAAGGTTTTGTTTTGTAAAAAATATATTTTTGAACTTTGCTTATAAAGGATATAAAACATTTTGTAAAACTATTAAATGATGTAACGGTTTACTCACGCGTATTTATCGGGGTAACCCGACTAGTTTCATCAGTCAGTTTTAGTCGGAGTCAGTTTGACTCGCGATCCCGCCGCGTCTGCTCATGATTAAGGACTCCGGTTGGGTTCGAAACTAGTCGGGCGATACCGATAAATACGCGTGAGTAAACCGTTACATCATTTAATAATGAATCAGTCTCACGATAGTTATTATAAAAAAAAAGTTTGTGAAATTGTAGGGGGTAACCTGAGGAACTAAACAACTGATTTTTGATAATCTTTTACTAATATATCTATATCTTTTATTCATTTTACCAATAGAAAGTCACGTTATTAATGAGTGTCATAAGCTAATAGCATAAGTTAAAGAATAAACAAAAAACAAAATGTTATTATTATATTACAGGTTTTAAGGTTCTTAATTATTTAATTTATTTTAATTAGAAACATAATATAACTGTGTCATTGTATTCTTAACTATGTTTCATGAGATCTTTTTGGTTAATTGAATGTAACCGCTCGTCAAACGGTTAAAATATACTTAGTTAAAGTTTAACTAGAGTTCAATGTATTTTGATCGCTGATCTGATAGTTATCTGGTAGTGTCAAACTTTTGGGCTTTCACTCTTGACCATGTAGACAAAAATTGAGTATTGATCACTACGCTTGCTTTTTACGATTTCAAATTCCAAAATTTAGATTGATTATTTATTACAGACCTATTCTAAGAGTTTAGTTTTCAAAAAGCCTTAACTTGACGATGGATTAGCGTTATCACGAATCGGAAACTTCAAATGTATGTGAATGACATTCCTTTTAGACAAGTGACGTGACTTTGACTTGTCAGTTCAATACATTCGGGAGATTTGATCAGCACCTGAAGTGATATAACTTATTATAACTACAGACTATGGTTTCTAAAAATGTTTTCCTTCACCGTTGTTCAGTGGTATCTTAGATGATAGGTATTTGACTTAAAAATATCTTAGTCGTTAGTTAGACAGATTTACCAAAAAATTTGAATACGTCTTTTTCATTTTATCACATAATTAAAAAATTAGGTAGATTAAAAGCACTTAGGATGTTAAGATGTATGTTAGTGGAGGCTAGTAACATCACTTGCTAGTAAAAAGCGTACTGGTAAGTGACGTCATACGAGATAATACCAATACCATCCAAGGAACTGGTTACCATAGTATCCTATTGCAAGAATCGACAATTGTCAAGGAACTAGCTGTTGCCCGCGACTTCGTCCCCGTGGGTAGAAGATATAAGTTATCTTCGCTCCTATTAGTCGCAGCGTGATGATTTATAGCCTAAAGCCTTCCTCGATGAATGATCTATTCAACACAAAAATAATTTTTCAATTTGGACCAGTAGTTCCTGAGATTAACGCGTTCAAACAAACAAACAAACAAACTCTTCAGCTTTATATATTAGTATAGAGTATAGATTTACATCATCATGTTCAGTTGCCGCCATAAAGTCTATGACAACCATTTTAAATCCAAAAATGATATGCAAAAATCGAATAAAGATTTATGTTCTTATTAACATAATAATTGATATATAGCCAATGATATAACCATTATTGCAAAACTTAGTTTTAATGAGGCTATATCACATCCTTGTGAGCAAACACCCACTTTACAACCGAAATAGTCGGAAGCAAGTATATGGTAATATGTTGGTCACTAGAGGTCATAATTTGGACTTGACCGAGTATATTGAATTCATATTATAAGGACAAGTGATTCAGTTCGCTGTATTTGCGAGTTTCATTACCCTTGAGGTTACATAACATTATGTAGTTTCATTTCGAGGTGAAGATTTTGTGTTTGTTTCGATTTTCTTTTGGTATATGGTACAAATAAGTGACGTAATAAAAATAGGTAATTATGATAGAAGTTTCTGAAATGTAAGATCGTGTCAATTGTTTGATAATGTGGCTGTTTATGTGAGGTTCGAGGCTCGTGGCTAAACTACAACTGCACAAGTTGATCGATCACAGCTTAAGCTTACATGGATGACCGTCTATGCCATAACGAGTTCCTCCCTGTTTCAAATGGCGTTCAATTGTGAGTCTCGTCTATTATTTACACGTCTTTGACAATCGTTAGACAGAAGCTAGAGAGTCTGACAACCAGTCTAACTAAAGGGTATCGTGTTGCCCAGGTAACTGTGTTGAGGAGGTCAGATAGGCAGTCACTCCTTTTAAAACACTGGTACTTAGCTGCATCCTGTTAGACTGGAGGCCGACTCCAACATAGTTGGGAAAACGAGGATGATAATGGCATGTTACTTTGAAAGAAGGTCTATTGATGGCAACGGTTTAAATTTCAATTTCACGCATTCAAAACCGTTCATAGGAACCTGGTGGTTTCAAGTAAAACTGGGTTACCTAATAATGAGGTGACCTCTATTGATTAAGTGAGCGGGAAACAAATCATCATTGGCCTAGCCTTTTCCCAACTATTTTGGGGTCGGCGGGAAACAAATGAGTCCCAATAAATTATTGGAAAACATAAACCTTAACCTTGTGATCCCTTGCTCATCTATCACCGATTTGACTCATGACCGCCATAATCATTAGCTTAACCTAGCAGACACGTTTGAACAACTTAGCATGCAAATTACTGGCCCCAAATAGATACTTCCGATATAGGAGATAACTTCGTTTTGAAGGTCTATCCGCGTTTTTTGAATGATTTAGGTGATCAAGGTTCGCAGAAATAACGGTTGAGGTTATGTGTCCCAAGTCGAAATAGTATTTAATTAGAATTGTGTGATTAAATGCCCTTGGATTGGGCAAAAATCAATAGTTCCCAACATAATATATGGTCAGCCATGCAAAATTTAAAGAACTGATGTCACTTTTGGATGGTAAGCGAAACTTTAATGGTAACTTGAATGGCCTCAGCCCATCTGTGGAACTTACTGAGAGCTTAGAGGATGTTCAAATTAAAATGGAAAACTTCAAATGTATGTGAATGACATTCCTTTTCGACAAGTGACGTAACTTTGACTTGTCAGTTCAATACATTGGAGTTATTTGTGAGCGTTAGCACTTGACAGCTTACATTTAGTGTCTTTCTTTTCATATATAAGTAATAAGAAAGGGAGAGATGATGATCTGTATAAACTTAAAATTGTGGAGTTATTTTTGCCGTTTCCTCTCTACAGTTTGAACATTTAAGACGCGGTGTAGGGCGGGCGGATATAGATGGTTTTTGTTTGTTTAAAGTTCAGAAATGCTGTTTCTATTTGATTAATGACAAATTAATAATATTGTACACGTTTCACTGTTTACATTTAATTTTACTTACCAATGATATTTAGAAAAAAATAACACAAACCACAACTTTCAAACGGCTATACAGATTCCCACATAATCCACCTCTTAAACAAAAGAAACTAAATTGAAATCCCTCAATCCGTTCGGGAGCTATGATACCACAAACAGACAGACAGACACGTCAAAACTAATAACACCCATCTTTTTGCGTCGGATGTAAAAATTTAAAACCAAAATACGTTTTATTAATTTTTATTTCATATTGAAGTCTAAAACCATATTGTTCATCAACCTTGGCATTTAAAACCTAAAATCAATTCGTAATGAGCCATCAAAAAACCTGTTTTTGAATCCAATTCGCTATGTTTTAATATATCTCATAAATTTATAATTAATGGTATCATGAACTTATATCCTATACCGATGATGAATCGATATTACGTCACTGAACGACGATTTTACGCTTATATTTTTCGGTTAAAATTTATTAATTATAGTCATCATAAGCTAAAGGATAATTTATTGATTTAATTTCCAAAAGTTTTGAAGTTTTTGTCACACGTGCCTGTGGCGGTATCAAAATCAAAATCAAAATCAAAAGTTTTCATTTCAAGTAGACCGTTTTCCAGGCACTTTCAAAACGTTAAGGTGATGGCTCTAGTTGCGCGGTTCCAAAGTGTCACTCTTATGGAGAAGAACCGGCGAGAAACTCCATAAGTAACTCTTTTTAAAAGTAAATGTATACAATATAATTTTTACAAATATTATGTTTATGCAAGAACAGCGTAAAATGGTAAAATGATAAAAAAATAATAATAAATCCAACAATGGAAAAAAGGTAAATTCTACTGGGGTTTACACTGTTGATGCATTTACAAGGCAAAGGCGAAAAAAAAGCAAAATGAATATTTATTGTATTTTTAATGTATCACAGTGGGGGCTAGTAACATCACTTGCTAGTAAAAAGCGTACTGGTAAGTGACGTCACACGAGATTTTTAATCACTGTAGCCTCTTCATTTCAAGGAATAAAATAAAAAACACGTATCTAAATATTTTTGGAAATCTGTCTGTCGGACGGACTAAATAGATTTTTTTTTGTCAGATAATTATTACTGTATTTTCATTTTTTATAGCATTGCCATTATGATGAAGATTATTTATTGATCTTTTCTCTAGATCTTCAGATCTCAGGATACCTCATCTGAAACCTAACCAAATAAGGGGGTATCCTTTGGTTAGCCATAAGACTTGACACCCACTCCCTCGGGGGAGGAAATGGGTAGTGTCAGACTCTTACTGACTAAACCTGAACCGCTGTGCTACGTCATCCGCCTTTAGTCGCTACGCGGCAATGCATCAGAACCTAAGTCACAATTATATATTGACGTCACTCTCTTTTGACGGGCCTGTTGGTCTAGTGGTTAGTGACCCTGACTGCTATACCGGAGGTCGTGGGTTCGATTCCCGCCCAGGACAAATGTTGCGTGATGAGCATGATCATTTGTTGTGGTGTCTGGGTGTAATTTATCTATAATATGTATGTATTTAGAAATATATAAGTAAGTTTATCAGTTGTCTGGTTACCATAACAAAAGCTCTGCTTAGCTTGGGATCAGATAACCGTGTGTGAGTTGTCCCAGGATATATTATATATTATTATTATCAATCTCACAAACCCTCTTCCGAAAATTCAAATCGATAAAATCATATTGAGTATATCGAAAATCGATTAAATGAATATTGACCTACATGTTATTAATTATTAAAATGATTGGTTACAGTTTCCTAACGATGTTATCAATTAAAGATAAAAACATTATGAATGATATATTAGTTTGTTCTTTTGATTACAAATGGGTATTTATATTTATTTTGGAATAAATTATTTTAGCAGTTAGCAGTTTATTACTTGTATTCTTGTATCCTTGTAACGTTGGAGGTTTTTCGGACATTTAAGTAAATCTTTTGGAACAAGCAATGGAAATCCGACATTGGAAATGTATTGGTGGATGACAGTGGGTCAGTTACAGGCTGGTGTTATTAGCAGCTTCAGTAATGGCGCCCCACCGTGGGGCATCTCATTAGCGCAGCGGTGGATCATTGTGATCAATGCTCGTTCTCTGTATGAGAGGCCAGGACCCAATTGAGTTATTTAAAGTTGACTGTGATTAATAAGAATTGGATTAAATTGGAACTATTCGTATTCTCCAAAGCATTTTACCAACGCAATAATTGGAAATGCATTGTTTTGACAGGGAGGGAGAGCTTATCGCTTCGTGTCATTTTAATCCAATTTCTATTAAAACATCGGCAATTGTAAATAGCAAAATTGGGGCCCAGCAGACGACCACAGGTTACTGGCTGGTTTAATTAACAGCTTCAGTAATGGCGCCCTACCGTGGGGCAAGTTCATAAGACCTTTTTTAATACACTTTAATTGTACACCATTAAAGCATTAATTACGGAATAAAAACTGAATCTTCTAGAAAGAGTCTTCAACCATTAAAATATATGTTTACTGCTTTTGTCTATAGGAATATTCCGAGATTATAAATAGACGAAATTACGCGGAAACTTGAAGTACTTTATTTTGTTATAATTATGTGTTAAAAACAGTTTCCTAATAGTTTTTATTGCGCCATTTTTATGTTTGTATGTGTGTGTGTAAAAAACTTTATAATTATAAGTTGTTATGAGGCCTATTTACTTTGCTAATCGATTTAATAAAAGGTTTTTGTATATGAATGTATTCTCCCACGTTTTAATACACTAAATTTTCTTGTTTGTTTGTTTGTCGTTCCGGTTCTTTTTCTTTCTTTTCTTTTACATAACGTGGCTTTTATATGTTTTAAATCTGCTGATTATTATTTTTTACCTTTTTTTGTATTCATTGGGTATTAACGGATGCCGAGTTGACCGATAACCTAAAATAGGTAGCAGGCTCGGACTGTATAATAGAAGGCGGTAGACCGAATGTTGTGGCGTACTTGGAAGAGGCCTATGTCCAGCAGTGGACCGCGATGATCGATTGAGTGTTTACCCGGAGGGATAGTTCGAAAAGGCGTGGGATGGGGAATACTAATTTTTGAGGCTTTTGCCCAGCGGTGAGCAAAATAATGAGAAGGTTTAGTTTTGTCAGTCGTTACAATTTTAACTGTTTAATAGCCTCATATAATAACCCATCAAAAAAAACAAACTATAAAATATTTTCATGATTATTTCACTTGCTTGCGGTTTTGTCATTATTTATAAACAGTTTGAAAACCACTAACTATAGATGATGTTTCATCATTATCTCGTCTGATCTATAATCACAGGGTGTTACAAAAATACTTGACCATATATACGCTTAAGGAGATCAAAAATGTCAAAAACACTTTACTGTCCTAATAAAACGTAGGCTTACATAAAATGATCATAACAACAAAATAGTTAACAGAGGTATATGATATATTTTTAGAGGTCTTTTATTTTCATAAAACAATTGCTTATTACTACAGAATTAAAAAAGTCAATAATTTTAACTTTAAAAACATCTACGTATTTTTTTTTATAAGCATAAGTTTCACAAATAACATTGTAGAAAAGTTAATAAAAACAGCGAACACCAATAAGCTAGAGAAAATTATTATTTTAAAAGTAACACATTATTATAACACCATATATATCTTGAGTGCCGATAGACAGCACTAGTCAGTGTCAAAATAACCAGTTTCTGCAACACCCTGTATAAACTAGCTGTATAATAATCATAGGATAATCTTGTCTGTTACAAGTTCACATAGAAACACACTTACTGTCCAATGTAACCGTATTTTAAAGGTTCAATAAACTTTTAACGTGTAGATATATACATAATGTCTTTAATTAATTATTTTAAACTTAAGATCGCGACCTCAAAAACCGGGCTGTCGATAAAAGCAATACCCTCCTTTAATGAAGTCGAATTATTCGGAGATTATATGTTAATCAAACGTTTCAGTTATCTCTGTAACAAATTTTATCGAAATCGGTCCAGCAGTTTCGGCGTGGAGAAGCAACAAACATACACACTTTTTTTTTATAATAACTATCATGAGACTGATTCATTGATCTAACGGTTTTCGCGAGTCGAACTTTCGACTCGCGATCCCGCCGCGTCTGCTCATGATTAAGGACTCCGGTCGGGTCCGAAACTAGTCGGGCTACCCCGATAAATACGCGTGAGTAAACCGTTACATCATTTAATAAACATACACGCATATAAGTACACATACTTTCCCATTTCTAATACTTATTAGTGTAATGTCGTTTCTGTGCATGGCAACGAGCAATTTTTTCAAAGAAAGCTTCTATTCTATTATTAGTAGCAATAGTGTTAACTAAACTATACTTTTGCTACAAATAAAATATTGATCACCATATTTACCGTTTAATATTGGTGATTAAAAAACATCATGAGGAAACCGGTACATTTAAGTTTTCAAGGGGTGTATTAACCCACCTCAGACGCCTAACGTTTTAACTTAAGGGCTGTAACAGTAAATGTCAATATTATAAATTTCTAATTAGGTATTGTGTTAGCAAAGTGCTTAAAATAATACCAATGCAATGGTGTAATTTAATTCATTGGCCATTATAAATAGCGGAATTGGGGGTCCCGGCTATTTAGTAATCTGTGGTCCAGGTCAAAAAGTCTATGAAGGAATGAAGGATAGCTGTCATTTTATTAGAAAGGAGTTAAGCATTATAATTAATAGCTGTCTGCGGTTTGTCCACAACCTAGAACAGCCGTTAGTAAAAAAAACCCAATTATTTAACGGTATATGTTACTGTAGTTTTCTTTTTTTACTTTTTTAAATATAATAATTATATTATTTGATGTATTGATGATTATGGTTACCGCATTGAATAAAGATTGCTGTGAAAGGGTATCAGGCTGGTGTTTTTTTACAGTTTTGTTAATGGCGCCCTAACGTGGGGCAGCTCATAAGCTCTTTTACTGAAGATATTATTTTTTAAATATCTATGTATGCATTGGTTTAAACAAAGATTTGGCTTTCGATATGGTTAAAAAAATTAAGTTATTATTGTAGTGTAGGATTTTTTAGTTTCGGTATTGGCGCCCTACCGTGGGGCAGTTGACAATCGTGGAACCACGAACCTTATCAAATATCAATGCTTGTTCTCTGGGTAAAACTGGGTTTTTATTAAAAAAAACCTTATAAACCATTTTTTGCATTGTTTACTTCCAATCAAAACAAAACATTGCATCCGGGGTCAATTAATCAACAAAAAATATAAAATAATTAAACTCAAATCAATAACTGACCTTGAAAGAAACATTTTAATCCCACGTTCTTCTAGATTAGCAGAAAAATACGGAATTCTAAAAATAGTGAAGAATTTTTTGCAAAAAATATGTTAAGTCATAGGAAACTCCACATAGATTAGTTTTTGTGCAACGAATCATCATTGCAAAAAAGCCTGTTCTTCATATAAAAATAGAAAACTAGTTGAGCCCCGCGTTGTTGCCCGATTTTTTAAATACAAAAAGAATATTACCCACTTTACAAATATGATTTGATAACTAGCTTAAGGCAAAGAGACAAAAATTCATTTTGTTCTGGTAAAGTGTCCTAAATTATAAAATCTTTTGATCCACAATGTGAGCTATAACTGTAGCATACATTATCAAAATTGGTTCACCCGTTTGACCTCAAAGAGATGAAAACATACATACACACTAATTCTTGTCATTATCTACGTTAATCCAAAGCTTCGACCTTCACACTAAGCGTTATCAAAATTGATCCAGCCGTTTTAGATGAAGTTATCAATATACAAACGGACACAATTCGCCTTTATGACATAAGTCTGAGAGAACCATTGTATTTGATTGAATGGAAATTTACCGTAAAGTAAAAAAGTGGTAAATATATCTGAGGCAAAATTCGGTAAAAACTATATTGATTGGCATTGACTGATGATTGTAAATTAAAATACTAATGTTTATGTTTTTTATAATAAAATACAGCTACTTATAACAAAAACAATATCGTATTAGTTCCAAAAAAACTCTACAATGAGGTCATTTATATAAACCCTAAATATAACCCGTGAATAGCGGAATTAAAGGTAAGATTGGTTCAATCTTGCCTTGGGGTCCTGGAACCCAAGAATCACACATCATCACAGATATTCCTGTTGCTATTGTGACCACGAATATCAAAAATACTGAACAAAATAAATATTAATGTAGGTTCCCATACATTTTTATTGTAAATGATGCAGAATTCTTCCTCCACAAATCCAACTCGCACTTGACCTGTTTTTCAATCGTCACGCTCTTATAGTTTCACGAAAATAATTTTAGTGATTTACATAACAACGCGTAACAAATGTATTTTCGCATTATTAATACATTATATGTCTTAATTGGCACTTAAAATCACAACGTTAAACCGTCGGCTGGGAGTGTATCTATAAGTCTGACGGATGTATGGCAATGTTAAACCTCTTTGCAAGGTAAAAACTAGATTTCACAGTCTAGCAACAGCCAATAAAGTCAACAAGACGCTTTTCCCGATCTAGTATGAAACTAGTAGATTATTATGTATAGGCATAAATCGCAAAGATAGAGAGCTCTAAAAGAGAACGGTGGAGGCCTTTACCCATTTGAGGGATCTGACAGAGGCTATATGAAAAAAAGTAGATTCATCCGAAAATATCTTAGATTTAATCATGAATTAACAACTCGGGCCTATTCCGCAACTAGTCAACAACTTTCTCAAACATTTTGCTCCTTATCAATTCTGTATCAAATTACTTTACAAATACACGTTTATAAGGGACCAAATCAAAGGCAACTTCTTGTTTCCGTTCTAAAAATAACTTAAAAATCGAAAAACAAGATATAAAGATATATTTAGAGCGAACTCGTTCTCCTAAACTTGTATGTCGAGTATACGAAAATATGTTTATGTGCAGTATGAGACGGGTATTTTGAATAAACATGGGGTCTTAAAAAAATATTTAAGATTATCTTGCTTTTGCGTAGCGTTTTTCTCAGGCAAAAACTAAAAACTTTTCGTTGGCTCCTGGTCTCACTTAAATTAATAAGTTTCCTTTTTAACCCCTGCCACAAAAAGAGGGGTTTTACAAGTTTGTTGTGTCTATCTGTCTCTCTGCTTGTCTGTCTATTTGTGGCATCAGAACTCCCAAACGGATTGAGCGATTTCAATTTAGTATATTTTGTATTAAAGACGCATGTTGATGAATACTTTCAAACCATGCTGCGACATGCTCGAAAATAATCGGTCAATCTTTGAAATTGAGTATAAGGCACGCTGATGCCTCCCTCTTAGTAAAATCTGACACTCCCACTCAGCCCAAAGCAGGATGAGTCATTTCATGATTACCCAGCCGAAAAAAAAACGGGAGGTCTTATAAGCAGTCACTCCAACGAAGCTGACCCCAACATAGTTGGGAAAAAGCTAGGATGATGATGATGTCATTTTTAGCAAAGTTTGACCGACACATAATAGCAGATGACCCTATTTCAAAATGGCTACTCAATAGAATCAGCTGTCACCTACTCCCGGATTTAAAAGTATGCTCAAATAAATCAGTTGTCAGATTAACTAGTCACGAATGAGATTGATTGATCACAAGACTTACAGAACACAGTGTTATATATTTGACAGATGACCGACGATTTATAGTTTTTTGTTTAGAGTGTGGAGAAACCTCTGTAAGTCCGTCTAAGTATTTTAAGCCCATAAGAATAATTTAATTACTTGTTTATCGCTTTTAATGTAACGAAATTAAATAATTTAACAATTTGTAGGCGGGTAGGTAAAAAAATTGTTTGCGTTGGAAATAATTTAAATTTTATATGATTAGAGTTGCTTTGCCATGTGACGGGTTGCGTCGTGTACAAAACGCTTTATAAGTCAACTAGCTTAGCTAACTAGCTAACGCAATTTTATCCACATGCCTATAAAACGTACCTACATATGTACTTCTTTAGGTCTAACTTTAAAAGTGCACGCATTGTCTCTCCGTTTTTTATAACATATTTCATCCTATCATAGCGTGATAGTTAATATATTTTATTTTATTTATTTATTAGGTATACCAACAGCATAACATACATTTTTAACAAATTAGAAATTTAGTAACATATTATATACTAAAGTCTTTTTCAGTAAAAGGGCTATCTTACACTGAACAAATCTTCCAAATCGGACCAGTAATTCCTGAGATTAGCGTGTTCAAAAAACCAAACAAACTCTTCAGCTTCATAACATTAGTATAGATAAATAAATAATAACATTTACTTATATAATGGTCAAAGTTATTATTGATATCCATTTTGAAAATAAACAAAAAGGGCATTGACCGTGACGTTTAATAGTTAGTTTATTTTATAGATAACACTATCATAAGTCAATTGCGAATGTCTCTTTATCAAAATCGTCAAAATGACGTAAATGGCAATAATATACAATTTTATAGCGCCACCGAGACTATTAAAAATCATTATCATCGTCCTAGCCTTTTCCCAACTATGTTGGGGTCGGCTTCCAGTCTAACTGAATTCAGCTACCAGTGTTTTACAAGAAGCGACTGCCTATCTGACCTCCTCCAACAGTACAATGTCTTTATTTTGATGTTCGTCATCTGGTATTTGGAAAAATAAAGTTTATTTATTATACATTTAAATATCGGTTAATATAATGTCCTCTTAGAACAAGACTTTTAACATTGTGGGAGCGAGATAGCATTCTACACGGCGCAGAGCGGTATCTCTTTTCCACAATTCGACATTTTGTAAAAACGTCGCCATTTTGAAACTGTGACCGGTATAATTTTTCTTCAGTGCACATAATAAATGATAAAACTAGTCATTCCTGTATACTGGTATTTTACATACATAGTCAACTTTTTGGACTTCGAAATCCATTTATAGCTCTCAAAGACAAGTGACATTTAAATAATCAGTAAGGATAATTCGATATTTTATCAATTAAAAGACAAGTAAGGAGTTTTATCCTTTTTTTGTTTTAAATTGCAAACATTTAAGCCTAGGATAGCTTGACTTTGCATTCCTCGATCACACATGACATAAATATAATATTGGACAACTTTTACACAACGCCATCTAGTCTCAAATTAAACAAAGCTTCTATTATGAGTACTAGACAACTAATAAAGATACTCATATAAATTTTAAATACATACATATTCTAGATAAACTACACCCAGACACCGATCAAAAAACCATGCTTTTCCCATATACATTTGTCCTGGCTGGGACACGAACCCACGACTACCGGTATAGCAATCAGAGCTACTCACCACTAAACCAACAGGCCCAGGCAGATCAGGTCGCGCCCTTAAACCAATCTGCTAAATGTATATAAAATCTCTCAAATGTTTGTACGTGTTTAACGTGTCTCAAATGTCACCTGTCGACGTATCCTCACGTGTTATAAGTCACGTGACATGGTGACAAAAAAACTAAAATCATAACTCCACTGGCATAATTAATTGATTTACAAAACTTAATACGAAAATAAAAAAAATATATTCAAATATAGAATATTGATTGATGAATAATGTCAGTTTTAAACCATCAAATATTTCATAATGTATGACTACACAGCTTATAATTGTAATTGATTTGTAAATTAAAAAAATTAACAAGTTTTTGACCTGCATTGGCCTTGGTTTGTGACGGTGATTCGGCAAATATGTGATCTTTAGAATTTTAAACTTTTATTATTTTGCCAGGAAAAGCGGTTGGAATGTTATGATCGGATTATCTGTTTTGTAAAATTCCTGAGTCATAATCCTAATAATAATATTGTTGTTGAAGATGTATGTTTGATATTCTTTGACTTAAAAAGAACTAGTCTAATCAAGGAAAAATGATACGGTTTAATAGCTCTTCTCTTACATAGGTTAATATACAATTTAGAAGCTTTAAGTAAAAAAATTAAACGCGTGTAAAAATATGTACCTGCTACATTCATGGAATATGTTAAAAAAGTTCCACTAGTTTTAAAATAGACCGTGCGATCTCGAAAAAATTCCGACTAGTTTCGAAATAGACCGGTATGATTCGCAACTAATTGTGCAGTTTGGATTGAGCGTAATTAAATACACAAATGGGATACCTATCAAAACTAGGGACAATAAGTCTAAAAATGAAGAAAAACAATTTTTGAGAATCACACAAATGATTGTACTACGCGGGGATCGAACTCTTCATCTTTCAATGTGCAGAGATTACCGTTGATTGATAACTTATAATATACATGGTGATTTTTTTGTCGTCTTACAAAAGCAGCCCAGTTCATGTATCCGACGTTAAATACCCCTAGGTGCAATTATTATTTTTTTATCATCAACTAAGATAATAAGTACGAAGAAAAATTAAACAAGAGAAATCTGAAATATATCTACTCTTAAAAATGATAAAAACGCTGCCGCCCGCGCCCCTCCCCATTGTTACAAGGCTCGGACCGCGCTCGCAACAGAGCTGTGTTTCTAAAAAACTACTAATAAAAATTGCATTTTAAATTTATTCAAATCTCATAAATACCTATTTTTTTATCATGAACGTGTTCTTGTCATCGGATACATGAACTGGGCCGCTTTTGTAAGACGACTAAAAAATCACCGTGTATATTATTCAGCTATCCGTGAAGATAAACATTTATATACTTAATCTAGATATAAGGTGTCAACAGGATTGTCAGACCACCCGTTAGGAATTTGTTACTTAGATGTTAAGTGTCAAAAATTATCTATTAGTTATTCTAAAAACTTTTTGCATACGAAACTTATTATTTGTATAATATGTTGTAACAGTTTTTTGCTGTAATGATATTATCAGTATGTTCGTTGATATCAATAACAACGTGTTTTTTGCAAAAAATATCAACAAAAAATTCTTCCCATGACCATTAAAATGAATAATTATTTAATTAGCACTGACACTGGGTAATTTAATATAGCTATTGTTGGTTTTTAAGGTAATATTTAACTAATAATACTAGCCGGTAACTGTCCCACTGCAGGCCTCTCATACAGAGAACGAGCATTGATCACCACGCTTGTGAGCTGCCCCACGGTGGGGCGCCGTTACCGAAGCTGTTAATAACACCAGCCTGTAACTGTCCCACTGCAGGCCTCTCATACAGAGAACGAGCATTGATCACCACGCTTGTGAGCTGCCCCACGGTGGGGCGCCATTGCCGAAGCTGTTAATAACACCAGCCTGTAACTGTCCCACTGCAGGCCTCTCATACAGAGAACGAGCATTGACCACCACGCTTGTGAGCTGCTCCACGGTGGGGTGCCATTACCGAAGCTGTTAATAACACCAGCCTGTAACTGTCCCACTGCAGGCCTCTCATACAGAGAACGAGCATTGATCACCACGCTTGTGAGCTGCCCCACGGTGGGGCGCCATTACCGAAGCTGTTAATAACACCAGCCTGTAACTGTCCCACTGCAAGCCTCTCATACAGAGAACGAGCATTGACCACCACGCTTGTGAGCTGCCCCACGGTGGGGCGCCATTACCGAAGCTGTTAATAACACCACCCTGTAACTGTCCCACTGCAGGCCTCTCGTACAGAGAACGAGCATTGATCACCACACTTGTGAGCTGCCCCACGGTGGGGCGCCATTACCGAAGCTGTTAATAACACCACCCTGTAACTGTCCCACTGCAGGCCTCTCACACAGAGAACGAGCATTGATCACCACGCTTGTGAGCTGCCCCACGGTGGGGCGCCATTACCGAAGCTGTTAATAACACCAGCCTGTAACTGTCCCACTGCTGACTGCAGGCTTCTCATACTGAGAACGAGCATTGACCACCACGCTTGTTCAAATTCAAATAAAAATGTAACTTGATTTTGAAAAAGTTACCTTAATATACCTTGATTTGAACTTGCACCTCTATAAATACATCAACAGCTAACCAGCAAACCACATATCGCTATAAGACAAAAACTAAAACAATAATTATTCAAATCAATTCATAGTACCATTAAAATTATTAAATAAATAATTGTTTAAAAAAATAATTATGACAATGACTAATAAAGCCCGGATCTGCCTACTGACTAAAAAACTCAACAAAAAAAATAAATTAATCATGAAACTATTTGAGACCAATTATTTTAATTTTTCGTCTATAGCAAAAAAGTGTGTGAAAAAATGTTGCTGTCAAAATTATGACTTATAGGTGTTGCTACCACGCCCATGCTAAAATTTAAATAAAAAAAATATTTGATTTGCTTTTTTTAATATGTTTAGGGTCAAGTTGACTTGGAAGGAGGAAGGAGCTCGTGGCTAAGCTATAACCGCATAAGTGAATCGATCGCAGGTTAAGCTATGCTTGACGCGGTTGGTCCGTAGATGGGTGACCATCTTTGTCATAACAAGTTCCTCCGTGTTTCGGAAGGCACGTTAAATTGTGGGTCCCGGCTGTTATTCCTACATCTTTGACAGTCGTTACAGGTAGTCAGAAGCTTGAAAAAGTCTGACAACCAGTCTAACCAAGGGGTATCGTGTTGCCCAGGTAACTGGGTTGAGGAGGTGAGATAGGCAGTCCCTCCTTGTAAAACACTGGTACTTAGCTGAAACCGGTTAGATTGGTAGTCGACCCCAACATAGTTGGGAAAAGGCTAAGCCAATGATGAGGGTCAAGTTGACTGGTCACTTCGCTATTTGTCTGTCCGTCTATCGACAGGCTGTATCTCAAGAACCGTGAAAGCTAGGCAGTTGAAACACAGCTGATGTATTTCAGCTACCGCTAAATAGATCGAGGGTAAGCAACACTTGTTACGGTTATAAAGTTGATTGTGTTGTTTAATTCAAATGCCTAATTTGAGTATCAACAAGGAAATGCAATTTTTAAGAAATTAATCAATTAATTTAGTTTTTTGAATTAATTAAATGTATCCAATATTTAAGTTTTGATAACTTAACAATTAGTTATACTGTTCTGTGCAAATTAAATTGATTGATTCGTCATGGATATTTTAAATCTATAGTTTACTAGCTTCTCGCCCGCGGCTTCGCTCGCTTCGATGTCGGTTATATCGCGATTCCAAGAGAACTCTTCAAAAGTCCGGGATAAAAACTATCCTATGTTCTTTCTCAAGGTCAACTCTATCTCTGTACCAAATTTCATTAAAATCGGTTCAGTGGTTTAGACGTGAAAGCGTAATAGACAGACAGACAGAGTTACTTTCGCATTTATAATATTAGTAGGGATTTCCATACTAATATCATAAAGAGCTAAAGTTTGTGAGTTTGCGACATTTTAGAAGATAATCTCAAAATTTACTAAACCGTTTTTAATCGACTTCTAAAAAAGTGGAGGTACTTATTTCTTTTGTATTATATTTACTTCCTGAATAAATTTATTTAAAATTAAAACAGAAACTAATCTCAACTTTAATGATGCAATTAAATGCAGGAACAATATTATTTTTTATATCTGAGATTAAAAATTTGTTCTTAAAATTAAGACAAAGGCAATCATAAAAGAAGTTTTTTGAACTTAGACATAATATATTCTCATTGTTAATAATTTATTACTTTTTAATTATGTTCTTAAATAAATAAGCTGTCTAAAATTGTCTAGGTATGTTTTAAAAGCTAGATAGAGAATCACTGTCTAACTAAGGGGTATCGTGTTGCCCAGGTAACTGGGTTGAGGAGGTCAGATAGGCAGTCGCTCCTTGTAAAACACTGGTTCTTAGCTGAATCCGGTTAGACTGGAAGCCGACCCTAACATAGTTGGGAAAAGGCTAGGATGATGATAATAAAGAATAATCGACTTCTTTAGAAAAGTTTATCAATTTCACAGAAACTTTAATAACTAAAGTGTAAGTAGTAAGTAATATACACAATTAATTTTAACTCGAAGTATGTATATTATAAACTAGCTGTTGCCCGCGACTTCGTCCCCGTGGGTAGAAGAGATAAGTTATGATTTACATATACCCGCCCTGTTTTTTTTCACATTTTCCATTGTATCTTCGCTCCTTTTAGTCGCAGCGTGATGGTTTATAGACTAAAGCCTTCCTCGTTGAATGGTCTTTTCAACACAAAAAGATTTTTTGGACCAGTAGTTCCTGAGATTAGCGCGTTCAAACAAACAAACAAACTCTTCAACTTTATATATTAGTATAGAAGTATAGATAACCCGCGGTATTTGCACCCATTTTTACTTCTCCATCTAGTAAACGGCAAAACCGATTTTGATACACGTTATTGTTTTGTATTCTACATAGTCATGGGTTCGTATGCCACCTAGCACAAGCGTTTGTGTAATGCACGAATGCTTGTCCTGAGTCTGGGTGTCTTTGTGCATGTGACTTGAATGTTTGTGAAACCCCGCGCGATACATTTCATACCGCGGTAGTCGTTAAAAAAGACAACATGAAATGTGAAGGCGAATTTTAACTTAGATTCTAAAATAAGTCACGTTTTCAGCTACGTGTGACATCAATAATATTCGTCAGTTATTTAATAACCATGTTTAACGTTATTAATCAAAAACGGATTAAGATAACTATTTGAAAAAACCATATTAATGATCTGTTTTAGAAAAAATGATTAACGACATTTTGTAATTAATAGTTTTCAACGCGGATATTGAAATGAATTTGTTTTATTACGCATATAGGCGGTGCTGCAAAAAAGAAGAGTTATGTGTTTATTTTTTTAACTCTAATATTTTAAAACAGTCTGTTTGTGTGTTTGTGACATCATTTCGCATGAAAAGATGGACAAATATTGATGATGTTTTATGCAGAAAGCTAATATCTTGATTCAAGTCAGTCCTGGGTAGCCGACGACTGTTTGTCAGCCACCGGTGACCGTTCTATCCATGATTTGCCGTTTGTTTTTATTGTGAGTTATTTATACTGGTATTTTAAAGTGTTATGGTCCATAATCCTATTAGACTACTTTTAAGAGTTGCTTATTGAGTTTAAGAAGATTTTTGCATAATTTCTATATTAATTAAACAATTTATTGGCCTAAAGTACGTCATACTAAATACCACAAATTTATCTATGAAGGCAAGAGTGGCGCTAGTAGACAACACTTACTTCAAAAGCTGTGAAATATAATCAGTAAATTTTAGTTCCGAATTTCGCCACCCGCAAAAATAAGTTTGTAATGCTATAAATTAGTTCTTAATGTGTTTTAAACAAATACGCCATTTTTGTTAATTTAGATATATTATCTGAAATATTGTCTTAAATTTTTCGTAATAATGTCACTATTTGACATTACTTAAAAGAACAGGTTTTGAAGAAACCAGATCTCATATTGAAATATCTGAGGGATTAAGATTATTTTTTAGTTGGCACACGGTAAAGATAAAGATATATTTATTTGTATAAACATGTGTAACATAACATAGAAACAACGGTCCTTCAATTATTTTTATTAAATTACGACGCAGTTATAAGTTTGACAAATCTCTCTGTCTGTCCGTCTGAATGTCTGTCCGTCTATCTGTCTGTGACATCATAGATCCCGAACGGATTTAGCGATTTCAATTTTGTTTTTTATTAAAGATGAATTATGAACAAGTGTTTTCAAGACTCGTTAAAGATAAAGATAAAGATAAAGATAAAGATAAAGATAAAGATAAAGATAAAGATAAAGATAAATTTATTTGTTAGAAAACAGTGCATTAAGGTGTTACATGTTGTTGTTTGATAAAAATCGGCTGAGTCGTTTAAGAGTTTTAAGAACTTTTGTAACTCAATTTTGAAGCACTTCCCGATAAGCTAGCAGGCTGAAATTTTCAGGGTAGCTTCAGACGAGAGGACAATGCAATTTAAACAATGCAAATGAAACTATAAAAACGACTTACGAAAACTTATGAGGGGTCCATCATAAAATCTGAATGGAGTGACATTTAGATTAGTTTCCAGATTTTTTAAAGCTATTATTTAAGGGAATATATCTAAAATTCCGATATCATTCTCAAAATTTTTGATTTTTGACTATTTCCTTATTAATTTAATTAGTTTTTTGTTGCGTTTATTTTCCGTCCTTTAAAATCACTTCGTTCATTCTCAGTACACGTGTACTAAACATTCTTGTTATAGCATCACACACATAAATACATACATTTACATATTTATCTATTAAAAATAGACTATTTTCGAATAAAATGTAAATTTATACTTCCTGACAAATAAATGAGGCAGCAAGCGAGAGTTCTAGAAGTTGCTAAATTTTTAGTCAAAACTGGTCAAACTATTTTTAAAAAGCCTTGGTTATAAAAATATAGAATTAGATGATAATAATAATATATAATAGCCATACTTTGAAAGTATAAATAGTTAATTGTGGAAAATAACAGGCGAAATTCAGTATTTCTTTTAAATAATGCACGGATAGCCGAGTGGTTGAGGTCATCACGCCAAATTCATGTTTCGTTTCGCGTCGCGGGTTCGATCCACGCCTAGGATAATTATTTGTGTATTCCACGAATGCTTGTTCTGAGTCTTTGTATATTTGTGTAAGTACGTGAATTGTAGGTTTATGAAACCTAAGACGCAAGGAATAAATTCTTTACAGCGCGAGTCGTTTACAAAAAAAGGTATGTGATAAAATAAATAGTTTAGCATGGAAAAAAACAGGCAAAATCTGAATCTTTAAAATAATGATTGAAAGAAATAGCTCAGCTTTTTGGTCTAGAGATTGGTAGCCCTTTTTTTTTAGGGGTGAAACGCTAATGTCTTCAACCCACGTTAAGGGCACGGCGTGGGGATATGTCGGACTTCCACCGACTAAAAACACCCCGGGCCCCTTCTACTGCTTTAGCCAGTCACGGGATGGCTGAGAGGTTGGTAGCCCTGACTGATATAAATGAGGTCGTGGTTTCGATTCCCACCTAGGATATTTTTTTGTGTGATGAACATGATCATTATTTCTTTTCCTGGGTGTAATTTATCAATGTTATTTATGTATTTAGAAACATATAAGTATGTTTATCAGGTGTCTAGTATGCTACATTTCTTAAATGGAAGTCACGTGATTATCTGTCATCTTCATACATTCGGATTAATTATAATTAAGAAGGTTCTATTGGACCAGAGAGGCTAATATTATATTAGGCAAACTCTATTCTACGCACTATTTTATAAGGCAAATATAATAAAGTGTATTATTTTAAAGTTATTCGATACGTAATTGAGAAACGTGTTTAAGTAAAAGTCGATTAAATCGATCTTGGGTTAAGCAACCGAGGTCGATTCGGATGTGTGACCGCACTTATTTTCTGGAATGTGTTTGGAAAATTATGAGTCTAGATTTTATAGCAAATTGTCTTAAAAATATTTTAAAGCAAAAGATTGTAAGTATAGATGTAAATCTGTTACTCTTTCATGCAGAAACCACTGAACGGATTTGGATGAAATTTGGTAAACAGATAGTTTATAACCTGGATTAACACATAGGGCATTTTCGATTTGTAGCAGGCGAACCTGCTGGCAACAGCTAAAAAACTCATATTATTTCATACAAATCAATAATTTTTCCAAGCAAAAACTTGACGTAGTCCACGAACAGCACCCGTCCGAATAGCACCGGCGCGAATAGCACCGAGCCTAGTCCACGAACAGCACCTATCAATATTTTTGGCAGGTGCTATTCGTGGATACAAATTTATTTTATTATTTGTGTCCACGAACAGCACCTACGGCTCGGCAGCCTAGTGCTGGGATGCATTTGTTTAACAGGACGTTATTAAATGAAACATATCGATTAAAATCACTAGAACGTTTATTAAGAAATATGTCTAGGCGACATTTAAATATAAGAAAAAACAATAAAAAGCCTTATGATAATAATTATTAATCTTACAAAATAATAAATCTGTAACACTTTCTTAATTTTTAATGTATCACAATCAGTCTTTTCAGATCACCTCACCTTTATTGCAAAATTAGACTTAGTTTAATCTTACTAAATAATATCACTTTCTTATTTTATAATATATCACAATCAGTCTCCACATATCACATTTATTGAAAAATCAGCAAAATCAGCCTTAGATCCTTATTGATGTACTAATAACAGCGCTCCGTGAACATTTTGTATATTGTCCTTCACTATCCGTCGATTGCGCAGGTGTTACATTATTCTAATTTAAATTTAAAAATAGAAAGCCTTAAAATCGCAGCTTTTCCATGCAGTGGCCAAGAGAAATAAATCCACTTTTATATTCTTTTATAATATTGTCTATTAGTTGGTTTCTTTTTTCGGCATTTTTTTGTGAATTAGAAGTAGCAAATTTTTTTCGTATGTCAGTGAAATTCTTACAATTTTCCTGTAAGACTCTTAAAACATTAAGTAAGTTCTTATTATTTTTATTAATTGATTTGTTAATGACCGAATAATGAGTCTCAGTATAATTGTTCGTTTTGTGAGTTTGGCCATAACAACACCATTTGTTTGACCAAAATTTGTGGTCAATCCATTGTGTGATCATGTAGTCGTTAAATTTTGTTATATTACTATCTTGAGGACTCTCACTCATAATGTAAAGCCAAGCGTCATCTAAATCATTCGGTGGCAAATAAGGGAGCACTGTACATAGAGCAACGTGCTTTCTATATATACTATTGTCGTTAAGACCTAGCTCCTTCTGTTTTTTTTTTAACGCCTTCTTAAAGTGAAAGTAACATCCCTTTACTGCTACGTTGGGAAATACAGACAGTATTCCTCTCACTGCGGCTTCTTCAAAGTCACTCGTGAAAAAATCTACAGTCATTGCTGGTATCGAAGATTTTAATAATTGAAATAATGTTTTATATGTAGACTTTTTTTTATTTAGAAGCATAGCATATGCTAACGGCTTAACGACACCATCGATATCACCATGGATACTATAAATCTGCAGAAAAGGTTTCGGCGCAGATTTAAAAGTTCCATCACAATACAGATGACGTGTTTTGGCAAGTTCTTCTTTGCTTCTTGACGTGGCGAATAGTAGAATTCGATTTTTCCCATCGTAGTAATCAGCTAACAAGAAGTCCAAATATTGTTTGGGTACCTTAAAATAAATAGATTAGCTTAGTTTAGGATTAAATGGTGCTGTATATAGATGTCCAAACATTATTACTATTATACTCCTATAATCCATAAGCAATATCATAAAATTACATTTTTAATAAATATAATTATAAAAAAACAAATAATATTTTTAAAAAATATTTAATAATATGGGGAAAGTACCTAGAAAAGGTGTTCATAAATAGACAAATTAGGTAGATATATCATTGTGTGTAACAAAATCACGGATCTAGAAAAAAATTAAAACACTAACTTTCAACGTAAAGTTTTAGCAAAATAAAAAAATAGTTGTTTAAATTTTTTTACTTCATAGTCTATGTGAACTACTACCTACTGATTAAATTTATATATTTCATAATCGTGAATAAAAAAATAAAAGAATAATAATATAATATAATAACATTAATAGGATGGCGGCTAGAAGATTACTTACTTGTACCTCGCCCGCGGTTTTTGCATTTAGTCGGCTAACTCCACAAGCCCTATTTCTTATGTTATAAAGACTAGACTTAATGTTTTTATAATTTGGGCAATCGGCTACTAAGTTGAGACCTTCATCGAGTAGTTTATTTATTTTGCTCTTGTATAACGTAGGAATAGGACCATCGGTGGCTGCAGCTTCTTGTCGAAGTTCATCCATACTTTTCTTTATTTCTGTCTGAGCACTGCTCATGGGTTCACAGGTGTGTTCTGTAATTTTTATTACATCTTCATTGCCATCAAGCGTCAGGAACCCTCTACACGATATTTTTATGCACCGCCATAACACATTAGCATTATTTTTATATGTTTTGAATTTTCTGTACTGTCTATCACTATGTATTAGTAATGGCGCTCCTTTTCTACTGGAAATGTAGCTAATGTTACTATTTTTATCACTTCTACCGGCAACAGGCTCCATTATTGTGTTTTATAGATACTCACTAATAAATCTACTACACCTTTTGTTAGCACGGAACATACAGATACAAACTATTATAAACTATTCTTGTGACGTCACTTTGTGCCCTGCCGAGCTATCCGAACTAATAATATTATTTGCAATTTTACGTAAACAAGCTCCGGAAGCGTTCGGTTAAATTCGTCATACTTTCGTGTGCTCCGGCGCATTGTCGCGTCGCTAGAACAGTGACAAGAAATCACGGCTACACGATAAACAGTCTTAACGCACTATCAGCCAAAGGTCCAATGTATGGCGTCCGATGGGTGGACTCGGTCGAAAATTGCTTGCTCGCAATGCGCAAGGGTACGACAAGCTGCACCCTATAAGAATTGTAGAGTAGCGATACTGTGTCACGTGTCTTTGCACGTTACACAGTATCGCTACTCTCATCACCTTTGATGTGAATAGACTGATTGTGATACATTAAAAATTAAGAAAGTGTTACAGATTTATAATTTTGTAAGATTAGTAATTATTATCATAAGACTTTTTATTGTTTTTTCTTATATTTAAATGTCGCCTAGACCGAGTTCTTAATAAACGTTCTAGTGATTTTATCGATATTTTTCATTTAATAACGTCCTGTTAAACAAATGCATCCCAGCACTAGGCTGCCGAGCCGTAGGTGCTGTTCGTGGACACAAATAATAAAATAAATTTGTATCCACGAATAGCACCTGCCAAAAATATTGATAGGTGCTGTTCGTGGACTAGGCTCGGTGCTATTCGCGCCGGTGCTATTCGGACGGGTGCTGTTCCTGGACTACGTCAAAAACTTGATGAATCGCTTTACTCACGCGTATTTATCGGGATTGTCCGACTAGTTTCGGACCCAACCGGATTCGAGTTCTTAACTGTTCTATGAGCTGACGCGACAGACAAGCGAATCAAAAGTATCCCGCCTGGAGCCACAATCCCGCCCGCAATTGTGAATCCCGGCTATTATTTATACATCTCTGACAGTCGTCATCAAGCTAGAAGCTAGAAAGGCTGACAACCAGTCTGACTAAGACCAGGTAGCCGGATTGAGGAGGTCAGATAGGCAGTCACTACTTATAAAACACTGGTACTTAAGCCGACCCTAGTATAGTTTCGAAAAGGCTAGGATGATGATGATGACTTTTTTGCCTTAAATACCAGCATAGTAACAAAGTTATACCTCCGTTCCTCTCACTAACGGCTGATTATAATTAAAGATGAGAGAATAACTCTTAATTAGTCAGTGACATGCCAATAAGGTAATTAACCGCTTAAAGTTAGCAATTCACTAAAAACCCAACGAAATTTACATTTATATATAAAATTAAGAGATTGATTAACTGATACGGTTAAATTTTTTAACTAGTTTTTAGGGTTACGTAGGCAAAGGGTTAAGACGAAGCCTTAAGTAACGTTTTATCTCATGAAATGTCAAAACTTTAGTTGAAACTTTCCTGTTGCTGCGTTGGAAACTAATAATAAAAAAATCAAGGTTAAGCGACGATTGGTGCGGTCATAAATTCGATTGAGTCACCACTATAAAATTATAAATCACAATTTATAACTACATTTAAATGCAGCTTAGACACTAATAAAATAAACGGAAAATAATATATTATTATTTTTTAGTTAGTCTTAATTCATATAAAACTAAACTATAACATTTTTGTACGGAACTCTAATTTTTGCGAGTCAGACTCGCGCTTTCTCGGTTTTATTTTAACACGTGTTTGACTTCCCACGTTGTTGTTTCACGCTTTTAAACCCGTGATAGAAAATATCACAGTCGCGTATATAAATGTTATTCATTGCCTATTATGTTGGTACTTAAAAGCCTATTTATAAAAATACATTTAAATAAGTACTGCCGATTAATTAAATGTATAGAAATTATCTTTTTTCTTATTCATTAACTTTCGTATTAAGGAATTTGATCCTTGTGTCACATGCACAAAGACGCCCAGACTCAGGACAAGCATTCGTGGATCAAACAAATGCTTGTCCTAGAAGGGGATCGAACCCGCGACACGTAGCGCTCAGTGGGTTTGGCGAGTCAACCTAAAGCGCTCTCAATTTTCATTTTTTAAACACGTGTATTTGATCGATTTGTTCAGTTTTAACCATTCTACTCGAATCGAAAATGATACCACGGAACAATAACATCGGTAAGTATAAAAAAACTATCCTATGTGTTAATACTGATGCTATCCTGTTTAAAAACAATCTGAGCACAAAGTTTTGCCTAAATCCGTTCAGTTGTTTTAGCTTGAAAGGAACAAACATCCATACATATGGATTCATTTAATATCTTTCCTAGTATTATAGACTTACATAGTAACTTAAAATTATGTCAGTTTACCACATTTATATCGTAAACACAAAAGCAAGTGAGTCTATATTATTATGTCTATGTTTGTTGCCTCTTCACGCCTAAATGGATAGACCAGTTTTGAGAAAAATCGGTAACTGACACCTTGAACACTCTGCTTACTCAAAATTTGTCAAAGGAGGGTAACCTAGCAACCAAGAACTAGTGATTATAAATACGGAGTAAGTGATATAGAAATAGTTTTGCTAAACATAAACACAATTATTATGATTATAAATGCATAATTCTATACACGTGTAAGGAAGCTTACGTGATAGGTAAATTCTAATGATATGTCCTTTTAAAACTATTTAAAATTAGGGTTCAGTACGACAAGGTTTAAAATGGAACCGTATTACTGAGGTTCCGCTGTCAGTCAGTACCGTCACCAAGCTGTATCTAGATAGTTGGAATTTTTACAGATGATGTATTTTTGTTACCGCTAATAAAGTATAGTAATGATTTTTGATTGTAAAGATTTAGGTTGTTACGCTCATAAGTGTGTTGGAAAGTACAAATCAATTTAAGGGGTGGTTTATCTTTAGCCTATCTATTGTACGGAACTCTCAGTGGCGGGAGTTCGTCTCGCACTTGACTGGTTTTCATATAATCTGTTACGTATATATTTTTTAAATATACCCATCTTACTCACTCGTAATTGTTTTTTAAAATCTAGTTCTTATGTTATTATTATAAAAAGTTTGAATGAAAATTACATTTCTCCAAGCGGTAACGCTGACGAATCACTCGAATGTATTGAACTGACAAGTCAAAGTCACGTCACTTGTCGAAAGGGAATGTCATTCACATACATTTAAAGATACTATATTCTCTATTAAAATGATCTAATGTAACATTGCCTTGTCTCTATGTAGTATCAAGAGGTCACACAGACTTACAAACAGGGGGTTTGCAAGTCTTGTTTCCATAAACTTAAGGTGTAAAGTATATATAAATACTTCCCAGCCGACTTCGGCTAAGGTGACTGCTTTTAATTATTGTTAACTGAGGAGCTAAGGTGTTCAGCTCTTCTATGCGCCCTTTGATGGCTGCAGTAGGTACCCTATTTTATGTGTAATCGTGCGTGAGCATTGGCTGCACGTGAGGATACTGTCCACGTAGTTATGCCGTATGGCTGCTAGTGTTTTAAGGTGTAAAGTATTGCTATTATAAAACTAATATTGAACAACAAGAAACCAATAAAAAAATTGAAACGCCCGACACTAAAAAAAAAACGATTTTTATCAAACATGACTAAGAATGACTAAGAACATGACTAAGTGTATCCGGTCCATATGTAGGTTAAAAATTACCGATTCTTGTGAACCCTATTTCAAATCTCTTAAATTACTGACTGTTCCGGCTATGTATATTTACGAGACTGCTTTGTTTGTCAAAATTCATTTAGACCTATTCCAAAAACTATCAGATATAAAAAAGACTCCAATGCGTTCACAATACATTAATAAATTATGCGACATAAAATGTAGAACCGCCTTACTAAAAAAAAGCTTATTTGGCATGGCTCCAAAAATATATAATAAGGTACCTGACAATATAAAAATTATGCCTCTGTTAAAATTTAAGAAAACTCTCTACTTATTATTAATAGAAAAATGTTATTATACAGTAGAAGACTTTATGACTGATAATTTTAATGCCTAATTTAAGAAGTAGTTGTTTTATTTTTTAAGTGTTTTAAGTTGTTATATTTTATAGTTTGTTCTTTTCTTTTTATTTGTTTTAAAGAGATATAAAATTTAATATAGCTTTTTTAAATAATGTTATTTTAAAATAATAACACTGTTATATTTTTTAGTTTGTACAGATATGTTTAATTTTGATTTTTTTCTGATGGTCTCTACACTCATTGTACCTAATTATAAACTTAGTTATTAAATAATATTTGTACGCCTTCACGGCAAGACATAGCGCACATAATACCTCCTAACACCTGTATGTAAATATCCTATGTTTTACAAATAAAATTATTCTGATTCTGAAAAAAAAAAAAAAAACACTTGCACATAATTCACCTTTAGTTCAAAAAATTCTAAATTAAAATCGCTCAATATATTCAGGAGCTATGATGGCACAGACCGACAGACATGTCAAACGTACCTATAGCACTTCTTTTTTGCGTGGGGTTTTAAAATAACAATATTGCTATTGATTTTGTAAGTTAGACAACCCAGCTGATCTACCTAAATAAAAATTGAATGTTATTCACAAAAAAATAGCAGAATGTAAATATAAAAATATTTATACAAGAAAACACCAATTAAATTGTTCTAGAATCGAAGTCGGAAGACATCTTGAATAATTTTTAATAAAACCTTGTACATATCTAGATTTTATTACAGTCTAAATTTAGTTCTTCATAAATCTTTCTGTTTAGTTAAAAATACCTGCTCGTCAGATTTTTATTTTTAGACTTCACCGACAAACGGTGTAGGAAATGATTAGTAGTCGTGTGGTGAGTGACCGTGACTGCTATTGTGGTTGTCGTAGGTTTGATTCCCACCCAGGACTTTAATACCAATTGAAATCTTATTTCGCACGAAGCGAGCGATGGTTAATCTTGATTTAGCGTGATTTATTTCCCCTCTATATAGGAAGAGGCCTTAGCCCAACAGTGGGACAGTTACAGGCGAGTATTATTTTATTATCATGTTAAAAGTATGGTATTACGAGGATATGATATTAGGAGGAGCTCGTGGCTAAGCTATAACCGTATAAGTGAATCGATCACAGTTTGGTCCGTAGATGGGTGACCATCTTTGTCATAGCGAGTTCCTCCGTGTTTCGGAAGCACGTTAAATTGTAGGTCCCGGCTGTTCCTACATCTTTGACAGTCGATACAGGTAGTCAGAAGCTTGAAAAGTCTGACAACCAGTCTAACCGGGGGGTATCGTGTTGCCCAGGTAACTGGGATGAGGAGGTCAGATAGGCAGTCGCTCCTTGTAAAACACTGGTACTTAGCTGAATCTGGTTAGACTGGAAGCCGACCCAACATAGTTGGGAAAAGGCTAGGCCGATAATAAAAGTATGATATTAATAAATTAATACATAATACATTAATATTTTTTTAACTACGAAGGAAGAATCATCATTTGAAATAATTAAGCGAAACCTTGATATTTTAAATACTTGAATCTGAATAATCTATATTATTATTTTATATAAATAAATTTATGCATGTCTAGCATAAAGCAGCTAGTATTAAAACCAGACTATATATTTTCTCGGTATCACAATCTTCGCTACATTTTTACTCGTTTTCCTGGTTTTTAACACACCGGACAAGTTTTTTTCCGTATTTTTTTAATTCTTTTTATAACATTACATTACTTAAAAACAAAAAGAAACACTGTTGATAATAACAAGAGATAAAGATAATAAAAATATGAAATAAATGATACAGCACAGAAAGATTGATTAAGTTATATTCTTCAAATTCCGTGAAAATTGGTTTAGTGGTTTAGCCTTAATAGCTTAACAGACAAACGAAAAGACAATTTTAATTTATTACTTAACTAGCTGATCCATTAAATTTGGTTCTGCCGGGAAGGGTTGTGAATGTAAACCGTCCGGGTCACCTCACAAAAGCATAAAAAAACATCAAAACCAGTTCAGTCGTTTAGAAGGCATTTGCCGTCAAATGTTGTTTTGGCTAACAGATGAGTTTTGGGGATTAAAGATAAAGGTATGAAAAATAATTTTTGTCGGATTCTCAGACCTACCGAATAATAATATGTACACAAAATTTCATAAGAATCTGTCAAACCGTTTCGGAGGAATTCAATTTCGTACATCGTGACACGAGAATTTTACATATTAGAGTTTTTCTATTATATTCTTTATAGGTACATTATAAAATTCTTCGAAAAAGAAATATTCAACCTCAGAACAAGGTTTGTGGATCACCCAAATGGTCCTACGCGAGGGTCGAAAATCAGTCCATTGGTCTGGTGACCTATAAGTCTATAACACTCGACCATCCCTATGACCATGTATATAATTATTGTTTTGCAACTAAGTAAATACCTCTGACCACATGATATAGGTATAATTAATATTAATACCCAGGAAAACGCAAAAAAACATTAATTACAATGTTGTTAAGTACCTGTAGCTCAAAGGTTTGGAATTAAATGCTAAAGGTGATGGGTTCATTCCTAATTGTGATAATTGTGCAAGATCTAGTTGATAAGAGAAAAAGGTCAAGTGCGAGTCAGACTCAGGACGACTTGATTGGTCACCCATCTAATTTATGATTGTAACTAACGCTGCTTAACCGCAATCTTTAGTTTTAGTTATTATAGCGGCAACAGAAATGTGTAAAGCATCTGTGAAAATTTCAAATGTCTTTTAAGATTTATGAGATATAGTCTGGACACAGACAAACGGACTGACGACGATGCTTCAGAAATAGGGTTCGATGCGGCATCTTAAAATAATTGTCTTGGTTTTTATCTGTCTATCAATATACATCGCCTTAAAATAAAACCCGCCATTACAAAGATTAAATCTTTAACGAAAACTGTTGTTTTCGCCTTTTCAGGCAATTTTTCCTAAAATTATCTTTGTCTAAATACGAAAAAACCTTTAATAATCACCTTTTTCAAGTTTCCACAAACATCATTTTGTTTACAAACAATTTTAAACAAAATTAATTATCGCGTTATGAGGAAAATTTCCATGTTAGGCAAGTTTCCTTGCGGAAAAGTCTACGTCTTTTATGATGTTTAGTAAGTACAAGTTACAGGTTATTATTTATAAAGTGTATATACAAAATTACTAGTTCGATAAGTATATATTGTCATAGTATAATACGTAATTTAAACGTGTATATACACAACTAGCTTTTCCGCGCAGGACCGCCTGTTCAAATCGAAAATAATCCCACGGGAACATAAATTTGGGATAAATATTATCCTATGTGTTAATCCTGGTTATAAACTATCTGTGTACCAAGTTTCGTCTGAATCCGTTCAGTGGTTTTTGCGTGAAAGAGGAACAAACATTTACACTCTCGCGTTTTTAAAATTAGGATTTAATAACAGATTCTTATCCCGATAAATTCGCGTGAATTAAATAAATAAATGCGGACAACATCACATACATTGTTCTGAACCCAAAGTAAGTTTCTGAAGCACTTGTGTTATGGAATTCAGATACAACGAAGGTACCACAAACACCCAGGCCCGAGACAAAGTAGAAATGTGAATTTTACATTGACGGAGGTCGTCAAAACGTTAACTGTTGTTAAATAAAGTATTGTTATTTTTTTCTCGGCATCAATAATTTTAAAACATTTTCCCATATTTTTTCATCCGCCTTTATAAAAATATACTTTTTGTAATATTCAGTACAAAACTCGAAAAAATATAACTTGCTCCTGTCTTAGACTTATTAACAATCACAATAAAATGAAACATACATTAAAAAACAAACAACAATTAATAAACAACGTTACAAAGACATTTATGAAGAAAACCGCAAAGTTTACATAAATACTATCATCGGAATTCAAACCTGCTACCCAACGTAGAATAACCAATTAGTCACTGCGTCACAAGTGATTATACAATTACCTTAATGATGAATCATTAAGGCACTTTGTAGAACGACTTGTAAAACACGTGTTTATAGATAACTTATGGTTTATTCAAATTGTTTATATTTATATATAGACCTATTGTTTATTAATAGACATTTACTCCATTTGTTTAATTTTAATAATATTGTTTGAACAAAAAATATACAGCCGATTTTATATCGTAAACTACTGAGCCACATTTGACGAGTTTTTGCAACCAAATGATAGATTTCACGTTATATACAAAAGAAAGAAGTACTTAATGAACGTAAAAGCAAACGAATTGAGATCCTTTTTGAAGTTAGTTACTATAATAACATCAAACTTTCAAATCTCTATTAATTTATTTAAGCCGAAGAGTAAGTATGTTTGTTTGTATGTGAGCCCAAATATGGACCGATTTGAAAATTCTTTCAGTGTTAGATAGCCCACTTATTGAGGAAGACAAGTGAATCATATCTCTAAAAGAAGCAGATCAGTAAGATCTTACAAAATCTGGAAGATGCTTGCACTCTTTAACTATAGGCAAATCCTCTAAAAAAACTACAGGTAAATTCGCTAAAAAATCTAACTTCAATTTACATAACACGCGTACGAAGTCGCGCGCAATAGCGAGTTTTCACATAGTTTTTAAAGATCTAAGATCGCATACGTATATGGTCATTTACCCTAAATTGCAACAAATAAATTTATCATCATTAGAAAGTTTTGATTATCAATGATAATTAAATTCACGCGGTGACATACAGTATGATATGGGGAAGGTATAGGTTACCATACCAGTTAGTATTTCTAAAAGGTCAGAGTTTGTTTCCATGGCAACCATATACCATTAAAATCAAAACCCAAAAGTTTTATCAAACAAAAAAAAAATGATTAGTCACATGGTTTTCGAATGCTCGAGAATGTAGATTATTGTTTTTTGTTCCAGATATTAATATGAAAAAAATTGAAAACGGTTCAGTAGTTTAGTGTTAAAGTTTACAAAACTTAAAGTTTTAATTTTACTTATAACTGCCCTTAATCATGAGCTCATCATTTTAACTATAAGCCCGTGTCTGCAACCACACATTTTAGCGACAATCTAAATTATTATTTACTCCAAAATAGTTTATAGTAACTATCGTGACAATGATAATTTATATTTTAAAAAATGCAACAGTTAACTCAGACGTACTTACCGTGATCGCCCGACTAGTTTCGGACCCAACCGGAGTCCTTAATCACAAACTAACGCGTCAGGGTAATCCCGATAAATAGGCGTGAGTAAACCGTTGTATCATCTAATATATAAAATTCCCGTGTCACGATGTTAGTTACCGTACTCCTCCGAAACGGTTCGACCGATTCTTATGAAATTCTGTATACATATTGGGTAGGACTGAGAATAGAACAACATCTACTTTTCATACCCCTAAGTGACAAGGGTTGCCCACACTAAAATTTAGATTTTTTATTTTTTGGACGAAATTTTTTGTTTTTATTTTTTTATAATATAGCATTAAAAATACATCCAACTAGATATAATTTATCAGGCAAAACGACGTTTGCTGGGTCAGCTAGTTTATTTAATAATAAATCTAAAATGACGCGTTTCAATGCAAACCGTACCTCAACAGACCATATAATTACTATGATGCCATGTCTGGTATTATTCTACATGTTGTTATTTACTTAGGTCTGACGTCAAAGATTAATACTATATATATATGCTGATAGGTTTTCAAGATTTTCTTGTTTTATATAAACGACTGGCTGCCCGGTGGACTAAGTACGGCCTAACACTCGATGATGACAATGCAGACAAAAATGCATTTTTATTAAAATTTTCATATTTGCTTTGGTTATTCTGAACCTTGCAATGAACCGGTCGCGCTGGAGAACGAACGGAGAGCAGATACAGGCTGAGATGATGATGATGATGAGAATGTGTAGAGACTTGTAATCAGCAATGTGATATTCTCTCTAAGAATAAATTAATGATTCTAGACTTTCACGAATATTTCAAGACTAAAATAAGTGAAATCGGTTCAGCCGTTCGTGAAAAATTCACTAAAAATAATGTACAAGGAACCACTTTTGTCGCATCAGCTAGTTATGAGTAAATCTATATCTATACTAATATATAAAGCTGAAGAGTCTGTTTTTTTGAACGTGCTAATCTCAGGAACTACTGGTTCAAATTGAAAAATTCTTTTTGTGTTGAATAGACCATTCATCGAGGAAGGTTTAGGCTATATACCATCACGCTGCGACTAATAGGAGCGAAGATACAATGGAAAAGGCGGAAAAAACAGGGCAGGTATAAATCATAACTTATATCTTCTAACCACGACGAAGTCGCGGGCAACAGCTAGTTATTTAATAAATTCAACCGACTGTTATACTATTTGATATGGGCAAAGTTTAACCTCAAAAAATGACATCTACCTATTGAAGTAGCATCGGCGCGAGCAAACTAAAGTTCATCTAAATCTAAATTCACTTCTATTAAGTCCATGGAAAAAGTCATTAAGCTAATATTTAGCGATGATCCAACTATACCAATTAACATTTCTATACTTAATTAAAATTAATGAATATCATTTTTGTTTGACGTTTTAATTATAATGTATTGAAGTGACAGAAAGATGTCGTTTTAAACAGGTTTAGTCACAGCGTTAATTATAAACGAAAAATTGACTTAATGGATAAGGATTTTGCTAGGAAATGGGGAGCTATTACCGAAGCTGTTAATAACACCAGCCTGTAACTGACCCACTGCAGGCCTCTCATACAGAGAACGAGCATTGATCACCACGCTTGTGAGCTGCCCCACGGTGGGGTGCCATTACCGAAGCTGTTAATAATACCAGCCTGTAACTGTCCCACTGCAGGCCTCTCATACAGAGAACGAGCATTGATCAACCACGCTTGTGAGCTGCCCCACGGTAGGGCGCCATTACTGAAGCTGTTAATAACACCAGCCTGTAACTGTCCCACTGCAGGCCTCTCATACGGAAGACAAGCATTATTTTTAAAGGCTTATGCTAACACTTATTTTGCCCTTATTTTCGTACACATTGAACCCGGAATAAGATCGTCAAAACCGGTTTACGACCGTTTGAACTATTATACCGCAATAAATTAATAATAATATAATTATAAATGAATAAATTACCAGCTCCTAACAAACGTGATTTCGTGAACTTCAAAACTTAAGGAAATGTATGAATATGTATAAATATATAATAATATATGTAAACTACGTTTTATAATTCCGTTTCCTCGGTAGTTTGCAAATCCGTATACGTATAGTGATTTTGAAGATCGTTATAATAACATTATAATAAATAGGTATAGATTTTTAGTTTGTGATGTTATAGGGGGTAATCTCAGGAATTACTGAACTGGAATTTATATTACCAATAGAAAGTCACGTTATTTGTTAGCATTTGATTCATTTCACTATTTAAATAATCTGGACAATACTTCTCAAAGAAGTTGGCACTTCATTTAGTTATGTATCTTTGTACGTACGTGTGTGTCACTAACAGCCTGAAAGGCTGGCCCGTTTTGAATGATTTTGTTTTGCGTTCGGGTGGCGACCTGGTTGGTTTACATTCACAAATCGCCAGCATAACGAAGTTCACCGGATAAAGAGGCATGATGGCATGTTTTAAAATAATATCATTGCTTTTATAAATTAATATTTTAGCAGCACCTTTTTAAAGAGTGGGGATATGTCGGACTACCACCAAGTAAACACACTCCGGGTCCTTTCTACTGTTTAAGCTAGAGTCACAGGATCGCATTTTGCACGATAGCTAGACCTTAAAGCCAGTATTTTTGTCGGTCTGTCTATTTGGAAAATCTTCGAAGAATCTATATTTTAGCCGCTTTACACCTGGTCTACATTCAAGAAAATTATAAATTATATAATACTAAGCAACTTAAAAAATATATATGGAAAAACTACACAAAAAATACCATTGTTTTGACATTTAGTCACATACGTACCAAAAACGTGAACCACTTTTTTTGCTTGTTCAATTAGCAAAGACCGTCACAATTTAACTGTAACTACGATTGTTTTTTAACTCTAGTTTAATTCAAATAACTGGTTTAACGGTATTAACTTTAATCAGAACTTTAAAACAACTTTTAGATTTAACCTTGTTATATTATGGAAAAATACTTAACGATTTTAAAATATCCCTTTCATGAGTTTATTAATAGATGTAAAATGAAGGAAATAATCGTCAAAAAGCAGTGAGTTAACTTGGTTTTTCTTAAAACCTACCCTATAAGCCCTTTGCCCAGCTGTGGGATGTAAATAGTCCAGGGCCCCGATTCTGCTATTTTAAAAAAAATCTTTTTTTTTTTTAAATTAGTCCTATTATCTTAAGCATTTTGAAAATACAATAATTGGAAGTTAATTGTATTGACTTTGAGTGTATCGTTCCGCACTGATAAAATACAAAAAAAAAAACATTTTGCAGCAGAATTGGGGCCCATATACTTGTGACAATATAAGCATATGCGCATACGCAGAAATGGTCTATACGATCTTTTAGTTTAGGTTTTTAAGAAGGGTAAACAAACTTGTTGTGTCGTTTTTTAAAAACACATTAAATAAATAAACTTTGAATAAATTTGATTTTATGTATCAGATTATATTAAATCTTTATTGTTGTTTTTAGTCGCTATTTATTTTGTAAACTTTATTTTTAGACAAAAACATGCACAAATAGTTTAACCTTTTTTATTACTTAAACTCATCATGCGAAAGGCGGTGAGAGTGTGTGTATGCTTGTTACTTCTTCACGTCTAAACGGCTAGACCGATTCGCATGTAATTTGCTATGGAAGTAGTTGACATAGACCGACATCCGGGAGGGTGAAGTTGCGGAAAATAGCTAGTGGACTATAAAAACCATCTTATAAAGGAAACCGAGTTGTGGAAGAGAGAGCATTGCGCCATGTTGTGTTATTTCGCTTGCACATATACATCAACCTTACTGGAATTGATAAGGTCCTAGTCACTATAATAAAAGAGGTTAATAGCCCCTTATAAGTTAAAAATTATTAACAGAAAAAACCCAATAAATTAGTTCACCCGAACCCCAAGATATTTCTTCTTATTTTGGTATCACGTGTTTAATTCAATAATATGCATTGATGCAAAAGCAATATTCTCGTTCGATCACGTTTTTTTATAAATAAAACAATAAATAAAATTAATAAACGTGTTTATTCGGAATTTCACGTTTCATTTAATTTAAAGCAGAGGTCTCTATTTTAAATGATGGTTTGTGACAGTTAGACATAGGAGCGAATTGGAAACCGGTACTTGGAGGCAAATCAGTGGACTCCTATAAAGAATTAACTTTACTAATACATGTAAAATGTAAGTTTATTTGTTACCCTCTCACGCGAGAAATACTTAAGCGATCATCGTGAAACTTTATACATGCTTCTTGGAGGGTTTAGAAGCAACTCAATTTTGAGGCACTTCCCGATAAGCTAGCAGGCTGAAATTTTCAGGGTAGATTCAAATCCGATGACAATGCAATTTACAACTATAAAAACGGTTGGATCGATTTTAATAAAATGTTTATGAAGTGACATTTAAAAACGTGGGTTTTTAGATTTTTTTAATCTTTATTTTTTATTATAACACTCGTTCGACTCCAGTCGATGAATCCCGATGAATACGCTTGACTGAGCCGTTTTTAAATAAATAAATCATATCGTTAATGTTTTAAATGTCGGATATTAATGTCATTTAATGAATTTAACTTAACAAATGCATATTAATATCAATCTACGAGTAAACTCATAAAGCACAGTCACTAGGAAATGTAACAATTTGAATAAACTATTTGTTTATTTAATTATGCATACCTTTGTAACTGCAATATGTAGGAATTATTATGAATGATGATAGGAATATAATAGGGTTCCCTTTTGATACAGAACCCTAAAATGATACGGTCAAATAAGCCAACTTTGCAAATCAAGGTATCTTTGCCCCAAAAGCAATTTATAAGCGAATCCTCTAGGCTCTAATATAAGAAACAATTTTGTTTTTTGGCAAAGTTGGCTTGTTTGACGGTACACTATTGCTAAGGCACCGCTGTCTGTCCGTCTATCAATAAGACTTATCACCTGTGATAGCTAGACTATTGAAAATTGTCACACAATGTGAATTTCTGTTGCCGCTAAGATAATAAATTATAAAAGTAAACATCGAAGTTAAGCGACAGTTGTTACGGACATTAATTTGATAAGTGTTCATTTTTTTAATTCCCTACGGAACATTTAGAGTCACGAGACCGACTCGCACTTCACCGGCTCTCCATATATCTGATATTTAAAATCTTCCAGGATGCATTTAAACACATATCTTTCACAAAGAGTTTAAGAGAAAGTGCTACTAAAATCCAAAATGTCAACGGAAGGAATCGAACACGCGACCTTGAGCACCTGAATCCGGTGTGCGCACATCGGTACTACCGCATGCATTATGTTCTAGAGTATTCTTCAACGACGTATACTTTATAATTGCTTTAATTATGACCATGTTTAATACCTATAGGGTAAATTCTAATTACATAGAAGGAATATGTTACTAACGATTTAAGATCGTTAGGTAACTAATTCACTACCTCACTACTTCAATACTAATCTAATACAATATACACTACCCAACGAAAGACGTCCTTTTATTAATAACGAAGCGAAATTGATACCACGGGAACATAAAATCAGGATAAAACCTATCCTATGTGTTGATCCTGGTTATAAACTATCTGTGTACCAAGTTTCGTCTAAATCCGTTCAGTGGTTTTAGCGTGAAAGAGTAACAAACATCGATCTATACTTACAAACTTTCGCGTTTATAATATTAGCAGGATTAATTAATAACTTTTATACTTATTTTTTATGGAAAATAACATGGTTTTATAACCGTGTGAATTGCCAAAATTATTATTATTTTATTGCTATCGTAATATTATAATCTCAAATAATGAAAAGATAATAGTATATTACATTAATTCCTAAATTAATTTAATTTATTCATAGATAAAAAGCCGAATACTAAAACTCGAATTAATTTCAAGTCGCCGTTAAGTGTCGTTACCACTTTAAGGTGTAAAATAAGTTTTAGTAGACGGATAGACATTTAAACTTATAATTTTACTGTTAATATAGTTTTTCTTCGCTAATTAGCTTAACTTTTTAAGAATTAGTAAAAATTTTTTTTTTTGCTTTTTAACGGGAATTTTGTATTTCAAGACTTTTATTAAATAAACAAAACAAGCGTGTTTTATCAGACCCAGTTCTAGACAAAGGTCTCTTATCTAATTGTTATAAATAATTAATAATAATGATTCATCTTATCTTACTCCATGGTCGCAGGTTAAATAATTACGAAACTATTATTACACAAACGATTAATTATTATTTTATTAGAGTAATTTAATTTTATAAAAAGTGTTCAATATTAATAATATCGACGAAATTCTAACAATATAAATTCATTATGAATTTTATTAAAAAAAACAAAACGTCTTTCACTTATAAATGTCATGGTATTTTTTATTCTTTTAAAATAAATAACTTAAATATATGAAAAGATGCGCAATATCGTTGCTAAAAAAAACGTTTTAATATCCAACATTAATTAATCCCAATTCTCGTTGCTATATAAAAAAAAAACTGTTATAATATCCAATTATTACTTGATCCTAATTTCTGTATAATTCACGACCAAAAGCCTGTTCGAATCGGAATGCAACATTTAACGGTAAAAAAATAAAACTTACATTTTGGCTGTCTGGCGATCTGCCCGTGCTTCCTCCTCTCGAATAATCGATTAATAATCGCATCTTTTCGGTTATTAAACTCCAAATCATCGTTAAACTTATTGTTTAATACTTCACACTCGGCTAGATTCGCTTCAAAGTTATCGATATCAGATCTCTTTAATCGATTTATCGGCAAGTCTTTCAATTCACTCGTGTTCACTGAGGAATACCTTCTATTTGACACACTATTCCAGAATTTCACAAAGTCCTTCATTTTTTTACAAGAGACACGTCTTTACACAACGGAATATCGATTCGATCAAGTATATAATTGCTTCCTAATATATTTTTAATAGCACAAGACTTTAATTCCGTAAATAGGCGAATCGATTTCAATGTCACTGGCGAGCGAAAACCAGAAAACGAATAAAGTTTTTAAAACGACAGCATTTTAAAAACAAACATCACATTCTAGAACACTGTAACTCGAAATTCGAATGCGTTTCGTTATTTGAATTGCGCGCCAAAACGGCCATGCACGTTGCAGTTAGTTGCAGTAGTTGTGTGGATCTAACAAGGTCTGCGCGTGAGTCGATCTTATATAAATTTTCGCGAACTCACACATGCGCGTAGCGTAGTTGTGACGTATTGGAAACCAGTTTTTTTTAATTCGCTCTTTTGTTTATTTGAGACTAGATTGAGTTGAGATTGAAGGAGGTCGGAGGGTATGGAGTTAAGTAAGGGAAAACCCGCTGTTGTGGGTTTAAATAGTAGTTAACTATAAAAAGTAGCGTTAACTGCCGTTAAATGCAGATATTTGCAGAAGTAAGCAAATAAGTTAGTTTTTTTAAAACAAGTTTTGCATTATTATTTTTTTGTATTTTTAAGGATTTTGTACCATTATTTGTGGTTTTGAAAGGAAATTAACAAGAAAACTGATTAAAATAAAATAATATTTAAACAACAAAATAAACTGCTCATACTGCGTAGGTCGGACCACAAATAATTAATTAAAATATGAAGGTAGAACGAGCAACATCTTCTGTCAAGACGAACGCCATCTCAGTCTGCCCGTGACCATGATACCTGCAAAGGTTTCGAAACGTCGGGAACTAAAATCTAAAATTAAACCGCGATAAAATCCGTAAAAGTAGTTTCATTTCAATCCGTAAAAGTAGTTTCATTTCAACAAAATAAACATTGAAATCAAAATTTAAAAATTAAGTACTATTTATATTATAAAGGAATGAATGGAAACTCGAAAAATATTACTGACATGTCAGAAATATTCTATAGCATTCGTGGATCACACAAATGTTTGTCTAAAGAGGGAATCGAACTCGCGACACCACGCTTTTAGTTGGTTTGCGTGATATGCTACCTCTCGGTTTGAAGCCGTTCTATAAAAAATACTACATAAATAAGACGTACTTTATACAAAAATATTTTTTAAAAGCCCTTGCTAGGACAACAAATGCATTGAAATTTCAAACTAGATAATATTATGCAAAATGTCTGTTGCCCTGCGGGCCGCTAGCTATAAATCGAAAATACGTACATTAACATAAAATTGGTATAAAACTATCCTATAGGTACTATCCTGGTTATAAACTATCTGTGTACCAAGTTTCGTCTAAATCCGTTCAGTGGTTTTTGCTTGAAAGAGGAACAAACATCCATACGTACAAACTTTCTCGTTTAATATATAAGGAGAATTATCAGCATTTTGTACGATTCCTATTTAATTCATCGATTTGACTAATAACTTCGGTATTCATAAGCCTAAAAACCCTTGACGTTACCACATTATTATAAACATTAGATTGTTATTATGTTAATTGAACACATTAATTAAAAATAGGTATCATATTAATTAAAACAACTCCCGCATTAAGACACTTAATCCTTGTGTCGCGGGGGTTTCACAAACCTTCAAGTCACATGCACAAAGACACCCAGACTCAGGACAAACATTCGTGGATCACACAAATGCTTGTCAGTTGGTTTGGCCTGGTGTCCTCAACCACTCAGTGAAACCCACGCGACACAAGGAGCGGGAGTCGTTTAAAAAATTGTGTAAGTGTGAAAGCGCACTATACAGGGTAGAGCGGCATCTCTTTCCCTCAGTAACTAACACTATACTATGTTAAATACTGGCATTAGCAAAGAAAAACACAATTTGTTGTACAAGTTATTATCCGCATTGTAACAAATTATCTAACCTCACGCAATAATATAAAGAATTTTCTTTGATTTATTATCTAAGAAAACAATTTTAAACATGCTTAACGAAGAGAATACTTTGTTGAATTAAAATTATTACTATGAAAACCTCTGAGGAGCTAGTATCTAAGCTACAACTGCACAAGCTGATCGATCATACGTTAAGATACATTTCATACGGTCGATCCGTGGATGGGTGACCATCTATGTCATAACGAGTTTCGCCGTGTTTCGGAAGGCACGTTAAATTGTGGGTTCCAGCTATAATTCCTACATCTTTGACAGTCGTTACAGGTTGTCCGAATCTAGAAAGACTGACAACCAGTCTTACTAACTGGGCTGAGGAGGTCAGAAAGGCAGACGCTCCTTTTAAAACACTGGTACTTAGCTGCATCCGGTTAGACTGAAAGCCGACCTCAACATAGTTGGGAAAAGATTTTGAGATACTGAAAATGGATTGTGGGGATTAGAGGATATATCACCACTCTTCCACAATTGTAAATACCTTCTGTAATAATATAAGTTACAAAGGTAATGGAAGGCTTCCCTAACTTTAATCCAAGGTTCAAGTTTCTAAGTTAAATTACAATAATGTATAGCAATAGACATCTAAAGCAGCAATTTAGGGCAAAATTAATACAACGATCGCTGTAAAATTGCAAATTTGTTACCGTGATTTAACAAATAAGCAATTAGCTAACGATAATTGCGCAAAGTTTGCTCCTGCGCTGCTTTCGTTAAACACGGAATTCCGCCTTGTAGTAAATGACTATTTTTATGCGTTCTAAAAAGTTATTTATTCTTTATCCTTGAGTGAAAAGTCTGACGTAGATATAAAAACCACATAACAATATCCTCATTCCAAAATAATTTGTTATTATTACAGAAAGTAGCTTGTTATGATATTATATCGCTAGCTCTTATTATAGTACGCTTTATTCACGACTAGCTGTAGCCCTCGGCTCCGCTCGAAACAAATCGCAATTCTACGGTAACATAAAATCGGGATAAACAGTCCTTATGTGTAAACATCCTATGTGCTTATCCAAGTTATAAACTATCATTTCACCAGACTCACCAAATTCCGTTTAGTAGTTTTTGCCTGAAAGAGGAACAAACATCCATTCATTCAAAATTTCGCGACTATAATATTAGTAGGTATACCTCACACCTTAGGAATGTTTTCAGGAAGACTTATGAATAGTTTTGGATACATATCTCTCTTTTATCCAGACATGGAATTTATAAGTAATATCTGATTAAGGGTAACCCGTTGGATGCAGGTGGCAACGAACCGGTCGCGCTGGAGAAATTCTGGAGAGGCTGAGATGATGATGATGATGATCTGACTAAGGTAAAAATACAAAACCTAATAAGGCTCTGTGAAATGATCCTTAAGATAATAAAAAAATGTATTAGAAATTGGTCATCAAAGTTTTGGCTGTAGCAACCGCACTTTAAATTCGAAAATGATATTCATATTGTCTAAAAAAATCAACTGTCTATCTATCACAGTTCTCGAGATAAGGTCTGTTGACATACAAACAGCTTTAACTCAGTAATAAGATTCCATTTTTACCTTTTGAGTACAGAACCCCAATGACATTCATTAATCATTGGCCTAGCCTTTTCCCAACTATGTTGGGGTCGGCTTCCATTCTAACCGGTTTCAGCTAAGTACCAATGTTTTACAAGGAGCGCCTGCCTATCTGACCTCCTCAACCCAGTTACCTGGGCAACACGATACCCCTTGGTTAGACTGGCTGTCAGAGTTTTTCAAGCTTCTGACTGTAACGACTGTCAAAGATGTATGAATAACAGCCGGGACCCACAATTTAACGTGCTTTCCGAAACACGGAGGAACTCATTATGACAAAGATGGTCACCCATCTACGGACCAACCGCGTCAAGCATAGCTTAACCTGTGATCGAATCACTTATGCGGTTATAGCTTAGGCACAAGCTCCTTCATTATAATCTTTTCAAAATCTAACTCATGAGCCTAATATCTTAATACATTTTATACCTAGTCAACATGACATCATATCTTATCCAAGTGTATCATAATACAGGCCAAAGTATTTAGTAAACCTTGCCTTCAATAAATCGAATAATTTTGAACCGGTTCTCTTTGAACTTGACCGGTTAATCCCCGTATCCAATATTTAATTGCAACTAGGATATGAAATACAAATCTTTTCTTGTATTTTTCTGACCTCCGCCAATTGTATTATAGATCAAAACTATTAAAATCTTTTTGGTTCTGAATATAAGAAATGTATCAAAGAATAAACAAAAGAGTATATAATCATCTAAGCCTAGCTTTTCATAGAAAACTAGTCTATAAAGTGTCAAAAATTGGGTTTAAAATCGCGTGGATCATTCGTCGCTTTGGACCTACATAAGTGAAACTGGGTTCTGTTTTAGAGTTTGTTTTGGTCCAGGAACAGTATTTTTGAATTAAACCAATGCAACATCTAATAGATCCAGTGTTTATGTGTCGGTCAAACATAGTTACAAGTCGGGAATTTAATTCTTGTATCGCGGGGGGTTTCACAAACATTCAAGTCACATGCACAAAGACACCCGGACTCAGGACGAGCATTCGCGGATCACATAAACACCCGCGATACGTCGAGTACTACGGCTATCCGCAGGGCTAATGTCAGGATCTAAAGCCTACATGTGTGGTCAACCATCAATTTAATGACTGGACCACACGCGGTGCTTGCACGAAATTTGATTTCATAAAGCATAAAAATACATATTCTGAGATTTCATCTGCCTTGCGATCTAAGGATTCAATGAAAACTGCCTGGTGGGTGTGGTTATATTATAGGGATTTACTTTGACCCTAACGTCTAAACAATAGGTACAATAATTATACATTAATAAAACACCAAAATTGTAATTTCATCTATCTAGTTTCCTTCAACCTTTCAAAATAAGATTCTGGTAATTGTGGAAGAGTGACAGCGCTATATACGGCGTAGATCGCCATCTCTCTCCCACACTCGCAATAATCTTACTTTAAAATGTCATAGTAGGAACCTAGTCAGATAAAATCACTATTTTACAACAGTCGTAAATTAATTAAGTTATTTAATTATAACCATTTGGTATGTTGTCTTAGAAACTTAGAGCTTCGTTTGAGGAAAGTCCGAAGGTTTATCTAAAGGTCAAAAGTTATAAATCGCTAATATTTGAAGGTCAGTTAATTGATTTATAACCGACTACCAAAATGGTTGTCAAAATGATTAAGATTTTCTTTAAAAAAAAAAAACGCCTTCAACATTATTTTGTCCTGGGTGGGAATCGAACTCACGACCTCCGGTGTAGCAGTCAGGGTCACTAACCACTAGACCAACAAGCCATCTTGACTGACATACATTGAAAGCTTTTGCATTAATTTAAATAAACATTTACAAAACAATAACTTTGTGCAAACAACATAAAAACACAATAAAATCTTAAAAGTAAGTTGTTTTAACCTAAAAAGGGCTCAACCTTAGACGACATATCCTTGATTTTAAAATAACAAACAATAAAATAGCAAAAACAAATCGAATTGAGATAACTATACCTGTCTCCCTCTTTCGTATAGAAAATAGACTTAGTAGAAAGAGAGAATGTGTAGAATGCAGGATTCAATTAAAGTAATAGATTTATAACATATTCCTAGGAATTATGACTCATACAGCTATCTCTGTCTTTTGTATTCAATACTAACTGTTGCCCGCGACTCCGTCCGCATGGACTTCAGTTCACCTTTCCATGGGAATGCCGGGATAAAGTATAGTCTTGACCTTCTCCCATTACCCCTACTTAAAGTCAAAATTCCCTAAAACCGCCGAGCACATATTTCATTATTAAAATAAACAATATTTAAGTCAAATTTGAAAGTCGAAGTCCATTCCAAAAAAACATAATTCATATCTTCGACCTCAAATTGCATCCTTTTTCCAGTTAATAAGTAGCCTATATCCTTCCTCAGTCCCTAGACTATCTGTGAAACAAATTTCATTACAATCGGTTTAGTAGTTTTGGCGTAAAAGCGAGACAGACAGACAGAGATACTTTCGCATTTATAATCTTAGTGTAGATAGACGGACTTGTAAGAAAGCGAAAGGATATGGAAATCCAGAAGGTTTTGCGGTTTTTACTATAAATAAATTGTGGAAATATTTCTTTGGCTTATTTGATGGCTATTTACTTAGTATTGAAATTATAATTGTTACTGTGACGTCATTCGACACATGACATTCAAGATTTCCTGATTCTAGAATGGACTGATTCGATTCAGATTAAACGAGAAACGATTTCGACGATGAAGAATGGAAGAGAATGGAAAAAAATAAAAGCACGATTACATATACGACGCACGAAATAATAAAAATATTACAAAATCAAGGACTTGTCCATCAAAATCGGCTTAGTCATTTACGAGATCTGAGACAAGTGGACACAGTTTCAATATTTGTTTTAATATTAGCAGTTATTTAAAAAGCATAATAAAAAACATGATATTGTATAATATGTTAGATTATATAATATCTGATATAGTTACTATTATACATTGAAATATATAAACAGATTTGTCTGTGACAGAAAGATCAAGAAATATATTGTTAAATAAAAACTGCATCCAAATCGGTTTGTCCCTTTACAAGCTATGTGGTCTCAAACATGCACCACTCAAAATTTTTTATATGACTGAATCAATTTCTTAGTCAGTGACCTCGATAGCTTAGATAGAAAAGCGACTGGTGTGTATACCCAGGAGTCGCAGGTTCAAGTCCTGTCTGATGTGGCATTTTTAAATTAAATTATTTTTCTTAATATGCAAACAGCCGACTTTTAACAAAAACTAGCTGTGGCCCGCGACTTCGTCCCCGTGGGTAGAAGATATAAGTTACGATTTATACCTGCCCTGTTTTTTCACATTTTCCATTGTATCTTCGCTCCTATTAGTCGCAGCGTGATGGTTTATAGCTTAAAGCCTTCCTCGATGATTGTTCTATTCAACACAAAAGGAATTTTTCAATTTGGACCAGTTCCTGAGATTAGCGCGTTCAAACAAACAAACAAACAAACTCGTCAGCTTTATATATTAGTATAGATATAGATTACTGAGCAGTAAATGTCAGCTAATTTACGTATAATGAAAAAAGAATCAACACAAATTAATAGATTAAAAAATCCCACGTTTTTAAATGTCACTCCATTAAATTCTATAGCAAAATTGGTCTAACCGTTTTTACAGCCTGGTTGCATATCACGAAGTGCCTCAAAATTGAGTTTCAAAAATCCAACCGGAACGACAAACAAACAAACAAGAAAGTGAGTGTATAAAAACGTGAGAAAAACGGTACAGCCAGTACGAAGTTCTGAGAAAAACAAACATAAAATAATTCATCGAATTGAGTACCCTTCTTTTTGAAGTTGGTTTAAAAAAAAAGTCCAATAATTTTAGACACGATGATCTAAACAGTTTACCTCCAAATCCGGGTCATAATAGTTTAGATTTGTCAGGTAGGTCTAACTATATCATTAGTTTATCATAAGTGCGACATAGATGCTTCGAATTACGTCAGGGGACTAGGGTTGGCACGTTACAAAAGTATGAAAAAAAAATACAGATTTAAAAAATCTAAATATTATATATAATATATTCTATTTTTATTTGTTACTGAATTCAAATTTTCAAAATCCGTCTAGCCTGTTTTATAGTTGTAAATTGCATTCTCATCAGGTTTGAAAATTTTAGCCTGCTAGCTTATCGGTAAGTGCCTTAAAAATTTAGTTACGAAGATCCAACTGGAATGACAAACAAGCATTGCAACAAACAAACAAGAAAGTGAGTGTATAAAAACCTGGAAAAGTACAATAAGTAACCGGTCAAGTCTAGACGGACTCGCAACACTAAAGGTTTCGTACAAATGGGCTAAAAAAAAAACAAATGAGCAACAAAAATTTTTCTTCCATCAAATTCATGACCGTAACAGGCGATGCTGAACCTCACACTGAGCTTTCTGTACAAATAAGCTAAAGAAAAACAAATGAGCAACAGAAATTTGTCGTCCATCAAATTTATGACCGTAACATTCGATGCTTAACCTCAACGTTAATTATCATTATTTTTTGTTATAGCGGCAACAGTGTTAAATCATTTGTGAAAATTTCAACTTTCTAACTATCACGGTTAATGATGTATAGCCTTGTGACAGACGGACGGATGGACGTCGGAATCTCGATAATAGAGTATCTTTATCTAACTTTATAAAACATTCAAAAGATACCTCTTTTGAATGTTTTACAGCTGGGCAAAGGAATATTTATATACCTAGCTGACCCAGCAAACGTTGTTCTGCCGATTTAATTTTTTCTATTTATATGTATTTTTAATGCCATATTATAAAAAAAAAACAAACAATTTCGTTCGAAAAAATAAAATATTTTTTTTAGTGTGAGCAACCGTTATCACTTAGGGGTATGAAAAATAAATGTTGTTCTATTCTCAGACCTACCCAGTATACAAAATTTCATAAAAATCGGTCGAATCGTTTCGGAGGAGTACGGTAACTAACATCGTGACACGGGAATTTTACATGTGAGATTTGAGATTTGCTCATTCGATCCCAAAACAAACAAGTATGACTTTTTGAAAGTCAAAGTCTTTTTAATTATGCTAAAGACACTCATAGAATGTTTAAGAAAGAAAATATAAATTTAAAAAAGTCATATTTTGTGCTTATCTGAAACGGTTTCAAACCTGCACCTCTTGCATACAAATCTGTTTATGGAACAGCAAACCATCGCGACATCAATTTGCTTACCTGTCGGTATTATCTATATCTAATATACTAATATATAAAGCTGAAGAGTTTGTTTGTTTGTTTGTTTGAACGCGCTAATCTCAGGAACTACTGGTCTAAATTGAAAAAATATTTTTGTGTTGAATAGACCATTCATTGAGGAAGGCTTTAGGCTATAAACCATCACGCTGCGACTAATAGGAGCGAAGACACAGATACAGATGGAAAATGTGAAAAAAACAGGGCAGGTATAAATCATAACTTATATCTTCTACCCACGGGGACGAAGTCGCGGGCAACAGCTAGTTCTTAAGATAAAGATAAAGATATTTTATTTTTTAAAAACATGGTACAAGCATAGGTCTTAGAATAAGTATTATCAACTCATGTTTGGCAAAATTTAAATGGTACTTACGGTAGCTTAAGATATAAGACACTGACTCTCATCATCGGCCTAGCCTTTTCCCAACTACGTTGGGGTCGGCTTCCAGTCTAACCGGATTCAGCGCAGTACCAGCGTTTTTACAAGGAGCGACTGCCTATCTGACCTCCACAACACAGTTACCTGGGCAACACGATACCCTTTGGTTAGACTGGTTGTCAGACTTTTCAAGCTTCTGACTACCTGTAACGACTGTCATAGATGTAGGAATAACAGCCGGGACCCACAATTTAACGTGCCTTCCGACACACGGAGGAACTGGTAATGACAAAGATGGTCACCCTGCGTCAAGCGTAGCTTAACTTGTGATCGACTCACTTATGCGGTTATAGCTTGGCCATGAGCTCCTCGTTATTTAAGACACTGACTCTATATAAAAGAAAACATAAAATATTAACAATTCAGTAGAACAAGATCAAGTTCTAGTTACAATAAAACAAGATCAATGTCACCAATAAAAGCGAATGTAACATACATATCTATACCAATATATAAAGCTGAAGAGTTTGTTTGTTTGTTTGTTTGTTTGAACGCGCTAATCTCAGGAACTACTGGTTCAAATTGAAAAATTCTCATTGTATTGAATAGACCATTCATCGAGGAAGGTTTTAGGCTATAAACCATCACGCTGCGACTAATAGGAGCGAAGATACAAAGGAAAATGTGAAAAAAAATAGGGCAGGTATAAATCATAACTTATATATTCTACCCACGGGGACGAAGTCGCGGGCAACAGCTAGTGTAAAATACATATGTGTGCATCACTCACTTGAAAACTCTTGTACACCGTAGTAGCATTTATCTATTAAATACCTTTTAAAATGGGCTTAATTATGATTATTTATTTCAGATTAATCAAAGCTGGCAACCCTAGCTGTACAGGTTTATGTTTACGTCAATTATGATTTATTGTGTTATTAACATCCCGATATAATTTATAGGTTAGTCAAATTAATCAAATTTTAATACGTAGAACAAAGATAATATCGAAAATTAAAACCCAAGATGACTATTATAAAGCTATCAACTTTTTTTATTTGGAACCAGTATTGATGAAACTTAAATCAATAATGCGAAAATATGTTAGTCTGTTTGTAGTCATCACGTTTAAACGGGTGAACTGATTTTGATAAAATTTGCCATGGAACCAGCTGACATCTTGGATTATTACATACTAATTAATACGGCTACTTTTAACCGAAATTAAATGAAATTAATGTTGTTGCAGGTATAACCGACAGGCGAAACCGTGAGCAAAAGCTAGTGCATTTCTTTTTTATCTAGCCCACTTTGTCCCACTGCTGGGCAAAGTCCTCTCCTAACTCCTTCCACGATTCTCTGTCCTGGGTCACATGGAACCGGGCCGCGCGGCAAGCGTTAAGATCATCTCGCCACCGCATAATATTACTACTAATTAATAAATTAGAATTAAGTATTATAACACAAAATATTAATAAAAACATCCGATAATACAAAACAAATCATCAGTAGCAACATTGTTTAGACTGAGATGTAGTAATTGACACTCTTATTTTACAATCGGATTCCGATATCCCATTTTTACACCACCAATTTTCTCCCTAAACGAAGCTAAGAACCCTAAGAAATTAGATAATTAATATTCTATGAATCCTGGGCAATCTACTACCACAGTATTGCAATATGAAGGAAGGATTTTCGTCAGTATGTGCTTCACAAACATTCAAGTCACATGCACAAAGACACCCAGATTCAGGACAAGCATTCGTGGATCACACAAATGCTTGTCCTACGCGGGGATCTAAACCGCAAGACGTCGCAAAGCGGGTTTGGCGTCGTGACCTATACCACTTGGTTATACGCACAGCCATAATTATTACTTGGTTAAAAAAATATGAGGAAAATATGGTATGGAGACCAGCATACCTTAGATTTTTTTAAACTCTGACAACAAGTTGTTCCTTAACCATACGGAAATAAGACTCAAAATATTTATACATACTAATGTTACATTATAGGTTGGCCCGTAGATGGGTGACCATCTTTGTCATAACGAGTTCCTTCGTGTTTCGGAAGGCACGCTAAATTGTGGGTCCCGGCTGTCATTCCTACATCTATGGCAGTCGTTACAGGTAGTCAGAAGCCTGAAAAGTCTTACAACCAGTCTAACCAAGGGGTATCGTGTTGCCTAGGTAACTGGGTTGAGGAGGTCAGATAGGCAGTCGCTCCTTGTAAAACACTGGTAGTTAGCTGAAACCGGTTAGACTGGTAGCCGACCCCAACATAGTTGGGAAAAGGCTAGGCCAATGATTACTAATGTTTCATTATACCTATTTAAATGCAGATAGTAAATGACAAATCTTAATTTTAATTGTAATAGTTTTGCTTCTTCTAGATACATAATAGTTGACCAAGGTCACGGCCAGGGTTAAGCCGTGCTCGAGGCGGTGGGTGCGTTTATCCGCGTATCAACGCAAACATGGATTTTTGACAACGGATTTTTATATTTTTCGTTTACAAAAAAAAGCTGATGTAACGAATCAAAGTTTATGTTAGTTTTTCTATTTACATTATTATTTAATTTTATTATCATATAGCAGATTTTGACAGGTGTACAAAAAGTCTAGGCTATAATTTGAGTCTAGTGCTAATTATATGATATCTAGACACCAGACATGTTAAACAAGCCGGTCCATCAAAATTTCAAATGCAATTATATTTGACACGCAACAATTACAAATTCAAATAAAAAGATATATAATTATCCATCAAATTATTTTATAAATCAAAATCTAGTATATAAAATAACACATCTTATATACGTCCTACTGTTGAACACAGGCCTCTTGCTATACAGTTTGAAAAGCGCTTTCGATAAGCCTATTTTCAACCGACTTCAGAAATAAGTATGTTCTCTATTCGTTGATATTTTTTCTTTGTTACCCAGAACTTCGGACTGAATGAACCGATTTTGTTGATTCCTTTTTTTTAATTTAACGTGATTTATTTAGTTGATATCAAAAAAAGGTTGTCTCAGTACTTTTTATTTGAATTTTGTTGTATTTTGCTGTTGTTAAAACAATACTATGGATCCTACTACTATTATAAAGGCGAAAGTTTGTAAGTATGGATGTATGGATGTTTGTTACTCTTTCACTTAAAAACTACTGAATGGATTTGAATGAAACTTTACCACAATATAGCTTATACATCAGAATAACACATAGGCTACAATTTTTGAGGTTTCTAATGTGAGGTCGTAAAAAAACACATTTTTTGCGCTTACATTGCAAACGCTGACTGAATCCTACACGATATATAGGAGGCAGGTATAAATTATAACTTATATCTTCTAACCACGCGGACGAAGTCGCGGGCAACAGCTAGTATTTAAATAAAACTACTTTTATGGATTTCATCGCGTTTTAATTTTAGATTTTAGTTCCCGACGTTTCGACACCTTTGCAGGTGAGACAGACTGCCGGTGACCATGGCTCCTGCAAAGGTTTCGAAACGTCAGGAACTAAAATCTAAAATCTTTTATTTCAATGTCGAACATTCGTTTAAACCTAAGAAACCACTATAATACTTTTAATAATCATTTCTTTAATTTTAATGGCATTTCTATATGATAAGGACGTTGACAAATCTTGGCGGAAAACCGTCATCCCCGTTCTAGAAACTGCAAGACTGACACAATCTCTCAATCTACAAAGATGAAACGGTTTCATAATAAATAGCGTCTGATGGTCTCTAGATAAGAACTCCTTGATGCATGTCCGCTATTCACCGATCTCAGATAGCCAGATGTCCAAATTTAGAAGACCTGTTTACAGTTTTTTTGAAAGGTGTCGTAATTTATATCGTAGGCACAGTGCATGAATCAAGGTTGATCATTGCATCCCTTGTCACTTTACAAGACAGTAAAGTTTAATTTAGTAAAGAGAGAAATATTAAGCCAGTCGCTAGTACTTTGTGGAGCTGAGTAGTTCAGGTTTAAAAATGATAGTCTTTTCATCGTTATAAATTAATTTATTCCTTGTTTGGCTGGGGTTTCACAAACATTCAAGTCATATACACAAAGACATCCAGACTCGAGGCAAGCATTCGTTCATGCAAATGCTGGCCGGCACGGGGATCGTCCCCACGCCAAACCCTCTGAACTCTACGTGTCGCTGGTTCGATCTCCGCATGGCGCATAGGACCATTTTAGGCGTGAACTGAATGCATGTCTCTCATCTATGATGACTATGATATTATCAACATATTAAATAATTCAGAAGTTAACTTATATTTTCAAGCCTTATTTTTTCTTAAGCTATCTTAAAGATGGTTACCGGTCTCAAAGGAATCAAATAATGCCATTTTTACAGAGCGACTACCTATCAACCTCTCTAGGATAATAATATTTCTACAATAATTAACGTAAATAAGTTTCACTCAAATATATGGAGACGACATTTTATTTCAATTCACGTGACCTTGACTTGTCGTCTCCATACAGTGTTTTTATCGAGTCTTTCGACATTAACGATATTATAAATGTGATTAGGCTTGAAATACTGATCTCTACAAGCCATTCGACTTTGTAAAATAGTATCGTACAGTAAACATTGATCGTTGCTTTGCAAAATAATTAAATAAAAGACGATTGTAAACAGGAACCGAAAACAAGTCAGCCACTTAACGGCAATGAATCGAATGCAGATCTAAAAAAAGTAAAAATCAAAGCAAGTTTTTATTAAACAAAAAAGGTGTCCCACAAGGCAAGGTACTGGGCCCTTTCTTAATTTTGCTCTACATTCCAAACTTGTTATGTTAAATACTTTTGGAGCGAATAAAGTAAGGCTATTGGAGGTGTGTGAGCGAGATGGTAAGACACGGCGTAGAGTGGCATCTCGCTTAGATAAGTTACAGTTACACAGTCTTAAGAGATGGTTGTCTTTGTGCATGTGACTTGAATGTTTGTGAAAACCCCCGCGATACAAGGATTTAATTCCTTAATGCAGGAGTCGTTTAATAACAGGATTAACAAGTTCAAAATTAACGACGAAATTAACTGCTTTGTCAATAAAAAAACTCCTTTCCTGATTTTAAATATCTTTTTTTTATTTGTACAACAAGATATTTTGTTCATTTTTGATACGTCAATTTAAAAATTACTTAAATTATGAATGTATCTGAGAGGACAAAAACATTTAACAGATTTCCTGATTTTATTTTATTTAAATATCGCTTCTTTTATAACCCTCTCCTATTTACATCCATGCGGAATTAATTATTGAACAACAGCATTTAATATACATAGCCACCCATTCAAGAACCAACCTCGCCAATCTTTACCTCTTTGTTGTTAAACATAAATAACATATTTATTTATAACCCTGCATTGACGTTTCGGAAAAACCCTTTCGTAAGGGACAGTTTATGTCATTAACCCTCAAATGCTGTAACTTTCCATACCCAAATATTTAATTGGGTGTTCGTTCGTCATAAAAATAACCCATAACAATCTAGATTTTATTTATAACTCACAGGAGTTATTTTTAGAACTTTTGTAATACACCAAAGTTGGAAGACCTATCTGTCCATACTAAATACATTAAGAGAGAGGCCAAGTAATTCTGGTCTTTAAAAGGTAGGCTCCAAGCGCCAAAGTTTGAACTGCCTTTTTCCCATACAAAATGTATTGTAAGACAGGTCAAGCAATTCTGGCTAATGAAAAAAGTCGACCAGTATTAAATGAGCCTTAATTTTATTCAAATGTTAATTAACATGGGTCTGATTATATCGGTTGTTGGTGGATGACGTCTTTCCAAGTTTGTTAAAGTCTTGATTATGCGTTTATCTTTGTTTAGAAATAACATCAATTAAATTGCATGTTGTTTGTAAAGTGAATTTTAATTTATATTCATAGTACCTACAATATGTACATTTTTTGGACTTTAATTATTAAAGTTTTTAATTTTAATTTCACTACTATAATTTTGAAACTCGTTTAGCCCCGCCGAGGTTTCCATTTTTTTTTTTGGTTGTTTACGAGAAAAAGTTTAAAAATTTGCTCGAACTCCAATTGTTGGCTTAATTTCGTTCTTGAAAAGTCAGCTATCATCTAGTTATAACTTATCAAAATCAGTATGTTTTGAAGATTACCCGGCTATTTGTCGTATAATTGTAAATTCTATCGCGTATTTTGGTATTTAACCTACTGTGTCCCACAGCTGGGCAACGGAGTCCAGATAATCCTTCCACAATTTTTTTGCCTAGTCCGCGCAGTATGCGTACGTTATTGCTTAAATATGTTATTTTTGCTATGTTGAGACACTTTATATTATTTTTCAATATTATGAATACAACTCCATAATTTAAATATCTACTATTTAACAATTTATTACTATAATGACTGACAATCAATGTATATGACTCATATAAAATAGGAACCAATTAAAAATGACCTTTTACTACCTTATTATCCAATTCAACCGAAGCTCTATTCAAAATGGTCTTGCAACGTGTAAAGTCCAATATAAATTGAGCTCTGTTGTTGTGAATATTCATGATTCGAGGGATCAAGTATGCTGGTTATTTGAACGAGTGATATAACTTGTTTTTACCCATTCAGTACAAAATATTCCGTAATTATAGCAGATTTGTGCGTCATCGGAATAATCCAGGCTTTGGAAAATTAGGTTCTACACCAAGGTTTAAGCTAAGTGACCTAAGTACTGGGAAGTTGACGACTCCCTACTAAGAACAATGTTTCATCGCATTACATTAGAAAACTTCAAATGTATGTGAATGACATTCCGCTTCGACATGTGACGTGACTTTGACTTGTCAGTTCGATACATTTGAGTGATTCGTCAGCGTTAGCGAGGAGACATGTAACTTGTCTAATATTAAATCTTTTGGAAGTACTTTTCTGACAATAAATTATCTATATCTATAATAATATATAAAGCTGAAGAGTTTGTTTGTTAGAACGCGCTAATCTCAGGAACTATTAGTCCAAATTTAAAAAATATTTTTGTGTTGAATAGACCATTCATCGAAGGTTATAAGCTATATACCATCACGCTGCGACTAATAGGAGCGAAGATACAATGGAAAATGTGGAAAAATAATAACAGCCAATTTACGTCTCACTGTTAGTCATAGACCTCTTTCATATAGAGAAGGTTTGATCATCGATCACCACGCTAGCTCACTGCGAGTTGGTGATTTCAGATTCCAATATTTAGAATCCAGACTCCATCACGATGTTTGTCTATTCAATTTTAGCCAATAGTGTCTTAGAATAATAAAAAATAATAGATTAAAAAATATCTAAATATCCACGTTTCAAAATTTCAAATCTAATCAAATTTTGATAGTTTTTACGTTTGTAAATTGCATTGTCATCGGGATTGAAGCTGCAAGCTTGCTAGCTTATTGGAAAGTGCCTCAAAATTGAGTTGCAAAAATCCAACCAGAAAGACAAACAAGCAAACAAGAAAAAGAGTGTATAAAAACGTGGAAAATTTAAAAAAAGTACATTTAACTTTGAAAAAGTCACATTGGTACTTGCCTGTGTCGGGATCGAACCTGCACCTCATGAATACAAGCCCATGCATAGACCCGCAAAGCCACCACAACAAATACTTGAAAAGGAATAACTAATATGTAGTAAAAAAAATACTCACGATTCAACGAATACATCTTCTCTATGTTTCAATTAACACAAATATTAACTTCAATATTAAAACACTATTAATTAATATTTCTTAAAAGTATTGAATTAAATGCATATATAGCTAATTAAACTTCTAAAACACTGCTTTGTATACTAACAATTGTATTACTAATGTATTTTTCATGTCAAATTAAAACTGTTTATTATTTTCACACTTTTCTTCACTTCTGGGGGGTACCTGAAACAAAATTTTATTTCAATTAATTAGTTTAAAAATAGTATTTGAATCTATTCATGTTTAAGTATATTTATCACCCAGCAACTTTATGACCGTTCAAATCGTTCCTTAACCTCATTTTTAGTTATTTGTTGTTTGGAATCAAAAATCATCACCTCTTCTCGCTATTATTGTTCTTAATATACAGGCTGCACTGGTGACAAACGGTCAGACTGAGTCGCCTTTGTAATTAGGGTTCCATTTTTACATGACCATCTTTGAAGACACCAAAATATGAACAATAACGTGAATGCAAACAAACATTTTAAATTCACATGCCCTCTAAACATGGCCGCGATTCTGCTATTTTACAATGGCCGATAAATGAATGGCAATTGGATTAAATTTGAAATTATTCCTAATTTCTTCAGCATTTTGCCAATACAATAATTGGAAATTAAGTGAATTGAACTTGAGTGTACCGTCCCGTACTGAATTTACAATTATTGTGTAGAAAAATGCTTAAGAGAATACGAAAATTGACATTTTAAGCCAAATTTCATTCGTTCATCGGTCGTTGTAAATAGCAGAATTGGGGCCCTGATTACCACTCAATCGTTAAAATCTTCAATAATATAGTAACAATATTACGAACATAATGATGACATAACATAATATGACTGCACGGATAGCCGAGTGGTTGAGGTCACCACGCCGAACCCACTGTGCGCGTCGTGTCGCGGATTCGATCCCCGCGTAGGACAAACATTTGTGTGATCCACGAATGCTTGTTCTGAGTCTGGGTGTCAATGTGCATGTGACTTGAATGTTTGTGAAACCCCCGCAACACAGGGATTAAATTCCTTTATTTTAAACAAAGAAAAAATAATAATAATTAAATATGGCAACAACAAGGCTATATCAACCTTAAAAACGAATGCAAAATGATTTTTTTTTTATTTTATATTACCAACATCCAAAAAAGGTGATTCAACAAAGTTTCGCATTTACAAAATTAAAGAAATCGATCACAAATTGGACTAATATATTTAAATTAATTCATTTCAAGACTAAAATATAAATTAAGGCTATCTGCCATCTACAGAAACCAGATCGTCAAGAAAAAAAAAACGATTTCTGGATCCTTGAAAGTTTATCAATGTCAATTTTACAACCTAGGTTTTATACAATAATGATCCACAACTTTCATACAACGCCATCTAGTCTCGAACTACGCGAAGCTTGTGTTATGACTACTGATAAACATACTATATAATACATTTCTAAATACATGTAGATTAGGTTCTTATGAAAGAAAAAGAATAAAAAATTGCGAGGAAAGTTAGAGAATTCAAGAATACTTAACCACCATCCTACTACTATTATAAAGGCGAAAGTTTGTAAGTATGGATGTATGGATGTTTGTTACTCTTTCACGTAAAAACTACTGAATGGATTTGAATGAAACTTTACCACAATATAGCTTATACATCAGAATAACACATAGGCTACAATTTTGAGGTTTCTAATGTGAGGTCGTAAAAAAACACATTTTTTGCGCTTACATTGCAAACGCTGACTGAATCCTACAAGATAGATAGAAGGCAGGTATAAATTATAACTTATATCTTCTAACCACGCGGACGAAGTCGCGGGCAGCAGCTAGTATTAAGTAATCCTGACTTTTGTTACGATAGTGATTTGTTGGATCCATCTCCGCCCACGATAACATAAATGCAACGGGAACGGGACTTACTTTTTCTCGCGGGTGAAACCGCTGGGCACAGCTAGTATTTAATAACATTATAATATTCTCATGTCATGGTATAAAATAAATCATGAGAATCAATCCAGCAGTTTCGGAGCAATTTAACAACAAACACTGCGACACTAGAATTTTATATATTAGAAAAAAATTAAGTATATTAAAGCAGATATTACAACATTATTTCAGATATGAATTATCGATAATAATGGCATAATATATCGATAAGTCACGTGACTTTAAATCAGTTTCTCCAAACGCTGATTAACATGAAAATTATTTAATCGTGCCAAATCTCAAACTAATGGTTGAGGTCACCAAGCCAAACCCACTGAGCGCGACATGTCGCTTGTTCGATTCCCGCGTAGAACTAGAATTTGTGTAATCCTCGAATGCTTGTCCTGAGTCTAGGTGTCTCTGAGCATGTGACTTGAATGTTTGTGAAACCCCAGTTCTTGTGTTTGTGAAATACAAGAATTAAGTTCCTTAATGCGGGAGCCGTCTTCTTTAAAAAAAAATAGTATTTGACGAACAAAAATATATTTAGTCTGTCAGACAGGTTTCCAAAAAATATCGGACACGAATTTTTTCATTTATCTCTTAAACAAAAGATGATGGGGATACAGTGGTTCAAAATCTCTTGTGACGTCACTTACCAGTAGGTTTTTACTAGTTACAGCGGGATGAGTCATTTGATGATTAATTTCCCATCCCAAAAAAAAGTAATATTTACTTTTAAAGTGCAGAATGACCATACAAAACCCATATACGTCTCGCTAACCGGAGATTGCAAACCTCTGAGTAAACAAGACATAGATCTTTAAACTGGTAATTTTAAACCATGCAATATATCACTGAAGAAAACGCTCGAAACAAAATCAACACGCATTTTAAAGATCACATTTTGTTTTAAAACTTAAGGTCAACATATAAAAAGCAGCTATTAAACAAATCCTCGCATTTTATTGCAGGCCACCTTGCAATAAAAAGAAAAAAATATTTATCACTAGCTGTTGCCCGCGGGCTCGCTCGCAACACATCGAAAATGATCCCACGGGAACATAAAATCGTGATAAAAACAATCCTATGTGTTAATCCTGGTTATAAACTACCTGTGTACCAAGTTTCGTCTAAATCCGTTCAGTACTTTTTGCGTGAAAGAGGAACAAACATCCATACATGCAAATTTTCGGGTTAATAAATACCTATTTAGTCACAGCTAAAATCTGGTTTGTCCAGCTTCTAAAACTAAGACAACCAGTCCTAATATGGGATACTCTGTTATCCAGTAAAATGGCTTCTGAAGGTCAGAGATCATTGGAGGTAAACAATTGAGAAACTACATACAAAAATTGTTTAATTGTTTCAAGTATTTAAAGTAAGAATACCATAGTTTTTAACAACAAAAACATAATACCAGCTTAAAATAAAACTATTGAGTCAAAGTTAATGATTTTTTTGGGACGAAATGACTCCTAATTATTTTTTATGACCAAATAAAGGCTATTCATTTCCTTTTTAAATGAAAAAAGAATGAATAAAACCGTTGGATCCAGTCCGAAGTTTTAAGGTAACAAACATGTTATAATAAAACATTTTAATTAATTATGTATCTTGTAAATAAATATGTTTTATAATAAAATTGACGAATTGGGATCGTCTCCATTTTAAATTTGGTCGAAAATTCTTTGAAAATTTTATAAACCAGCAACTTTTAAAAGTTGTATTATGCTTTCAAATTCAGACTGCATGGATAGCCGAGTGGTAGAGGTCACCACGCGATATCCACTGAGCACGACGTGTCGCGAGTTCGACACCCTCGTGAGACAAGCTTTTGTCCACGAATGCTTGTCCTGAGTCTGGGTGTCTTTGTGCATGTGACTTGAATGTTTGTGATACGCCCAACGACACAAGGTTAAATTCCTAATATTTTTATGTTGTTTTTTCCTTGTTTAGGAGGTTTCCGATAAAATTATCTTTTATTTTTTTGTGTTTACCAAATACTTCTGCAATTATGAACCAATTACCACTTCAATTTCATGTTTCTTTCATCGGAAAAAATGATTGCTTTCTCAAACATATCATCTTATTTTTTATTACTATAATATGAGATAGAATAACAAATTAAAAATGACATCAATCATTATTAATACTACTGTTATTTATTTCACAAATAAGGATGAGCGCTCATTTGACACAAGACATATTAAAATAGATGTTGCTCCGCTCGCTACAAATTGAAAAAGATCCAAAGGGAACATAATATTAGCATAAAAAGCTATCCAATTGGTAATCTAGGTTATGCACTATCTGGACTCCAAATTTTGTCTCAATCCGTTCAGTGATTATTGCGTAAAAGAGTAACAAACATCTGTCAATACATGCAAACATGTGTATATGTTCTATCACAGCCGTATTTTTTTCTAAAGTTCATGTTTCCACACGATGATTTTGCGAGTGATAATTACTACCGACAACCTGGTGACAGCCGCTGGGTCTCGTTGGATGCAGGTGGCAATGGACTGGTTGCTGGAGAATGTATGAAGAGGTCTATATCCAGCAGTGGACAGCTGTAGGCTCAGATGATGATGATGATGATAAATTACTTTTGCTTACCACGATTCGAACCTACTTCACTTGGCAGTAGCACGGTCATACAGTCTAGCCTTAGATAACTAGTCAAACAGACTTGCCTTGTTTGTATGAGACAAAGCTGTCCTGTGAGCGCTTGCCCTTATCGCGAAGTGTCTGAACAGACATCAATCATAATAATAACAAATACAGTATGTATAAAAAATACTGTCCGAGACTTGAAGGAAATATGCGAAGTATATTGAATAAAAATCTAGGTCTAAATCTAGGTAGGTTCGGGAATTTTCCCTAAACTGACAAAACTATTTTAGGTTTTAGTTTTTATGATTTAAATTAATTTGATAAATTAAATTAATCGGGGAAAATTACTTTGTTTTTTTTTGCTATACAATCCCATAACAGTTAATTTGACTAAAAAATCTGTTTAGTTCATCGGTCAGTTTAAAAGAAAAATTAGATACTTTTTTTTTATATTTCGTAAATAAAAAAAAGAAGGGCGTACAGTAATTTAAAATTCCATGTGACGTCAGTTACCAGTACGCTATTTACTAGCAAGTGACGTTTTAGCCTTCATAACCAAACATCTGAGTGTTTTTGCTTTTTTACTTTTTAATATTGTATTGAAAAAAAAATACGTATTCAATTTTTTTTGTAAATTTAGATTAGATTTAAACTATTAGTTTTAATTTTAGTCACATGTCTTTTTGTTTGGACAGGGTTTTTTTCATACACACTGTTTATATTACATTATTATTATTTTCACACTTTGTTGTCTTTATAACCTAGTTAACACTCTCAGAAGTGTCGGATAAACGCATGACAGATAAACTTGCACCTTTTGTAATTACAAGCTGATACATTGACGTTTGTAATGTTTCAATATCATTATATTATCGTAAAATAATGCTATGTTTTTATAAGGTATATTATAAACTATGTTTTGCAAACAATATCACAGATATAGTGAATTTTTTTCTAGAATGTTCGCTTAGATACTTTTTAATCTGAACTTTAGGCTTCTATTTTGTAAGTCGAGTCCTCGTTGACACCTATCTCCTCGGGGGAGGAAGTGGGTAGTATCGGACTCTTACTGACTAAACCTAACTGTCGTGCTAAGTATCCCTTATTTCGTCGGTGCGCGGCAATGCAAAGCTAGATGATTCACGACCTGGGGGCCCGCAATCAATACTAAAATTAAATGAGAGTCAACATATTAAAAAAACACCGATTTCCAAAAACTATTCAATACCAATTTTTCATTTTATCAAAATTATAATTAGATCATTAAAAAGTAAAGAAGATTCAAAGCTTTGAATTTAATATGATGAACATCACTTGCTAGTAAACAGCGTACTGGTAAGTGACGTCACACGAGATTTTAAATCACTTTATCCCCGTATTTACCTGCGTGAAAACTGAATATGTAGATACCCAATATTTTATGGAAATATGTCTGATGGACTAAACACATTTATTTGTGGAATACCTTATTCATTCTCTGAACTTTTGAGTTTTCTACTCTTGACTACAGGAATAAGATGTGACATTGTCTAGACCTTCTGTATATCTCGTTTTGTTTAAAACATTTTTGCAATTAATATACAAATTACATTATTATCAATACGAATACTTTTCAGAGTTTATATTTAACAGTCATTATTCTTTGTGTAAGTCTTTTTATCTAAATTTAATGTGTTTTAAGATAAAAAATAACATTGAAGTTAAAAAATACTTGAAACGCATTTAACTTTGCAATAATAAATTAGGAATTTTTGTGTTATAAATTTTAATGGGATAATACAATTAAGCTAATTGTCTGGAAAATATTAAAAAGACATAAAACTGTAGCAAAGGGCCAACTTCCGGTATATAATAATATTAATTTTGTAAAACTGGAGAGATTTTTTGTTTGTCTGTTTATTTGTCCGCACTAATCTCAGCAACCACTACTTAAGAATCTTTGTGTTTTGGATATATATCGAGTTAAACTATAGAAGAAAGAAGAATTACATTTAAAGGCATTAATTTAGTAAATGTTAATCACGCTGTGTCTTTGTTAAGTCCTCACGCGTAAACGAGTAGACCGATATAGATGAAAATCGGTATTGAGGTAGCTGACACCTTGGATAAAGAAGACCAGAATGACACCTGAAGGCTAGCGATACACGGACTCAGAAAAAGAATATGGGTTTTAGTAAAAAAAAAGTTTTTTTTTAATAGCGACTCTCACAAAAAGGTCCAAGTCACTTGCACAAAGACACCCAGACTCAGAACAAGCAATCGTGGATCACACAAATGCTTGACACGTCGCGCTCAGTGGGTTTGGCGTAGACAATATTTGGCTTATCGTCGTAGTTGATTATGTCTTACTTTTCTTTATCCATTTTACTAGCTGTTGCCCGCGACTTCGTCCGCGTGGTTAGAAGATATAAGTTATGATTTATACCTGCCCTATTTTTTCCACATTTCCATTGTATCTTCGCTTCTATTAGTCGCAGCGTGATGGTATATAGCCTATAACCTTCCTCGATAAATGGTAATTTTTCAATTTGAACCAGTAGTTCCTGAGATTAGCGCGTACAAACAAACAAACAAACTCTTCAGCTTTATATATTAGTATAGATTTGTTAGTTCTTAAATCACTTTCAAACAAAGGTACCAAGTGATTGTCAAAACTGGTTGTCGCTTGAACGCGGTAAAAATAAAATACTCTTAACATTAACAGTTAAATCGGTTTGCAAAGTAACGGTAAACAGACCCTGCATTAAGTTATCACGTGAATAATGATACGGGCTCAATATCTGTCAAAAACTTGTTTCAACTTTTTATCTGACAGCTTCGAGAAGTGGGGTAATGTTTTTTGAGTATAAGCTTGTTTTTTTTCTTTAAGAGGACTGTTAAATTTAAACAATGCAACAAAAAGATTTATGTGTCAAACCGTTACTTAATGAGATAATTAATAGATTTGAAAATCACGTTTTTAAATGTCACTTCATTTAAATTTTATCAAAATCGGTTCAGCCGGTTTTATCGTTGTAAGTTGGATCGTCATTGGGTTCGAAGCTACCCTGAAAATTTCAGCCTGCTAGCTTATCGGAAAAGGCTTAAAAGTGAGATACAAAAATCCAACCGGAACGACAAATAAACAAACAAGCAAGAAAGTGAATGTATAAAAAACGTGGAAAAACTTTTAGGCATTAGAGCTTGCAGAAAAATCTATATACTAATATATAAAGCTGAAAAGTTTGTTTGTTTGAACGCGCTAATCTCAGGAACTACTGGTCCAAATTGAAAAAATCTTTTTGTGTTGAATAGACCATTCATCGAGGAAGGCTTTAGGCTATAAACCATCACGCTGCGACTAATAGGTGCGAAGATGCAATGGAAAATGTGAAAAAAATGGGGCAGGTATAAATCATAACTTATATCTTCTAACCACGGGGACGAAGTCGCGGGCAACAGCTAGTTACTCCTAAAATTATAAATTAACAACGAAAGTTTATGACAGAGTCCATATTTAAATATTTTTTAAAGTAACCTATAGTAGTGTAAAACTCGATAAAGATTGAGTGTTAGGGTTCCGTAAAAGTGTTAAAGAAAACCACTGCCCACCCCAGAATTATCTTAATGATACAAAATCAGAACAGTTTCATATTATTCCATTATATTAAATAACAGTTATGGCGTAAAAAAAAATCATAACAAATCCGCCTCTTAACTCATTTTTTTTCTGGTTTCTTAGGTTTACACGAATAGACATTGAAATGAAACTACTTTTACGGATTTTGTCGCGGTTTAATTTGAGATTTTAGTTCCCAACGTTTCGAAAGTAAAAATCCATAAAAGTAGTTTAATTTCAATTCTTTTTTTGTTTCACTATTTACTTTTCATTTTTACTCACATTTTCAATGTCAATTTCTACTAAATAGCTAAACAATAAAACATAGATACAGCGGCATAAATCAACACCTCTCTTTTTTGTTTAGCGGAAAAAAAACTCTCAATAAATACACAGAAAGTTTAATGAAATAAACCCAAGGCTTTAAGATGAGAAATTATTATAAAAGCCATTGATAAATTATTGTTATTAACCCGGGAACGAATCAACAGCCTTGCTTATAAATCTGGTTTACGATCCACTGAGCCATGACAGACGGAGTCTTAACACTATAATAACCATTTATAAGTATTATTGTAATATAAATTGTCTTTAAATGTGATTTTGTTTTCCTACCAATCGTGGTGGCCTTGCGATTCAATGCGCTGGATTTGTATGCATGAGGTACAGGTTCGATCCCAACGTAGGCGAAGAACTAATGTGACGTTTGCCTTTTTCAAATTTATATGTACTTTTTTAATCATTCTAAGACACCACTGACAAAACGGTGAAGGTCTGAAATCTAAAATCAGTCAGGCGTCTTGCCGCAGTGAGCTAGGGTTGTCATCAATGCTCGAAATTTTTCACTGGACGGAAAGAGGCCTGTGCCCAGCAGTGGGACGTATATAGGCTTATAATTAAATACGTACTTTTGGTCAGTGTGTCATCTTAGGACGGAGAGTTTTGCTTATGCGTCAAGCCGTATTATTCTAAAGTAGACAATATTGTGTCTTGGAGTTTATAAGTGTTTCAAAACAAATAATTTTCTTAAATATGTCAAAACGATAGCCGAGTAGTTGAAGTATCGGTGTGCGACGTATCGTCGGTTCGATCTCCGCGTAGGAGAAGCATTTGTGTGATCCATGATGATGTGTCTGGGTGTCATTGTTTATATGACTTGGATGCTTGTAAACGCGTTCACAAGTGCTCGCGACAACCAAAGTAAACTCAGAAATGCGGGAGGCGTTATAAAAAAATAAATACAATGTGATGTTTTAAGATTTTCCCGTCCACTACGAAAAACAATATTGAAAAAATAAGTTAAAATATACTACACAAAAACACCCAGTCTCGAAAAATAAACCTATGCTTACCACACAGATTTTGACGTGATCCTGGACGGGAATCATATCCAAGACCTCTCGATTAGCACTTAAAATCACTAACCACTAAGTATAAATTATTATATTAAAAAAATATTAATTTATATTAAAAAAAAAACTTGCAAAAATACGATTACAAATAAATTCAAATTATACAACATAATTGAACTCACACTGATTTACTTTTTGCACACACTTTTTCAAACATTCTTAAAAATCTCTTAACACTTACATAATTAATTCTAACTAGAAAATCTAGACAATATTTTAGGTCTGCAAATAACCTTTAAACTGTCCACAACTTGAATTGACTAAATACTGTCAAAATAACAATACAATCTTTATTAAAACGAGTGAGGGTACACATTTAAAAAGATATTAAATATCTACCGTCATCTTTTTTTTTCGATTATCCTACTAATATTCATCATCGGCCTAGCCTTTTCCCAACTATGTTGGGGTCGGCTTCCTGTCTAACCGGATTCAGCTGCGTACCAGTGTTTTACAAGGAGCGACTGCCTATCTGACCTCCTCAACCCAGGCTTGTGACGTAACGATATGGTATAATTTATACTCAATCGTGACGTCACGCGTAAGTTTCAGTCACTGTAATTTGGTCAATTTACGTTTGCAGGACAAATTAAAAAATACGTATCCATTATTATACAAAAAACTACAAGACGGACACTGCAAAAAAAATTGTCATCATCCCTATTATTCGAATTTTAGCAGGCGGGCCCGCGAGCAATACTTAGGTATCCACGTATATGGTGTCGAAGTTCGGTGGTTGCTTCATTGGATTTGTAAGTCAAAGGTTGCTACTTCGATCTCGGTGCAATTTTTTTTTTATTAAATAACATTAAATTACTGTGTAAATTTAAAAAAAATCTCAAATTTTAGAGTTCTCTCAAAGGGTAAAAACGGATCGATATTACAAAGGCTCTGCTGTTTGTATGTAAGTCCGTCTGTAACTAGACTGAATCTCTTTATTTTACCGATGATCTATTTCGATTGCTGCTACAACAATAATAAACATCAAGGTGAAGCAACATTGTTACGGTTGTAAATATGATGGGCGACCATTTCTTTGAACGGTACTCTCCGTGTCTCGAATCCGGCTAACACTTTACCGGGTTTTTAAATTATATTATCCACATCTGTTAATAATGTTTATGTTATAATTATATCTATCTAAGATTTAATTAGATATCAAACAATTTATTTATTATTTGACAATAACTTAATAATAAGTAACATTATTTATACCGCTATATTCAATTAAATTAGGTATTCTAATTAAAAATCTAGTGTTTTTCCGTTCATAAAATTATTTATATTATAAGTTAATGTTCGGCGTGTTAATAAACGTGACTTTTAATCGTGGGGTCAGTGGTTCGAATCCCTAATCTCCGTTTTTTAATCAGGAAATTTTATTCGCTTGCTAATTAGGCTTATATAATTAACTAAGGCTTAAATAATAAGAATTTTACTAAAATTTTAGACTGACTGTTTGAAGAAGGCACAGGATCGTAGACATTGGCACGAGAAAGGGGAGTACTGGACTAGGCCGCTGATAAACATCCCTACTAATATTATAAATGCGAAAGTAACTCTGTCTGTCTGTCTGTTACGCTTTCACGTCTAAACAACTGGACTGATTTTAATGAAATTTGGTACAGAAATAGAGTTGACCTTGAGAAAAAACATAGGATAGTTTTTAACTCGGATTTTTGAAGAGTTCTCTTGGAAACGCGATATAACCGACCTCGACGCGGGCGAAGCCGCGGGCGAAAAGCTAGCATATTGTATATTTCTAAATACATTCATAAGGGATTGCTATGGTAGGAAAATATAACAGGATGGTTCTTTAAGATTTATTTATCTAAATACTTACAACTACAACGATCGTAACAGAAATTATGAAAGATGAAAAAATATCTATGGTTTTTGACATCACCTTTTTTCTACATGAGAAATCATCAAATGACTCCTCCCACTTTGGGTGGAGCGGAAAGGAGTGTCAGACTTCTACTGACTAAAACCCGCCTATGTTCCTTCCTTTGCCCTTCGTGTACCGGGGCCACGGTAACCCTTTCGGACGATCCCGCTTCCCCGGCAGGCATCAGCCCTACTGGGCCCCACAGAGCTTGCTGACATCTCTTTCAGGTGTTATTAGAACTGATCAGTCTTGGCTGCAACACCCTACACAGCCTTTGTTCTCCCACTCCTGGGCATAAGCCTCATATAGTGTATATCAAGAACAGACATTGATCATAACGCTGCGTTATATGTAGCCATAATGCAAATTTGAAAAAAAAATGGCGTTTATTCAACAAAACGCTATCAACAATTATTTTACAAAAATATGAAATTGCCTTCTTCGTTCTTTGATAATATAGGTCTTGGAAATAGTGATAAACTTTAAAACTTAATACGTAAACACTTTTAACATTGACATTATGTCATTGACATGTCCAAAAAAATATAATAATTGCATCTGATAAGAAACTCTTACTGGGTAGACAATTAATTGGGAAATAATTTTTTTTTTGTTATTTTATAAAGACTAGATTTTCGCGTCCGCAGCAAATCAAATCAATACCGTATTTTTTTAGATAATCGATTAAAATCTAGTCTACATCATAATCCAGGGTGTAAGCTAACTGGATACCAAATTTCATGCAATTCGGTTTAGCCGTTTGGGCGTGCTGAAGCAACAAACAAACATACACAGATACACTGTCTTAAAAACATTCGGCTTACAAAATATTATGTCCAGATTGCCCAACTATGGGCTAGCATTGTTAATAGAGCTAGTCATTTAAAAGTATTTCCGACTAGCTTTTCCCCATGACTACGCCTGCTTATAAGATTTGTAGTCACAGCAAAAATAGTATTTAGGTAAAATTACATTATACTAGCAGACCCGGCAAACGTTATTTAAGTAGTTATATTAATTAGTTAGTCTGAAAAATAGATATTGGCCAATTCTAAGACCTACTAAATATGCACATAACATTTACACAGCATTAAAATCGGTCGAGCCGTTTCGGAGTAATGGTAACTAATGTTAGAAAGAGAACTTCATATGTGACATTACCTATTATATCTTGTTTTTAAAAGGTAGGTGTATATTCTCATAAAGAGGTACATTTTAATGACTGCACGGATAGCCGATAGGTATAGGTTATCCGAATGCACTGAGCATGATGGGTCGCGCGTTCGATCCCTGCGTAGGACAAGCATTTGTGTTACCTACGAATGCTTGTTCTGAGTCTAGGTGTCATGATGTGACATGCCTTATCCACGAATGCTTATTCTGAGTCTAGGTATTTTCATGTGATTTGAATGTTTATGAAACCCCTCGCGACACAAGAATGAAATTACTTAATGCGGGGGACCTTTTTTTAATAATAAATAAACTGTTTGTCCATACTACTCATGGAACCCGAATTATTATTGAAATGCTTTGTATAAAAATGCATTAACAAAAATACATTTTTATCCCAAAGTTTACATGATATAACATTAATGAACTAAGATTTGGCGAAAAGTGAAATAAATACTGGCATCTATTTAAATTGAAGGAAAAATATTTTTTGAAATTTGTCCCAATTTCCCTCTACTTTATCGAAAAAGTTGGAGGTTCTGAATTCGTCTGTGTTTTTTTTTTGCTTACTTCATAACTTCGTGCAGGATGATTCAATTTTGTTGATATTCTATCATTTCATCAAGTTTGGCTTAATAGTTTTTATTTGAAGTTGCATGTTTTTGTTGTTAAAACAATATAGTTTTTACTAAAAAATCTTAAACCCCACGTCACGTTTAAAATGTCATTCCATTAAAATTTTATCAAACTCGATCCACCCTTTTCCCAAAATCGGGTTTGAAGCTACCCTGAAAATTTCAGCCTGCTAACTTATCGGGAAGTGCCTCAAAATTGAGTTGCAAAAATCCAACCGGAACGACAAACAAACAAGAAAAGTGAGTGTTTCAAAACGTGGGAACTTATATTAATATAGAAAAAAAAATTAGACTTACACTTTTCCAACAATATTAAAATCCAAGAGACCACAAGTCACTTTCATTGCCCACAATATTAAAACACAACACAAAAATAATAAAAGGTTTTTTTATAATTATAATTCCGCAATATTCCCTCTTAATAACACGTATTGTCTTGGCCGCGTTCAAACTAATAATTATTGTATTATCAAAACTAGGAAACGCAATGCATGTGTTGATAAAGATGTTAACTATATATAAAATTGTATGTTTGTCCTTGTTTCAATACAATACAAAGTGCATTTGTCGTATTGTTATGTAAAGTTTGTGCAATAATAAACTGAAATATACCAGTTTTTAAGTCATGTAGGCATTTTTTCAGGCGCTTTCATAATATCAAAAAAATAATGATAACCCAAAATGTAATTGTTATTGAAAACAACTGAGAATACTATGTATAGAAAATATTATGTCCCAAAAATACTGAAATTTGAATTTTCACAATTACCTATGTTTAATTCATGACCTAGTATGTGTGTCCTATTTCTTGACCTTAAGTGTTTTCCTGTTGACTTATAAGTCAGCAGAAACCGGGAATGCTTTGCAGAAAGTCTCGGCTTCTAGTCCTGATTTAGTCCAAAAATATTAACTTGATTTTCTGGCAAGGAATATTCTCGAAGAGTTTAAAGAGATAAGTCTCTGGTATTCTCTTCTAATCACAAGCAAAGTCGTAGAACTAAACAAGTATACATTAAGATAATTTTCTATCAATGATTGTATTTATAACGGAGATAATGCCCAAGTCTTTCGCAACACAATGTTATGCAGTCGGCGTTGTCTTGCCAGCTATGATAATATTATTAATGTTTCATTATATCTGCTGTAAAAATATTATCTGATAACATTCAAGAGGAGCTCGTGGCAAAGCTGTAACTCCATAAGTTGATCGATCACTGGTTAAGCTAAGCTTAACGCGGTCGGTTCGTAAGTGAGTGACCATCTTTGTCATAACGAGCTCCTCCGTGTTTCGGAAAGCACGTTAAATTGTGGGTCCCGGCTGTTATTCCTACATCTTTGACAGCCGTTACAGGTAGTCAGAAGCTTGAAAAGTCTGACAACCAGTCTAACCAAGGGGTATCGTGTTGCCCAGGTGACTGGGTTGAGGAGGTCAGATAGGCAGTCGCTCCTTGTAAAATACTGGTAATTATTTACATCATGTTAGACTGGAAGCCGACCGATGATGATCCAATGCAAAAATTGAAAATGCAGTACGGGGCAAAAACCCCAAGGTCAATACAATGGATTTGCAATTGTTGTGTTGGAAAAATTCCAAAGAGAATAATCCAATTGCCGTTCATTCATCGGCCATTATAAAATAGCAGAATCGAGGCCCATTAGTATGCTTTTGAAGCCCTGTGTTAGAAAACTCGGTTGAATGTTTTTGTTTTTAAAACAATACCTATTATTAACAATTTATTTAGAGCACAATTTATTGATAAATAATAATTAGTAAAGGCCAAGAGCAACTCCTAATACAATCTAACGAATGTTAGATAAAATTAATGTGTGTCAACTCGTTATCAAAATTAAAATTAGGTGAGTAGTGTTAAATGCTAATCCGTGATTCATTACTACTATAATTGACTTCCATTATTATTTTATTTGATATATTTGCTAACAAGACGTGTAAAGTTTCCTGATTTCTAAGGTTATTTACCTAAAAGGGTAAAAACACAATAAAATAATTCCTTACTAAAAACTTGTTACAAAAAAAATCACAACGCCATCTAGTCTCAAAACTGAGCAAAGCTTATGTTTTGAGTATAAGATAACTGATTAAGTTTATAGAAATTATACATAAATTGCACCCAGATACAGAACAAAATAATCGTGCTCATCACACAAACGTTTATCCTGGATTGGAATCGAACCCACGACCTCCTATATAACATTCAGGGCCACTAGACCAACAGGCCATTTACAAAAAAAAAATTATATGTTTACTTAAGTAAATTAAACCACACGGTGCTACTCGCCATCTCCTGTACATGAACTTGGCTAAATACGCTACCGTTTGTCTAAATATACATACAGTTCTCAACAGTAATTACAGACACATCATCTAAGTGATCTCAATTGCATAATTTAATGAATAAATGAAGATCGCACGTAATTTCATCATCAATGAATGGACTGGAATGTTTTTTTAATTACGACCCGATCAAAAAGTGTCGGTTAAGTCATTATGTTAAGTGTAAAAAGGGTAAAGTGCGAGTTTTACTTGCAACACAGAGGGTTCCGTACAAGTAGGGCGTAGGAAAGACAAATCGGTGGAGTGGCACTCGAGTCATTGTTGTAACGTTTTTAAAGTGCCGAAAAAACGGCCTACTTGAAATAAACACTTTTCATTTTGATTAAAGAAGAAACCGATCGGTTAGGTGTGAAATATATTTGAGGAAGGGACCACAATTTATTTTTCATTCGCTGCTGAGGCACTATTGTCTATCTGTCTGTCCGTCGTATCTCATGAACCTTGATAGCCAGACAGTAAAAAAAAACACAGATAATGTATTTCTGTTGCCGCTATCACAAGTAATTATGAAAGTTACATACGGTCAATTATTTGATTGGTGACCAATTTCTGTTGCTAATATCTATGTTTTTCTTAAGCCTTTCTGAAGAGAAAAAATGTCGGGAGGCAAAAAAACGTTAATCAGTTTTTGTTTAATGCCACTTTTACCCGAGTCAAGTATATTAAACCCCCATAACTTTTAAACGGCTAAACCGATTTTTATCAAACACTAGCTGTTGCCCGCGACTTCGTCCACGTGGCTAGAATTTTCCCCGCTCTGTCCACATTTTCCATTGTATCTTCGCTGCTATTAGTTGCAGCGTGATGTTATATAGCCTATAGCCTTCCGTGATAAATGGTCTATTCAACACAAAAAGAATTTTTCAAATCGAACCAGTAGTTCCTTAGATTAGCGCGTTCAAACAAACAAACTCTTCAGCTTTATATATTAGTATAGATTAAACTCGCACATAATTTATATACCTTTTTTGTTAAGGCGGGGGAATCCTCACGGACACCCTCTCCCTCGGGGGTGGAAATGGCTAGTGTCAGACTCTTACTGACTAAACCTGAACCGCCGTGCTACGTCATCCGCGTTGTTGAGTCGGTGTATGGCAAGCCGTTGCAATCCTTCACATAATTCACCAGCAAAACATACTTCATTAAAATAGCTTTATCCGTTCAGGAGCTTCAATGCCACAGGCGTACAGACATGTGAAACTTATAAAACCATTATTTTTCCTCTTTTTACAAGTAAGATGCCCTCATTATAATCACGTGAGATTATACAAAGCACGTGTTTTAGCATCGCAGAATAAAACGTGATGTCTGATATGGAGTTCAGAGGTGTTTGTGACGTAATAATGTAAATAGGGCAAGCCGTAGTATTGTTCGATAACCTGGGTTCGCTTTATAAGGCTTCAATAACAATATAATATTTCTATAATATATAAAGCCGAAGAGTTTGTTTGTTTGTTGAATGGAAAATGTGAAATAAACAGGGCAGGTATAAATCATAACTTATATCTTCTACCCACGGGGACGAAGTCGCGGGCAACAGCTAGTTTATGATATAAATGTATGTATGCATATAATGTAAAAATGAAAATCTACGTGAAGCAATGGTTGGTTGTCATTAATGTTCATAAATTTAATATGTGAACAATTTTTGTATCGTTTGAGTTTTACGATTGTTTTAAGTATCGAAAGTTCAACTAGCACTTAGTTGTTTTTTTCTAATTCGCAGGCTTTCAAAACATTCAGTAATTTTAGGAACAAAAGTTTTTCAAATATTGAAATCACTGGCACAATACTGCTTGTCTGACGCGGGGATCGAACTTGTAACACGTCGCGCAGTGTTCATTTATATAATAAGTACTAGCTGACCCAGCAAACGTTGTTTTGCCGAATATATTTTTTTCTAGTTGTATGTATTTTTAATGCCACATTATAAAAAAATCAAAACAAACAATTTTGTCCAAAAAAATATTTTTTTTTTTTTAGTGTGAGCATCCCTTATCACTTGGGGGTTTGAAAAATAGATGTTGTTCTATTCTCAGACCTACCCAATATGTATACAAAATTTCATAAAAATTGGTCGAACCGTTTCGGAGGAGTACGGTAACTAACATCGTGACACGGGAATTTTATATATTAGAAGATGACTATACCATTTGCCTTCAAGACACTAAAATCATGTGCAAACGGACAAACTTGCGACAATTGCGTTCATTCTGATCTGATTTTATCAGTAATAACAAATAATAAATACAGTCAATATTTACTATCCGTATCAAAAATTTGAACCCGTCATAACATATTTTTTATCCCGATTACAATATTATTAACGAAATTCAAGGTCTACACTAGGTTTTAGTACTTATTTATCAGCTGTATATAATAATAATAATATTATATTGATTGATTTTAGTTCACTGCGCCTAGTGTCACAAGACCCCAGCCAGCTGCAGGATATATAGTACACGCGCGTGTGACAACACAGGGATATTTTCTGTTCCCGCGATGGACATCACCGGAGAGAGATCAGGCGCAGGACACGCATTATAACGTGCGTTCAGGAACACGGATGCTGTGATATTTCTAAAAAACACACACCATTTGAAAAGTCGGCGGTTAACAGCGAACTTGACCAGTTTATTTTATACTAGCTGTTGCCCGCGAATTCGTCCCCGCGGGTAGAAGATATAAGTTATGATTTATACCTGCCATGTTTTTTTTTCACATTTTCCATTGTATCTTCGCTCCTATTAGTCACAGCGTGATGGTTTATAGCCTAAAGCCTTCCTCGATGAATGGTCTTTTCAACGCAAAAAGAATTTTTAAATTTGAACCAGTAGTTTCTAGGACTAGCGCGTTCGAACAAACAAACAAACTCTTCAGTTTTGATTTGTTTTAAAATAACTGTGATCTCTTTATACCTGCGCCTGTATACACATAGTAAAAAAATCTTCTTGTTTTCCATTATACCCCTTAGTTAGACTGGATGTCAGACTTTCCAGCTTCTAACTCCCCTTAACGACTGTCAAAGATGTATGAACAACAGCCGGGATGATTTATCGAAGACTCAACATCAAAAGCCATTGATTCAATTAGGCTACTAAGTAGCACATTTAGAATATCAAATTACATGTTACAGCACCCAGATTCGCCCACCCTTGGCCGCTTCCTAAGTGCATTTGCGATTGCGACGGTTGTACTTTCCGTCATACCGGATTTCACCAACCCCCTCTAGTTGTGGGACTTATCTAACGCATGTTTTCAATTGTTTATTTTAGATATAATATTAAGCAATTGTTACTAAATAGTTCGGTATATTATCAATATTCCATTGAATGTCCTACTAACATAATAAAATCGCCGTGATCCATTGCAACAGCTGTGATAAGAAACGATTAAAATAATGTTCAATATTAGTCTAAGGTTACCAAATAATCTTAAAAAATAAACAAGGAATTTGTTTAAATATACAATTAAGACGAATGTCATTTGGTTATTCAAGTAAAGTCACAAAACATTCAGACTCAGAACAAGCTTTTTTCGATCGCAATTTCTGATGTCCTTCATATAGTTAAATGAATAAGAATCGATACTTTTCGGTCAAATACACAAAAACACAAAAATAAAAAGTAGCACACATTATTATGTGAGTTTATTGAAGGACAAATTTTCGGAGATCGAAACCTCGACAGGTCGCCCGCGGTGAGATTGGCTTAACTCGTCTGTCTAACGAACCTGACAGTTTTTTTTTGACAAACTAACGTTTTGCCACCAATAATTGTGCACATTTTCCTATTTTGTTGCTATTGCTATGCATAATACAATTGCCGAAAGACTTAAAGACTAGGACCGGTAAACAAAATACATGACGCCTCGCTAACGCTGACGAATCACTCAAATGTATTGAACTGACAAGTCAAAGTCACGTCACTTGGCGAAGAGAAATGTCATTCACATACATTTGAAGTTTTATAATTTAATGAGTTTAAACATTGTCTAAACCACTATCACATGTTTAACATGTGATAACTTGCAATTTTGTAATTTGTTGAACCCACGTGAAGTAAATAAAACAACAATTTTTTGCAATAATTTAATTATAATACCTTATTACGTGTAATATCTTAAGACAAATTACTGTTAATTATATATGACTATATCTTATATCTAACCTTTGGCATTAAACTATGTTACTAACTATTTAAAATATAATTATGGGAAAATCATAATTACATATAAGATGTTAGGCAAGTCATTTTATGGATCGAATGAGGTGAAATATCGCAGTAGCTCAGTGGATAAATGGATGGCTGTAGGAGAATAGGAAATTACCGATGTGGCTTTTTAGGGGTGTGTCCTTAATTTTTTTAAATAACAATGGAATGGGGAAAGTCGTGGATGTGATGCTAAGAATCGTGACACACACAGAACAAATTATCATGATCATCATGATACAAACATTCTTCTAAGAAGGGAATTGATCCCACGACCTCTGATATAGAAACAAGACCAACAGGCCACACAAAAGCGTTGTTTGTTTGTTTGTTTATTCGCTTACTGATACACCATTGTCTCGGACAAAACTCACCCCCCCCCCCTCCCAAATATTCAAAATTGAAAGAAGTTACCCCCTTTCTTTCAATCTACAGTCCTGTGCTATCCAATTCCACTAATTAGGTATATTGAACCCGAGGCTTGCAGCAGTGTCAGTGACCCATCGCGTGTAGTAAGCGACGCGCGTGTAGACGCCGGGGCGGGCGCGGCGCGCGCAGCCCGCGCCCCACGACACCAGCCCGTGCAGCGCCCAGCGCGCCCCGCCGCGGCACGCCAGCGGCCCGCCGCTGTCGCCGCGGCACGCGTCCACACCGCCTGATAGGACGCCTGGAAATAATGTATTAGCAAAGCGTGTCAATACAGCAGGCTAACTATCGAGAACGCCTGAAAATAAAACATTAGCAAAGCGTGTAACAGCAGGTTAACCATAGAATTTGTTTTTTTTCTGTTTTTGGTATGATTCGGTTCTCAACTTGGTTCTAAAATTATCTGTTTGTTTGACAACTAACTCCTATAAGGCTGGACCGATTGGAAAGGAATCTGAAGGTAATTATATATTTCAAATTAGTTAATCTTTAGGCGCTAACTAAAGACATGAAATTACCCCACCTTAAAACAAGCATTTCAAAACGCACTAATTTATCCTATTTTTGAACAACTTGCTTTAATACCCAATTCTTTTCTTTAAAATCGGAAAGCATTTATCACTGATTGAAAAATTACAGCAAATTGTCACTACGAACAACTTTGCTATAACTTTAGCATCAGGCGCAACGTCATTTATTAATTTCTTCATAATATATTTTAGGTTTACATTCAACAAAAAGATTCCAAATAGAACTTACCTGCACAAATCATAGAGTCCAATATAGCTTGTTGTCTCCCGCCCAGCACGTGACTCTTCCTACATGTAGTAAGATCCATGACGGGTACTTGTGCTGCTCTTAACACTGGAGCAAAATTTTCAGTATTCTCTGAAAAAGAAAGGTTGGTATCAATTCGTGTGTATATTTAATATCTTTTATCTCAGAACTTTGGACTGGATGAACCAATTTTGTTGATTCTTTTTCTATTTAACTTAAAATAACTGTCATTTGTTCCCATAATTTCATCTGACCAGTAGTTTTATATCTGGAATCGGTCGTATGTTTTTTTAATAAAACATTATTTTATCAGTTTAACCATAATACGTACCAGCTTGGAACCCCCAGCCGCTGACTGCGCACCACTTCCCTGGTGGTACTCCATCCTCAGGCAGACATATTGGACGGACATGGGAATTGAATTGCACCCCATTACCAGATCGGGAGACTAGGATGATGGCGATGTCATTACTGTGAGGACCATCTAGGGGATAGAAGAGGGGTTTTATTACAATAAGAAAATCAAAATCAAAAGTCATCTCACAATTAGGCTACTAAGCAGTTTGAAGGTCAGATTATATTGAACAGCACCCAGTTTCACCCACCCTTCACCGCTTCCTAAGAGCTTTTGGTGTGAGAGAAGAAATAGAGCAACAAGCTCCCCAGCAGCACGCTGTCATTCCGTGTGGAATGCAATGACAAAATTAGTTAATATGTGTGTAGGCACAGGTAGGAGTCATGACAAACAAAAAAAAAATAAGGTGACAGTAAGTTAGTAGTATTTTTATAATACGTGATTAAGAGGGAGTCATGACTCCAAGTCTCGTACAAATGTGATAAAGAATAACAAATGTATTGAGTAACAAATAAATAAGTTGAAACTTAGACGTAAAATTGTGACTGAAAAACCCGTTCGTAAGATACAGTCTAGACAACGGAGTATCTGTCATAATGTTTGCGTTTTTTCTCTTTAGATACAGACCCCTAAAAATTGATAAAACCTAGAGGCTTTTTTTTTTCTCTTGGTTTTATCCAGTCCTTTCATTTCAGTAAAATATAATATTTTTTTCTTCGGGATGGACAAGTGTACCAACATACGGGGTGAATAGACAGAAATAAAAAAGTTTTCATTAAAATTTAGACAAAATATAAAGATTATAAGAAAATTCTCAAGCATTTCATGAAGTAATTGTGTTTAAGCATTTTCATGTTAGAGAATATTCATGCAACCCCCTAAAAAATACTATTTTCTATTCACCCCTTGAAACTCTGTTCACTCCATTTTACCTAGTTTTAATACGACACATTCAATCGTTTAAACAAAGACTTCCAATGAAACTACTCTTACTTTTCCTGAAGTCTGGATGCCGGATAACCTTTTCAGCTAGAAACCGGTGTTCATGCTTGTCCTGAAACTTCAGACGATGCTCCCCGACCACCAGACGGATGTGGTCCAGCTGTAACGGTTGCTGAAATGGAAAAAACCAATAGGTAACGTAAATATCGCAGCTGATCATCATCATACACAAACTTTGTCTTCCCACAACTGGATATAATCCTCCCCATGTCCTGTGCTAGCTTCCACCAAATTCGACCCTAAACCTTGACTATCGGAGCTCACTCAATACCACACACCCAACCCATTATGCATAATTCATCTAATAGATGGCGCTGTGTCACCACCGCAGGCGTGGCAAACACATTCACAGCAGGCTATAGTGACAGTTAACTGAAAAGTTTTTTATCCACAAAATTAAAGGTCAGCTCTAAAGACTGCCAAATGGTATCCTCTGACAGCCATCAAAAGGTCACAAGGTCACGGTTTTTCTTCAACACTTGCAATAATATTACTGTAAGAAGATTCCGTAGGCCCTTATCCGTTCTAGTCTGGTCTGTTGGTTAGTGACCCTGACTGCTATACCGGAGGTCGTGGGTTCGATGCCCACCCAGGACATATGTTTGTGTGATGAGCACGCTCATTTGTTCTGTGTCTGGGTGTGATTTATCTATATTATGTATGTATGTATTTAGAAATATATAAGTATGTTTATCAGTTGTCTAGTACTCATAATACAAGCTCTGCTTAGTTTGAAACTAGATGGCGTTGCGTGAAAGTTGTGGAATATTATAATTAAGAAATAAAATAAAATTGCAAATAGATAAATCCTACATTTTTTTTAAGCTAGCTGTAGTCGTCAAATTCAAACTGACGGTAAAAGTTGTAAGAGTGACCTATATGCAACCGGGTGGGTAGGTTGTTACATTTTACCTCAAAAATGAGTATACCTTATCGAAGCAGTGTGCCGCAGACAGCACCAGCCGCTCCGCGATCACAGCACCACCGCAGTGATGCTCAAACGTCAACTTGTCTACATCCAGCATTTGAATCTCCACCTGAAATATTAAATTAATCCGATTAATAAACCAGCCTAGATGGATCTCATCATCAAAACAGAATGAACTGAAAAAAAGTGGCTGGTAAGTAATCCCCATAGTTAGTGACGATGACTGCTGTAACAGAGGTCGTGGGTTCGATTCCCACTCATGTCAAATGTTTGTGTAATGAGCACGATTATGTGTTCTGTTTCTGGGTGTAATTTTTCTATACTATGTATGTATTTAGAGATATTATAAGTTTATTAATTGTCTAGTACTCCTAGTACACGCCTTGCTTAGTTTGAGACTAGATGGCGTTGTGTGACAGTTGTCGAAAATTATGTTAATTTTAGTTAATAAAAAGAAAAGGCATATTATAGGTAACTCGGAAAGTCGTAAAGAAAATGTTTCTAGTATTTCTGTTTCCCAAAAATCAGGAAATTCGAGGACTAAGTTTCATTGCACGAATAACGAGTGGTATACCTATAGACAGGTTTGGAAGAGAAAGGAGGAGGTCTTTGCCCAGCAGTGGGATCCAAAAAAGTTGAAAATTGAAATGAACAAACTTGAGCTTTCAAACTTTCAACGCACAGAATCGAACTTGTTCCCAAATAGGGAAGTGGGTCAATCGAACCGTAATAAAAATGTGACGTAATATAATTAGTGTTGTCCATGTGAAAGTGATGTACCAATTTGTTTGCTCCGTGTTTCATATAATTATAGGATACTAGTTGTTTCCCGCGGTATCGCACGCGTAACACCCCATCTCGTGGTTATTTTACAGTTTTTTTTCTTTAATGCAATTTATCCATATTTTCTCAAAGTTTAAACCTTCCCTGGACAAATATTTTAAGACTGAAGTAAGCCAAATAGGTTCACGTGATCTCGAGTTTAAGCGAGACTAACGAAGAGCTATAATAATTCATTTGTTTACATAAAAAAGAAGATGGATATAAGTGTTTCTTGTAAAAACAACTCATATAGCGTCTCCATAGAAAGGAAACAGGGGACAATCTTCTGTCCTAAACGTATCTAATGTTGCTGAAAAATATTTTTCCATGCCATTAAATAAACAAAAAAATCTCACCTACAAACAGTGATTTATAAGAACTATTATATATAAAAAAAAAATAACATATTAGATAATCCGGTTTTTGTGTATTTCTCGTTACCATTAACCGACAGTTTATAACATTCAGTTTGGTCACAAAAAGCAAATTCTAAGTATCAGATACGGACCCATAAAACACGAGAGAAAACGCACTACCTACTAAACTACATAACATTACAAAAAACAACAACAATATATCACTCTTCATTTCATTAACACCAAACAAAAGTTCGTAAACACCATGAAGATCTCATTACATAAAGTGAAAGTCGGTAATTGCCACTCATTATTTCTGAACGCAACAATAACTGTCAATTTGACATTTAGGCCTCATCGCGCGCGAAAACAAAAATGGAGGTTATGTTATGTAAAGACGGACAGTTGTCGATTTTGTAACGATTTTTTTTGTAAAAGTAAACGGTGCGTTTACTTTCGTAATAAAGTAAATACAAAACAGACTCTGAGTTTCTTCATTATAGGCAGAACTAGAGACGGTTTACGATCTAACTTTCAGGATCTTAATACTTAGCTTATTCTCTAGACCGACGGACAGCATTTCAACTTAAAATTGCATTTTGAATGCACCATGCACATGATTGGGCTGAATTTATTGATTGATTTATCCTCTATTAAATATTAGTCTTTATTTTTTTATTTGTTGTAATAGCGACAACAGCATCTTTGAATTTCAACTATTTATCTGTCAGCGTTTATGCTAACAGACGGAAGGACAGACATAAAGACAAACATACCTTAGTAATAGGGTTAAATTTTTACACTTTGGTAACGGACCCCTAAAAAGACACACAACAAACAGACACTACATTATTTATTATATTAATAAAATGAACTTTACCGTTATTACAAAAGGCTTTTGACATACAAGTTATATCAACAGTTAAATATAAATAATAAATAAAAATCAATACAAAAAGTGATTAGGTACGACCGCAAAGTGAATGCGCATATTAATGCTAATTATGAGCTTTACCAATTGGTAATTGTAAAAGCTTAATTAAGTTGATCGATCTCAAAACTTCCGAGAAAGAGTATTCATATTTTTATTAATAAGTATGTGGTTTATTATGAATCACACTAAAATATACATGCGGAAGTATGTGTGTATGTTTGTTACCGCTTCAAGTTTAAAAAGCTAGACGGTTTTTGATGAAATTTGTTTTGGAGGTTGCTGATACTTTTACGGTTATAACATTAGTTTCTTTAACGCGACTGTCGCGATGTATCCTAAGTTCTACCCTCGCGTAGCACAGGCGTTTGTGTGATCCATGAATGCCAAGCACAATGAACATAGTAACATTATATCCAAGTTTCGTAGAAACATTTTATATATCCCATAAAATGGTCAAAAGCTATTTCTCACCTTAAAATTAATACATTTAAAAAATCTAAAAGCCCACCTTTTCAACCCATTCAAATTTTATGTTATAGGTATATATGTCTCCATTAAAATCGGTCCTGTCGTTTTCATATAATGTCGTATATTGCATTGTCATCGGGTTTGAAGCTACCCCGAAAATTTCAGCCTGCTAGCTTATCGGGAAGTGCCTCAATATCGAGATGAGAAAATCCAACCGGAACGACAGACAAACAAACAAGAAAAGTGAGTTTATAAGAACTAAGAACTTGAGAATATCAAGGAATAAGCATTAATCAACTTGTTTTCTCATTTCTGGTGATTACCGAATTCAATTTCATCACCATATCTTCCTTGAACGGTTCTCAGTAAACCCAAATATTTTGATTTACAATATAATTGTTCAATTAATAATTTAAAATAAGTTATTAAGTTATAAGTGGCTTGTTGTGAATGAATGATTAAAAAAGAGGTGCTGTTACTCATTCACGTTTATAATAAAATGAAACCAGTCAAGTGCGAGTTACACTAGCGATTCAGATTTCCGTACATATAAGCTTAATTAATTTTCAAAAGCAAACGTTCAAAAACGAGGAGCTCGTGGCTAAGCTATAACCGCATAAGTGATTCGATCACAGGTTAAGCTATGCTTGACGCGGTTGGTCCGTGGATGGGTGACCATCTTTGTCATAACGAGTTCCTCCGTGTTTCGGAAGGCACGTTAAATTGTGGGTCCCGGTTGTTATTCCTACGTCTTTGACAGTCGTTACAGATAGTCAGAAGCTGAAAAAAGTCTGACAGCCAGTCTAACCAAGGGGTATCGTGTTGCCCAGGTAACTGGGTTGAGGAGGTCAGATAGGCAGTCGCTCCTGCTAAACACCGGTACTTAGCTGAAACCGGTTAGACTGGTAGCCGACCCCAACATAGTTGGGAAAAGGCTAGGCCGATGAAACGTTCAAAAACAAACATAATTCATCACCTTCATGTCCGTAGCAACCGTTGTTTTTCTTCTATTGTTTTTTTTTTATAATGTGGCTACAGTTATTTTTAAACGACACCGCCTACTTATAAAATCCTCTAAGTCTTAAAGGTGTCACTAATGTATACAAAAACACACCGAGCCAAACCCACTGCGCAACGTGTCGTGGGTTCGACCTCCGCTCAGAGCAAACATCGTCCACGAAGGTTTGCTCCAAGTCACGTTACTTTGTATATGTGACTTAAATATTTGAGAATCGAACCGCGGCAAAGGAGATCAATACCAAGACCGGTAGCAGTTCAAAAAAATATAATGTATACAATGTTATAAAAGTTAATAGAGAGTTTAATAAATGCATAAAAGCCGAAAAATATCGCGCGTCTTCAGCCTAGATAATAGATACTGCGTGTTTTAGTCAAGATAAGACCCAGGTAGGTACATATTTAAGCTATGTCACTCATCATGTAAGATTATTAAGATAAAAAGGTTGACTTTCAAATTAGTATAAATCGGATTTTTCTCTTGAGGAACTATGTATCATTTTTTAATAAAGTCATTTATGAATTTCAAGTAAGATATATTATATCAACACTTTTAAATGGCTTTTTTAGTAGACATGTCGTACAAACTCAGAGGTCGCAGTCTCTTTTAAAGTCTAGAGAGTATTAAAATGAAGATGTTTAGTTTTTTTTTTGTGATTTTATAGAAGATAATCACTGGGGACTATTTTACCGATTTTTGAAATTATTTTATCGATCAATGGTGAAGCTTTTTGTGCCATAGGCTAAAAATAAAAATACTAAATATATAATAAAGAAACCCATCAACTAGTCTTCTAATATAAAAAATTCTCTTGTCACGGTGTACGAAATTAAACTCCTCCGAAACGGCTCGACCGATTCTCACGAGATTTTTTGTGCACATTGAGTAGGTAATTGTTTCAGCCTTTTGAAGTCATCTCTATAGCAAAACAACGTTTGCTGCGTTAGCTAGTATCGTATAAAAGTATGGATGTATACGACATTCCCAAGACATCAGCTGTTTGCCCGCAAAAAAAATACATACAAAAATCTACTTACTTGCCAAGGAAAAGCACCATAGGGTGTTTCAGTCCCTCCGACAATCTTCCCCATCCTCCTCGGGTTGAAATCCACAGATCTTGTACCACATAACACTTTCTCCCCTTTACTTGGCTTAACCACTGAATTCTGATTAAAATAGTTCGATGAAAAACTAGAAAACGACTTCGAAGGCCTCGTTCTATTCCTATAATACTCTATATGATTGACTTTGTTCAAAAAATAATCGCAACTAACATAATTTATAAAGAAAACCAAAGAAAAAACGTATTTGTAGTTGTACATTTTCATTGTGTTGAAACAAAACGCAATAGCGAAACCAAAAAAAAAAATAACTGTCAAATAAAAAAAGAATAAATAATTCGAATTGACAGTTCGAAATTCAAAATCCGAGTCGTCCACACATAATGACGGTTGAATACTAAATGAGACGTTGCCGGACGAATGTTATTTTTTTTAAACATGCAAGCAAAGGCTTCTGTCACAATGCCACGACTGACAGAATGACACACACGTGAATGTGGGTCACTAGATCGATCCGAAGATGCATCTTTTGTGTTAAATTGAAAGGACATTTGACAGACAATACTTTTTTTGTTGTTGTTCTTTTTTAGCATTGCAATTCTGCATTATATTGTGATGGAGAATGTCGTATTGTTCTTGTCCCACTGCACTGGTTGATTTGAGAGTTTAAAATGTTTTATTATTTTTTCCTGTTGAGACTTTTTAACTGTCCTTTTTAGGGTTCCGTACCTAAACGTTAAATACAGGAACACTATAACTTATTCTCAATTGTCCTTCCGTCGAAATCCCAAATTTCGTTCGTTTGTCACCTGGCTGTAGCTCGTGAACTGTGATAGCTGGACAGTTCATTGCTTTACTGAAGATGTATTTCTATTGCCTTCATAACAACAAATATTCAATATAAAAATTCACGTCACATGCATAAAGACACCCAAACTCAAGACAAGCATTCATGGATCACACAACCGCTCGACCTACGCGGGGATCGAACCCGTGACACTTCACACACTGTGGGTTTGGCATGGTGACGTCTACCACACGGCTATCCATGCGGTTAAGCATAGACATGCCTGAATCTTATCTGGAATAATGGGTGTTGATATAGATTTAAGAATAAAAAATCTTTATGTTAAAAATCCCTATGATGACCAAAATATCGAAAGACCAATCTTAAGACCTATCGCTCACAACAAATCTCATTCACATCACTATCCATTCGTCCTTTACCGGTACAACACTAGTACTACAGGCATTCCTAACATAGCGTGCCCATCATTAGCACTGAAACTAGACAATTAGATATTCCAGTCTAGATAGTTAAATTATCTCGAAAGTGCTTTTATCGACTGCACATTTTTATGTATTGCTTAATTTTCTAGATTTTTTTCGCCTCTGCCTGGCCTAGTTCTCAACTCTATAACTAAACCTCTGTTCGATTTTTTGGAAATCGTATTTTTTTTATTGTCCTGCTTGTACGGAACGATCAGTGTCGCAAATCTGATCGCACTTGATCGGTTTTGTTCCAATTTTCCTCTAAGTAAAATAAAATTAGGTTTCATAAATTCAGGCTCGGTTGAAAATCTAGGTTTGCCCTGAAATATTTTTCTAGGTACTGCCATCTTGACCCAGGCGAAACACTCAAGGTCAATACAAAAAAATGCTTAAGAAAATAGAAATAGTTTCAAAATTAATCCAATTGCCATTCATTCATCGGCCATTGTAAATAGTAGAATAAGGCTGTATATCCTACTTATATTGTAAACGCGAAAGTTTGTATGTATGTATGAATGTCTGTTACTCCTTGACGCAAAAACTACTTAACGGATTTGACGACCTCCGTGGTCGAGTGGCGTACGCACTGGTTTCAAGGTGTCGCTAGCTCTGAGGTCCCGGGGTCGATCCCCGGTCGGGTCAATGTAAAAATTAACATTTCTACATTGTCTCGGGTCTGGGTGTTTGTGGTACCTTCGTTGTATCAGAATTCCATAACACAAGTGCTTCAGCAACTTACTTTGGGTTCAGAACAATGTATGTGATGTTGTCCGCATTTATTTATTTATTATTTATTTATTAATCGAAATTTATCATAACTTGGATTAACATATGGGATGGTGTGGAGTTTTTATCTCGATTTTATGTTCCCGTGGGATAATTTTCGGTTTGTAGCAGGCAGAGTCGCTGGCAAGTTACTCAATCATATGTAATGAGGAAGATAATTAAATATGCTTAATTTAAACTTAATTGGTTTAATGAAAACTTTTCTTATCGTCAAGTTTCCATTTTCCATTCATAAATGAATTAACGGAAAATTGTATGACCATAATTCAACGTGACGTTACGTGAAATAATTACAATAATTATTAGTTTAATTAGTTTTAGAATTCTATCCTAAATAACAGAGAGATAATGGTGATTAATGGCGCCAAAAGTTTTCCATAATGATTAATGGTTACCATGAAATGTTTTTTTGAGGAAAAACTCGCGTAAAATATTTAAATGATGCAACGGTTTACTCACGCGTATTTATCGGGATTGCCCGACTAGTTTCGGTTAAAACCGGAGTCCTTAATCATGATCACGTTTTAAAATAAATAATTAAGCGCCCATAGTTAGCTAGCGTAGTGATTTTCTATGTTAGAAGATATCCCCATCTTTAGCACTGATACAAGTTGCTATTATTTGTTAACTAGCTGTTGCCCGCGGGTCCGTCCGATCCAATCGAAAATAATCTCACGGGAACATAAAATCCTGATAAAAATCCTTTGTCTTTATCGTGGTTATAAACTATCTGTGCACCAAGTTTCATCTAAATCCGTTCAGTAGTGTTTGCGCGAAAAAGGAACAAACATACATACATCCATAATTGCAAACTTTCGCGTATATAATATTAGTAGGATTGGATCATGCCCGCCATCTTTGTCACGCCTTAAAACTAAATTCAAGGAGAAAAACATTAGCCACAACGAAATTCAATAAAAAAGTGAAATCGGGAAAAATATGTTGTTATTATAATTTTTAGTTAAACTGAACGTATCAACTAACTGACAGTTTAACTATCTACAGTTAATAACGAGATATAACCGGACCAAATAACCGCCATAGTCTCGACCTAGTTAGAGTTATTTATTTTGTATTAGCATATTATCTGTTACTCGTAACTTTGACCCATAATATTTTTGTGCAAAGGACGTATGCGTGTGCGCATCTAAGGTACGGATAGCGAAACAAATAGCAATTTTCATTTTTTAATGTCACAGGTTAAGCTACACTTGTTACGGTCAGACCGTGGATGGGTGACCATCTATGTCATAACGAGTTTCGCCGTGTTTCGGAAGGTACGATAAATTGTGGGTCTTGGCTGTTAATGACATATCTTTGATGGGTAGTCAGTACTTAGAAAGTATGACAAAATGGCTGTTCTCTGGAGTCGTGAAAGTTTTATCAAATTTGGTTCAGTCGTTTTTATGTGAAGTCAGATTTACGTTATTGTTAAAATAAAAATTAAATTAATTAATTAAGAATAAAAATTATCATACGTGAAATCTCACAATAGGCAAACTCTAAAGTGTCTCCGTTTTCCTTTTATCTCGCTCTACTCACATGTTAAAAAGATAAAATATCTTCATTTGCTCAATCTGTGGTTCAAGATACGACAGCTTTACAATGGATTTACTTACTTTTCTGTTAAAAAAGTTATGAAAGCAAGCAAATTTTATGGTGTTTTTTGAAAAAGACCCAGATTCAGTTCAAGCATTCGTGGATCACATAAATGCTTGTCCTAAGCGGAGATCGACCCCGCGACACGTCGCAACCATTTACCTAAGTCCTTAGCTATCCGTACCTTAAATAAAGAGAAGGACCGATTGCTTTTAATTTTTTCAAAAGATTTGCCCTTTTTTGCTGGCTTTCCTTCATTAATAAGTACTTAAGTATAACGCCGAGGACGCTTCAGAAGTAGATATTTGTAAAATATTCTCTAATAACTTATTTCACTTACTAGGTCAGGGTATTAGTACCTAGAACTATATATCAGGGCAAACCTAGATTTACAACCTAACCTGGATTTATGAAACCTAATTTTATTTTACTAAGAGGAAAATTGGAAATTAACTTGTTAAATACGATTTAAACTCATGGAAACGGAGGGTTTTGTAAGAATAATTAAAAGAAAAACAAACAAATTGGTGACCAAACAAACTTTTATTCGAACTGAACGTTGCTTACCTTGATTTTTATTTCTATAATTTACTTTAATGCCGGCAAGTACTGTCCATGGATGGGTGACCATCTATGTCATAACGAGTTCCTCCGTGTTTCGGGATGGACGGTAGGTAATTTTATTGTGGGTCCCGGATGTTATTAATCATACAAATCTTTAACATTAAGGGTAGTCAGAAGCTGGAAAGTCTGACAACCAGTCTAACTATAAAGTATCGTGTTGTCCAGGCAACTGGGTTGAGGAGGTCAGATAGGCAGTCGCTCTTTGTAAAACACTTTTACCTAGCTCCATCCCGTAAGACTGGTAGCCGACCCCAACATAGTTGCGAAAAGGTTAGGATGATGATGATGTGATGCCAGCCACAGATACACAATAAAAAAAAGTTCTTTTAATTTTTGAAGTTATCTACTTGCAGTTAAATGGTCGTGTCAGCTTAACATTATTTGTCGCAGTTATGAATATTTTGCATAAATTATTGCAGTGTTAGAATTCTCTCAAACTTTTTTTTGACAAAATAATGTTTTATGTCAAACTTGTCCATCATGTTACTCAATTTTAACATCGAGTTTTAATGGTTCTCAATTAGGCACACGAAAAGTTGCATAATCGATCTAGGCTTGGAAGACCCCCTTTTTTGTCTCATGCGAAATCATCAAAATCCTTCCGCTTCGGGTTGAGCGGGAGTGTCAGACTTCTACTGACTAAAACCCACCCATGTTCCTTCCTCTGCCCTTCGTGTACCGGGGCCACGGCAACCCATACGGACTATCCCGCTGACATCAGACATCAGCCCCAATCGGCTCCACAGAGCTTGACATCTCTTCGAGGCGCGCGTGGAACACGAATTCACCTCGAAGTAACGCAGAATGATTGTGATTATCTTCAGTACATTTTACGAACTGATCTCGGTTCTTATAGAAGGAGTGCGGTAGTCGCAGCGATTTCGCTTTCACGCGAAAACTACCAAACGGATTAGGCTTTGAACATTTCATTATTACGGAAACGACAACCACGCTCAATAAACTAAAGTCCACGCGGACGGAGTCACTGTCAACAGCTAGTTATAAACAAATACTAACAACTCTGCCTTCACCATATTCCTCAGCGTGATGACAAACGTTGACACACTGACACATCCAGTTATTTTCATCTGATCATCTTTAAATGTCATTGTGTCAGATCGAAATCTTCCCATTGTTAATGTTGGACTCACTTGTCCGAATCAGGGCTCGCTATTTGTAATATTTAACGGTGATAGGTATTCCTTTATAACCGGTCAAGTGTTATTCGGACTCACGACGCTTACGGTTCCGTAGAAATAGTTAGATGTAGTAGTTTAATAGTTTCGTATGGTACTGTTGTATCTACTCCAGCTGATTCTCAATTTGAACCCAAAGGTTGGTAGAAAATGCCTTGCGGCATAAAGTCCGCCTTATGTACCACAATTGTACATGAAAGTTTAAATAATATAAACAAAAACAATTTTTCAAGAAAACGTACCACATTTCAAGCAAATAACGATCTATAATTTGATTTGAATTGAAAATTGGCCATGCAGCATATTTTTGACCTATTGATCTTGGCCTGTTAAGCTGGTTGTTAATTTTTATATCAGTTGAAAATTTGCCACTTGCCACCGTTTATGAGATACGGCCTGGTGCCAACGGACAAATAGACGTGCCTCAGTTATCTCACCATTTATAAACATTTCTTATTACTCATATTAAGGATGGCATTATTAATATGGTGTTTATCAATGAACGGGCTATCTAGTATTGAAATTATGCCTGAAATGGTACCAGTAGTTTCTAAGATCATCACATTTAAACGAACAAACAAATTGTTCAGCTTTTAAAATATTTTTATTTATATTTATATGCATTGTATAGGCAAATGGTAGAAAGCCCGACAGCCGAATTGTCAGCATTAGGTGACAAGCTATCTTTTTCACTGTCGAATGGATTGGAGAGACAAAGATACATTTTAAATTGTCACTTAGATAGTGTCTCTCTTGAATATAAGTGTATAAAGTATTACATAACAGGAAAAGTACTTGCTTACATTATTTGTGTTACCAAACTGCATCCAATTTTTGATGTATAATAAATCTTATTACGAAGAATTCGGTTTAGTCATAAGCAGGGGTCGTAAACATTTTTGCAATATTACGGTACGAAGCCAAGACAACTATTTGAGATGACTGTGTATAATCTGATGTAAAATTATTTTGATCTGCGTTTATTATTTAAGTTTGCCAAAGTTACTTAATTATTAAAGTTACTTAAACATTTGTCTTTCTTCGCCTGTTCAGGGGTCAATTTACCTCTGTCCATAAATAAAGATTTTAGCTTGATACATCAAAAGCCACCGTAAATTTCAATTACAAAAAAAGTGATAAGATCATAAAAGAATAAATGCTATAAAATAGTTTACAAATACATTTTACTTTAATGAACTACGATCGAAAATGTTTTTTTTATTGCTGTTGAAATTGACAAAATGTTTATCACCCCTGTGCGTTGGTATTGTATTCAACGCCATGAGATGGCATCGTCTATACAGTTAGCTGAATATTCACTTAAAATGTCACATCAATGAATCACATCTCGTTCAAAAGTAGTACATGTTAAAATAATACCTCCCGTTTGCATTAGGTGGAGGTTCGATCCCGACGTAGGCAAGTAACAATGTGGCTTATTTATTCTAAGACACTACTGATTAATGGCGAAGGAAAACATCGTGAGGAAACCTGGTTTGCAAATATTGAAGTTTTAAATCACCCGCAGTGAGCTAGCGTGGTGATCAATGATCAAAACCTTATCTATACCCGAAGAGGCCTGTGCCCAGCAGTGGGACGTATATAGGCTGGTGTTATTATATAACAATTAAGAGTAATTATTAATTAAGAAATTAGTAAGGATTTTTTTAATCGTATGAATAGTTTTAGTGCGATCATATTACATTACTGCTCTGCTCCTATTAATCATAGCGTGATAGAGTATATTCTGTAGCAATCCTCAATCAATTCAACTCTTATATTGAAATTATTTTTCGAAACGTACCTTTAGTTCCTGATATTACCGCGTTCAAACAAACAAACAAATTAACTTTTCAAGTATATAATACTATACATAATATGTATTATATCGAACCTGGGACATTGCTCTTTCTCACACACCCAACCACTTGATCAACGAGACAGTGGAATAGTTTTACATAAAATGTAAATTGGAGTCCATTTTGAAACTGTATTCAAATTAAACAGTTACTTTAACATTAAAAGTCAACCGAATGATTCATGATAATTTGAAAGTAGTTTCAATAATCTAGATATGCGGTAGCGTGTCGAGCCAAGTCCAAGTAACAGATGGCGAGCAGCACCGTGCGTAATATTTTACATTTACACCAACCATTAAGAGCCAGAAACAAAACCACTTTTGACCCCCTCATAACTCAAACACTATTTTAAATAAACATGATAAATTTGGCACATATGGCATTTGTAAATATGAAAACTAGATAGGCTATAAAATATTAACCTGAGTTATAAGAAGAAATGATATTATGTTATTATAAATGAATTTCAGGACTGACGAAATACATATTATATACATCGTAATGTTGATCTTGGCTCTCATTTCACATGTACGTTTTGATGAAATATCACTTACTGTATCTTATAACTAGATTATTTACAAATAAGATCTTATATATGTAACAGTCGTTAAGTCATTTCAATAATGACTGCACGGATAGCCGAGTGGTTGAGGTAACCAAACCAAACCCACTGAGCGCGTCGTGTCGCGGGTTCGATCCCCGCGTAGGACAAGCATTTGTGTGATCCACGAATGCTTGTTCTGAGTCTGGGTGTATATTTCGTGTATGTGATTTGTATGTTTGTGAAAACCAAAAAAAAACGGAAGCCGTATAAAAGAAGGCGAAAAAAATCAGAGACACTTATTCTCAAACACTTATTTTTCTATGTATGTTTGTATGTATATATATTTGAGACATTTAAAACCCTAATGATGGTCCCTCCTACGCGACGAACACAATGCTTGAAAGACCATTGTCTGAAGTGGCACAGTAACCTGCATTCGTACGGTCGTCGGTTCGATTCCGAACAATGCATTATAATCGATGAATTCGGTGAAAGTTTTTCTTGTTTATTCATCTCTGGCATTGCTTAACATATTTTGATTGTGTGACTCATGATTTTCGCTTTTATAATTTCGTTATAATTATAATTGTAATTTATTTGACCATTGAGCGACTTAAAACAGGAGTAGTATCTAAACGGCTGTATTTTAATTGTTACTTTATATTTTTTAGAGTTTCTTGATAATACGTATTTTATACACTAAGCACAAAAGGAAACCCTTAAGTCTCTTTTCAGAGTTCCGTAGAATATTTGTATAATCTTTATAAATTAGTATTAGTAGAATAATTGTATAATCAATTTTATAAAGTCGAATCGTTAGTCTTTTTTTTCTAGTTTGTTTGAACTGGTTAATCTCAGGAAGTAATGGTCCGAAGGGGAAAAATCTATCAGTGTTAGATAGCCCATTTATTGAGAAAGGTTACAGGATATAAACCATCACGCTATGATTAATAGGAGCAGAGTAGTAAATAAATATGTATGTTACAAACTATAGATCCGATTTTTATAAAAAGTCCTGGTTAAATATTCAAAACATCGTGGACAAAGTCGCGCGTAACACCTAGTCTATTAATAAACACATTATTATGATTCAGTATCCGTTATAATATATTATAATACCGTCCTACTAATAATATTAACTGCAAAGTTTGTGTGTATGGATGTCTGTCCCTCTTTCACTCAAAAACCACTGATTTAGACGAAACTCATTACACAGATAGTTCATAACCAGGATTAACATATAAAATAGTTCCCCGATTTTATGTACCCGTGAGATCATTTCGAATTTCTAGCGAGCGGGATCGCGGGCAACAACTAGTATAATAATAACGACATTATGAATCAGTATCCGTTACAATATATTATATTATCATTAATCAAATTGTATATTGTTACCAATATAAGTTGTACTATGAACGGCTGTAAAAAAGCGACAGCGTGGTATGTTGTGGAGTTTGCTGCGCCGTGTCTTCTTCACAGCTAGCGCACTTAGGAAGCGGTGAAGGGTGGGCGATACGGGGAGCTGTCTGTGTAACTTTAACATTCACCAACATTGAACATTGTACCAATATTATAATGCTGAAGAGTGTGTTTGTTTGTTGGAACGAGCTAATCTCAGGAATTACTGGTTCGAATTGAAAAAATCTTTTTGTATTGTATAGACCATCTATCAAGGAAGGCTATAGGCTATATAAATTCACGCTGCGACTAATACGACCGAAGATACAATGGAAAATGTGGAAAAACGGGAAAAAATATTCATCTTTGAGGGTTTCAAGATCTTCTAACCACGTGGACGAAGTCGCGGGCAACAACTAGTTTTTAATAAATGGATTTTGAGTTTAAGCTATTCAATAAAGAATGGCAGTGTGGAAAAGAGATGGCTCGCTACGCTATGTATCTCTCTGTCCCACGACTGAAATAATCTCTCCATTGAAAACGTCATGGTACGATGTTAGACATATTTTCGTAAAATTCACCGTTAAAACAGATAGATCTATTAATCATTGTTACATGGACTGTCAGAGGAAATACTTGTATATGCTGTGGCTTTGCTTGTGGTCATGATTTGTTTAACTCTTTCATTTCTTTAAGATAATTACACAATTGCGTATAGGACTCAAGATACAGAGACTTTAGTAAGATAGGCTAAAAAGATACAAATAATATCTAAACTAGATATCTATATACTAATATATAAAGCTGAAGAGTTTGTTTGTTTGAACGCGCTAATCTCAGGAACTACTGGTCCAAATTGAAAAATATTTTTGTGTTGAATAGACCATTCATCGAGGAAGGTTTTAGGCTATATAACATCACGCTGCAACTAATAGGAGCGAAGATACGATGGGAAATGTGGCAAAAACGGGGAAAAATATTAATCTTCGAGGGATTTCGTTCAAAAATTCCTAACTTATATCTTCTAACCACGCGGACGAAGTCGCGGGCAACAGCTAGTATATTTATATTGTAGATAATGTTTGCTACACATCATTAATAAAGTTATGACATTCGTTTTTGGGTTGCTATAGTCCACATGAGCAATTGTTTTGTTTTATTACATTAACTGGCCAGGTGATCCACTGAGTGACTCTGACTGCTCACGGGAGGTCCTGGGTTCGATTCCCATCGAGGAGAAACAATATTATGGAACAGTAGTGATTATGGTTCCGAATCAAAAGGCTAAAACTGTAACCCTGTTACTGAGGCACCGGTGACTGACGGGTTTCTGCCCGTTTAACACCTGACTGTATCTCAAGAACGGTGAAAGCTATACAGTTTATTTTTACAGATGAAATGTTCTCTAGTCTAGTCTCAAATCTAGTCAAGTCATGAATTTTAAGAGGGGGCATTTTTCTTCAGTCTTTTTAACGGAACCGATTTCATTCCAAAAAATCAAAATCAAAAGTTTTTATTTCAAGTAGGCCGTTTTCCAGGCACTTTCAAAATGGTGATGGCTCTAGTCGCGTTTTATCCTACTACTATTATAAAGGCGAAAGTTTGTAAGTATGGATGTATGGATGTTTGTTACTCTTTCACGTAAAAACTACTGAATGGATTTGAATGAAACTTTACCACAATACATCAGAATAACACATAGGCTACAATTTTTGAGGTTTCTAATGTGAGGTCGTAAAAAAACACATTTTTTGCGCTTACATTGCAAACGCTGTCTGAATCCTACAAGATAGATAGAAGGCAGATGTATAGATAGAAGGCAGGTATAAATTATAACTTATATCTTCTAAACACGCGGACGAAGTCGCGGGCAACAGCTAATCTTGTTCGTAAAGAAAACACATGCTTTGAATCGTCTTTCTTCAAAATAAGGTGTATAAGTACACCTTATAACGTTAGGAGGTTAAAATAAAACAAAATAGTAATATATTGATTTAATATGTATATTGATTTATTTAATTTGAACACAAAGAAAATAAGCTTAAAAACTAATCACATTATAATTTAAAATCTTTAGAACAGAGAACATAAAACCAAAATGAACTGTCAAGACATTCTTGAAGTATTGCTACTTTAAGTATCACGCTGACTCTGTCATTTCAAGGTGTAAAGCCGCGATAGAAAATAAAAAAAAGAGTGGGTAAACTATCTATTGACAAAATCAAAAATATTTTAAAAACGTATGATACAGAAACTTTACAAAATATTGCCGTAACGGACTTCCGTTGCATTGATGTCCAGTTACCTTCTAGTCACGGCTAAAGAAATTTTACATCAAAAACGTCTTTAGCTAAATTTTGGTTTAAAGATAGGCCTTTTTAAATTATTCATCAATGACCTTGAAGACAGCTTTGGCGACGCTTCCCTTCTTCAAGTCTTCAAGGGCTTCAGAATATTGAGAGAGACTGTAAGTCTTCACTCCAAGTTTATAATAATCCACGTACCTAGAAATTTGGAAAGATTCGATATTAAATCTTATCTTGATAACATATAAGAAACTGCTGAGCCAAACTAGATGATATTGTTATGAAACTAATGATAGCTATTTCACGTTGAATGAAAAAATAATCAATAAAATTGAATCATTTAGTTCTGAGGGAACATATATAGAAAAATACAGACGATTTGAGAAGCTCCTAGAAATCAATTGAAATTGACTCTTGCCACAGAATATTAAAAAAAATCAAGCAAAAAATCGGTCTTTAAATACGATTTTCTTGGCTAAAGTTAATTGATTTTTATGAGACCAATAAAATTGTCAAACATTTGTTCTGGGTGGGATCGAACCCACAACCTCTGGTATGGCAGTCAGGGTCACTAACCAGTTTGTAGGAATTTAAAATACAAGTATATCATGTACCCTAACATTGTATGTATTATGATGTATCACTGCTGCAATACCATGGTGTAAAATAAAGAATATTCTATTCTATTCTATATCTTTAGGAGATGGTAAATGATGGGAATATTAAACTAATATCAGATCTATACTCATATATAAAGCTGAAGAGTTTGTTTGTTTGTTTGAACGCGCTAATCTCAGGAACTACTGGTCCAAATTGAAAAAAAAAATTGGGTTGAATAGACCATTCATCGAGGAAGGCTTTAGGCTATGAACCATCACGCTGCGACCAATAGGAGTGAAGATACAATGGAAAATGTGAAAAAAACAGGGCAGGTATAAATCTTAACTTATATCTACTACCCACGGGGACGAAGCCGCAGGCAACAGCTAGTTAATTTATAAGAGAGAGAATTCACCTGCTTCCCATTGCTTTGAGCCAGCCAATGGCACTTGGAAAACTGAAGGGGTTGATTTTAACACCAATGATAGTCAACTCCTTGTTGTAAATCTGATAAGGGTTCACACTGTAACAAAAAAGAAGTAAATATTAAAACTGTAAGATTTGCCTTTACAATCTGTCCGTTTTACAAGAAACCTTTTGACATATCATAAAATTAACAGAAATAAAGTGAAACAACACGTTGTTGGTTTGATTCGATTGCTACCCGTCTAAAGGTTACTCGTAAAACGAACAGAGTAAGAGTATTATGCTTGTCTTGTCCCTTCGAAGGGAAATCTATACATATAATAAAATTGTAGAAAAGTGATTTCTGTACATTGAAAAAAAAATAAAAAAATATAGCAGGGGTTATTGTTATGTCGATGTCGAACCCAAAAATGTAATTAACTTTTTTTTTGTCTGTTTGTCTGTTTGTCTGTTTGTCTGTTTGTCTGTTCACGCTAAACTCAGAAACGGCTGATCCGAGTTGGATTCCGTTTTCACGAATACATTGTGGTATGCTTCAGTTATGTTTTAGTGTTTGTTTCATGTCAATCGGTTCATAAATAAAAAAGTTATGTGAAATTAAAGAATCACGTCGAACACTATTCTATGCTTATACATACATAGGCACCATAATCTCCGCAACTATTTGACGGATTTGGTTGAAATTTTGTACCGACATATTTAAGAGCCTGGCGCAACATAAAGACTACTTTTTACCGCGGGAAAACATCCTTTTCCCATGGGAATCGGTAGTTTATTGTTTTTTAACGCCTGTTTCGGTCAACGAACGACGTCGATCATTGTTACTAGATAGGTAAATTACAATCATTAATAGAATATGTTATAGCTACTTATTACCTTGTAATCGACTGGATTACCATGGGAAAAAAAATAAAAGGGCTCATCTAAATTCTTTCTACTTAAGTTAGTTTAGGCTGATATCATAAACTATAAGAATAATTTACCGAGGGAAATCATAGTACTCCCATGGGAATTAACAAACATTTTTCTTTTACGGCTGAAGGTAGTTTATAAGCTGTTGAATTTTAAGAATCATGTCGAACAGATTCCTTCCAGTTTCCCGTGGGTCTGAGATGTTATCCCGCGGTAAAAAGTAACATAAGTGTTGTTATTTCCAAGCCTAAACTAACTGTTTGCCAAATTTCTGTTCAAAATTCCAATCGACTTAGACCGCACAGAAAACCCTGTTTGTAATATTTCAAGAAACAGCGATAAAGCTAAGGTTCTTCGTGATTGCAGCCTTATTATATGGGATGAGTGCACAATGGCAAACAGAAAAGCAGTTGAAGCAGTAGACAGAACGTTGCGTGATATCAAACAAAATAACCAACCTATGGGTGGCATTACTGTACTTTTTTGTGGCGATTTTCGTCAGACTCTCCCTGTAATACCACGCGGAACAAGGGCTGATGAAGTTAGAGCCTGTCTAAAGAGTTCTCATCTGTGGCATTACATTATCCCTTTGCATTTGACTTTAAATATGCGAGCGCAAATCGGAGGCAATCAAAATGCTCAAGAGTTTTCCGAGTTATTACTGGAGATCGGTAACGGTGTGTATCCGCAAGAACAAGGAAAAGTTGTTCTCAATGAAAACTTATGCAGCAAAGTTTCATCAATACGAGACCTCATTTCAAAGGTGTATGGAAACCCAACGCAAATACTAACCTGCGAAAATTACTGGCTTTGCGAAAGAGCAATTTTGACTCCACGAAACGACCAAGCAGCAACAATAAACGCTGAAATTTTGAGCTTAGTTTCGGGGGATAATGTGGAGTATATCTCTATTAACAGAGTTATGGAAGAAGGAGAATCTACCAGCTACCCAGTAGAATTTTTAGAATCCCTTAGTGCTCCTGGACTACCAGCTCACAAAATAAAATTAAAAATCGGCGTACCCATTATGCTCCTTAGAAATTTAAGCCCACCAAAACTTTGCAACGGTACTAGATTAAAAGTAACAAATTTACAACGAAATCTGATAGAAGCAGAGATTTTAACAGGGTGCGGAAAAGGTGATAGTGTTTTTATTCCTCGGATTCCTCTCATTCCAAACAATTTTCCGTTTAGTTTTAAACGAATTCAGTTTCCAGTGAGCCTATGTTTCGCCATGACAATTAATAAAGCTCAAGGTCAGACTCTAAAAGTTGTGGGTGTAGATCTAAGTATCAGCTGTTTTTCGCACGGTCAATTGTATGTGGCTCTCTCCCGTGTTAGCAATTCCAGTAGCCTGTATGCTTTCACCCCCGATGGCTATACGTCTAATATTGTATATAGAGAAGCATTACAGTAAAGTAGGTTTTTTAGCTACCCAAAATGACCGATCCAAAATAAAAATAAGTACATATTAAAAAAAAAACGCTGCTCATAGTCACTATTCCACGCGAACGAAGTCGCGGGCACAGCTAGTAGAGAAATAAATAAGTGTTTTAGAACGTAATTTAGCAATCAATTGTACATACATATTAAAAAAGGGCTATTTAATAACTGGCAAACCTCCTTCATGATTGGATTTTTTACCATTATGGTATAACTCCGTTCTTACATACATAAATAGTAATGAAAATCCCTACTTCCCTGCTAATATTATAAATGCGAAAGTAACTCTGTCTGTCGGTCTGTCTGTCTGCCTGTCTGTTACGCTTTCACGTCTACACCACTGAACTGATTTTAATGAAATTTGGTACAGATATAGAGCTGACCTTGAGAAAGAACATAGGATAGTTTTTATCCCGGACTATTGAAGAGTTCTCTTGGAAACGCGATATAACCGACCTCGACGCGGGCGAAGCCGAGGGCGGAAAGCTAGTGACCTATATGAATGTATTTATTAAAAAAAAAAGTAATTTATGGAGTTTTTTGCCGGTTCTTCTCCATAAGAATGACATTTTGGAACCGTGCACCTAGCGCCACTACAGTCACGCTTTAAAAGTGCCAAGAAAATGGCCTGCTTGAAATAACAACTTCTGATTTTGACTTTGGACATATTATTATGTACTTACGTAGTGGTGTGGTTAGGGGGGCAGCATCCGAACAGAACGTACTTGCCTCCCTCCCGCAAGTAGTTGAAACTAATCTCCATGACTTTGCCGACCCCTGTGCCAAGAAAATCCTTTTGTAAAAAAATCTACTCCCGGTCTAAGGATGATAATCCTTGTCTAACGAGTTTCACAATCATTCAAGTCACATGCACAAGACACCCAAACTCAGAATAAGTGTTTGTAGATAACACAAATTCTCGCAGGGATCGAACCCTGGATATTGGATTTTGGCGAGATGTTCTATACCAGTCGGGTATCCGTGTATAGTGAAATACTATCTTGGGAATCTCAAGTTAATTAAAGCTAGGAGCGGTTGGTCAAGAGATGAGTGACCATCTACGTCATAATGACTTCCTACTTTTTGGGAAGCCACGATAAATTGTGTTTCCCGACTGTCATTCGTACATTTTTAATAGTTACGACAGTATGTCAGTGTGACAACCAGTTAGTTAGTAACAGCCGACCCTAACATACTTAGAAAATCGTTACTATGAAATACTATCAAGCGCATTCAAGAAAGGGGCAAAAAAAATACCATCCTTGTCTAGACAGCCTGTGTAATTGTCAGACAGACCAAATAATCGTCACACAAACATTTGTCCTGGGTGGGAATCAAACCCTTAATCTCCGGTGCCCATAGCTGTGAGAGCCTTTTCTCTTTCTTGTCGTGAGGATCTCAGATATAAGTTAATTAATTAGTTAATTACCTGTGCAATCAATGATGACATCGTATGTGTTATTTTCCTTCGCTAATACGTCTGGTGTGATTAGTCTGTAACCAGTATCTGAAAAAAAAACATTAAAGTTAGATCATATTTACTTTTCGATGTCAAAACTTTTTAGAGGTGTTGTACACTTTTTTGCGATGAGGAAAAATATAGTAAAATTGCTTTAGGATACGTGACCGTAACCATCATCGTCCTAGCCTTTTCCCAACTATGTTGGGGTCGGCTACCAGTCCAACCGGTTTCAGCTAAGTACCAGTGTTTTACAAGGAGCGACTGCCTATCTGACCTCCTTAACCCAGTTACCTGGGCAACACGATACCCCTTGGTTAGATCAAAATTATTACCTAACCATTCCAAAATATCAAAAATGCACAACGTATATTCAAGTCTTCTCTTCTGCCAGCACTCCTGGAGTGCCACCTTTCGTTTTTATTACTTTAGTAGCCAGAAATCCTTATGAATATAAGGTTAAAATGTTTGAATTTCAATTTCTAACAGAAGAGGATTATGATCGAGTTTGTTAATTGAGGATTCTTAATTTTACTGTAAGAAACGACTCCTCGATTCAGAATAACCCATAATAATTGATAACTCACAATAATGTGACTTTCTGCTGTTAAACAAATTTCTAAAATCGGTTCAGTAGATCATTAGGTTACCCCCTACAACGTCAAAATTTCCCACAAACTCTTATCTCTTTAAATCTAATATATAAAATTCCAGTGTCACGATGTTAGTTACCGTACTCCTCCGAAACTGTTCGACCGATTATGATGAAATTTTGTATACATATTGGGTAGGACTGAGAATAGAACAACATCTATTTTTCATACCCCTAAGTGACAAGGGTTGCCCACACTAAAATAATATATTTTATTTTTTGGACGAATTTTTTTGTTTTTATTTTTTTATAATGTGGCATTAAAAAATAAATACATCTAGAAAAAAAAAATCGGCAAAACAACGTTTGCTGGGTCAGCTAGTTATTAATATAAAAATCCTTCTCACCCAATCTCTTGACAATATCCAGTCTGGCAGTGTTCATCTCGGACACGGTGACCTCCCTGTGTCCGTGGTGGTGCAGCGTGGTGATCCAGAGGTTCCCGATGATGCCGGCCCCCACAACGAGGATCTTCTGCCCCACTTTGAGGGGGGCGGCGCGGTTGAAGCCGTGCGAGACGCAGGAGTAGGGCTCGCAGAGACCAGCTGTTAGAAAAAACTGTGTTATATTCTGTATTTAACTTTAGAAAATTATTTTCCAGGCACTTTCAGGTCATATAAGAAAATATTCATATCTGATATTTTTATTTAAACGGACTCCTGTATTAAGTAAATAAATCTTTAAATGAATTTTCTTAAACATTCAAGTCACAGCATATTTTATCAAAATCGGTCCAGCCCTTTTTATCGTAGTAAATTGAAATGTCATTGGGTTTGAAGCTACCCTGAAAACTTCAGCCTGCTAGCTTATCGGGAAGTGCCTCAAACTTGAATTACAAAAATCCAACCGGAACGACAAACAAGAAAAGTGCTTGTTTAAAAACATGGGAAAATTGCGTCCACCTTTATTTTTTTACCTTGTTCCGTAGTGATTTCATCTGGCAGCACGAAGATTTGTTGCTGTGGCACGACAACATACTGCGCCCAGCCTCCGTCCTTCCAGATCCCGATGGTGCTGTTGATACCAGCTGTCAGACAGTACTGGTAGTTGCCGTTGTGGCAAAAGTCACAGAGGTTGCAAGACCTGGTGATCATTGGAATGTGAGAATTAAATATTTTTTTTTCAAAGTAATTTAATAAAGTAACTACCCCTTCCATGATCTTGTTCTAATAATTTATGTAAGATTTTGAAAAACAAGAGTTAGTGGAGTGCATATAAAGTACTAAAGACGTAGATGATAGTTTGTGAGTAGCGACATCTATGGACGAGTAGCTCAACTTCTGCATTCTATCAGACAGGTTATGTTGCCATCTGTTGTGAAGTAGCTTAAACATTAGACTTTCTACCAAGTTTTTTACTTTCACACAAAGACACTGTATTTAAAATCTGTCTATGCAATTCGTTTTCCTGTTGTGGGTTTCTATATATACTGAGAGTATTTCTTTACACTTACTTGTTGGGGTCAATAGCAACTTTCTGTCCTACTTTATAGATGGAATTCTTGCCGATAGCGTGAATTACTCCAGAAGACTCGTGGCCCAAAGCTATCGGGTGAGTCTTGATAGCTGGGAATTCTCCCTAGAATAAGACAAAGTTTAAGTTAGGTATGGGCTGACATTACGATTTTATTTCATTTATTTTTAATTAGAAAACATCACGATGAAAAACGTCAAGCGTCAGATATCTAACAACGCCATCTATCGCGGAAAAGCAAAACTAAAATTCCTTGGTCTAGTTTTACACTATTATTTACCTGAATAATATGCAGATCTGTGCCACATATGCCAGCATAATGGACCTTTACAATGACGTCATCATCGTTTGTTATCTTTGGCATGGGATAGTTCTTCTCATATTTGAGCGTGAGGTTACTACCATCAAATACAACTGCTTCCATATTGAATATCTGAGACAACATAGTAAAAATTAGTATACTTACATATTTAATTACATATATTATAAGGTTACGTCACAAGATGTCTCATGATAATAAGACTGCACAGATAGCCGAGTGTTTGAGGTCACCAAGCCAAACACTAGGACAAGCTTTTGTGTGATCCCCGAATGCTTGTCCAGTTTTTGGGTGTTTTTGTGCATGTGAATAATGTTTGTGAAACCCCCCGAGACATTTTGAACAAGTCGTTTTGTTGAACAAAGATAAACACGATTACACAAAAATGAATGGCTCAAATAAAATGTAATTGCTCTATGTTTCGTTTTGATGGTTGTCATAAAAAATTGATAGATAAATAAAGTCCGCGAAATGCACGAACTACACAAAACTGTTCAGAACCAGTTTTGTATATTTATAAGTTACTTTAAACCCAAAATACTACGAGATCCTCTTTCGAGCTCGTAAACATTGCTAGAAATCACCAATCATTTCCATTTTTTTATCCTATTTTGCAATATTGAGTGTCATGTAACATTATTATCATAATTTAGTGTTAAAAGTGTATCTTGCCGGTTCTTCTCGATAGGAATAACATTTTGGAAACGCGCAACTAGTCACTACTGAAACTTTTTGAAAAGTTAGAGGACAACGGACTATTAAAATTTGATATGAAAATTGAGATTAATATATTTAGATTCAGTCAAATACCCTATTGATTTTTCTGTTACAATAACAAAGTACCTACACAACAAATATTATTATAAACATAATATACATAGATAGTGTAATCAACAATTTATCTTCTTAATAAACACACTTTATCACGTGTATTCAACAGTTATAAACATTGGTATTTAGCAGATAGCTATTAAATAAAATATTCCGTTATTATTTTATAATGCCTATAGTTTTTATCTTAATTTTTATGATAGTGCAGTTTTTTTTTGTGTTATTGACAAGATAAGATGCGGGATTTGATATAGGTATATATTATTGTTAATTAGGCATTTATTTTTGACAGCTGAATATTGATTAGATGTTCTATAACCGATTCATTTTTATATTCAATTTGTTTTCGGTGTTTTCGATAGTAGAGTATGTATATCTAGATGTGTCTTTTTTGTCAATTTTTTTATTTGTTGGCTTTTTATTTTGCGACAGTGTATTTATAGTGGTATAGTTCACCCTTTTAAGTAGATACCAACAAATGCAGTATAGAATATTCATCGATATGTCGATAATATAAAAACATTTATTTATGTTTTTTAGTTAAATTTCGAAAAACTCGAGTCACCTGCGTTTTTATAGAAATTTTCACATGTAATAGAAAAATAAAGGCATTTTTAAGAGTGGAAATCGTATGACCTTGAGAGGCCAGTTATAAATCACAACCTCGCCGCTTCACGTCCTAGGTAGATAGACTAGAATGACTAGATAGATAGAATATAGAATATTCTTTGTTGCGCACCACATGAGTACAGGATTTTACACAAATGAATAGTTACATTGTACCACAATGGGCGGTCTTTTACAGACAACCTTTGGATAGTTTAGTTTAGTTGTCTGCGGTGCACCGAATGAAAATAATGTGTTTTACTTAACAAGAGTAAATAAAAGTATCTAACAACAAATTTAAAAAATCATAATACATTAACTTATCACATCATTTTATAGCATTTAAGTGTGCAATATTATTATAGGGCGCTACCGCCTTACAGTTATCAAGTGTGTTTTATTACAGGTGTTTAAAAGAGAGAGCACTACGCTTTGTATTGCGCTGTCACGTTTCATTTTTAAAGGGTAAAGAAACCCGGTGAAAAAAGCCAATTTTATGACTGTCCCAGTGTTCGCTCAATTTAAATAAATAAATAAATATTCCACAACTTTCACACAACGCCATCTAGTCTCAAACTAAGCAGAGCTTGTATTATGAGTACTAGACAACTGATAAACATACAAGTATATATTTCTAAATACATACATAATATAGATAAATTACACCCAGACACAGAACAAATGATCGTGCTCATCACACACACATTTGTCCTGGGTGGGAATCGAACCCACGACCTCCGGTATAGCAGTCAGGGTCACTAACCACTAGACCAACAGGCAAACAATTTCAGTACAGAGTTTTATGTTATATGACATAGGTAGTAAAGGTTTCGGGTCGAGTCTGGATGAGGCTAGCCTAGGACCGTAGAAATTAGCGCGAGAAAGGGGAGGACTATGCCCAGCAGTGGGAGGACAAAGACTGTGGTGGATAGCGGCAACAGAAATATAATAAATCGTTTGTGATAAATTTATTTTTCTTGTAAAACGGTTCAAGAGATACGGAATGGTGACCCACGGCTTAATAGAAAGACAGAGAGACTTGTGAGTAAGTGATAGAATTCCGTTTTCTCCCTTTAAATGACTCCTCCCGGTATGAATTGAGCGGAAAGGAGTGTCAGACTACTACTGACTAAAACCCACCCATGTTCGTTCCTTTGCCCTTCATGTACCGGGGCCACGGTAACCCTTTCGGTCAATCCCGCTGCTGGGTTAGACACCCTAAAAATTTTAGTCTGTCGTTGTCCAGTTACGTGGTCACCCTTTATTGAACTGTGCAGTAAAAACATTCTTGATCACAGATCTTGCTTTAACCAAAACCAAAATTATTTTTTGGTTGCTCACTCTTTCTCTTCTCTTTACTTATTTCTGAAGAGGCTAGACTGATTTTGGCGGGTGTTTTATTGGCAGGTATTGAAATAAGGATTAGCTTACTTTATTTATGGTGTTAAATTAGACTCGGACGAAGTCACAGTTATAGCTAGTTTAATATAATATAGTAATATATCCTGGGACAGCTCACACACGGTTATCTGATCCCAAGCTAACCAGAGCTTGTGTGTAACCAGACAACTGATAAACTTACTTATATATTTCTAAATACATACATATTAAAGATAAATTACACCCAGACACCAGAACAAATGATCTTGCTCATCACACAAGATTTGTCCTGGGCGGGAATCGAACCACTAGACCAACAGGCCCGTCAAAAGTTTGTAATAAAGACAAAACATAAAACTGTAAATAATTGAGTTTTACGAACTCTAATTGTAAGTTAAGTTTTATACTATTTATATACATATTTACAAAATTAAAATACATAAATATTTTATTTATTTTCGACCCCTTATCTTTGAGTAAACTTTGATCCCTTTTCAGCCTTTTTAAGTGAGTAAATAAACAAAACTTACGTCGTCTTGAAGTCGACACCGATTCTATAATGACAACTTGTAAACAAGACACATTGTCATAGGTAACATGTCACATTATGTAACTAAGATAATATCGACGTGTAACCATTATTGCTGTAGGATAACCATGATTTTTAATAAATAGATCTTCAAATAGACGAGTGAAACTCTAAGGAAAATAGAATTGATTAAATGTATGATACGACGACCTCCGTGGTCGAGTGGCGTACGCACCGGTTTCAAGGTGTCGCTAGCTCTGAGGTCCCGGGTTCGATCCCCGGTCGGGTCAATGTAAAAAAAACACATTTCTACATTGCCTCTGGTCTGGGTGTTTGTGGTACCTTCGTTGTATCTGAATTCCATAACGCAAGTGCTTTAGCAACTTACTTTGGGTTCAGAACAATGTATGTCATGTTGTCCGCATTTAATATTTATTTATTTATTAATGATGTCGGTAAAGAGAGTGAGGAGCTCGAGGCTAAACTATAACTGCATAAGTGAATCGATCAGAGTTTAAGCTACGCTTGATCCGGTTGGTCCCTCGATAGGTGAACATCTTTGTCATTAGAATTAAGAAGTTCTTCCGTGTTACGGAAGGCACGTTAAATTGTGGGTCCCGTCTGTTATTCATACATCTTTGACAGTCGTTACAGGTAGACAGAAGCTTGAAAGTCTGACAACCAGTCTAACTAAGGGGTATCGTGTTGCCCAGGTAACTGGGTTGAGGAGGTCAAATAGGCAGTCGCTCTTTGTAAAACACTAGTACTTAGCTGAATCCCATTAGGTTAGAAGACGACCCAAACATAGTCAGGAATAGGCTAGGATGATAATGACAGTCAGTTAGTCTGACAGCCAATCGAAATCCTATGGTTTTTTATTCAATACGAGATCAATACTATATTTGTTTAGGTACTTAGAAAAGGTGAACAATCTGATAAAAGATAATCTAAATCTTGGTGTGTCTTTTTACACAAACACAAAAATTAAAAAAAAAAATAAGTTCGTGATCCATTTGCAACTCTTATTTTAGACAAAAAGACACATACAGATTGGAACAAATTAAAAATAACTTCGTTATGTTAGGTATTGCTTTTCTTGGACCCAAAATGTGGTCAGGTTAATAATACATCATTGACAGGAATACACAGATAACTGAGTGGAAAAGGTCACCACGCCAAACCCATTGAGCGCAACGATCGCCTGCCTCGCTGCCCCGGGATCGATCTCCGCGTAGGATATCGAACCGAGGATCATTTGTGAGATTAACGAATTATGTTAATAGCAGCCGGGACCCACAATTCAACGTGCCTTCCGAAACATAGAGGAACTCGTTATAACAAGTGTAGCTTAACCTGTGGTCAACCAACTTGTGCATTTATAGCTCTCAAACTATAACTAAAGATAAAAGAAAATATTCTATTTAAATTACTAATTGTTTTAACTCATAATTCAATGTAAGTTTACAGTCACAATCGCAGCAATGTCTCACATTTGTCAAAGTTCATAGATACTCTAATATGTCAGATAAAGTTTATCATTACTTAATTGCTATGTTTTTAACAAATATGCGCAATCAGATACTATAGATCTCACTTGGTTTTCGTAGAATTTTATTGGAAACCGACAAAATACTTTACAAATAAAAAATCAATTGAATTAATAAGTATTTTAAAATAAAGTAGAGATTATTTTAGTAAGTGTATACTTTTCTTGGTGCTGGTCGTTTTTTTTTATATATAAGCAGTGACAATTAAGATAAGTGCAAATCCGGAATGACCAATTTTTATGTATATACTTGCGTAGCTATGTGTTCTAAAAAAACTTACGATATGTTTTCCTCCATGATTGTAATTTTTTTTTTGCAATATAAGCTAGAAATAGAGACTTCACAACCTAATTAAATACACTTTTTGGCTTAATTATTTATCGATCAAGAAAAAATATTAAACTGCCATCTACCGAACTAATACACAAACGACACAAGTAATTACGACATCTTGTGTCGAATAGCACAAACTGTACACGTAGACTGCTTTGCTGGCAGAGCATTCCGTGTCACTGAATTATTTTATTGAATAGTTCGTTCATTCTAAACTTGAATGAGTTTTATGAATGTAGCCAAAATTTTACGAAATAATTTAATAAATAAAGTAACTGTTTATTTTTTAATTAATGTGTTGTACTAACGATCCCTAAAATCAAATCAAAATGAATAATTAAATCATCTTTAAGTTATTATCTTTAACTACAAAATTGTTTTATTCAATTCGAGCTTAAAACTTTTTTATATGGCAACATAATAGACACAAATAGAGTCATTCATTCACATTCAAACAAACCATTCAAACGGAACAAAAAAATACTCGCGTTTCGGTTGTTGTTGTAAAACAGTGTTAGATTACGATGGCGTTTACAAACTTAATAAATTTAACTCTACTGTTGTGCTTTACAACGATTGGTAAGTGAAATTCCTGGTATAATATATAAAGGAACAATTTTGGCATGCTAAAATGGCGTAGTTTAGCGTACTTTTTTGGTCCACGCCTATTTTACGAGTGATATTTTTTCCTAGTTTTGACACACCCATCTCGTTTCGTTGATCATTATAAACTAGTTTTGTAAATCAAAACTAAAGAATAAGCTATTGATGTATTTCCTTACATGTTCTAAATATCTTATCTTTTAAGTAAAACAATAGAATGACGAAAAAATATTTAAACTAGCGCGTCAATATACGTCCGAGTACCTTTTGTTAATATTATTGACACTTACATGCAAATTAAACTGACTTCAAACGGATCAATGGTCAAATATGACGTAAAAATTACTCACAGTCCTATATTTTTATAAATTTAGTTGATGATATGTGCGTAACCTTTTACGAAAAATTAAACAATATCAAATTATTGTTTTGATTTGATTATTAATTACGGAATGTTTTTAATGTTTACCATGACTTAAATGATGAAAGTAATAATATTTCAGTTTCCTGAGGAAGAAATGACTTTATGGTTTCACTATTTTAAAAGTTCTATCTCTAAGACTTCTATATTTTTGAAGTTTTTGTACTTTACTACTCTGTTAAAAAAGCTATTTTTATATGATTCCACATAATGGTAAGGGTAAGGGTTGGATGAGCGCATTCAAGAAACTCTTTTATCAACGGAAAGCCACAATCTGACCTCTTATAAATATTCATTAATTGTTTAAACTAAAAAGGGCTGTTATATTTATCATTGTTTTACATTAATTAATGTTTTTGACATAGGTCCATACAAAAAAGTCGAATTCACAAATATCTACTTCACTCTAATACAAATTCCAATTCTTATTTCAGTATCATCACAAAGAACTCCGACTATATCACACATAACACAAGAACAGATCCGTGATATAGGAAGTCAAGTGGACTTGGACTGTTCCGTCCATTACGCCCAAGACTTTCCAGTGATATGGGTATGTATTATAAAATAAATCCTGCAAGGAAACTAATCCTTCAATTGCATGTATACCAATTCAACATTCATGAAATCTTTTGTTGGTACAAAAAACGATAAAGAATCTGAATCTAGCACTTGTAAAACAAGCTTCACCTAGTTTGGGACTAGATGGCATATTGTAAAAATTGTGGAATATTTTTATTATTTGTATCTTCATGGCAAGACACAAGCATTTTAAATGATTACATAGGTCCGTTATACAGAGGCCTTAATTATTATCAAACTATCTATAATGATAAAAAGAAACTTTTATAAAACTCATTATTTTTTCCTAAGAAATCTTCCCAACAACAAATGCTACTGACTGTCAATACATTTAGGCTAAAGTTCACATTTGATAAAAGTAATTAATGTTAATGTTATTAGCACAAGATACTGTATAAAGGCTTGGTGTTCAACTGAGTAAAGGATAAAATTGCATCCAATAAACAAATAAAAGAATACTTACTTGCTTACTAATATTTAAAGCAGAAGAGTTTGTTTGTTTGAACACGCTAATATCAGGAACTACTGGTTCAATTTGTTTTTTTTTTGTCTTGAATATGTAGACCATTCACCAAGGAAAGTTTCAGGCTATATACCATCACGCTGCGACTAATAGGAGCGAAGATACAATGGAAAATGAGGAAAAAAACAGGGAAAATTATTCATCTTCGAGGGCTTCCGTTCAAACATTCCTAACTTATATCTTCTAACTACGCGGACGAAGTCGCGAGCAACAGCTATGAATATATATTTTTTTTCAATTTGAACCAGTAATTCCTGAGATTAGCATGTTCAAACAAACAAACTCTTCAGCTTTATACATTAGTATAGATTTATTATTATAATGTACTTACTAATACTCCTTGAACAATATCACAATGTTTAAACTATCAACTAGTCAAATTAGAAACTTCTAAACCTAAAATGGCTTAACTGTTAATTACAAAATGTAATGACTAGCTTAGTGTTAGATCATGGTCTGTGACTTTACTGATACACAATTGTATTGTGACTGACTGTATGAAATGATTTGATACCTACACCTATGTAATGGGACAATTTATAGATTCATTAATTTTTGTCTCAGGGTTGTCTATTTGGCGATGTAGAATTGTTTTATGTAATTATATAGATTGGCTTTTTGTATCTTTTGGTTAGTGGTCCTGACTGATATATCCGAGGTCGTGGGTTCGATTCCCACCCAGGACATATGTTTATGTGATGAGCACGATTATTCGTTCTGTGCCTGGGTGTACTTTATGTGCAATATATGTATATCTGTCAGATGTATAAATCAAAATACCCAAGAACTTGTGCTGTAAAAGCAGTGCTCACATTTCATTATTTTATATAAACAGTAATCAGACTCTGACCTTCATTACCCCCCCCCCCCTTTAAACCCTTATTTCCAGCTAAAAAGTAGCCTATATCTTTTCTGACAGACAAATACTTTCACATTTATAATATTAGTATGGATTATACATATTAAACGGTTTTATTAGTTTGTTGTTAAGTTCATCTAAGCGCAGGTAAGCGCGGTCTCACTTAAGCGCAGGTATATATTTCGAGAGAACTTTTTTATTAAAAAACTATATTTCTCCTTAATTCTTAATGTTCAGCCCTACACCGTGTCTCGTGTAATAAACTGACAGCGAAGTTTCGATTAATCAGTGCATGTTGTATCAAGGACATGTATTTATATACCTATGATCAAATAAACTATAACGACTCCCGCACTAGGGTATTCACTCTTTGTAACGCCGGGGGGTTTCACAAACATTCAAATCATATGCACAAAGACATCCAGACTCAAGACAAGCATTTGTCGATCACACAGATGATTGTCTTACGCAGGGATGGAAACCGCGACACGTCGCACACACTGGGTTTGGCGTGGTAACCTCAAACAATCGGCTAAACATGCTGTCGTATAATTATCATCTTAGGAGGCTCTCGTTAGGCATCTGGACTAAGAGTTTCATTAAAAAGCGCTACTTCTTGACACGGAACGTATCGTGAGGAGGTTCCTCTCTCTGGAGCCCTAACCACCGGCAGCTTGGGCCCTGTTCCCGTTAATATTTTTTGCTATTTCAAATATATGTTGTTAACTAATAATACTCTTTTCAGGTAAAATACGATCGCTACAAGACGGTGGAGTCCATCCCCTTATCCAGTAATGCTGGTCTTATCATCAAAGATTCCCGATTCTCTCTCAGATTCGACGATGCTACTGCAACCTTTACCCTGTCGGTAAGTCTGTTTATAAACTGCACCTCGAAAACTACTTAGCTCAAACTGGTGATACTAGAACCTCGAGATCATCATAATCGGCCTAGCCTTTTCCCAACTATGTTGGGGTCGGCTTCCAGTCTAACCGGATTCAGCTAAGTACCAGTGTTTTACAAGGACGGAACTGACTGGAAACTCAAAATAATTTGAGAAAAAGTTCCAAAGCTAAATGTCGCATCTTATATGGATCGGCTGAAGGTCTGAAGAACCAGCGACGGAAAAAGAGGGGTGTTATAAGATGACGTGTGTCTGTATGTGGCATCATAGCTCCCAAACGGATGCGAACTGAAATTGAATATTGATGTTTTAATCAAGGAGTATTTCCCACATTTAACTGCTAATGATGATTTGTCATAATTGTCTCTGGTTTTAACATACATTACCATAATCATAAATCCATCAGTAATTTTGTTAATGTTTCTGTCACGGCTAAACCGCAAAGCCGATTTTTTTGAAATAGTAAGTAAGGACAACTTTAACTGCAACTAAAGTTAAAACCTACATTTTACCGCGATAATCAACCTAAACGCATGCGAAACCTAACAAAACTTAGTCACTAATCATTACTTCTCGTTCATTAGATTAAAGATATTCAAGAGAACGACGCTGGCTGGTACCAGTGCCAGGTTCTCATGTCCATCAGTAACAAGATCACAGCGGAGGTGGAGCTGCAGGTTCGACGCCCGCCCATCATATCTGATAACTCGACGCGGTCGTTAGTCGCTAGCGAGGGAGAGAGTAAGTGTTATCCTATGACTAAGTCTTGGGATCCTACCACTAACCGAAAAATCGATGTGGTATTTGAGGTTTTGTCCCATTAATAATATCCCACTACTGGGCAATATGCAAAAAATATCCTATTATATGTTAATCCTGGTTATAAACTATCTTTGTACCAAGTTTCGTCTACATCCGTTCAGTGGTTTTTGCGTGAAAGCAAAACAAACATCCATACATACAAACTTTTGCTTGTATAATATTAGTAAACTAGCTGTTGCCCGCGACTTCGTCCCCGTGGGTAGAAGATATAAGTTATGATTTATACCTACCCTGTTTTTTTCACATTTTCCATTGTATCTTCGCTCCTATTAGTCGCAGCGTGACGGTTTATAGCCTAAAGCCTTCCTCGATGAATGGTCTATTCAACACAAAAATAATTTTTCAATTCGGACCAGTACTTCCTGAGATTAGCGCGTTCAAACAAACAATCAAACTCTTCAGCTTTATATATTAGTATAGATTCAACACAAAAATAATTTTTCAATTCGGACCAGTACTTCCTGAGATTAGCGCGTTCAAACAAACAATCAAACTCTTCAGCTTTATATATTAGTATAGATTAAAGTACGTATTTATATTTTTTTTGTTTTTCATCTTCAGGTGTACAAATGGAATGTTACTCGGGTGGTTTCCCGCTGCCGAAGATCTCTTGGCGTCGTGAGAACAACGCCATCCTGCCGACCGGTGGCTCCATCTACAGGTAGATTAATTTATATCCTTGGTCCTTGCAAGAGTAATGATTTTGAACTCTCAGCGATCTTTCTTACATTGTTATAGAAATAATGGTGTGTGAAAGTTCGAATTAATGGTAATAAATAAGTATATTAAGTTTAAATCTAGTTAATTTAAATCAATCATGAAGACTGTACGGATAGTCGATTGGTTGAGGTCACCACGCCAGATCCACTCTACGCGATATGTCGTGGGTTCGATCACCGTGTAGGACAAGCGCCTGTGTGATCCACGAATGCTTGTTCAGAGCCTGGGTGTCTTTGTGTATGCGACTTGAATTGTTCTAAAACCCCCCACGATACGAGGAATTAATAAATAGAAAGAATCGTAAATTCTGCTTAACAGTCAGTAACGAAACAAAAAGATATTAAAACTCTTTAGACAGTAAACCTTTTAAGAGTGTAAGTATAAGAATACCTCTAAAGACTCACTGAATATATCGAAAATTTGTTAACATCTTCTTTTCTAATCCACTTTATAATACAAGCAGAAACTAATCACATTATTTCCATTCAACAGAGGAAACATCCTGAAAATCGCGGCTGTTCACAAGGAAGACCGCGGCACATACTACTGCGTGGCAGAGAACGGTGTTGGCAAGGGCGCGCGCAGGAATATCAATCTAGAAGTCGAGTTCGCGCCCGTAGTCACTGTGCCTAGACCTAGACTGGCTCAGGTATGATGTAACCCGTAATAAAGTAAAGGAAATAGATCAGGAGTGTGTGTTTGTGTGTTTAAACTTGCTAAAGACGTATTTTGGTGGTTGAAAAGATGATAAAGTATATAATTTAATTATTTTATACATGCGTCATAATTAATTATTCTATATCATATACTATGCGTCGTCGTTTTACGTAGTTTCCCCTGCTCCTAAATTACCGTTTAAATGCATTCAATAAAGTTTTTTTTTGTGACATTTTTATCAAACAAAAAACGCTGTTTATTTTAATTTAAAAGAACTATAACAACAATTACTACACCACCCATAATCATCACAAAACCAAACCAAGATCCTCTCCAACATGATAATAATAAACTCATCACATTATAGGCCTTACAATACGACATGGACTTGGAGTGCCACGTGGAGGCCTACCCGCCGCCCGCCATCACCTGGCTCAAGGACGAGGTGCAGCTGTCCAACAACCAGCATTACAGGTAGACACACAACCATCGTGTACTTAATCCACAGATCTTCTAATATATAAAATTCCCGTGTCACGATGTTAGTTACCGTACTCCTCCGAAACGACTTAACCGATTTTTACCTATTTTATATGCGTATTCAGTAGGCCTGAGAATCGACTAACATCTATTTATCATACCCTTAAGTGATAAGGGTTGCTCACACTAAAATTTTTAATTTAATTTTTTGGACGAAATGGTTTGTTTTTATTTTTTTATACTGTAGCTTTAAAAAATACATACAACTAGAAATAATTTATTGGGCAAAACATCGTTTGCTGGGTCAGCTAGTATAAATATACAATAGATGACACAAGTATCACGATTTGTATTGGAACCAAGCGTGCCGACTTTTTACCACAGAATTTACTGATAATATTATTTTAAAATGACTTACCTGTGATATTAAATATGTTCTTGCCTTTGAGTACTCGAAATTTTGTTCGTCCGGCTACGACACGCGCGGGCACGGAGTAGCGGCGACCATCCTGGACACTTGGTTGGCGTTTAGACACGCAAAGTTACATGCATTTGCGGCATCTATTGTATAATTATATCTGTAACTCAATCCTACTAATATTATAAACGCGAAAGTTTGTATGTATATTTGTTTGTTTCTCTTTCACGCGAAAACCACTGAATGGATTTAGACGAAAATTGGTACACAGATAGTTAATAATCAGGATTGATTTATAGAATTAGAAATAGAGAGTTTTTATCCCAATTTAATGTTTCCGTGGGATTTTTTTCGATTTTAAGCGAGCTTTCACGCGATGAAAACTAATGAGTCGAACGATGAGATTTATTGGAACCAAATGACAGCTCAAATGAAAAAAGTAATCCACAAAATTGGTTCATCCAATCCGAAGGTCTGAGGTAACAAACAAAAAACAAATCCCGACGAATTGACAACCTCTTCCTTTTTGAAGTCGGACAACAGATCCTCCAACATAATTTATTTATGTTAACATTCCTGTTATCCCCCAGAATCTCTCACTTCGCGACCGCTGACGAGTTCACGGACACGACGATCAGAGTGATCACAATTGAGAAGCGCCAGTACGGTATCTTCAAATGCAAAGCTCAGAATAAGCTGGGGACAGACGAGGGACAAGTTGAATTAGTCGGTGAGTGGATAATATTATTAATAATACATTTTAAAATAGTCCTTAAATCCTACCACCTATACTTCAAGTTAGATTGTAGGAGTGGTACAATTTAAAATAGATATTGCTCTAAAGAATTGAATCCTTGTGAGTAGGTGTAAAGTGGGGTCGATCTACTGGCTCCTATATTTATCTATTCATCTTAATATGCAGGTTCAGAAACACCCAATTCATACCATCATTCATTTCATTCAAAAGAATGATCTGGTCACTCCATAAATAGCTACTAATATGCCTTTGAATATTCGAGTAAATAGTACCTATTATTTCTGAATACAGTGAATGGTAGTTTAAATTGGGTGTTTCTGGATCTCTTCTGATCCAGAAATCCCAATTTACACCTACTCTTGTGTCGCGATAGGTTTCACAAACATTCAAGTCACATGCGCAGACTCAGGACAAGCATTCGTGGATCACATAAATGCTTGTCATATGCGTTGATCGAACCCGCGATACGTCGCGCTCAATTTCTGGCCTGATCTATAGCACTCGGCTATCCGTGCTATCAAAAGGCAGATGGCGCTAGTGTGCCGTCTCGTTTTAAGAATAGTCTTATTTTAAATATTGGTGACAGGTCTGTTGAATAATTGCTCATAAACCTATTTATCGCTCGCTAGCTTAGCGTAATACTATAAAAATATTAAATCGAAGCTATAGGGAAAACTATATGTAATTCCGCCAATGTTTACTTCATAATCTACAAAATAAGTAGTTTCTATTCGTTGACATAACTTTGAGGATAATTTATTATTAATATGATGCAACGGTATACTCACGCGTATTGATCGCAGTGTCAGCTCATGATTAAGGATTCCGGTTGGGTCTGAAACTAGTCGGGCGATCCCGATTAATACACATGGTTAAACTGTTGCATCATTTAATAGACTAAATTCATGTATGAGATCAAATTTATAGTTCCTTCTATTTTTATTTGCTTTTTTTTAGCAATAAATGTAATTTTCTCTTACACTACACAACTATAAAACTCATAATGCAGAAAAACTTTTAATTAATTAAACAGGGGATATTGTAGATAGGACCTTTTCTCAGATAAATTACTTTTGTTTCTTGCCAAGGATCAGAATGTTATATGTTTAACATACAGCAATTTAGTTAGATAAGTCACAATTAAAGTATTCCTCATATTGTACGTATGTGTCGCGACTGATTTTGATATCTCCGAATGCTTTCTTGAATGTGGTGTGAATGGTATCTGGTCTTTGTTTTTTTTTGTGTGAACGAGAATGCTGTAATACCACCGACATTAGTTACCAGGATAAATTATTCTGAAACACTACACATCAATTATACAATTTTGGTTTACCTATCTAAGTTTCTAAAAGGCTGATTATTTGCTTTATATTTTAGATTAGATTTTACTGTTTTATATTACACTGTAAAGTCACTTAGAGATCCCATTAATAAATAAATCAATAAAACTTAGTAAAAGCTACTCCCGCGGTAAGGAATTAAATCCATGTGTCGCGGGATTTTCAAGAATATTTAAGAAGACTCTCCGAAACCATCCGTGAATCACATAAACGCTTGCACCCACTTGACAGCAGTTATCCATGCAGTTATCAATCTGAACGGCCTTTTGAAACAAGCCATCAAATATCTTAAACAAAACCCTATTTATTATTAAGAATACTGCTTTTGTGCAATGAATATTCAAAACGCAGTGTTTCCATACAAAGTTACAAGTTCTTATGCACAGAAGCAATATTTAAACTCATATGCAAGATTGATACTCAGCTTAATGACTATCTAAAATGTCTATTTATTTGTTTATTCCACTTGAAACTGATATTTACAGAATGACTTCTAAGAAAATAACGAATATATATTTTTACGTTAAATAAAATAACGTCCACAATATTCTGCTGTGTCTAAACTCGTCATTCTGCTGTGCGTCGAACTTGCATACATTTGCATTGCATGCCTCTTTCGTATTTCTGCATATGTTGTTAGCATGCTTATTATGTATTGCATAGAGTCGATAATCCCGGTGTGTCCGCCCGCGTGTGGCACGGCGCGCTACGCGGGCGCCGCCTCGCTGGCCCCCTCCGCCGGCACGCTGGCGACTCTCCTCGTCATCTACGTAGCGTACGCCGGACGAAGGTGAGTTGTACTGCCTTTAGTAGCCCCTAGACAACTTATATTCCTCCAAGCTAGCAGGAATCAGAGTTTAAACGCCCCTAGACCTCTGACGTCGCGATATCAGAAGTCTACGGGTGACGGAGGACGAGTCTTGGCAGCGGGACTGTCCGAGAGTTACCGTGCCCCCGGTACACGAAGGTCATCAGGCAATCATTTACTTTGTAGTATCATAAAAGCGAGTCTTTCGAAAAACTTGTCAATTTTAGAACCTCCGACTTTGAAGTCAAACAGTTATCCTATTAAGTTACTCATGAAGCATCGCTCCTATATATTGAACGGACAACTCAAACCGTTTCAATTGGCAGAAAGAATTGTCATTTCCATACATTTGATCAGTTTGATATATAATTGTTTGTAAAAACACAGGTATAACTTATCTAAGGGCTCTGAGTATTCTTGTTGTACGATTGTTTTTGTGTTGTTTTTATTTGCATTAATCTTGAACTTAGCTTTTTATTTGCAATTTTTATTATTGTAAACTATTTTTTTTGCATTATTAGCCATTCTTAGTTTCGTCTGGTAACAGGATTAGAGGCAGTCATCAACGAATTTTGATGATAATTATCGGATTTAAAGTAATATTTTTATGCATGCTATAATATAAAGTTGTTTAGCTGATTTCTAGGTGTTTATCAACTGTTATTACTTGTTTTATATAGGTAAGTTTAGCAAAGAAAGTTGGTGAACAAATGCACATTGACTAACAAACAAAAACCAAAAAAAAGCTTGTAAATCTATAATTTTAGTATTCTGGTAGAATCCTGATCCTAGTTTTTATTTCTAGTCCTTTTACTAAATTGTGTAATTTGTTATACTAACAATCATTCACCTAACCAAATAGAATATAGAACTATTCTATATCTACAAAAACCTTTCCAGAATCGCCAATGCCGGACATTAACTACCCGGGTTTGAGGCCCGACCCGCTCGTGTACGGATATCCGGGTACCGGGAGTACCATCACAGCACATATCGTGATAACATATCTATGTATATTTATAACTTTGGTCTAAATATTGTTAAGATTTTCAGACATTGGTGAGTTAGATGTAACACAGTACCATGGACGATTTTGAACTCTAAGTCATTGACCTCGGGAAGAAGGGAGAGCGATTGGTGCATTTAGTCATCAGATCGTCTGCGGTTTAAATTTTTCCATTGTATTAATTGTAAAATTAATTGATTACAAAAAATCTAAAGACCCACGTTTTTTAAATATCACTGCATTCAAATTTTATTAATGTAAATTGCATTGGCATCAGGTTTGAAGCTACCCTGAAGAATTTCAGCCTGCAGGCTTATCGGGAAGTGCCTCAAAATTGAGTTGAGTTGAGAAACAAACAAGAAAGTGAGTTTATAAAAACGTGGGAAAATATCCTACATACATATAATATGTATGTACTGTTGCCGTCAAACTTGAAACAATGTCTGTTATTCTTTCCAATATTTATATTCTAACGTGCCAAAGTGTTAAACTGTGTTTTATTATTTATGTTCCATCTAAATAAGTAAAAAATGAACTCGAATATTTTCCTATAAAGGCAGCTAAAAGATATTCTAGTAAAACACTATAATTAAGACAAATACAAGGCCTATTGTTGCCTCTTAAAGTAAAACTTCTGTAATCGTGGAAAAGGGACGCCGTGTCTTACTGTCTCCGTTACTCTTTATGAGGTGACGGTAACAGGTAGACTATCTGTTCATGAAATTATCTACTGATATTTATATAATAGTTTTAGGTATGTAGTACCTGCAATTAAATGTCGTGTGTGTAGTTTTTAATATTTTTATACTGAAGACGAAAACTGTACGCTATGCGATGCTATAGTTTTTTTTACGAATATTGTAACTAGAAGCATAGTGTAAAATGGAATTCCTCATTAAAATATTGTTGTGAATCTCAGTTATTTGCGAGATTCAGTTTAATACCAGTATTTTTTTAAATAAAGTTGACACAAAAGCTAATCTTTATAACACAGCTAGACAGACTTGTCATAATGACTGTCAAAGATTGACGTATGACAGTCGTTGTTTCCCCATCCATAGATCAATCGCGGCAAGCACAGCTTAACCTTAAAATCACCCAAATATCTATCACCCATTTAGCTACGAATCTCATTAAGAAGCTCGATAAGTACGGTATCTCTTGGAAATTAAATAAATGTATTTTGTGATATCTAAAGCATCGCATAGCAATACAATACAAACTTAATATAAGGGAGTGTGTACAATAAACTCAATGTTTAAGGCTTATTTTCACTTGATATATATGTATGGTCTCTATAAAGCATTTATGTAAACACTTACTAACATAATTTGTAATAATAGTGTAAGAAAAATATTTTGTAGTGATTTTTACATTCCGTAGGTTTATTTTTGTTTACAAATTAGATGAGATTTATACATTATCAGACTCTAAAAGTTTCTGTAGGTAATTAACATGTCTACAAGCTAATTATGTCAGGCTTCCCTAAAATGTATGGTATTGACATTTAATTATTTTTTTAATACGACTCCCGCAGTAAGAAGTTTATTCCTTGTATAGCGGGGGGTTTCACAAACATACAAATCACATGCACAAAGACAGCCAGACTCTAAACAAGCATTCGTGGATCACACAAACGCTTGTCCAACGCGGGATTGAACCCGCGGCACGACGCGCTCCGGTGTTTGGCGTAGTGATCTCAACCACTCGGCTATCCGTTCATTCGTTGGGTCACACTCATACATTTTAGTTACTTAATTATTGTAACTTTAATTTGTCTTAGGGCCTATTTTTCAATCGCCAGATAACTTTTATTCGCCGAATATGCTTGACGTTTTGACAGCTTTTGTATAGAAAATATCTCAAAAATATGTCGGCCATATCTATTCCTCAGATAAAAGTTATCTGACGATTGAAAAATCGGGACTTGTGAACTATCTTTTCATATGTAAATACTAAAACTCTTGAAAATCACGTCTAATTTGTATATCAAAATAGTCTTGTAAGTTTATTTGTAGTCTTTCATACATATTCCATCCAGGAAAAGACTTAAAAATTTTGTACATCTTTTACATTGCACAATTTTAGTTATTTGTAATTATATTTATATATGGTGAATTTTTGAATTGTATTACAATTATGTATGACTTGAAAGAAAAGATTCCATAGAAGATATTCTTTAGAATTATCTAGCACAATTTTGGATATTTTTTTACTTTTTCGAAAAATCATGTCTTAGTCCCAAGTTGTGTTAAGGTCAGGGTCTCACTGACAGCTGAACACCAGTAAAAGTATTTTGACCACCATTGATATTATTGTTTTGATTTGAAGCTTAATTTGACTGATTTGTATCCCTGTAGTATTTTTTCTCTTAATAATAATTAGACGCCATTTGTGATTACATTATAATGCTAATTTTCAACTTAATTATTTCAAAACGCAGAATCAGGTAGTATTTGTTATAAAATACAAATAGTATAATAAAAAAAAATAACCACAGATAGGATTTGAACCTGCGACTGCAATTCTCGTCATAAGACGTGACTCGGTGCAATAATCAAATCAAAATATTGATCAGTAACGCCGGTAACTTAATTGTTAAAATAACTGGTATCTATAGCCAGGGGTCACTAGTTCGAGATTTTTTCATTTTATTATTTGTATTTAACTACAAAACCTCATCATCATCCTAGCCTTTTCCCAACTATGTTGGGGTCGGCTTCCAGTCTAACCGGATGCAGCTAAGTACCAGTGTTTTACAAGGAGCGACTGCCTATCTGACCTCCTCAACCCAGTTACCTGGGCAACACGATACCCCTAAGACTGGTTTATTACACAATCTTATTAAAAGGGTTCAATTAATGAGTAAATTAGCAATATAGTGTATCAAACTACCCGCTTTTTATATGGACTTGTATTGAATCTCAATTCCCTTATTCATTGTGAAGTGGTTTATGTTTTAATAAAAAAATATGAAAATATATGAACATTGTTTTATTTAAAAAATAGTTGCAAGCCTGAAGCTTATTTTGAAAAACTATTTTAGAAGCTGGTTCCTTGTATTAATATATTTTAGCCATTTGCCAGATATGATATATGAGAAAAAAATAATTAAATCCCCCTAAAATGTAGGTCTTAATATAAGTATATTGATAATGACTAAAAATTAAACAGAAAATCATCATTAAATTGTTTATTTTTGGATAAAATATAACGTTACACTTTAAACTATAATTACAAAACTTAAAAACTATTATACTTAACCTATTTTGTTTACAATTAACTTGTCATGTATTTTGAACTGTTTTCAATTAAAATTACTTTAAGGACGGAATTTAACAACTTTGATATGTATAAAGGTATGAGTCAACTATCATGACACAAAGTACCATTTGCAGGTGTGGGAAAGAGATGCCTATACGCCCTGTATTACGCTGTCTTTCTTTCACAAATGCATCAGTATGAAAGATGGTGGTAGGCCGCCAGTTTCAAGCTTCAAGTGTTTAAAACGGTTTGCATTTTAAAAGCGATTCTATTGATTTTTAAATAGACATACCTCGCAACGCACTCATCAATATCAAGTCAATTCACTATTTTTATAGTTACAATCTCATTTTTATGTCGTTCAAATGTATGAAAATATCGTTTCTTTATGTCAAGTGACTGACCTGTCATTTACATGCTTTGAGTGTTTGCCGTTAATGATTGAAAAAATACCGCTTGGCCTAAGGTTCTGGTGGAAAGATAGCATAATGTTTAATGAAAAATAGTTTTGGTAACATTTCGATATGTTATCCTAAGTTATTCTTAAATTTAAAGTTTATGTTACAAAAGATTTTGGTCTTTAAAGGTTTAGTTAAAAACCGGGCTGATAAAAAACATTTCGAAACATAAAAAAATCCGCCATATTTAAAATGGTGGCTCCGTAACTGACAGTGAAGAATAATTTACATTTTTAAAACCCCCAAAAAACTATCACCATTTTTGAAAACCTTCCCAAAAATAGCAATAAATAAAAAGAAAATCAATTTTATTGTTTGAAGAGATTTTTAAACCTAACTTATTTTAAAATCACCTTTATTCACCAAAGTAGTGAGAATATCGACCATAAGACATACAGCGCCAGGACGAAGAAAATGAATCTTGCTATCTGGTGCAGATAGTATAACCTGAGAAAAAAAGCTAAATTAGCATAATATATAACGATACGATACAAAATATATAACCAAAAGAATAGGCTTCAAAACTTTGACACCCTATCGCCATACATCGACACAACACACACTTAGATTCCTGCAAACCACTATTTAAAAAAACTAAAATACAGGCAATTTTCTCACTTTATATACTGGAAATTGGAATATTTGTAAGAAAACATCCACAGCTATTTGTAAAAGCCTCTAAAAAAAATGTGTTCAGCAAACGAGATCCCACCAAGATATTTGTACCAGGTTGTAGAACCACCCTATATCATAAAAACTGCATGTTTATGTGTATTAAAATTTATAATAAAATACCCCAAACTATAAGAGAACTTCCATTTAGACTGTTTAAATTAAAATTAAAACAATGGTTGTCACAAAAATGTTTTTACACGATTACGGATTTTTTAGAAAATAAAGTAGGTAATAAAACAAATATATTTATGTAAATATAAACATGTACACCTTTTAATATATGTAGCATAAGTTTGTAATTATATTCCTGCCCGACTATGATTTAATTATTGTATGCCTAAATAGGCTGATTGTAGTACTGGATTATTATTTAACACCTGTAACCTACTCAATCAACGCAATAAATATACTTTGACTTTGCCTTTGACTTTAACAACGCTGATGACATAACACGGTGGTTAAGGATTAGTAAGTAATAGACTGGCACTACCCGATTCCTCCCCCGAGGTGGGAGTCTACCCGAATTCCCCTGCTATACCAAAAAAATATTATCCCATTTTCATGTATTTAGTCGTTGTGATACCGCCATATCCCCATGATACCCTAAGTGTTATCTACTTTTTTTGTTTATCCGGGGTGAAACCCTAATGACTTCAACCCACGTCGAGGGCACGGCGCGGAGATATGTCGGACTTCCACCAACTAAAAAAACCCCGGGCCCCTTCTACTACTTTAGCCTGAGTCACGGGATCGCTCGCGCATTTTCTGCGCGTCTGGCTGACTCTAGTACTTTGGACTCCTCAAGGGATAGGTGTAAAAGAGCGTTATTTACTATAAATAGTTTTAGAACACCAAAAGAAATAGACAAAAGTGCCTTTTTACCTTTTCCACTTAATCCTGGCTTGTGGCAGTGTGTCATCGCTCTCCTTGAACAAATACCTTCTGATACCAACCATGTAGTCTTCAAAATACTCGCCCCAGTTCATTTCGCTCATTGTGAAGGGATATAACTGAAAAACAACAGCGACTTATGTAAGGGGAACTTCTGGGCCCCAATCCTGCTATTTACAATGACCGATGAATTAATGGGATTTGGATTAAATTGGCACTATTCGTATTATTCTTAGCCTTTTTCCTTACAATAATTGGAAATTCAGTAAAGGGCGGAACACCCACGGTCAAAACAGTAAATAGACAATTATTTTTTTGCAAAATACATTCATTGGCTATCGTAAATAGCAGAATCGGGGCCCTGGTCTACCACACTCATAAAGGAAGCAGAACAGTTCATCAATGACATAGGGCAGGGTAGGCGAACCTTTATGCATCAACGTGCCATTTTTTCTAAAAAAAACTTTAATGGGGTTCACTCGCGTGCCATCAAATAATTTTGACTTTCTGATTATTTGGAAAATAATAATTATAAATACTAATTGATCGTCTTAAAATACCTAATTCTGCGACGTGCCCAAAATAGTGTGCCATTGGTTTGCCTGCCCTGACGTAGGGCATTGTCTCTCTTCCACATTTTCAGGTGGTGGAAGAGCTCAAGTGTATTATAATAGAAGTCAGTGACATTGGGGTTAATCTTTGATCAAGGTCAAGGTCACCTTTCGAGCAATTAATGTTTTTGAAAATCCTTTGGCATTTTTACGCTTAAATTTTTTTTTTTTTTTTCATAAAACAACGAGGAATAGAAAATATTTAAACTTTTAAATCGAAATCTAATATCTCTGTCTTCTATAAACTGTTTATCTGATTCGAACTCCGACTGCTGGTTCACCGCACCACGAGTCGCTTCTCCACATAAACTTACACAGCATACAGTGTATTTTTTTACCATCTTATCGGCTTCAGAAGTCTTGTCCCAGAGTTCCCGTGTCCGTCTGTTGCAGAAGGAGATCTCCCTCGTACAGAAGTAGGAAAGAACAGAAGAGAACTTGTGTATCTTTCGGTATACTTTTAGCATCCTGTAATAAAATAGAGATTATGTCAATTATTGTAGGTATATTAATTAAAGAAACAATTTTTCGTAAAGAAAAATGTGTTTTCCAAACTGCTCTTTTAATCAGTTCATTGCCATTGTGGGGAATGCCTTCAATATGAAGACGAAAATTTATGAATGTCTTTTACGTCTTGACACTTAAGCAGTTAACTAATGTAAATAAAACGGAGTGCGTTAAATTAAAACATGGAATTTTTCTAACATCGCATCGCGCAATTTTATTTATTTATTTATTCATTATGAACACACAAAATAGTAAAAAACAACATTATGAAATAGTTTCCTAGGGAAAAATTCTCCACTACAATGTACCTACAGGTACTGAACAAAAAATAAGACCTTATTTTTATAGAAGTTCCTTACTTTGGTTTCCTCCCGAGACACATAGCTAGGCCATCGACCATCGCTGCTGGCAGCAGATGTAAGAACAGCATGTATATTTTGTTGAGGAGAGCCGATTTCGTTAGCCGTAGCGATATGAACCTGAAAATTAAAAACAATATCATCAAATGTTGAGTTCATTCATCATCATCATCCACAGCCTTTATCCTCCCACTGCTGGGCATAGGCCTCCCCTTTCTCGTGCCTATTTCTACTGTTCTGTGCCAGCCTCATCGAGACTCGACCCGAGACCTTTACTATGTCATCGACCTCATTCGACAAGTTCATTACAGAGCCCCAATCCACTATTTACAATTGCCAATGAATGAATGGAAATTGGATTAAATATGAATTAACTAATTGTATTCTCCGAAGCATCTACAATGAAATTCCAAATTTTCAATTTAAAAATGTTAAGAAGAATACGAAAAGTTTAGCATCAGACCTCAATTTCACTAAGGATAGATAATGAACAGAACATTTAATTATTAGTGAAGTTTTTCGTAGTGTATACACTTTTTACTGAGCGAAGTTTTATACACATTCATTTTTATACACCTCATGCATAAAAAATTACGGCGAAACTTAAAACAAGCAAAGTTTTGCACAAGATGCTATATGCTTTTCCTTAACCAGAACGGAGCCCGCAATACATTGGACATGGTTGTCATTGGTGAGACCTATACCATTGAAATTCGGTTATCCGAGCAATATTTCTCTGTAAAATCATTGAATTTACAATACAATCTTCCTTGTTAACACTGATTTTCAAATCTTCACCTGTTTTTGTACCTTTTTTCCAACAAATACTTAAAGAAGACTTACCAAACAGCATTTGAGAAGGGATAGTTATGTATCCTCTCCAAGTTCTGTGTCAAGAAGTCGCCCCATGTTATCCTGTTCTCAACGGAGCTGACGAAGTTGAAGATCGGAGGCTCGAGAGGAGGTGAACTGAGGAGGATAATTCAATATCGTCTTAGGTAGTATCGTTTGACGGTTTGTAAAAAATGTATATTTTTTCTTTTTATATTGATATAGTTTTAAAAATGTAAATATTAGTTTAGTTTAATTTATTGTAAAAAAATATTTTAATTGATTATGTATCTTGTCTTAGGTTAAATCAGAGTTATTTTCAAGAGTTTTGGCTGTTAAGCTGGCCGTTCGGGTGCTCCGAAAATCAAAGAATTAGAATTTTGGAGAAGCGAATAACCCAAAAGCCTGGCTATCGTCATAACCTAATTATTGGTCTAGAAAAACGCTAAGGAGAATCGCTCAAGCCTCAAAGATATCCTACTAATATTATAAACGCGAGAGGTTGTATGTATAGATTTGTGTTCCTCTTGCACGCAAACACCACTGTCCGGATTTCGACCAAATTTGGACACAGTTAGTTCATAAGCAGGATTAACACATAGACTTTTATCCCGATTTTATTGTCCCATCATTTTCGATTTGTAGCGGGCGGGTCCTCGGGTAACAGCTCGTAGTTACATATAACTGAATAACAAAAATATAAGTATGTATAGATGAAATTCAGGACATACCCGGAAATATAATTTAATATACTTAAGAACAGTATTCCCCCAGAACCTAAAAACTTGTCTCATACGGTACTAACCTGTCTTTATAAGCGTTATGTACACTGCAGGCCGCTACCATGAGGCAGTTGACCACGGAGTCGACGGGCACAATGTCTGCTGACACCATCTCATCACATTGTACTGTCCTGAGGATACCCGTCGCTGGAATTGATGAAAAAAGACTTTAAATCCATACTAATGCTATAAATGTGATAGTATCAGTCTATATTTCATGCCAGAACCGGTTGTAATTAAATTTGGTACATAGATAGTCTAGAGCCTGCGAAAGGACATAGGCTACTTCTATCTGCAAAAAGGGTTGTGAGGGGGGGGGGGTAATTGGGCTCAAAATTGAGTCTTTTAAATGAACGGCTTTGAAATTTCTAAGGCTATAATGCCTATAACCAGGATTAAGACAGGATAGTTTTTATCTCGATTTTATGTTCTCGTGGGATCATTTTCGAGCTTTGTAACAAGTGAGTCTGCGGGAAAAACCTATTTTTATCATGTCTTTAGAGGGATGCTCACCACTGCCAACTGCAACTCCGGTGGGTCCGTACATGTTGTCCAGCCAACCTTTTAAAGGTTCCTTAGCTGTCGATATCACTGAAATCATAACACCAAAGAAATTTCAATAATATGCAAAAAACATCACTAGTTCTTCGGTTTCTCTCTCTCTATTTTTTTTTTGGTTTGGGCATCTCCCAATGATACTCATTGCTTTTAATACGAAAACGGACATGACTCAGGCAACACATGACTTGACTTTCAGGGCAGTCTCCAAGCGACTTCCACCATGGAACTCATCAAGATACATACATTAGCACCTCAATTCGACCTTGAAATCTGATCCTGGCAGGCCATTAGCCATAAGCCGAACCAGAGCAAAAATATTTACCAATTAGGGTACATGACTTGAAAGGAGTGGACACTTAATTTTCCGTTTCCTCACTCCTTACACTCGCTCTGGCAGGCAGTTTTATAAAGAGTCTAGTAATTTTGAAGGGTTACTTACCGATGGCTGGCCTAAATATACCTATGGGCATATCCCCGGCGTTAACCCTCAGCTCCTTCTCAGCGAGCGCCTTTGTGAATGTGTATGTATTAGGCCAGGGTCCGAGTATACTGAAATAAACAATTATTGGTACATGTATCAGAATAATGCCTATAAGTCTTTATCGTCCTAGGCTTTTCCCAACTATGTTTGGGTCAGCTTCCAGTTAACCAGATGCAGCTAAGTACCAGGGTTTAACAAGGAGCGACTGCCTATCTGACCTCCTCAACCCAGTTACCTCGGCAACACGATACCCCTTAGTTAGACTGGTAGTCAGATTTCCTAACTTCTGATTACGTAACGTATGTCACAGATGAATGAATAACAGCCGGGACCCACAATTTAACGGGCATTCCGAAACTCGGATCACATCGTTATGCCATTGGTCACCCATCTATGGCCCGGCCGTATCATGCGTAGCTTAACTTGCTATCGATCAACTGTTGCAGTTGTAGTTTAGCGACGAGCTGGTTATAATGTTTTGAGGAAATAGGCCTTTGCCAGCCCTACAGCTCATTTATAACCTTTTACCAGTATTTCAATGAGTTTATAAAGATAAAACCACTCACGTGGGTAACACTTCATCAATCTGTCTGTCTGTCAGCTTGTCTATCGTCTGTTGCAGCTGTTCGCAGTCCGCCTCGCAGGGGTAGAAGCGTTCCTCGATTTTGGGCAAATGGGAGTTTGAGTACGCCGTCGATATGTGCATTAGTACCTGGGGATAAGGTTCATTTTAGATTGTGTTTTTGTTAGTATACTATTCATGAATGGAGAAAGTTTTTACGTATGGATGTTTGGATGTTTGTGCCTCTTTCACGCAAAAACCACTGTACGGATTTAGACGAAACTTGGTACACAGATAGTTAATAATCAGGACTACCACATAAGAGAGTTTTGCTCCTGAAAAAAGTAACTTTGGACAGATTATTAAATAGCTTATTTCTTTAGGAAACTTTAAATGGCAGAAGACGCAGTATTTAAAATGTTTTTTTTTTTCACAGATTAAATGAAAAAAAGTGCCTGGAAAACGGCCTATAAGAAATAAAAAAATATTTTGTTCCTTATAAAAGAAGAAAAAACAAAGATCTCACATCTAGTTTCTTCATATCCCGAGCCAGTCGCAGTAGGTGTAGGGGAGCCCTGACGTTAGTAGCGAGGGCTGCTCGCAGGTGCTCATCAAATTTGACAGTAGCTGCTGAATGGAATATTATGTTCACCTGAAAGATACAGAAAATATTGATTTCTAGACTAATTATGTAGCTTGCGGTTAGTGTATGAAGGATTGCAACGCATTGCCATACACCGACACAAAAACGCGGATGACGTAGCACGGCGGTTCAGGTTTAGTGAGTAAGAGTCTGTCACTAGCCGTTCCCGCCCTTGAAGAAGCGGATGTCCATGAGGATTCCCCTGCCTTAAAAAAGGCTAGCTAATGGAGCAATTAAAATATAGAGTAGGATTTTTTTTAACTTCAAACTAGGTCAATGACTGAGAATTCATATCTCTCCCGATCTTGTAGAACAGCAGTTTCTTGTATCTAGATCAACAGAAAGTTGTAACAATAGTAAAATATACTTTTTGTAATATAAACCATTCAGATTACTATATAAAATAAGCACGAAGCGACTGTTTTTTACGACTACCAGTTAAGCAGTCAGGGTAACTTTACCTACTATATCTAACCAGAGACAGATTGCCAAAAAAAAGAGTATTTTTCGTTTTATCACATCATTAAAAAGTGAAGAAGATTAAAATCACTCAAGATGATGAAATATATTTTAATGGGGGCTAATAACATCACTGGTGTCGCTTCCATTATTTGTTTATGAGATCAAAGAAAAAATACGCATCCAATATTTTTTTTCAATCCGTCGACGGACTAGATACAAATGCAAATACAAGTCAAAAACTCCATTGCTTTATATATATATATATACCTTCTCAGTAAGCATCTGTCGGTCTGTAAGTGTGAGACCAAGTCCTGTCGCCTCGCAGTCAGCTGGTACCACCACCACTTTGTGACGGAACTTTGGTACTTCATCCTTTAGCCGGTTGAACACCTGGAAATAAAGTTACAATGGGGTTAGTTGTGGGTTTACAATGGTTGTAACGTTTGGGTTTATTTCTAAAGTACTTCATTGTAAGTTTACGTTTGGTTTAATAATGCTATGGAGTAACTGGTTTTTAGGTTGAAACTTCCTTTTTTCCGTTAGGGTGCTCAGATAGGAAATGTCGACTCTAGCGTTCTCAAAAAAGACATTTAAAAGTGATGAATTAATATCCTATTTGCAGAATAAATGATTTCATCTTATTTCAATAAAAATAATACCCGCCTATACACGGTGATTTTTTAGTCGTCTTACAAAAGGAGCCCAGTTCATGTATCCGACGTAAAATACCCCTAGGCGCGATTTTTTTTTTTATCATCAACTTAGACCATAAGTACGAAGAAAAATTAGCCAAGAGAAATCTGAAAATACTCTTAAAAATGATAAAAACGCCGCCGCTCGCGCCCACCATTGTTACAAGGCTCGGACCGCGCTCGCAACAGAGCTGTGTTTCTAAAAAACTACGACTTTCATCATCATATTGAATAAAAATTGCATTTTAAATTTATTCAAATCTCATAAATACCTATTTTTTTTATCATGAACGAGTTCTAGTCAATGGATACATGAACTGGGCTGCTTTTGTAAGACGACTAAAAAATCACGGTGTATACACACTGCTGGAGACATACCTCTTCCCGTCTCAGGTTGTAAGCATTGATCACTACGCTAGCTTGCCTACTACGGGGTGGGCGATTTCAGATTCCAATATTTTAAAATCTTAGAATATTACACACAACTTTGAAAAAGTCACTTTATCACTTTGCCTGCGTTGCTATCGAACCTGCACATTCACAATATTAGCGTTATTGTATTATTTTGACCTCAAACTGCACTGTTAACGGTAAAATTTAAGTGAAATCTACGATATTAGCTAGTCTATTCCAATCAAGTAAAACCCAATTTGACAATCCTTCACTAATATGGTATATATACATACAATCCTTTCACACATCTATACTAATATATAAAGCTGAAGAGTTTGTTTGTTTGTTTCAACGCGCTAATCTCAGGAACTACTGGTCCAAATTGAATTTTTTTTTTGTGTTGAATAGACCATTCATCGAGGAAGCCTTTATTTAGGCTATAAACCACCACGCTGCGACTAATAGGAGCGAAGATACAATGGAAAATGTGAAAAAAACCGGGCAGGTATACCTAAATTATAACTTATATCTTCTACCCACGGGGACGAAGTCGCGGGCAACAGCTAGTATAATAGTATTTGGACATATTATTTTAGCAATGTCAAAGACTCAATTGCCGTGACCTAGTATTTGTATTAGTACCTATCCGTTTTTGATTTGTTTAGTATTAAATTATCGCCTTTCCTAAAATGACTAAGCTAAGTTACTTTGCTCAAGAAATGAATCAGTTTTGAAGAATGTTACAAGGAAATCATTTATTGACGACCTCCGTGGTCGAGTGGCGTACGCACCGGTTTCAAGGTGTCGCTAGCTCTGAGGTCCCGGGCTCGATCCCCGCTCGGGTTAAAGTAAAAATTCACATTTCTACATCGTCTCGGGTCTGGGTGTTTGTGGTACCTTCGTTGTATCTGAATTCCTAACACAAGTGCTTTAGCAACTTACTTTGGGTTCAGAACAATGTATGTGATGTTGTCCGCATTTATTTTATTTCGGAAGTAGGATATAGGTACCATCACTTTTACGTGTCTTTTGTATTATTAAAAACGAATATCGCATTAAGGAATTTAATCCTTGTGGGTGAGTCCTTGGGTCGCGTGTGTTTCACAATCATTCAAAACACATACACAAACGCTTGTCCTAGACGGGGAACTTTACATACTAGCTTTTTCTCACAGAAGTAAAAAATGACCTATCATATTTAAATTTTCACGCCAGTTAAATCTATACTATCTATACTAATATATAAAGCTGAAGAGTTTGTTTGTTTGAACGCGCTAATCTCAGGAACTACTTGTCCAAATTGAAAAATTATTTTCGTGTTAAATAGACCATTCACCGAGGAAGGCTTGAGGGTATAAACCATCACGCTGCGACTAATAGCAGAGAAGATACAAAGGAAAAAGTGAAAAAAATAGTACAGGTATAAATCATAACTTATATCTTCTACCCACGGGGACGAAGTCGCGGGCAACAGCTAGTCTACTATATTTTACACCCTATATAATCTTGACTAAACCAAGGTAAAGCCCAAAATTAACGTTAACTTGCATAGCCTTAAACCTGAAAGAACTTCCGTCCCATAAAATACAGTTAACATTATAATTTAACTACATAGCTAGTGCCCAAAAAAGGTTAACATATTTAACCTCGGAATCTGCCGACCTTTGAACGAGGTTGTGGTTATAATAATCTAGCTTTTCCCCGAGGCTTTGTCTGTGTGGATGCTGGTTATCGTAGCTAAATACAGAATATTTAATTTCTTTTTTTCCCTAGCTATCTCCTCATCAAATTTTATAAAAAACGGTTTAGAAATTTAACTAGATAACTTAGATACACAAAAAAAACAGCGCTAAAAAAGAAACTTCCACTCCGTAAAATGTAGACAGTATAATTTAATAATAAGATAAATAAGCGAACCCATATAATTGATTAGCAAAAAATACATGATAGAACCAACTTCGATTAAAACTACTGATCCATACTGGACGAAAATTTATGGGACCGAATGACAACTACTGCACTTTAAATGAACGTAACAAAAAAAACTGACGAACAGAAATCCTCTTTTTTGAAAACTGCTGAAAAACTAAGTTTTAAGAACCGCCTCTAAACTATTTTAAGGCTTGTATTCTCGCTAATGACCTTGTGCATTTGGACGAGTGCGGGTTTGATATAGATGCAGTATTTATACGGGACGCATTTTTAAATAGTTATTATAGAAATCAGACATTTTTTTTAAAAGTAACCAAACGAAATAATTTTCCTATGTATTGCAAAGTATTCGATTTTTTTTCTAATGTTATTTTATTAAAAATAAAGCAGTAAAATGGTTTTATCTTTTTTATGGGATTTGGGGATTTTTTTACTTGTTATGTGATGCCAATAGAAAAATCATGGCTAAACCAAATTACGTATCATATCACGTAGATTACTAACTATTTTTTGCAGATATAAAATCTCTGTAAGTGCCGACGAATAGCTGTTTCATCTGCACGCTTTTTTCAAGCTTTTTACGAAAGAGCAGCCTTAAGTGATCGAACCCTTAAACATCCGTTAAATCGACGTATAATTATAAAATTTCATTTCACATTTTTAAGTACTTCATTTTTTAAAGGTATTCCAGTATTGTTATTTATTACTGACAGCTAAGGTCACAGGTTCGATGCTCGGTCGTGTCTGAGGATGCACCATGACCTAAAGACGTGTTAATTATAGCTGTCTGGTGGCCTAGTGGTTGAATGACCGGGTTTGCGTATGCAAGGTTGCAGGTTCAAACTTTATTCTTTTATGTTTTTTTATGAGTTTTTAATTAATGATGACAGTCAGTTTGCGGAATACACATTGTATAATTAAATGACGGAGACCTTTTGGAAAATTTTGGATGCAAACCTCTTACGACAGCAGTACTTAAAAAAAATAGTCGGTCACTCTTTGACAAATTAGAGGACTCTAAAGATACCAGAAGAATTCAAAGTTAGGTGGAAGAAGTATCCTAAATTGTTAAATAAACAGTTTAGAGAAAAATTAATTTGGTTAGGTTACAAAAATATGATCATTTAGTAACAACTGTTTCTTAAAAGATCATCTTTTTTCATATTTTCTAAAAGTGAGGACTTATAATTGGCCTTCTGTAAACTAGGTTTATTATAGCTAGATTGTACAGCTGTGAGTCCACCATATTGTATTAAATATATTATTAAATATTTGGAAAACGCTTCAATAGAATAGTTATAGACACACAACATCTGTTTACATATTCTTGAAAATGCTCGGTAAGGGATACTACTTACAGGATCATCAAAGATTTCTTCGATCCTCGAGTAGATATCCTTTCCTCTCTTCTGCCGCACCAGAAGGTACAGATTCTCCACGCCTGGGCAACTTCTCAATAGTTTCTCCACCAATATCTTGCCGAGGAAACCTGGGGAAGATAAAATCAATTAAAATAGTATTCTTCTTAGTTCTAGATGGCAGTTTCGAAAAATGCAAAAGTCATTTGAGTGAGGATTTGACTTGTTAATTAATTGTTAATATAATATAATATTCCACAACTTTCACACAACGCCATCTAGTCTCAAACTAAGCATAGCTTGTATTATGAGTACTAGAAGATTGATAAATATATTTAAGTACATACATTATATATATAGATAAATTACACCTCGACACTAGAACAAATGATCGTGCTCATCACATAAACATTTGTCCCGGGTGGGAATCGAACCCACGACCTCCGGTATAGCAGTCAGGGTCACTCGCCACTAGACCAACAGTCAGTTCAATACATTTGAGACATTCGTGGCAAGATGGCTGGCAGGAGCTGGATGCGAGCAGCCGAAGATATATCTCGATGGCGTGCAATTGGGGAGGCCTATGTCCAGTGGACGAATATGGGCTGATGATGATGATGATGACGAGTGATTCGTCAACGTTACTTTTCTAAGAGATATGTAATTTGTTTTTGTTTCTTTAGACGTACGAAACTCCAAAATCATCTTTACAACCTCGGGAAACGAACTTAACCTTTATGGTAATGCAAGTATATAATTAAATGTTAATAAACGTTAAGATTTAATACTTCATGAGGGACCTTCACATGATGATAAGTTTTGGCATTTTTTGAGGGCTAGCAGGAAATACGATCGCATCATAAACTTTGTCATGTATGTTTTTATTATTATTGTTGTTAATTGTATCTTACGAAGCAGATTAAAGGATATTACGATAAGTTTTAAATCCATTTAATTAACTGCGTACCCTTCCCATAACTACTCTCTCACTTAATAAATTAATCACAAAAATTCAACAGTTATCCTGAGCGCTGGTTTTAACTATTTAATTGGCTATCCTAAAACAAAAACCACGGAGAGTTATAGTTTTTAGTCAACAATATCGTAGTCACATTTTTAAAAGTTTATTAAACACTGATTCATGGAAAACACTCAAATGAATAGAAATGACGACCTCCGTGGTCGAGTGGCGTACATACCGGTTTCAAGGTGTCGCTAGCTCTGAGGTCCCGGGTTCGATCCCCGGTCGGGTCAATGTAAATATTCAAATTTCTACATTGTCTTGGGTCTGGGTGTTTGTGGTAACTTCGTTGTATCTGAATTCCATAACACAAGTGCTTTCGCAACTTACTTTGGGTTCAGATCAATGTATGTGATGTTGTCCGCATTTAATTATTATTTATTTATTTAATGACATTTTGTTTCGAAAGTCATGTGACCTTGACCTAAATCAAAGCTGAAGATTGTCGTCATGTCACCTAAGGGTTGAGGTAGAAAGTACTTTCCCAGGTTTTTATTTTACACTAACTTTTCTTGTCTGTTTTGTCGTTCCGGTTCGATTTTTGCAACTCGATTTTGAGGCACTTCCCGATAAGCTAGAAGGCTGATATTTTCAGGGTAGCTTCAAACCCGATGGCAATGCAATTAACAACAATAAAAAGGCTGGACCGATTTTGATAAAATTTTAATGGTGACATTTAAAAACTTGTTTTTTTAGATTATTTAAATCTATTAATTATAATAAATAACAATTTAATTTACCTGTGGCACCAGTAATTAAAACATTCTTCCCATCATAAAACCGTTGTATTTCTGTCATATTTCTAACTTCATTATTCATATTCTCGTCGACACTCTCAATGCACCTATCACAATAGTTAACTGTATCACTTTTGGCACAGCCGTTTAGGAGGTTGTTGGTCACGTTGATTTCTTGAGTCGCCATCTTGTTTTTTTACCCGACTGCGTCAGAAGGATTGTGACGTTTTGTATCAGTATTTCATTTTTTCTGTAACAAAGAAAAGGGATTATTAATATGATAAACTTATTAGTTTTCTCAAATGAGGCGGGCTGTTTAGGAGAGTTAAATTTTATGCTTATCTATAATGTAAGTATACGACCTATATTATAATGCTAAACTGCTGTTACTTTCCGCAATAAATAAAGCGATATATCTTTTTCTATATCACTTTTATTTAACTCTTCCGAACCCCACAAATAATTTAATTATTTGCCGTTAAAACCTGACATACACGGATGGACTCGTGGAGAAGACTAATATATCTATGTCATCATTTCATAAAATCTATATCTATACTCTATCTATATACTAATATACAAAGCTGAAGAGTTTGTTTGTTTGAACGCGCTAATCTCAGGAACTACTGGTTCAAATTGAAAAAATATTTTTGTGTTCAATAGATCATTCATCGAGGAAGGTTTTAGGCTATAAACCATCACGCTGCGACGGTACAATGGAAAATACAATGGAAAATATGGAAAAAAATGGGTAGATATAAATCATAACTTATACGATCATCTTCTAACCACGCGGACGAAGTCGCGGGCAACAGCTATTGAATTACATATAACAATAAAACTGATATTAATTAATTTATACTTTCAAATAAAAAAACAGTCACCTGCGAATCGGTGTCGCGAAACCCAAAGTGTCCGTTCTGAACAAATAGGTAAAAGGAAAACAAATCGGGTGTTAGGTGACAAATTAAATTGACAAAACACTTAAATTCACTTGTAACTAACCAGCATATTTATGACCGCAATAAACGTTGCTTAACCTCACTCTGAATTTTTTTTGTATTTTTAGTTTTAGGAGCAACAGAGATACATCATCTGTAAATTTCAACTGTTTAGTCATAACTGTTCATGAGATAAAGCCTGATGACGTTCTGACAGACAGACAGCCCAGTTTACCCTTTATTTAAAGATAAAAACCAAGTTCATTGCAATACTGACCTACTTACCTATAACAAATAGACAAATCGCAAGTATACTAACAGTTAGAGAAACATTTGCAATAGCAAGTGGCAGAATAACTGTTAAAAATATGCAAATATGCATACAATATTGATATATGTTAATATGCGTTTATCTTGTAACGGCTAGCCTAATTTTGATACCGTTTTGGTCCTTCAGTAATTCTCGCGTGAGAAGAAAGCAAGAGATACTTGACTTTGTAATGTCATGGAAAATCAGTAGATTGTTTATTTACTTTTAGGAAAGATTTTTGCACTAGATTTTAAATTCGTCTAAATTTAATACGTATAAGGCAACGTAGGTGAATACGATTTGTGCTCGTGCAAAAGTTTAGACTTTTCTTTATAAAAACGAGGATCGCACTGAGAAATTTAATGCTTAGGTCGCGGGAGTTTTCACAAATATATACGACAAGAATTCGTGGATTACTCAAATGCTTGTCCTACGCGGGATTCGAATCCGCGTTCCGTCGAGGGAATTTGGATAGCCCAGTGGTTGAGGTCGCTATGAGCTACGTGTCGCGGTTCCGATCCGTAGGACAAGCTTTTGTGTGGTCCACGAATAATTGTCCTCTCCTGAGTCTGGGTGTCTTTGTGTATGTGACGCAAAATTACAATGCCTCTGTGCGGTAGCTGTTTTCAGAAAAAGTCACAAATTAGCATAACCATTAAAAAATTCTCATCACACAATTTCTTTTTTATCGGAATCAAACCCTACTAATCAAAACTCTCAACTCATTGAAAACATCAACCTCATTAAAATGTCACATTCTAAAACACAAGAAAAAAATGAAGAAATCTCAAATGAATTTTGGCCCACACCTCGTGTTTGTAATGCAACGAAACGGGTCGCGGCTAGTCTGACGAATGTTTGATCTTGTTACATAACGTTATATAACACACTCGTGAGGTCACTAGGTGCGTATGGTGACCATATAGAACATATATTACGTGGATCGAATGTAAGTCGTCGCCAATTGGTATTGACAGCAATAGAGATTGAAATTCTTGTGTCTTATTGGCTATCTTTTTCGTGGGGGGTCGTCATAGGCGCTAATCTTCTCGTGGTGAACGGGTAGTGTCAGACTCTTACTGACTAAACCTGAACAGTCATTCAATGTCAGGACGTCCTCCGTGGTCGAGTGGCGAACGCACCGGTTTCAAGGTGTCGCTAGCTCTGAGGTCCCTGGTTCGATCCTCGGTCGGGTCAATGTAAAAATTCGCATTTCTACATCGTCTCGGGTCTGGGTGTTTGTGGTACCTTCGTTGTATCTGAATTCCATAACACAAGTGCTTTAGCAACTTACATTTTGTTCAGAACCATGTATGTGATGTTGTCCGCATTTATAATGTCTCCCGCGTTTAATCGATTCAGGGAAATACATAGTACCTCATCATTAAAGCACGGTCCTTTTTTTTTGGTTAGCAGAGGAATCTTCATAGACAACCACCTCCTCGGGGGAGAAAACGGGTTGTGTCAGATTCTTACTAACTTAACCTGAACCGCCATGCTACCTCTCTCGCGTTTGGCCGGTGCGTCGCACCATATCATCAACCTTGCCAAATGTTGCTTAACCTCGCAATGGGTTCAGTTGATGCAAGTTTCTTTAGAAATATGAATTATACTATCATACTACACCGCATAGTAAAAAACAATTGAAGCATAGACAGACACGCAACAGAAATAAAAACTGGAAAGACTGCCATGTGTATGTTTCATTCATAAATTAGTATTTCTTGTCAAGTGCGATTAGGATTCTTAAATAAATGGTTCCTTATTAAAGAGTACAATATTATGCTCTTACGCCAACTGTATAAGCACCGCGGTTTCGCCCGAATTTGTCGTAGCGTGCTTAGTACTATTAAGATTTTTAATTGTTTTTTATTTAATCGGTAATTTTATTTGAGACCAGCTGTTGCCCGCGACTTCGTCCCCGTGGGTAGAAGATATAAGTTATAATTTAGGTATACCTTACCGGTTTTTTTCACATTTTCCATTGTATCTTAGCTCCTATTAGTCGCAGCGTGATGGTTTATAGCCTAAAGCCTTCCTCGATGAATGGTCTATTCAACACAAAAAGAATTTTTCAATTTGGACCAGTATTTCCTGAGATTAGCGCGTTCAAACAAACAAACAAACAAACTCTTCAGCTTTATATATTAGTATAAGTATATAGAGTATAGATTAGATTCAATCCTATTAAATGAGTAAAAAGTCACTCCAGGCTAAATATATTACTTTGTTTCTGCTACGAATAAATATCTTTAATAATATTCATTTCAAAAAAACGTCATTTTTTATTTATTATTTATTTATGTATTACGGAAGTACCAAAATCTACTAATCTAGTTTTTTATTAATTTCAATCACTTTCAACGACTACGGAACGCTAAAAACTTCAAGACGTATGTTTACAAATGTCTGTAGACTGTAACGGCCTGTATACGTCATACATTAATTATTAACAAATTATATGTTGACAGCTTTATTACTGAGAATACTATGTTTCAAAACGTGGTATAAATGTTAGGTAAATACAGCGCAGAATTGCTGCAAAGCCGAGTGCCATAGGTCACTATACTAAATCCACTGCGCGCGATGAGTTGCAGGATCGATTCCCGGTATTTGTGTAAGTCTGTGAGAATTGAACTTATTAATCCTTTACGAGTAAGATGAAATTCAAAATAAATATAACATGTATTTAAACTAATAAAAATAATTAAACTATATATCATAAATTGAAATCGAAGAACATTTTCAACAACAAAAACATATAACCGACTTAAAAAACTCCTGCGCCAAACTTGATGAACTTTTTATAAGACCGATAAGTGAAAAAAATATTAATAAAATCAGTCCGAAACCCGGAAATGGATTGTGAAGTGTGTACCTTCTTTTTAAAGTCGGTTAAAATTGAATCAAAAATTGAATCAAAAATTGAATAAAAAATTGAATCAAAACTTTTCTGTTAGAAAAAAAGACGTTTTAACAAAGATTGGTACAATTACAGATAGCCACATCTTCTGCCTACCCCATAGAATGTGTATAAAGTATCCTTACTAATATTATAAATGTGAAAGTAACTCTGTCTGTCTGCCTGTTACGCTTTCACGTCTAAACTACTGAACTTATTTTAATGACATTTGGTACAGAGATAGAGTTGACCTTCAGAAAAAACATAGAATAGTTTTTACACCGGAATTTTAGAAGAGTTCTCTTGGAAACGCGATATAACCGACCTCGACGCGGGCGAATCCGCGGGCGAGAAGCTAGTATTTATATGTTTTACATAATAAACCTTGCTTTACGTTGAGTTGCGCAAGCGCCGGTAACAGCAGGAACGATGCCCGGAAGTCAGTCTAAGTATGTGCCATCACTAAATCGAAGAATGTTATATGTGTCTTATAAAGATCGTCTTAGATATAATACTTAATAGTTTATATACACTCCACAGTATATAAAACTATTAAAAATATAAAATAATAGGGATTGATGAGTTTTTGAACATCCATCATGTTTGTTATGGCGAAAATGATCCCACGGGAACATGAAATCGGGATAAAAAGGTATCCTATGTGTTAATTCCCGTTAAAAACTATCTGTGTACCAAGTTTCGTCTCAATCCGTTCAGTGGTTTTTGCGTGAAAGAGGGACAAACATCAATAAATTCTTGAATCTGTATATTATATCTCTATAAATACAAACTTTTGCGACTATAATATTAGTTTTTGTATATTTACACATAAATAATTACACAGTGTAACAAATAAAAATCTACTCAGTCCATCCGACATAATTAAAAATTATGCAGATTTAGGTATCACGCCTTTTTGCCTTTATCTGAACAAAAGAAATTGACAAGTATAAACTGCATAAAAATAGACTTGTCACGTAAATAATTAAATTATTTAGCTATATAAGTAATTAAGTCAAAACGTAAGTAACGTAACCGATAAAATTTAAGGTTATGCCCAAGCCTATTTGATGGAATCCTATTGTCGCTAGACCAATTCGCTCATATTTTTATAATAACTATCGTGAGACTGATTCATTATTAAATGATGTAACGGTTTAATCACGCGTATTTATCGGGGTAGCCCGACTAGTTTCGGACCCAACCGGAGTCCTTAATCATGAGCAGACGCGGGGGTCTGCCCGTATAAATAACAATTCGCTCATGACCGATTATTTAATAGTTAATAATTGCTTTAAAAATATAGCTTGTGTTGTCAACATGTATTGTTTACTTATAATAATAATAACTTTAAGATAACTACCGCCTTTTTTGCCAAGTCAGCGACCTACTTTGTAATTTCTACATGTGCAAATTAAACAGAGTTATTTTCATGTTTGTCACGATTTCCGCATAAAACAAAAGAGATTATTTTAATAATCTTTAAATCTATATCTATACTAATATATAAAGCTGAAGAGTTTGTTTGTTTGTTTGAACGCGCTAATCTCAGGAACTACTGGTCCAAATTGAAAAAATATTTTTGTGTTGAATAAACCATTCATCGAGGAAGGCTATAAACCATCACGCTGCGACTAATAGGACCGAAGATACAATGGAAAATGTGAAATAAACAGGGCAGGTATAAATCATAACTTATATCTTCTACCCACGGGGACGAAGTCGCGGGTAACGCTAGTAAATTATACTAGTCATTGCAAACGGCTCTGCCCGCTAAAAATGGAAAATGATACCACGGGATCATAAAATTGCGATAAAAATCTCTATCCTATGTGTTAATTCCCGTTATAAACTATCTGTGAACCAAGTTTCGTCTAAATCCGATCAGTGGTTTTTGCGTGAGAGAGGAACAAACATCCATACGAACAACCTTTGCGTTTATATTATTCGTATGATAAATATATTATGTCTCTAGTCAAATCGTAATAAATAAATACGGAAAAAATAGGCTGTATTTTTATAATTTATTTAAAACACATAAATCCATTGCTATATATTTTTCGCCTTAAAAAATGCCAAACAAAAATCCACCTTACTGCGTCGTAATAAAACAGCTGTCAATGTCACCGCTTACTGTATAGGTTTAGTTAACTGTACCCAATAGCAACTGTTACATAATTGAACCACCGGTGAAACCCGCGTTACACAACGCATACTTTGAACTTGAACCAGAAAATTTGCGTTATTTCGGCACTTAAAAGAGAGAGGTATTTGTAAAGTCAGCCTTTGTTTGTTAATAACTCATTATTTTAAAAGGTTAGGTAAATTTTTAATTAGGTTCTTTGTTTTCGTAGTTTTTTCTAGCTGTTCCAGCACTTATTTGGCAGGTATTTATCACGTTAATCAGTCTATGAGATTTGTAAACCACGTGACTTGCTATTGGTAAAAGAATTTTTCAAAATTGGTTTAGTAAATCCCGAGATTAGCTCCTGCAACGACTCAAACTATCAAACTTTACCACTTTGTAATAACAAGGCTCTTCATCGGCCCAGCCTTTTCCCAACTATGTTGGGGTCGGCTTCCAGTCTAACCGGATACAGCTAAGACCAGTGTTTTACAAGGAGCGACTGCCTATCTGATCTCCTCAACCCAGTTACCTGGGCAACACGATACCCCTTAGTTAAACTGGTTGTCAGACTTTCCGGCTTCTGACTACCTGTAACGTCTGCAAAGATGTATGAATAACCGGGTCATACAATTTAACGTGCTATCCGAAACACGGAGGAACTCGTTATGACAAAGATGGTTACCATCGAAAAACCGAGTCAAGTTTAGCTTAACCTGTGATCGATCAACTTATGCAGTTATACCTTAGCCACGAGCTCCTCGTTTTAATATATCTATAGTATTTCCCGCCGAACGGTTTGCACAAGAACACACTTACAGCTCATCAGTTATGCAGGTTGCGTTTCTACCATACAAGGTTAGTGAAATGGGTCGGTAGTTCGATTCCGGGCGGGTACAATCGAATATTTCGTTTATTGTTTTGTATATTGATTTTTTGTTCGTTTTTTAACGAATTTACAGTTATTTTTTTGTTAAGAAAACTTGGAGGAAATAATATGTTATGTCTATGTAAGAAAATGACTTTCTTAAAGGAAAGTAAATATATATATTTTTATATGTATACTGTACTTTGATGTTTTGTGATGCTGTGTAGAATTGAAATAAATATTTTAACGATTTATAACAAAAGCTGTTAATTACAAAAAAATAAAAACATTAATTATCAATGTATATCTAGGTAGTTTTCTTGGACATTGTACAGAATAAAATACTACACTATCAGCCTTTGTACCTGTTATAAGAACATAAATATTTTGATAGCGACATGATCGATAACTAAAATATCCTTACATATTATAAAACAAAGTCCCCCGCCGCGTCTGTCTGTCTGTCTGTCTGTCTGTCTGTTCGCGACAAACTAGAAAAGTACTGAACGGATTTTTATGCGGTTTTCAACGATTGATAGAGCAATTCTTGAGGAAGGTTTTAGTGTATAATAAGTTTAGGTTTTGTGTAAACTGACGATATTACAGCGATATTAGTTAAACATGTCGGAAAAAATTAAGCCATTCGAGAGCTTTCATCGAGAACGCTGCCAAAACCTTTCGAGTTACAACAAAACAATGTATGGCAAGTTTGTACCTCTTTAATAGATCTACAAAAAAGTCCGCGGTGGTATATGTCTATCTTCCAAGGATAACCCACAATAACCATTTTTATGTGTTTTCTTAATACAGTAAAATTATTGGTTACTTACGAACCTCTTTTTAACAATACAGTATTAATCCTTATCCAAATAAATAAGTTAGATATATTATGCATGTAATATAGAACAAATTGCCTTTTACACTACGCCAAAAACGTAAATAGGTAATGAGTTATCGTAATATTAAAATCTCCGCGCGAGAAATTAAAAATCGATGAAACGTAGCGAAGATATCGTTGGCATCTATATACTAATTGTACTATATATATACTAATTACTATGTATGTACTATGTATGTACTAATTGTTTGTTTGAAAGCGCTAATCTCAGAAACTACTGGTTCAAATTGAAAAAATATTTTTGTGTTGAATATACCATTAATCGAGGGAGGTTTTAGGCTTTATGTATATCATCACGCTGCGACCAATAGGAGCGAAGAAAAAGTCATAACTTATATCTTCTAACCACGCAGACGAAGTCGCGGGCAACAGCTAGTTACTAATAATACTCATAATATGAGGTTTGAAAGCTGATGCAGGCGGGATTCAGAATTAACAGAAGGTTGTGGGGACAGCCACCTGAAAATCGGCCAGTCAGAGATTCAAAGATAACTTCAACCTTGTTTTTTTTTAGCACAAACTTTCAAATCAAAATCAAAAGTAATTTATTCAAATTAGGCTACTAAATAGAACCTTTTGAAGGTCAGATTACATAGGACAGCACCCAGTTTCTCCCACCCTTCACCGCTTCGTAAGTGCTCTTGCTGTGAGAGAAGAAACAGAGCAACAAACTCCCTAGCAGCACGCTCTTTTTCCGTTTACAATTTACAATATCAATATAATATAATTGAGTAGTTACAAAGACAAGACTAAGGACAGCCGACATGCTGAAAGCCGCTGGGTCTCGTTGGATGCAGGTGGCAATAAACCGGTCGCGCTGAAGAACGTATGGAGATGCCTATGTCCAGCAGTGGGCAGCTATAGGCTGAGATGATGGTGATGATGCACAAGACACAGAACTCAGAGCAATGATTTGTTACACACGAGCCAACCAATTCTTTGATCACAAAAGTTCAAAACGCTTGTCCTACGCGGGGATCGATCCGGCAACAACGATCGCGCAGTGAATTTGGAGTGATGAGCTATACCACTCGGTTATCCATGCTCAAAAATGTAACAGCATTTTACAAGACGTATTGTTTTGTCATTACTTTACTTTCGTGTCAAAATTGTTCGTGTCGCGGTTGCGAATCGGAATCTACGTGAAAGAATGCAGGTCTTTGTTCTGTGTTACTTGAACGGTAAGTACATAAACTTAAGATTAACTAACCGATTGTAATAATCGAAATTGAAATATATTTGTTTGGTGTCAAAATGAAATTTAGATTTTTAGGATTCCGTACTCAAAGGGCATTAGGGTTCTTCAACGAAAAGGTTAAAAACGGAACCAGTTATAAACAATCATTAATATCTGACGCTTTTCTGTCCGTCTGCCTGTCCATCCGTCACTGTATTTCTGTAGGTCGTATCTCATGAACTGAAATAGTTACACAGATGACATTTTCGCAGATGATGTTTTTCTAGTACGCCTTCGAAATAAATACTAAAAATAAAGATATAATACATTAATTTGGAACCTAACTAACTTGGCTACAATTTAGAAGATTAAGTAGCTATTTGCATTATTTACCTACGTTCTTTGTAGTCATGTGAGGGTCAAAGGTCATATGTATTTTAGTAATAAAATAAAATGTAAGTTTTATTTTATTTTTGTAATATGTGGGAGATGTGTGGGGGAATATATAAAAACATGTAATCATCTAATAAAGACCAGTATTTATGTACCTACTCATCAGTTGTCGTGTAATTTACTCTCGAATTTACACAAACACGCCTTCCGTACAGTCATATTAAAATACTAGCTGTTGCCCGCGACTTCGTCCCCGTGGGTAGAAGATATAAGTTATGATTTAGGTGTACCTTCCCGGTTTTTTTCACATTTTCCATTGTATCTTAGCTCCTATTAGTCGCAGCGTGATGGTCTATAGCCTAAAGCCTTCCTCGATGAATGGTCTATTCAACACAAAAAGAATTTTCCAATTTGGACCAGTCGTTCCTGAACAAACAAACAAACTCTTCAGCGTTATATATTAGTATAGATAGATTTTATCCACAGTATTCCTTAAGACTCAGACATTCAAATAAAAAATTACATTCTTACTTGATCGTCTGAGTTTAGGATAATTAAGAAGCATCAATTCCTGAGATTACCGCTCACAACCAGACAAACCAACTCTTAACCTTAATAAAATCAATAAAGATTCAATGCTTAATCACAACTGTCATATATTATTTAACGAATACCCATCAGTTAAGCAATCAATGAACTTTCTCTGTCCATCTCTCAAGGTTTTAGTGTCGTAATCATATGTCAAACAGCTAAACCTTAAACCCACGACATACGGTCGAAAATCGCTTGAAATAATCGTTGTACTTATAAACCCAGTAGGTTAAACTGAGGTTTTGACAGTTATATATCACACCTATATGCTATTTAGCGGAAAATGTGAGACGTAAAGGTTAAGCAACGTTTTCCTAGGTTTGGAAAATAATGGGCGGATTTCTATCATTTTATTTTGTCTAAAAAGTTCGTGTTTTTTGAGACTGATGTGTACCGCTTGAATGCTCTTCAAACCAAATAGTCCTGAGTCTGGGCACAGAATATAGAATATACTACGCCGTCTTGGTGTCTTTGGGCATGTGATTTGAATGTTTGTAAAACCCCTGGCGATACAAAAATTCGTTTCCTCATATTAATGCGGCAGTTGTCTTTAGAAAGATCTAGTTTCAACGTCTTGAGGCATTAAACAACAAGTCGAACTAATGCCATTAACGATTCAGTTTATTAAAACGGCATTTCAATCATTTTTTAATAGCACATATAGCCTAATAGGTCACTACTTCACACGCACTATACGCGACGTGTCGTGAATTCTATCCCGCGTAGGACAAACATTTGTGTGAACCACGATTGCTTGTCCTGAGTCTGAGTGTCTTTGTGCATGTGACTTGAATGTTTGAGAAACCCACCGCGACTCAAGTATTAAATTAATTAGTTTAAGAGTCTTTTAAAAAAAATGATTAGTGAGGGTCGTTTAAAAAGAAAATGGTTCTGTCTAATATATAAAATGGTTTTTTAATAAAGGAAGAGTGTATGAAAACCTCATTGTAGTCATTTTCCTATACCCTTGTTAATCACAAGTGTGACGCTATGTTATATTACATAAGTTATGTTACTACATATGCTATTATTGCTAATTAGAGTCAGAACCGTAAAGATTTATGATAAGTAAACAATATGAAAACGAATGTAAGTCGAACTTAAACAATGAAGGTTCCGTACATTATAATGATGTTTAAAATCTTTCAGTCTCAAACTAAGCAAAGCTTGTATTATGAGTACTAGAAAACTGATTATAATTTTACTTATATATTTCTAAATACCTAATATAGGTAATTACACCCAGACACTGAACAAATGATCGTGTTCATCACACAAACATTTATCCTAGGTGGGAATCGAACCCACGACCTCCGATAACCTAACCTCCGGCAACTAACTACTATACCATCAAGCCAGTTTAAAATCGACTATTTTAAACTGGCTTTTTCATTTTTTTCTCCAGTAGAATTTAGCTTTATTTCTACTGCAGAAAAAATGGCTTACTAAATTTCATGGTGTTAGGGCAAAGACAAAATGCTTTTAACAATAAGTTATTAATAATTTTCCTGGGTTACTTAGTATTTTTTGATTGCCTAGACTAGACTTAAGATATATTTTTGGCAGATCTCAGGGAGCACAGAGCACTAAACATTTCAGTATGGTTTTTATACATGGAGATTAAAATTTTGGAATTAAAAATTAGTCCAAAAAAATGCGAAGTTGTAAATGGAAATATTTCACAAAATATTGCAAGCTTATCCTTGATATGAAAATGTTCCTTTCCCTTTTATATTTCAAAATATTATTTTATATGGACACATGACTGCCAATATCTTTGCTATGTCATGACATTTGGCTTTGCTCGCGAAGTTCAACAAAGCTTTGACGCAAACTCTAAACTGACAATCAAGAAAACTTTAAGGATTTTAATTATGCTATTGCAATGAAAAACGGGAAGGAAATAATAGATTAAAAAATCTAAAAACTCGCGTTTTTAAAAGTCACTCTATTCAAATGCTTAAAAGCCATAGAAGTTACTTAAGATCATATATTTTTCACTTAATTATGTTTAAAAACTTTTTATTTGTCTTATTAACTAATTATAACGACATGCACTGGATACTACTATAATAAAAAACACGGTAATTGTTATTAACAATATGTGTCTGTCATTCTAAGACTTACAGAGATTATTGACAGTGGTCTGAAGAAAAATATTGCGAGGAAAAGTGGGATCCAAATATGTATCTGAAATCGCAATCAGTGAGCTAGCATGGTGATCAATGCTTAATCTGCATCTATCTATAAAATATGGCAATGGACAATGTCGTGGTGGCTTTGCGGTTCTAAGCATGGATTTGTATGCATGAGGTGTAGGTTCGATCCCAACAAAAACAAAGTACGAACGTACCTTTTTGAAAGTTATATGTTCTTTTAATTATTCTAAGACACCACTGACAAAACGGTGAAGGAAAACATAAAAAATATTGGAATCCGAAATCGCTAACCCACAGTGTGTCTATATGAGAATAGGCCTGTGTCTAGCATCATCATCATCATTGGCCTAGCCTTTTCCCAACTATGTTGGGGTCGGTTTAACCGGTTTCATCTAAGTACCAGTGTTTTACAAGGAGCGACTGCCTATCGGACCTCCTCAACCCAGTTTCCTGGGCAACACGATAACCCTTGGTTAGACTGGTTGTCAGACTTTTCAAGCTTCTGACTACCTGTAACGACTGTCAAAGATGTAGGAATAACAGGCCTATGTCTAGCATTTGGACGTATTTATTATGCCAAAGGAAAATTTCTATAGATTCTTTCTTTAAAAAAAAAGCGTATTCCGCTCTAACTTGTACGGGGGGTTTCACAAACACAAGACACCCAGACTCAGAACAAGCAATCCTGGATCACACAAATGCTTGTCCTACAGGGGATTGAATCACCACAACACAACACATATATTTGCAACTAGCTGTTGCCCGCGAATTCGTCCTCGTGGTTAGAAGATATAAGTTATGATTTATACCTGCCCTGTTTTTTCCACATTTTCCATTGTATCTTCGCTCCTATTAGTCGCAGCGTGATAGTATACCCTATAACCTTCCTCGATGAATGGTCTATTCAACACAAAAAGAATTTTTCGATTTGGATCAGTAGATCCTGTGATTAGCGCGTTCAAACAAACAAACAAACTCTTCAGCTTTATATATTAGTATAGAGTATAGATAGATATAGATTTTATGATGACAACATAAATAAATGGTGACATTTAAATAATAAAGAACTTAGGCATTACGTGTCTAAATTGAATATTATGTATAAATAATGTAATAAATGTATACAATCTATTAAAAGAACTTACATTTATAAATTGATTGTCATTATCAATTGTCTTCAAACAGAGGTTGTCAATTCATTTGTGTTTTGTTTTCATGTTTGATACCTCAGAACTTTGGAATAGATAAACCGATTTTGATGATTATTATTTCATTTAACGTAAAAGAGATCTCATTTATTTCAATAAGATTTCATCAAGTTTGTCTCAGTCGTTTTGTATTTGAAGTCGGTTGTATGTTTTTGTTGTTGAAACAATATTAACAACTTTGGCGTCATGACCTATATCACTCTCAGAAAAATAGATTTTCCCGTAAAGATCGAATAAATGAGTTCTTGATTTATTATTTTTTAGTATTAGACCCATACTTTGCATGCCTATACAATGGAATATAGTACAGAAATAGAAATAGGTATATTATAAAAAATTCACGTGAATAATTTGTCCAAAATGGGCTAATATAGACTGAATTGTCTACCTAATCTTAGTCCTAATAATTGAGGTTCAAATTTCAGTTCCACCAGGTTTGACTAACCTACCAGAAGTAACAATTAAATGTATGAAACAAAGCTAAAAATATATAGAACTTGTTCTAAAGACCAAAGACATCAACGCGCGATTTCAATTCAAGATTTCAAGTCGTAAGAGAATGTTGGCTCTCTGCCAAACACCCTATGTGTAAACCGTTAACATATGGGCAACATTATGAAGAAATTAACAAACTTCAATGTTGTAATACTTTAAACTGTCAAAATTCTCGTTCCAAGTTCAATAACCTAGTTTTTTATTCAAAAGAGTTTTGTTGGTTTTTTTCGACCTTTTTTTATAATTTACTGGCTGTTGCCCGCCGGCCTGAAGTCTTTAAATCGAAGATTTACTAACTGTCCACTACTAAAATCGAAAATGATACCACGGGAATATATACTCGGGATAAAAATGTATCTATCCTATGTGTTAATCTCGGTTACAAACTATCTGTGTACCAAGTTTCGTCTAAATCCGTTCAGCGGTTTTAGCGTGAAAGAGGAACAAACATCCATACGCACAAACTTTCGCGTTTATAATATTTGTTGATAAATAGGTTTTCATGTCGTTGCTATAGCAACTAAAGCCCTTTATACAGCGAATAATCATAATACATAATAAGTAGGTCAGTAGGTGAAACTCCGAAACGTTACGTAAAACAACACATAATATGAATAAAAATTACATTAACATACTAATTTTAATTATTACAAAATGACGTCCGACATCTAATACGACAAGCAGAATCAAGAGTGATATTTAAAAAAGTAGGCTAAACATCGCAATGAATTATCTAACACCGCGTAAATTGGGCAACTTAAAGTTGGATCAACCATACATTACATACATAAAAAACACAGATAACATAGTTTCGCGGACATACAAAAAACTTTCACAAACGCCACTGGATGTATAAACAAGGTATCAATGACGAAATTTAAAAAGTAAAAAAAATAACTTACTTGTTCACTTCAAGTCCTTACACTTCACTATTTGAACACAGAACTACACTTTTTTTTTAATTACAGTAATTGGGACACTATCTTTAGGTGAGCGCGGCCAGTTTTATCCATGGCAAATGAACGACTATTGCAACTACCAAAATATGAGGCCAAAAAGATTGTTATATAATACTCTTTCTTACATTGTATTACATAAAAATTGCCGTCGGCACAACTGTCCGTTGTATTATGCAAAGAGTAACTTTTTAGGTTATAAGATGAATCCTTACTGGGCTGTGCTATAGCCAAAACTACCAAAAAAAAAAACAAAATTAAAAATATAATTAAAAAAGTAAATGAACCAAAACACAAAAATTCGAAATTAAAAACAGAAACTGTCAAAATTAAACTTCGAACGTTGTCTATAGCATAGCCCGTCAAATTCGCGGGTTTTTAAATTACTTTTTTTAATTGAGGACAGGCACAGGTATTGTATTTGACAGCCTCGCTGGGTATGAATGGAAAAGCTGTTGGCTATGGCAAAGTAATTCAGCGTTATGTCCCCACTGCAGCGAAAGTGGGGATGTACAGGCGATCACAAAAGTGCTTACCGACAATCGATTTAACATCGGGAAACAAAAAAATAGTTTTCCAAAAGTGTCGCGTAAAAATGTTCACTATTTTCTTGTTAATATTTAAATAAATAGAAAGTAAATAAAATAATGTATAACTGTGAAAGTTATTGTTAGGCATGTTCGTGCAAAAATGCTTGCTATAACTTTTTTATTACACTTAATGGCTATCGAATCAGTGTCAGCAATTTCACGTTATATTTTTTACAAAGTAAGCAATTTAAAAATTGTGTATTTTGCATCAAACGCCTCTGGATATTTACTTTTCCTTTTGGTGTCTCAGAAAAACTTATTCAACCAATGCACTTCTCAGAAAAAATATTCATAATCAAATAGAAAATAATGTAAAAAAAACATTAAGTAATGCAAAGATAACATTTTAATTCGAATACAAAATATTTCATACTTTTCCTTAAAAACTTTTTATTTATTTGCTCATTGTTGCGGTAACACTTTTGTTAAGCACTGTACAAGTTGATGATCGTCGAAAAAACAAATTGCTTGGTATATCTTTAATAGTTAAAGCAAGTCATCAAGGTTAAAAATGGTGTGATTCAGGAATGGGGTCAGATGTTATGTGGTTGAGCGGCCCGCGGTGAGGTTTGGAAACCGATGGGCTAACGAAAGTGTAGATGAATGATAAAAAATACGAAGATTTTATTTTCTAAAATAAACAATCTCATCTTTATTGATGCTGTATAAATAGATAATTTTCAGTATGCATTTCCTCTTAAAGTAGTGTATTTGAAAAAGATGCTAATTATCTATACTCTATACTAATATATAAAGCTGAAGAGTTTGTTTGTTTGAACGCGCGAATCTCAGGAACTACAGGTCCAAATTGAAAAATTCTTTTTGTGTTGAATAGACCATTCATCGAGGAAGGCTTTAGGCTATAAACCATCACGCTGCGACTAATAGGAGCGAAGATATAATGGAAAATGTGAAAAAATCAGGGCAGGTATAAATCATAACTTACATCTCCTACCCACGGGGACGAAGTCGCGGGCAACAGCTAGTTTTTTATAAGAACGCAATGACCGTTTTTGGCCACGGTGGCTAGTCGCAACAACAACGCAAGGCACCATTGTTTAGCATGTGTGCAAAAATACAGGGCAAACATTCTGCTATTAACAATTTCCGATTAATGAATGGCAATTATAAACTATCCCTATTCTTTCAAGCATTGTGTCAACGCAATCAGTGATGATTGAGTGAGTGACAATTTAATCAAATTTCCATCAATTCATCGGCCATTGTAAATAACAGAATAGGCGCCCTGTTCTATCTGAAGTAAATCCAACAGAGTTTGTTAATCTTTGTGCATGTGACGAGCGCTTGTTTGTCACGTGACGTAAGAATTAAATTTCTTACTGCGGGAATGTTAAAAAAAAATATCATTGTTGTTCGGATATCACCGTTTCATATTATGAAGATTTTTTTTTATAATTTTGCTCTAGAGCTGATTTTAAACAGCCTTATTAAAAGACCTGTTAATTTAATAAAATACTTTTTTCTATTATAAACGTCAAGAGAATATAAAAGTTTATTACACTTATTTATTAATTTGATAAATATTCATATTTTTGTAAACTTCACTTAAAAATGTTTTAATGTGGGTAAAAATGGGTACAAAAATAGTATTTGGGGGTCCCGTAAATAACGGATAAAAACGAAACCCTATGACTTAAGCACCGGGCGTGTCTGTCCGTTTGTTTGTCACCGGACTATAGGAATCTCAGGAAAGTTAGCTAGATTGTTGATGTTTTCATAGATAATGTATTGCTGTTTCTACTACAAAACATTTTTTTATAGTAACTATCGTGCAAAAGGATACTCAAGAGTATCGGGACTCCGGTTGGGTCCGAAACTAGCCGTGCAATCCCAATAAATACACGTATAATAAATTAAAAAATCTAGATAACCCATAACTTTTATGATTGTAGCAAAGCTTGCTTAGCTACAATCATATATTTGTCATATATTTTCTACGTTTTTATACACTCACTTTTCTTGTCTGTATGTCGTTCCGGTTGAATTTGTCCAGGCTTCAATTTTCAGGATAGCTTCTTGTATATTTTTTTAGGATAGGTATTTATAAAACTAGTCATTATTTTCTCCTTTTTATCTTCAGCCTATAATTGTGTACGAAACCCTCAGCTTCGCAAATCCGATTCCCATTTGCTCTGTTCTTTAGTTAATTTAATTAATACTTGACATGAAATTTTCTCACGAGTTTAAGTTACCTAGGCTTAAAATGTGTTTGTTTTGAATAGGTTTAATGTTTTAAATATTAATAAAATTATAAATAGGTTCAAAAATTTTGCTTCAAACAAAAATTTTGACAATTGTAAATTTTAGGATCGTTAGATTGTTTGAAAGAGTAAAATAAATTAACTATTTCTGTGACTCGCCTGTTGGTCTAGTGATCTGTGGCCTTGTCTTCTATATTCTCTAAGTCGTGGGTTCGATTCCCACCCAGGACAATTTTTTATTTGATGAGATCGTTGATTTGTTTGTGTTTGAATGTCATTTACATCCATTATATAATGCATGTATACATAAAGAAAAATATAACAATACAAGTTTTACTCAGTTCAAGACTAGATAACGTTGTGTGGTAGTTCAAAAACCTTCTGAAAACAGTATTTAGGAATTAATGTATATGTGAAGCTACTTTACCCATACTTACATAAAGTTTAATAAAAAAAAGCCTCCCATAAAAAGGTTTCCCTTTTAAGATTCCCACGCTAAGGATATTAATCCTTGTGTCGCGGGGGGTTTCACAAACATTCAAGTCACATGCACAAAGACACCCAGACTCAGGACAAGCACTCGGGGATCACACAAATGCTTGTCCTGAGCGGGTTTTGCCGTGGTGACCAACACTCGACTCTCAAAAAAAAAATAAGTATTATTTTTATTTTATGTGTTGGTGTTAAAACTACTATTTACGAAGATAACTAACATCCACACAGTATAAGTGGAATACCAATAAATAAATAATGATTTTTCGGGACTAAATCAATATTATATCAATTTTGTCCTTTACTAACAAGATACTCTTCACACGGGACCTAGGCATGCAATTACACACACTTATCAAAAAATCCTTTTCCCTTCCTTTCTACCCCTTATTTTTTCTTGGAAATCATTAAATGACTTCTCCGGTTTTAGGTTGAGCGGAAGGGAGCGTCAGACTTCTACTGACTAAACCCCACCCATGTTCCTTCCTTTGCTCTTCGCGTACAGGGGCCACGGTAGCCCTTTTGGACAATCCCATTGCCCCGGCAGGCATGAATCCTTATGTATGAAGGATTGCAACGCATTGCCATACACCGACACAAACACGCGGATGACGTAGCACGGCGGTTCAGGTTTAGTCAGTAAAAGTCTACACTACCCATTTCCTCCCCCGAGGGAGGGTGTCTATGAGGATTCCCCAGCCTTAACAAAAAAAAAGGCATCAATCCTGATGGGCTCCACAGAGATTGCTGATATTTCTATGAGTTGTCACGTGGAACTCTAGTCGCGTTATTAAATGATGTAACGGTTTACTCACGCGTATTTATCGGGGTAGCCCGACTAGTTTCGGACCCAACCGGAGTCCTTAATCATGAGCAGACGCGGCGGGATCGCGAGTCGAACTCACTACAATACGCGTGAGTAAACCGTTACATCATTTAATAATGAATCAGTCTCACGATAGTTATTATAAAAATCTAGTCGCGTTATCTCTAAATCAATTTTCTTTCGTAAAAAATCTCATCTCTCACTTTTCACACAATCCATCCATCTTTACTTTGGCCTCTAATACTCGCTCCATGCCTACTAAGAAAAAAATAGGTAAATACTTAATTTTAAGACAGTGTGTTTTATAGAACATATTGATCCTAATGCCACGAATTCTTATCGTATGGTTGATGTTCAATATGGTGTCAGAGTTTACCCCTCTGTAGAAACTGATCGGCCTTAGGGATCATTAGTAATTTCTTTGTAGCTCACATACATTTATAAAGATATGTGCACGGTGTATGGATTCTACCTTAGGTTTCCATTCCAGAAGGTTTTGCATCAACAATAAAAAAGTAGATGATTATGCAGATGAAACGGAAGGCGCGACTAGTCTAGGAACAAATCTAATAGAAAGAAATCTAAATAATAAGGTAATATTGTTAAGATTTCTGTCTAGGAATAATTTTACAAATACCTACGTCATTCTAACTTCCAAAGTCATTAAAATTGAATTTGCAATGAAAATTTTAAATGAGCAAAAACCAAAACTCTTTTTTGCTATTTTTTTGCTGCTGCGATAATAGCAGCCATTTTAAAAGAAGCTTCTTATTTCAAATTTTATTCATACTCAGATATTTGGCATTAGAGATGCGTTCCGTTTTTGTAATCGGCAGCCATATAATATGTATTTTTCCTTCAAACCTTTAATTATTTAACATTTCACTTAAATACAAACTACGCTTTCTGAAAATACATTTAATCAGTCAAAACTATAAACTTAGCTTTCGCATTCACAATTTTTTTTTTAATGCGTATATATCTTTAAACTAGCAGAGTATATGCAAACCCGGGTGATAACCGCGTAGGACACACATTTTTATGATCCACGAATGCTTGTCCTGAGTCTGGGTGCCTACGACGGAATTCAATTCCTTAGCACCGAAATCGTTTATTCAGAAAATCGTTTCGGATACCCTAATAAAATAAAAAAATACCCGGAAGTCTTGTAATACTGCATATATATTTTACCACATAATTTCATGAGAATCGGTAGAGCAGTTTCAGAGGAGTTTAATTACGTAATACGTACACAATGAAATAAAACATTGACGTAGGTACATAAAAGGTAGGATTCTGAAGATGCTTAATATTATGTAGGTAAGTTATTTTCGACTTTAATTGTTTTTTTAGGTCATTTTTATCTTCTCCGTCAATCATGAATTGTTTAATTATACCCTTTTAAAATTATATTTACGTTAACACACCGTTTTCAAGAGAAGACGTCATTTTTAATTGTATTTATTTGGCTCTCCAACAACTGTTTTCGCCATAAAATATTAAATTTATACTTTAGGTTGAGGTCATCACGCCAAACCAACCGTCACGCGTGGATTCGATACCCGCGCAGGACAAGTATTTGTGTGAACAACGAAGGCTTGTTTTGAGTCTGGTTCGGTCCTGTTTATGTGATTTGTATGTTTGGGAAACCCCCCGCGACACAAGGTTTAAATTCCTTGCTGCAGGTGTCGTTTTTTTTTTAATCAACGAAAAACTATGCTGGTGTCTAACATTGCTTTTTAAAGTAAGACTGTTGCAAATGTGAAAGCGAGAAAGAGTACACACGGCATATAGCGGCGTCACGTTTCCACAACCACGATAAAGTCGGTAATATTGGTGGTAAGCTTATAATTATTACAATACGTACTACAGGTGCCTTTATGTAATTAAATTGTGTTGTACTTACTAAACAAAAGCATGTGAACAAAAATGATATTTAGATTTTACGTTTTCGAAAAACTTTGAAACCCTTCAAGTATCGAAAAGGCTGGCTTTTAAAAATAAGTTAACGATCCAAACATGATTATTGACAACTAAACTTGAAAAAAAAAAACATGATAAAAACGCACTGATAGGCGAAAATGTATTCTAAATAAAAAATACAATATTGGGTATAACAGCTAAAAGACCGTAAATTATACATGGCCAAGTGTTAAAAAACATTTTTTGAGTTAAGAAGGTCCTCCGCTTTTTCGTCATTTAAAAATACTAAGCGTTTTGTTTTTTGTAAGTTACAAACACTAATTCTTTGCAGGTAATGATAACTTTAATGTAAAAAATAGCTAATGTAATGATCGCGCAAACTATATATATAAACACTTATTTGAATGTTTAACAACTTTTGATGCCTATAATTTGCACAGTTTTCGCAAACTACGATAATGTTGCAAAATTTGTAGCTGATGGACTTTTTTGAGTTGTTATAAAGGAAGTATAGTTAATATACTCAAATTATTATAGTTAGTATTTTGTTAAACCTTAGCTTTGACGTTTCTTTCTTCTTTTACACTTACAATTATTATATCTTTGTCACATATCATATACATATGTAAAACTGAACAAACAAAAAATTCTTACGTAGAACAGAGCGTTGCATATTTGACATTTGTTTGACATTAGGTCATATGAGTTTATTCTCACTGGTCATTCAATTTCTACCGATGTGATTTCATTGGTTAAAATTCCCGGTCTCACAAAATTGGGCCAATAGCTGACATGGATGACGGTTCTGGACCTTTATTTACTTCGCGCGTCGAAAACCTATTTGTGAAACATATTGATCGCATATAATAATATTTTGGAAATTAATAATATTATTATATAGCAAATTGTAGTTTGCAAGCATTGTTATCTTAAACTAACTGCTATTTAATAACAATTTATTACCAAAAGTAATACTCCTTGTGTGTAAACTATTGCAAAATCTCCAAATATTCTGCAGAGTTGACACAAATTTTATTGTGCTCAAAAACATCTAGGATTCCGAGCTTTTGTTGGAATAGTAATCTTTTTTCTTGCACTAAATTGTAGAATCATGCTGCCCCGACCATATTATAGTGAACAAGATATGAGAAAACGTCAAATTGATACGTTAAAAGTGTTCAACGACCATGTTGTGGAAGTGAGTGAAAACGCTGAATATAGAGTTGAATTTGTCGCTGATGGTAAAAATATGAGTCTGACAGTGATATTAGGACCAGAATTTCCAAACGAGAAGCCATCAATCTTCGTTAACCCCCCCAATTCCCATCCATGGATTGGTGAAAATTCAAACCAAGTTATCGGGGCTCCTGGTCTCTTAAACTACACTATGCATTCAGACTTAGGTCGCGTCGTACAAGTCATTATACGAGAATTTCAGAAATCAATGCCAAAATTGACAAATAACGAGGAAGTAGTTAAAAGTAATGATGTGAGTCCGCAGACACACTTTAGCGGACAATCGCTGATGTTTCCGGAGCTTAATGAGTGTTGTATTGAAGAGTTGCAGGAGATTTTAGAGAATACGGATTTACAGGTAAATAATAATCCCACCAAAAACATTAAATGTAAAAAAATGCCAAGTCTCTCGATGCAGTCTTTCCATCGTAAAAAGTTTTGAGATCTCATAGAAGCCAAGTCCTATTCAAAATATTTTGTAGTTATAAATCAACATTTAGTAATTGTATCAATAGTTTTCTTTATATTATAATTATAGTGACTTGGCAATGAGCACAAGAAGAAACAAATAAAACGGCATATTTGTAGGAGTTGAAAGTTACACACACCGCATGCGTAAACATTAATATCACAAAATTAATTTTCTTTTGGTTTATCCGTGTCGTCCCAACCGAATTTCGGCAACGGCAGTCAGTCTTAGTGTACTCTCGATTCATTTACTTTCATAAAGCGATGGCCCGTAAGGTATTCTTAATTATTGTATTGGAGCATGTAGTCGGTAGTGACCATCATGATTCACACATAACAAATAATCTGATCACTGGTCTCGTCAGTAACATTTGCACATAATTCCAGGCATCAAGCAGCTTTTAATTTGTGCTCATTGCCAAGTCACTATAATTATAATATAAAGAAAACTATTGATACAATTACTAAATGTTGATTTATAACTACAAAATATTTTGAATAGGACTTGGCTTCTATGAGATCTCAAAACTTTTTACAATGGAAAGACTGCATCGAGAGACTTGGCATTTTTTTACATTTAATGTTTTTGGTGGGATCTCATTTATTTTTTGTAAGTGTATTTCTTTCTTTTTTTTTAGGTGTCATAATTTCTAGGACTTCAGCTACTGCTTTGCTTAGAACCCATTCTCTATCTCTATCTCTTTTGTTTCTTCTCTGAGACTTCGTTACTTCTAATGTAAACAAGCTTAAACTTATATATATATGCATATATATATATCTACTAACTTACAAACTATAGCTAAACTAAACTAAATAACACGTAAAGTTCTCCGAATATCAATTATCACTACAATATTTTTTAGTTTCGAAATGGTTTTTCATAGACAGGTGGCGCTATCAAATGAAAATTATCCAATTATTCTGAAGTACTACTTAGACTGCGCTTTGTAACGAAACCATAGCGCGATTCAGACACGTACAACGCCATCTATCGAGCGCGCATACAATATTTATCGCAATACAATGGAGTTTTAGCTTTATTAATTTAATGAATTATGAATTTTATGTATTAATTTGTATTAATGATAGTCTGTGTATTACATTTATATTATTCTTTTCTATTCTATGTATGTATTCATCCAATTGAATAGGTACTTAAACAACGAACAAAGTTAACAATGCAGTCAAAATCCATACATAATGTTCTTGCCAAACCGCAAATATAAAATTGTTTTCTATGGCATATTATTTTTTAATGTTTTTATAATTTTTCCTTTATATGTGGCTAAGGACCTATCTTGGTGCAAAATTTGAAGTTTCTAAGTCTGCTAGAAGTACCTTAGATTTTTGATGATCTGTCAGTGAGTCAGTGAGTGACAAAATGGTGTAACTTTGATCGACCGTAACTCCTAAACCATTAATTCAATTGGCATGTAATTTCGAACTTAAGCTTGTTCTAATGCCTACTATTATTCCCCGAAAAGCTAAACTCCTAGCTTTGTCCACGTCGAAGATACAGGGGGGGCGAAACAGCCGCGAATCGCTTCGAGAAAAGATGGTACGGCCGTGCCCGTTTTGCTCGAGACTTGGCAGGGGCACTGCCGTCCCTCAGATAGGTGCTTTTTGTATAGAAATCATTTATTACAACCATCTATTTAGTTAGATCTGTCTGTTGGTCACTAGTGCAATCTTGTAAACTTGATTTGATCCACTTCCTGATTTCCAAGTAAGCTGAAATTTTGATGGCATGTCTACATTGCATGACAATGCAATATTATTATATGATGCAGAGCTGATCTGGTGCTGATGTTGCATCTTAAAAGCAAAGAAAACGCCATTTTGTTTAAATTGTGTCTTCAAGTAATTTGATTGTAAACCAAGGAAGCAATTTAAACTTTTTCATCACTGATTTATAGCACAGTTTTCTTTGCTTAAGATAGGACTTTTTGAAAAAAATATTAATAGATACTTAATGAAATTGATTAAGACTGATTCTAGTAACTGTAATATCCTGTAAAACCCTAATAATTTGGACTAAACCATTATAATTTCAACTTCCAGGATAAAATTATTGAGGTTAACCCTCAACTAGTGGAACTAGAACTGGAAACGGAGGAACTGATGACCAGCATCGAGGAAATAGCACAAGAGAACATTGTCAAGCAACAAGCTCTTGATAATTTGAAGACTGAGGTATGAAACTTTAAACATAACAGTTTGTTTATCGACCCTTATGTAAAGAAAAATATTAAATGGAAAACAGATAGGCCGTGGTCATGGGATAAGTAATTATTTATTTAATTATCACACTAATCTACCATTACAGGTTACTTAACCTAGGACTAAACAATTAATAATGTTTAAAAGCCAAAAAGGTTAAAATGCTTCATTTTTTTCTGATGCTCTAGATATTATTAATGAAAACATAATTTGTATTTATTCAATGATCAAGTTAAGTGCGAGTCAGACACACTACAATGACGGGTTTGTTGAATTAGGCTAAAAAGAAGAAATTTACATAAAAATCGCCACACGTTGTTAACTGCCTAGATATCATTGTTCGATAGATATAGCCCGGTGAGAGACGGACAGGCGGCTAGAAGAGTCGTGGGATAGGGTGGCGTTATAACCATAATTGTACGAAATTCAAAAAAATATTAGACCTCTTGCTTACAATAAAGAATAAATTAAACCACTAAAATTGAATAGAAGCTAAACATTTTTCGTGTCGTGTCGAATCGACACGACTACACCCTAACGCCATCTATTGAGCGCGAATATAAAACTCGTAGCAATGGTCTTTGTTTATTCACATAAAATATTTGTGTTTTTCTTTCAGGTCATAGACCGCATATCAACCATAGTACAAATGAAGATGAACTTTGAAGAGTTGAACCGTAAGCACCAGAAGATGGCTGAGATGTATGACCCTCATAGGATCAGGGACTACCTGAAGGAGGCCGCCCTGAAGGCCGATGAGGAGTCAGAGGTCATCGCTGAACAGTTTCTGACAGGTCAGCGGCGTTTTATTAAAATTAATGGATATGGCTGCTAAGAGTGTTTCTTGTGAGATGACGTCAGATAGAAAGGAAATTTCCCACAACTAGGCAAAGGGGAAAACTCATCTCGTATATGAAAAGAGGATTATATCTGGATCTCCAACAAATGCTCAAATTTGCTCAAAGATTACTGCGTCATTTACTTATGTAGTACTTTATGTACTCAAAAAAGAGTGAAAAAAAACATAAGATATAAGATTTAAAAGGGTGTTGCTTATATCATAAGTAACCTCTACCAGCGTGGTAGTGATATTTACAACATACTTACATCATTAAATTAAACACACGTTATGTAAAAGATCTGTTTATTTTATTAATAACTATAATATAAAATTTCAGGTAACATGCCAGTAGAAACATTTATATCGAAATTCGCTGAAAAACGGGCCCTAGGTCAGTCCAGGCGAGCCCGCGAAGAAAGATTGGCGCATCAACTGGCACAACTCGACAAAGCCACGAGTTAGAAAAAAACATTCCAAATGACAGCTGTCAAAGTTGCCGCCAATTTTTTGTAAAGATGGCGGATTTGTATCAAGCTTCGTTTTAACTTGTGATGTTATGTACTCAGTATTTAAGTAATGCTTTACATGTTGGTCTCAATGTTTGTGCCAATGTTTGTTCAATGAGTCTAGCTAGAAAAGTTGGCCCCAAATGTTGGTATTGGTCGTTCTGTATTTATTAAAGGAATCTGCAAGAATTGACCTTTATTATAGTACACTGGACTGGATATTTCTTACATAGTGACAGCAATCATAAATCTTAGGTATACTCTGCAACAAATAGCGTAATTAGTTAAAGCGGTCCATATAGGTTATTATTTTAGGTAGTCAGATATAATGACGTCGAAAGACATAAATAAAAATAAGCCCAAAAGTCTGGCAAACTATAATAGAGGTCAAGTCTACAAACCTTGGTACAAACATTGGATCCAACGTGGGAAGTCGTCAAATTGTTCGATACAATATTATGGGATGGATATTATTTAAAACGATAGAGCTTAAACCAGTCTTCCTGTACAGTAGGCTAGATATTTAGGGCTTAAAATAGATCTAGATGACTTTTGATCAAGGCCTGAAAGTGGGTATTCTATTGCGTACAAGTTTTGAAAAATTGATTATTTCCACTGGCTTTTGTGGCTGACCATAAAAATACTGAATTATTTATAATACTTAGACTCTGGTTGGGTCTGAAACTAGTCGGGCAATCCCGATAAATACGCGTGAGTAAACCTTTGCATCATTTAATAATGAAACATCCTCACGAAAGTTACTTTAGAGGCGATTGCCATCTAGCGGTTAATATACGAAACTATTGCATTTCATCGCTCAGTGCTGCCATCTACACATTTGCATTATAGATTTAAACTACAATAAATATACATTATACATATAAAAATTTTAATACTATCCATCCCCTAGTATATAAATTAATGGTAGTATGTAATGTGAAACCTAGTTTGGCTAGATTTAGTGTTTATCTTTTAATTCTAGTGCATAATTATCTTTTTCTCTGTATGAGAGGTCTGGGCCCCAATTCTGCTATTTACAACGGCCGATGAATGACTGAAATTTGGCTTAAAATGACAATTTTCATATTCTCTTAAGCATTTTACTACACAGTAATTGTAAATTCAGTACGTGAAGGTACACTCAAGGTCAATACAATTAACTTCCAAGTATTGTATTGGCAACATGCTTAAGGGAATAGGAATAATTTCGAATATATCCAATTACCATTCATGCATCGGCCGTTGTAAAATAGCAGAATCGGGGCCCTGCAGTGGGACAGTTACAGGCTGGTGTTATTAACAGCTTCGGTAATGGCGCCCCACCGTGGGGCAGCTCACAAGTGTGGTGATCAATGCTCGTTCTCTGTATGAGAGGCCTGCAGAGAAAAAGTTATAAGCTCAATGTTATGTACTAGAATTATAAGTAATTGGGATGTATGCAATGTATGTTTGCAATAAATAATAATATATAAAATGTACGTTTTAAAAATAACTATTTATTACTGTAATTAAATTGATACACATATTTAAATTTGTGATAACTATTATTAAATAATTCTCATTGATTTTTTTATTTTTGATTACAACCCCAATGGTAACTTTATTAACGTGCGTATTCGCAAAGGTTTTACTTCAAATCGACGACCTCCGTGGTCGAGTGGCGTTCGCACCGGTTTCAAGGTGTCGCTAGCTCTGAGGTCTCGGGTTCGATCCCCGATCGAGTCAATGTAAAAAATCTCATTTCTACATTTTGCCGGGTCTGGGTGTTTGTGGTACCTTCGTTGTATCTGAATTCCATAACACAAGTGCTTTAGCAACTTACTTTGGGTTCAGAACAATGTATGTGATGTTGTCCGCATTTAAATCGGGATTGCGTTTTTGGAGAAAAAAGGGGAAAAAAAAGAGTAGAGGGTATTTTGAATCAAACGAACGTCAAAATACACAGGTGTGGGGTCAACGGATGGGCGTGGATTTTCGGGGATGAACAAGTTTTCGAAAAGAAACACAGATTCTTTAACAAGGTTAATTTGACGGTTTTCTTAGTTAACACTTTCGTTGTTTTTGTGTACATTCTACGCAAGCGATACACGAATTCTCCGAACGTCATTTATTTTGAAAATACTTCTTGTTTACAAACAAACATTGTTTATAGTCGCTTCCCACGGATTCGTGTTCCAGTACGCTATTATAACGCCCTTGTGGGTTTAATGTATAGAAAATCAGGAAAGTGACCAGTGCTATAACAAGGGGCCTTTCGTAGTACCGGGGTACTTAGCGTCTTACATCTACTAAGGGGCTTCAATAGGGTATATGACTAAAAAAATCTAAGGTATCCGTCAGATAGGTTTCCCAAAAAAGTTAATTTCACTCCCCTACTATACATTATGAAATGTACAGTACTGGGGGAAATAACATCATTTGCTAGTAATAAGCATACTGGTATGTGACGTCACACGATATTTAAAATCATTGTTTCGGCTTCATTTTTTGTTTACGATATAAAATTACGTATCCAATATTTTTTGGGTTTTGTACCCCGTTTTTTGGTAGGCAAGGCGAGGGAATCCTCATGGAAAATTGCTTTCTGGAGGGCAGGGGGTTTGGTAATATCAGACTGTCACTTAATAAACCTAAGCCGACGTGCTACGTCATCGGCGTTTTTGTGTCGGAGTACGCAATTTTTAAACAGGTTAAATACGTTAAGGTTAAAAACGTCAGCTGTTGATCGACCATAGTTCCAAGTCTTGCCACTGCACGAATCAGCGCTAGTGTCGCAATTAAAATACCAACTCAGTCTCAATACCATTGAAACAGAAATTGATATTATCATGAACAAACATACAGATTTGCATTTTACTGTACTTATATGCCTAATTATACTGCTAATCACAAAACAGTTATACTCGCGATCAGAGCAGAAATTACTGTTGTGCTATTAATATGCATAAATCAAACACGTGTGTGTTTATAATGACGGTATTATGCAGATAATTACGAAGTTTAATTATAAACCACTTCATTTCAGAAGGCCTAAGTACAGTGGTGCGTAATAAGCTGTGTTAATTAAATGATTGAATTATAAAAATAGTGTAGTCATTTTTTGCATATAAAACAAAAATGACTCATTCATTAAAATAAAAAGACTCCTACAGTAAGGGATTTAATATTTCGGGGTGGCACAAAGCATATCTACTTAATTAAAACAAGCTTGTCCTACGCGGGGATCGAACCCGTGACACGTCGCGCTTGCACGTCGGCTTGGCGTGGTGACCTCAACCACCAATTAATAGTCTCTATATCCAAATGTCATTTTTCTAAAAATGTAACATTTCAATGAACTGAATATATTTAAGAATTAATGACGTCAGAATAACTTATGAAGTAGTGATGACGTTATGATCATAGAAATGACGTATTGATTAAGACTGGACTTCTGAAGTATTTTATTAGTGCATTCACCTTGAATAATAGGTGAAGAATAATTTTACATAGATAAAAACAAAATATGAATAAATTAGAATCCGTTGTGAGTCGACTTTTTGTTCCACAGATTTTATCTATTTGTCCATATAATTACTTTTATAGTAAATCTAAATAGTAAGAAGTTAGTACTTTTTTTAACTTTCGTGTAATCTATACTAATATATAAAGCTGAAGAGTTTGTTTGTTTCTTTGAACGCGCCAATCTCAGGAACTACTGGTCCAAATTGAAAATTCTTTTTGTGTTGAATAGACAATTCATCGAAGAAGGCTTTAGGCTATAAACCATCACGCTGCGACTAATAGGAGCGAAGATACAATGGAAAATGTGAAAAAAACAGGGCAGGTATAAATCATATCTTATATCTTCTACCCACGGGGACGAAGTTGTTGGCAACAGCTAGTAGTAAATAAACTAATAAGGGTAATGGAATAAGATGATTAAATTATTGTATTGACTTTAAGTTTAAATGAAATCTGACCGTTGGAAATGGGTAAAAATCAAGCCCGAAGAAGTCGGTTACAAACAAATAAACATACAAACGTAAACTAATAAAAGCGTGGTAAAACATAAAGTAATATATATTCATCATCATCATCATCATCAGCCTATCGCAGTCCACTGCTGGACATAGGCCTCTCCAAGTGCACGCCACTGAGATCGATTTTCGGCTTCTCGCATCCAGCTCCTGCCAGCCGTCTTGCGCAAGTCATCACTCCACCGTGCCTGAGGACGTCCTACACTACGTTTGCCGAGGCGTGGTCTCCACTCCAGAACTCGTTTACCCCAACGGTTATCGGTTCTTCGGCTAATATGGCCAGCCCACTGCCACTTCAGCGTGCTGATTCGGTGGGCTATATCGATGACCTTGGTTCTCTGACGGATTACCTCATTTCTGATGCGATCCCTCAGAGAAATGCCGAGCATAGCCCTTTCCATAGCCCGCTGAGCGACTTTAAACTTGTGAACCAGCCGTACCGACAGTGTCCACGTTTCGGCTCCATAAGTCATGACAGGTAGGACGCACTGATTGAAGACTTTTGTCTTTAGGCACTGTGGGATCGACGATGTTAGGACTCGACGTAACTTCCCAAATGCAGCCCAACCCAACTGAATTCTCCTATTCACCTCGTCCTCAAAGTTGTTTCTACCTAACTGCAATGTCTGCCCGAGGTATACATATTTCTGAACAACTTCGAGAACGGCGCCGTGTATCGCAATCGGTTCCGGTAGAACATGTTCATTGAACATGACCTTGGTTTTGTCCAAGTTCATCCGTAGGCCGATGCGTAGAGAAGATTCAGCCAGGCCGTTCAGCATCTGTTGTAGGTCCTGCAGCGTTTCCGCCATGATGACGACATCGTCAGCAAATCGCAAGTGAGAGATGTGTTCGCCATTGATGTTGATGCCGCGTCCTTTCCAGTTCAGCGTCTTGAACATATCCTCCATTGCATTAGTGAACAATTTCGGGGAAATAACATCCCCTTGTCTCACTCCTCGATGCAATGGTATGGGCCTTGTTTGCTGATTCTGTACTTGGACGGACATTGTAGCGGCTTCGTAAAGACATCTCATCACTTGGATGTATCGCCAATCGACTTGACAACGCTGCAGGGACTCCAGAACAGACCAGATTTCCACCGAGTCAAAGGCCTTCTCATAGTCCACAAATGCTAGACACAGGGGCTGATTATACTCTTCGGTCTTCTGTATAATCTGCCGCACTGTGTGGATGTGGTCTATGGTGCCGTATCCGCTCCGAAACCCGGCCTGCTCCGGCGGTTGGAATTCGTCGAGTCTTCGCGCAAGTCGGTTCGTGATCACTCTTGAGAACAGCTTATAGACGTGGCTTAGGAGGGAAATGGGTCGATAGTTCTTCAGCTGGGTTTTGTCTCCCTTTTTGAAGAACAGGACGACAACACTCCTACTCCACGCCTCTGGAGTTCTCCCTTCAAACAGGACGGCATTGAAAAGCTTTTTTAGCTCCCCTAGTAAGGGGTTTCCTCCTGCTTTTAATAACTCTGTTGTAATGCCATCCTCGCCAGGGGCTTTTCCATTTTTGAGCTGTCTCAGAGCGATCTCGATTTCGCCACTGCTGACTTCTGGCAGGTCTTCGGTGAAATGGCTTGTTAATGTGGCTCTGGAATCCTCATTTCCGGGATCAGGTCGAGTGGCATGCGATGCGTATAACCGGCCATAGAAATTTTCCACTTCCGAAAGGACTGCCGGCACCGAAGAAACGACTTCTCCACTTGTTGTGGTCAGCTTCGTCAAGTGGCTTTTTCCAAGAGATTGTACGAACACCTTTGACCCCCGATTCAGCTCAATTGCTCTTTCAATGTCTAGAGTATTGGAGCACCGGAGGTCGCGTCGTACGTGCTTGTTGATCTCTTGGTTTAGAGCCCGCTTAGCTGACGAAGTGACAGGCGGGTTTTCACGTCGTTTCTTCATAAGCCCTAATGTCTCTTCCGAAAGCTTTGATTTCTTGCCCTTACGCTGCATGTTACAGAATCTCGAACCTTCCTCCCTGAGGATCCTAACCACATACTCGTGGTTCTGGTTAACGTCTGTTGTGGTTTCCACGGCGGCAAATCGGTTCTCCAAATTTGACTGGAACGTTTCAGATCCTGTCATGGTTTGGAGCAGTGTTGGTCGGAGCCTGGCCTTCATCAGACGGAAACGTTCGGCCTTGAAGTTGATATTCAGAGAGCCTCGGACAAGTCGGTGATCGCTCCCGGTATTAAACCTATTGATCACGGAGACGTCTCTGAATATGTGCTTCTTGTTCGTCATGATGAAGTCAATCTCATTTTTAGTCATAGTGTCGGGGCTTTGCCACGTCCACTTCCTATGAGGCTGCTTTTTGAAAAAGGAGTTCATCAAAAAGAGCCCCTCGCGTTCGAGGAAGTTGACGAGCATTTGCCCCCTATGATTCCTGCTTCCAAATCCATGGGATCCTACTGCCGATTCGCCGCAAATCTGTACTCCCACTTTAGCGTTAAAGTCCCCCATGACAACGGTGTAATGGGTCTTTGTAGTGAAGTGGAGGGCCCTTGATATATCATCAAACATATCCTCCACTTCATCGTCTGAATGTGTCGAGGTCGGTGCGTACACTTGCACGACCTTAAGGCTATACCTGTCGGTGAGCTTTATGATAAGGTACGCTACCCTGTTCGACACACTAGACACCTCCACAACGTTATCAGCTAGGGACTTATTAACCAGAAACCCAACGCCACCTTGAGATTGTTGGTCTCCCTCTCGGAAGTACATTAGGTGACCTGATTCGAGGGTTATGGTGTCCTCCCCCTCTCTTCGAACTTCACATAACCCTAATATGTGCCACCTAATCTTCCCAAGTTCCACCTCGAGTTGCGCCAGATGCGAGTCAAGCCGTAGCGTGCGGCCGTTGTACGTCGCAAGAGTCAGATTTATTTGGTGGCCTCCCGTAACCCGGAGATTCTTCGCACCCCCTGTCCCGCCGTAACCACGGTCGCCACCGTGACCGGGAATAGCGGGACTGCCGGGAACTAGGGGCCGTGGCTTTTGTGTGCTGCCCATAGAGGTATTTAGCCTACTGCTATCACGCTGGCCAGACGGGTTGATAGAGGGTTTTTTTCCGAGTTTTCCTTCTCTCGCACTGGTGTTCGGTGCATTTTGACTCCATTAGTCGACTTCTACGACACCCACTGGAAGAAGGGGTAGCGACATATGTATTCTTAAGCCGTCGCTACACGGCAATAGATATATATTATAGATTCGACAATCTCTGTTTGTGTTATAACACACGTTTACACGCGAATAAATTAATCATTTTCAATTTGTTTTTTTGCGTGGATTCGAGTTTCTTGCTTTGGTTATTTGCTTAGACATGTTATTTACAAGGTTTGGTAGGTAAAACTGAATCAAGAATATTTATTTGTTAAACACAGGTACATTAAGTGCTGGTGTTAAATAGACATAAGGAGCGTTATGCTTTGCCATGAAGGCGTATAAATATTACAATTAATTTAGGATTTATACATTTTTAAGTAACATACTTTCATCAACTATACAAATAAATTCAAAACAGACAACAAGAAATAAAATTAAGATGAAATTTAAAAATAATTAAAATGAACTTTCGACTGTTATGTATAAATTTGACAAATATAAATAATATGTTTATCTATTATAAAGTCTTAATAATACAAGGTCTACTTAGTTTTAGACTAGATAGAGTTGTGTGAAAAATGTGGAATATTATATTAGTACTTTTCGCCCGCGGCTTCGCCCGCGTCGATGTCGGTTATATCGCGTTTCCAAGAGAACTCTTCAAAAGTCCGGGATAAAAACTATCCTATGTTCTTTCTCAAAGTCAACTCTATCTCTGTACCAAATTTCATTAAAATCAGTTAAGTGGTTTAGACGTGAAAGCGTAACAGACAGACAGACAGAGTTACTTTCGCATTTATAATATTATAGTAGGGATTATATTAGTATGTCAAAAATATGGCTTGAAACAAACCGATTATAAATATGTATTGTACCCTTTAAAACATTGTGACACTACGTCAACTGCAAATCGCGTAGGATGGAAACAGCTGTTACATCGGCCATTCACAAACTATAAAATAGGCTGTAATAGTTGTAAAACGATTGAGAAATACATTTAGAAACTGTAAGCACGAGACTGGTCAACAATAATGTAACAATTTTATCACATTCTCTTATTAAAGTTAGAGAGACGGGCCTGTTGGTCTAGTGGTTAGTGACCCTGACTGCTATACCAGAGGTCGTGGGTTCGATTCCCGCCCAGGACAAATGTTTGTGTGATGAGCATGATCATTTGTTCTGGTGTCTGGGTGTAATTTATCTTTAATATGTATGTATTTAGAAATATATAAGTAAGTTTATCAGTTGTCTGGTTACCATAACACAAGCTCTGCTTAGCTTGGGATCAGATAACCGTGTGTGAAAAATAAATTGACTAAATCTATAGTAATCTATACTAATATATAAAGCTGAAGAGTTTGTTTGTTTGAACGCGCTAATCTCAGGAACTACTGGTCCAAATTGAATAATTTGATTTTTGTGTTGAATAGACCATTCATCGAGAAAGGCTTTAGGCTATAAACCAGCACGCTGCGACTAATAGGAGCGAAGATACAATGGAAAATGTAAAAAAAAAACAGGGCAGGTGTAAATCATAACTTATATCTTCTACCCACAGGGACGAAGTCGCGGGCAACAGCTAATCTTATAATATAAAACTATGTTGTCATTCAGAAAGATTTAAAAAAATGTGAGAACATTTATCTTTTATCTCGTAAACAAAAAAAAAGTAAAGTGTTTTAAAATCTCGTGTGACGTCACTTACCAGTAAGTTTTCTACTAGCAAGTGATGTTACGAGCCCCCTCTACCATGCATTTAATCTTCTTAACTGCTATTAATAATACCAGCTTTTAATCTATATATATACTAATATATAAAGCTGAAGAGTTTGTTTGTTTGAACGCGCTAATCTCAGAACTACTGGTTCGAATTGAAAAATTCCTTTTGTATTGAATAGAGCATTTATCGAGGACGGCTATAGGCTACATAACATCACGCTGCGAATAATAGGAGCGAAGATACAATGGAAAAAGTGGAAAAAAACGGGGAAAATTCTAACCACGTGGACGAAATCGCGGGCAACAGCTAGTAATGTGATAAAATGAAAAAACCAAAATCAATATTTTTTTGAAATCTGTCTGACGGACTATACAGATTTATATTTAATAAGATTAACTCAAATACCCTATTGCCCGGGACCGTTACTATGTTCTCGGTATAAGGGTGAAGGAAGAAATATGGGTGGCTTATAGACAATAAAAAGTTTGACACTCCCTTCCACTCAACTCAAAGTGGGAGGAGAAATTTGATGTTTTCCTATCGGATAAAAGTTAGAATAAATTTTTATTTCCGTATTTCCATATTTTACTTCTTATCTTAACGAACAATAATTATAATCACGTTTTGACTTATGAGCTGAAATACGCAGATCTTGAGACGAAAATAGGAAAATTTTCTGATCGCAGTTTGTAAAAATAACTTGTGATGATGTGGCATAAAGAAACAGCAGTTTTTAGGGTTCCATGCAGAAAGGTTAAAAACGGGACAAAATTACCAAGGCTCTGCTGTCCGTCAGCCTATTACCAGGGCCCTGACTCTGCTACTTACAATGGCCGATGAATGAATGGCAGTTGGATAAAATTTGAGACCTTTCCTGTTCTCTTAAGCATTTTGCCAATACAAAGGAAATAGCAGAATGGACCGGTTGAGCAATAGCGACAATGTTATCGACGCTTGATGCTTAGGTATGACAATGTCGGACTTCGCGAAGGGAAGAAGAGAGGAGTGAAATGGAGGTTGGCGTCAACGGAGTCCATCTTGCAACGAGTACATCGCGTTTGCATCGCAACAGTATAACGGGGTTTACACTGAATGTAGTTATGTAATGCATGAAAATGCATACATCTAAATTAAGTGGTTAAAACCTTAGACGAAAAATCGAAACTCAAAGTTACGTGACCGTTTGCAAAGGTTTTTAACTGAAGATTTAAAAAACCTGGTAATCATCAAACGGTTCAACGGTTGAATAGTTTTCCTTGAATTATAGCTAAGAGTATTGTGGATACAACCTTAAAAAAATATACAGATAGTGATAAAGTCTGTGACGTGGAAGATATCTCTTGCTCTGAAGACCGATTTTAAAATTAATTTTAGCAAAAAAGCTATGCTATTTTTCAGTATCTTTGGCAATATATTTGAGGTTTTTTTTTATATATATAGTTATTTGAGTTTGAGTTTATACCGGCAGATTGCTAGGAGTCGCCATTGTGATGACGTCATTTGACAGTTAAGTACATTTCTATTGCAATTCGTTTTTTTATTTCAAAACTCTTTTTTAGTTTTCGATCTAGACTGAATGTGACAAGATTACTTTACAAATATGCAAGAATTATCCCAAGTAATTAATTCTAAAGCCATAATACCAAGAAAACTTGTATTTTGACGTTACTGAATATTATATTTTTATAAATATCATAAATTATACAGATAAGAAGTTATTGTACTCATTTTTCAAGGTTATATAAAAACAGATGTATTGAAATAAACTGCTAGATGGTCGGATATTGTTTGCTAAGATCGAAATAGTCAATATAATAATATGGTCCCGTATATTGTAGGGCGAAAAACTTTGGTGTCTTCAACCCACGCTGAGGGTAGGGCCTGTTGACGGTGAGTGACGGGTAGCTCACCGCCCGATCAGGAAGTGGCATGTGCAGGCAACCTCATCTTCCACTAGCACCTTAAATAGATGTCAGCAAGCTCTGTGAAGCCCGTCAGTTACCTCGGCCCCGGTACATAAAGGACAAAAGAAGGAACCTAGGTGGTTTTTAGTTGAGTGTGACCCTTCCGTTCCACCCAAAGCAGGAGTCATTTGATGATTTCCTAGATGGGGGAGGATCGCGGCTACATTTTATCCCAAAACTCCCATGGGAAACGGGAATCCACGCGGACGGAGTCGCGGGCAACAGCTATTGAGTAAATTAAAGCATTCGGTGACGTGTCGTGGATTTGATCCCCGCGTAGGACAAGTATTTGTGTTATCCACGAATGCTTGTCCTGTGGTTGTTTGTGACTTGAATATTTGTAAAACCTCGACACAAGGACTTAATTTCTAAGTGAGGCATTCGATATTTCTAAAGGATAAGGATATGGCAATATCATTTTTAAAATCTGCCTGTGAATTTCTCTTCCGGACCATAATCATCTAAGTAATGATTACCAGATAATAATCATATTTTGAAGTCATAATTACATACTTATTCTAGTCTTATCTATGCAAACAATAATAATTGATGTTAATCGCGATATTATCAATGATACGCGTCGGTGTGACACAGCCCTATTTTGTTTTATCATATTTGTCGCATGGTGAAACACGCTTATCGGCTGCTAGCCAAACGGCCAGTCTTGCATTGCTCACAAACGCGAAACGTACAGCCATGCCATAAAACCCGCGAAAAAAACAATTATTAGTGTTTTTTTAATTAAAAAGAACGAAACATTAAGTTCAAGTGAAACGTGACAAATAAAACGTTACTCAATGGCGGTAAAGTTAATCGTTTTTTTGTGCGTTATTGTGATAAGCAAAGGCGTTGATATCGGCAGCCTGAAACTCGATCAGGTTTTAATATTGAGCCGGCATAATGTGAGAACTCCTTTGACAGACAGTTTGGAAAAATACACGCCTAAGCCATGGCCGAAATGGAACGAAAGCGCGGGAATTTTGACACAAAAAGGCGCTTTACTCGAAGGTATCATGGGAAAATATATATCTGAATGGCTGGACAACGAAGATTTAATTGAAGGATGTCCTGAACAAAAGGAGGTACTTATTTATGCTAATACAAAATCAAGAACAATAGCTACGGCGCAAGCATTCGTCGATTCCGCGTTCCAAAATTGTAACGTGACAGTCCGACATCTTGAAGATTTGACAGTTTTCGACCCTGTCTTCCTCCCAATCGTCCACAATAACTCTGAAATTTTTAGTAACCAAATTGGCGAGGAAATGAGGGCAAAAATAAAGGATTTAAACTTGACTGAATCTTATTCGGAGCTTGCTAAAATATTAAAAATAGAGGAAGCAGATATATGCAAATCACTTTACCTATGCGATTTAAATATCGCCCAAACTGAGGTGGTACTAGAAGTAGGCGAAGAACCGAATGTTAGTGGGCCACTGTTTATCGGAAATGCCATTGTAGACGCATTTATAATGAGTTATTACGAAGGTATGCCCCTCGAAGATGTAGCCTGGGGCCAAATCCAAACCCCAGAACAATGGGAGTTATTGGCAAAAATCAGCAAAGAAAATCAAAATGTACGATTTAACCTCACATTAGGCTCAAAAGACATCGCTGGGCCTTTAATAAAGTACATGTATAATATCTTCGAAGACAAATCACCAAAATTCACAATGCTTGTAGGACATGACTCAAATTTAAACTCTGTTATCAGAGCGTTAGAGTTCAAACCGTTTAAGCTGAGCGAGCAATTTGAGCCATACCCGATTGGCGGAAAATTAATGTTTCAAAAATGGGTGGATTCGACAAACGAGTACTTGAAAATAGAATACTTATATCCAAGTACGTCTCAACTGAGGAATGCTGAAATACTGTCACTTTCGCATCCCCCGAAAAAGGTTTTATTAGAATTAAAGGATTGTAAAACTGATTCGAACGGTTTTTGTTTATTCAGTGACTTTATGAAATTAAACGTGTACTGATTTCTTTGGTTTGTATTTTAATATTCACCTTGAACTTTAACTTAACCTATTTAGCTATGCTAAGGCTTGTCAAACTACAAATATTTGTAAATTGTTCTATACTTTTATTAACACGCTGAGTAAGCCTGTATCTTGCTTCGTAATTCCTGTATTTTTATAGCATCTAGAACATTAAATGTGTGACAGCTATTCTCTTGATGTTTAGTCAGGTATTTTGCTATTTTATATCTACTTTCGACAATTCGATCTGAATAATTAACTCACTCACACATAGTTGTCGACTTGTAATATTAAAGTATACTAACTATTTTAAATTCTAGTTAGGTTCGTCACTAAAACTTAACATAAATAAAAACGTAATTTTGTTGCTTTTTCATTTAAATTAGAATATCAATTGTTGATTAAATAAATAACAACGAAATGACAAGAAAATGGAGCTATTTTATTTATCTTTTTGTTGTTACTGTTTCTTACAATTATAAAAATAAAAACGCACTATCTTGTGTTAATCCTTGTTATAAACTATCTCTGTACCAAGTTTCATCTAAATCCGTTCAGTGGATTTTGCGTGAAAGAGGAACAAACATCCATACATACAAACTTTCGCAATTATAATACTAGTAGGAAGTAAGATAACTAGACTCAACGAAGTTTAACGGTTTCTAAATCAATATAAACTTATTAGAAACTTAGTTATAACACAAGTAATAAATACATTAATGGACATGTTAAAATGGACGGACAAAGATTCCGAGTACATTAAAATAAAGCAGGATTTTTAACAGTGAGTGTGTTTTTAAACCTTTTTGGAACATCCGCAATGGCAAATCATACTACACACACACACACACATATCTACTGGCTGGTAAAGTTATAGATAGCTTTCTTCATCTTAGATTGTCGTTAAAAATACCTCTCTGCAAATTAGTCTTGCACTAACTATTGCATCAATCGAATTAATAGAGAAATGAAACAGAATAAAAATACTCAAAAACCTAACTTAAATAATGAGGTTCATAAACACAATTCCAAAAAAATAGAATTCTCAAAGACAAGATACTATCTACGATAAACTACTATACTTATAACTACCAAAATCTAAACCCTTATGAATTCAGGCAATTAGGTAAACATTACCTAATTAAAAAAAACATCGATACCTTTCCCCAAAAAATCATAAATAAATGCGGACAACATCACATACATTGTTCTGAACCCAAAGTAAGTTGCTAAAGCACTTGTGTTATGGAATTCAGATACAACGAAGGTACCACAAATACAAACGTAAAGAAAACCCAGTCAATTTAATATCCTCCAGCATTTTAAAGTCGATTCAAAAACACCATCAAAAACCTCCATAATTCTAACTTAAAAGCCATTTCCTTACCAAGCAAATAACGATTCTCACATAATTATATGTAAGTATATGTTATGGCATTCACCTTAAAATAGAGTGGGGTTTACACTGCCCTGCAACCACGTCAGAGGCAATGCAAGAGCTACGTGGACCAATAGATCCCGCTCTCCTAGCACATGTAATACGGCATCTAATAATAAATATGACGTAATCTGTATAATGTAATCAATGTTTATTTTGTTTCAAAATGACATGTTGCTGTTTTGAAACGTAAATAATGTTTTGTGAATGGAATTGGGATGGTATGGATACGTCATTTTTGTTTTTGGGTGCCAGAATCTGGGATTAGAACTTTTCCTATTTGGGAAGAGGCCTTTGCCCAGCTGTAGGATATTCATAGGCCGGTAATTATATGGATCGTTTAAAAATTAAGTTCTTCAGACCCGTCATCAAAATAAAAAATCAAGGAATCTGTAAAATTCTCAATGGTTAGGTGGTTTTACGTATTTTAATGGAAAAGCGGATTTTTTTATTTAGACGGAAATCCTTTTTCCAAATTATATAATTTATCTAGCTGTGGGTGAATATATACAATACAGTCTATCTAGATTCGAACCCGCGCAACTGAGCACACAATGATGCACACCTATCTAACTATTTTGCCTGTAGGACAGGCATAATTATGTAAGTAGATTCAATTCAAGACTTGTTTCATACTAGATATAGTAAGATACAAAAAGATAGAATGATGACTTTAATTATTCAAGTAGGCTTTTCAATCACTTAATGTTTCTTTGCATTGCCATTTCCTTTTGTATTATAACGCCATCTATTGACACGGTGTCTAAATCACGCCAAAAAAGAATGAAATTTTCATTTAACAGGAGTATATTTTTATGTTTCTTATTTTGTAAAACTACTTGGAAGCTTATTATTAAATATGTTTTTAATTTTGATAATGTCCGATACATTTAAAACGATGAGGAATTTAAACTTGTAGCTTTATTCGTAAACTAGGTGCACAAGGTCATCATTGCACCTGCGTGTCAAAAACTTGTCAAACTAGTTGTTTTGATTTGAATACTTTGTTTACGTAGTCACGATTCATTGCATCAATCTGTTCATGCAATGAACATTGCCAAATAACTTTAAAGTAGGTCACAATATGAAGTTGGGTGCCTACAAAATGCAGAGGAATGACGGATATTCGAGTAGCTCGATAGTAAGTATTGTTATTCTCCGTAAAAACCTACACTACTTTGTTTATTTATTTTTATACCTTGCTGATTGCAGTATTACATAATATACTTTCCCTTTGTTCATTAATCTTAAGACTACATTCGTATCAGTACAGACAACAAGATACATACATGAAGTGGATATAAAACCTATTTAGTGTCGTGATTTCTTTGATTGATAATATTTAAAGAAAATGTTGTTAGTAATTTTATTAGTGCTAATATCAGTTATTCAAGGTGACTGTGAACAAGATTTTAAGTTACAACAAGTGTTGATATTAAGCAGGCATAATGTGCGAACTCCTTTGTCTAAAAACTTAGCAAACTTCACACCAAAAAGTTGGCCATCTTGGAAAGAAAAAAAAAGTGGTTATTTAACAGCTAAAGGCGCGCTTTTAGAAGGTTTCATGGGTGAATATTTTAAACAATGGCTACAAAATGAAGGATTACTAGATGATGCATGCCCAAATGAAAATTCTTTTTTTGTTTATGCAAACACTGCACAAAGAACTATGGCGTCAGCTTACGCTTTTGTCGACAAAGCGTTCCCGAATTGCGATATTAAAATACACAATTCGTCTGTCACAACAGATCCCATATTTAATCCTGTTATACACAATAGATCAGCCATTTTTAGGCAAGAAGCTATAGAAGAAATGCAGACATTATTAAAATCGTTACATTTAAACAATTCTTATAGAGATCTTGAGGACATACTTGATTATAAACAATCAGAATATTGTTTATTGGAGGGAAAATGTGATTTTATCACAGATAAAAATAAAATCTTTGTCAATGTAGGTTTAAAACCAAATTTGGAAGGGCCGTTAAAAATATCTAAATCTGTAATAGATTCATTTATCATGGAGAATTATGAAGGTTTTCCTTTAAAAGAGGTTGCATGGGGACAACTTATAAATACAAAACAATGGGACTTGGTTCTAGAGCTCAGCAAAGGTTACCACAGCACAATATTTAACACAACTTTAATAGCTAGAGATTTAGCAAGGCCTTTACTCAAATATATGCGAGATATACTTGTAAATAAGCACCACCGAACAACATTACTAATGGGGCATGATGCTAATATCTACACAGTACTGAAAGCATTGGACATTATGCCATATAGTTTGAAAAATCAGTATGAAATGACTCCAGCAGGCGGTAAATTGGTGTTTCAGAGGTGGGTGGATAATATTTCTGGGCAAGGATATGTCAAAATTGATTATGTTTATCAAGCTACAGAACAGATGAGACAAGGAAAGAGTCTGTCATTGAAAAATCCTCCAGAATTCACCCCGTTAAAGTTGGGAGGTTGTAAATATGTAAATGGACTGTGTCCATGGGATGAATTTGTACAATTACTTGATAATTTAATGGAAGCATAATGTTGTACACTATTCTAGTCATTTTTGTTGCCATATAATTATCTTTAAAAAAATATTAGTATTTTGTTTAAAAGTTATTTCTGTTTGTGTTTAAGAATAGTTTTTCTTAACTGCGTTGCCATATTTTATTTTTGTAAAAAAAATTAGTAACCTTTTGTTATTTCTTTTTATTGTAAAAATATTTTTAAAGTAAGAAAGAAAATATTTATTAGTTGTAAGATAAATACAATACTCAAAATACAACAAAAATTACTCAAATACATAGTGATATATTTAAATAAGTAAATAAGTTGTAGTGGAAGCAAGACACGACTCTACATTGTGTGTATCTGTGTCTCTCAGCGACAGCGAGATTTTATCGTTTATAATAGAAGCAAATACTGTAAAAACTGGTCATGTGCGAGTTGCATCGGCGGCGTGGAGGGTTCCGTACAAATAAATTTGAGGGACCACAAAATGTCACTCAAAAATGTATGTCTTTCACAGTCGTTGTTTAGCTTCGATCTTTATTTTTAGAATTTATTGTTATAGTTACCATAGAAATACAGCATCCGTGAATATTTAAACATTCTAGGTATCATCGTTTTATGATATTAAGCGTGGTGAAAAACCGATCGAACGTTTCAGTAAAGAGGGTTTTTACACTTAGCGTATGCTACTCTAAAAAGATAAATGGGGTAAAAATACTCATTAAAATGTAAATTCTTGATTAACTTTTTATTAATAGAACTTATCTGTATTGTTTTGACTCAAGAAACATTTCTTGATGAAACGAGGTATTATATCGAACTTAGACCTGCTTTTACATCCTTCTTTACCTGTGGCTATTGCAAATAAATTCAATATCGCCGAAAAATATTGAATACCTCCGCATTATTTATCTCCTAAACAAAAAAAATGATTTATTTAAGATTTAAAATCTCGTGTGACGTCTGTTGCCAGTATTCATTTTTCTAGCAAGTGATGTTTTGAGCCCCCACTACCAAACTGTAGTGCTTTTTATATTTTATTGCTTACTTTTGAAAAATATGGAGTAATGAAAAATACGTAGGTATTCAATATTTTTTGGAAATCTGTCTGTCTGACTAAAGAGTTTTTTTTTTGGGAAATTTCACCGATTTTTCTTTTCTTTATTTAATAACATCCATGTTTCGGTCTTACCGTTATTCACAAGTTTAATAATAACTCATAATAAAAATAAAGTTCTTATGTTTACTTAATTCTTAATACAGTTGCTTTATATTAAAGGTCATGTAGTTGTAGACCTTGAAACAGCTGTTAGAATGTTTGTTATCAGTTTTCCTATAGAAAAAATAGTTTTTTTTATGTAGTTCTTTTAAAAGAAGTGTTTTTAAGTTAGGTATTTGTATTGTAACTGATATTTTTTATAAATAAATATTTTTTTTTGTAGGAAAAAAATCGGATTGTATTTTTTTTATTTTATTCCTGTGAATAGTTTTTTTTTTGACAGAGAATTTCATGACCATTTTCATGTCCCGTTAGCCAAATCTGAACATTTATATTGTGTCTAATGGCGGAACAGGTAAGCTAAATGAAGTTTAACAGTTTCTAAAATTCAAAATGTCCTGTTAATAGTAAATACTGAATAATTAAATGACATAATTTTTTATGTAAAAAAATGTATCGAGGCGCCATCTAGTGTGTGCTTCTTAGAGTAACGGTGCCGCATTGTTCTGCGACTTGCAATAGATGGCGCTGCTATCGAGTGACCTCAACGTAAGGCCGTTTTACAGACAAACACACATATTTTTGCATTTATAATGTTAGTGTGATTCGTCTACAGCTTATTCGTTGATAGGTTGGCAGATAGTTATAACCTGGTGTCATCAACGTGCGATACTCAATACTCAAATACTTTATTGCTTTCCCTAATGTCTTTGGTCGTAAAATGTATTATAAGTAGGTTACTTAATTACTGATATGTGTTGCCGTAGTCCCAGACTGGACTGCATGGATAGTGAAGTGGTATAGATTACTATCCAATAAGCCAATACCACTCAACGCGACGTAATGCAGGTTCGATCCTCGGGTAGGACAAGAATATATTTGCGTGATTTACGAATGCTTGTCCTGAGTCTGGGTGTTTTGTGAATCTGATTTAGATGTTTTGTAAATCCCTTTATCCTTTAATTATTTCAAAAGTATTTTTTTTTATTATATGGACATTAAGCTGAACAGAACTGAGTATGTATGTGTAGACCCATATGTACCTTGTTTACAATAATTATAATTATGACTAATTTTTTCGACATAAACATGCATTATAAAACGTTACACCAAATTACGTGGAACTGAGCAATTTGATAGTCATTTATGCAGAGTTATTTGATACAATGTTGCAAAAACATTACGTTGTGTTTCTAGGACTTTATATTACAGTGCCATACCTAAGTACGGAAACTTTGACTCAACCCCTGCTCCTTTTTTTAAGCCCCCCATTACGTAAGGAATTTGTATGTAGCGGTATTAGAACTCTGACTAACTGCAGAATATGAATCGATGTTTTTACCAACACAGTTTGCTTTATAACTCCCTTAACAAGATGTGTGAAAAGCTTGATTTTGCCATTTTGATAATCCTTCATAATATTGAAACCAAATATAATACTTCTATATACAAACTATGATGTAATTGTCATCTCAAACAATTTTCGGAACGACATGTAGAATTTGAACCGATTAAGGAATTTGTCAATTTGTTTTAACACTTAACATTATTTTGTTTCTGATGTTTTGGGTTCCGCTTTCAGAAGGTAAAAACACTAAAATCTAAATAAACTTCCATCCATCTATCCGTCCAACTAGCAGCAGAGTGTATTATATCGTGAATTGTGATCACAAGACTATTGAAAGCTCAAGTAAAAAAAATGTTTTTCTTAAGTCCATATTTATATGGAACAGTACTATCCACAAAAGATACTAACATTGTATGTATTAAGAATCACTGCTGTAATTCCATGGTATACAATAAAGAATATTCTAATCTAATCTATTCTAATCTACTATTTGTCACATGGCTTCGATCTAACAACATAATGCTAACCATTTGTCTTGCTATTTAAATTTTCGTAATCTATACTTCTATCTATATATACTTATATATACTAATATATAAAGCTGAAGAGTTTGTTTGTTTGTTTGTTTGAACGCGCTAATCTCAGGAACTACTGGTCCAAATTGAAAAATTCTTTTTGTATTGAATAGACCATTCATCGTGGAAGGCTTTAGGCTATAAACCATCACGCTGTGACTAATAGGAGCGAAGATACAATGGAAAATGTGAGAAAAAACAGGGCAGGTATAAATCATAACTTATATCTTCTACCCACGGGGACGAAGTCGCGGGCAACAGCTAGTACTAATACATAAAGCTGAAGAGTTTGTTTGTTTGAACGCGCTAATCTCAGGAACTACTGGTCCAAATCGAAAAATTATTTTTGTGTTGAATAAAGCATTCATCGAGGAAGGTTATAGGCTATATATCATCACACTGCGACTAATAGGAGCGAAGATACAATGGAAAATGTGAAAAAACAGGGCAGATATAAATCATAACTTATATCTTCTACCCACGGGGACGAAGTCGCGGGCAACAGCTAGTTATATAATAATTTAAATACATGACAAAGATTCAAAGTAATTATTTGTAATTTGTAATGTTAACATTAACGCGAACCGGCTGTTTTCAAGTTCAATAACACCAATTTAATATTGTAAATAAATAAACTTGAACTAAGCCGATCATAATAATAATATGCGGATGATAAAATTTTCAATGACATTCGCGCCTAACACAATTCGCCATTCAGTTTGATAGCGCGACAGGCTGAACGCGCACGGCCGTTGCTTGCGCTTAAAAACTCCGTCCCGCCATTTTTTGTTATCTGTCAAAATATTGACGAAAACCTTTTTATCATAATATATTTGTCGTGTTTTGTTAAAATTGTGAATTAAAAGTGTTATTGTGGTGTGTTAATAGAAATTGGGTGTTTGCCAATAATCATTCTACATATACTCGTCTATATTCTGTAGGTATTTTTAAAGTGTACTGTGTTTATTTTTGTAGGTATTGTATTTAGAACATAAACAAGAGTGTGATCACTAAACGAGCTTTGTTTTAAAACAATTTTCTTTGTATTTTTAATTGAATCTGTGGTTAATATTGTATATCCAGATAATTTATTTATTTATTTGTTGGTAGGATTCATAGTTTGTCCTACTGATCCTACTTCCCACTAACATTATAAACGCGAAAGTTTTTATGTATGGATGTTTGTTCCTCTTTCACGCAAAAACCACTGAACGGATTTAAACGAAATTGAAATGAAACTACTTTTACGGATTTTTTTCGCGGTTTAATTTTAGATTTTAGTTCCCGACGTTTCGAAACCTTTGCAGGTATCATGGTCACGGGCTGATACACAGATGGTTTGTAACCAGGATTAACACAAGATGGTTTTATCTCGATTTTAGATTCTCATTGGATCATTTTCGATTTGTTGCGTCCGTTTTTGTTTTATCAAATTAAGTACTTAATCGTAATCATTATGATGTATATATTCGCACGCACTTCAAGGTCAAAAAACTAGAATTCGCTATGAACTTTGAATTATAAACATTACTATGAGCTACGCAAATAAATCAGCTCATGTAATGTACCTTTTTGAGTAGCCCCATAGAAATATAAGAAAAAACCTCGCGACATAATTTTTTCGGTACAAGAAGGCTAAAGAAAAACAAATTTAATCATTTTAAACAATATTTGGTTATCCAGTTTTCCTCGCGATGTTTTCGTTCACCGTTAGTGAGTAGTATCTCAGAATAAATATAAAAATACATATACCTTTGAAAAAGTCGCAATGATACTTTGCCTGCGTTGGGATCGAACCTGCATCTCGTCTATAAACCCGCAAAGCCACCGCGACATTTATTATATTAAGCAGCGAGAGAATTATGCACATCATCCGTGAAAATTAAAACTGTCTAGCCATCACGGTTCGTGATATAGAGTCTAGTATCAGACGTACAGACAGGATATCAGAGCCTAAGTACGGTTTTACCCATAGGTTACGGAAACTTAAAACTACGATGCGAAAATAATATGAAATGTGTTATATCAAGATCTTGAGTATTTGCAAGATAATCTTTCTTTAAGGTAAAAAAACCTTGGCTATTCAACCTCCATACATAATCTCGAATGGTAGACTGAAACAACCTCACTCCGAGTTACACAATATTATGTATGTCAATGTCGCGGGTTCGATCCCCATGTAGAAAAGTCAATTGTGTGATCCAAGAGTGCTTGTTCTGAGTCTGGTTGTCTTTGTGCATGTGACTTGAATGTAATAGGGTTCTGCTTTTAACCTTTGGATACTAAGCCCTAAAAAGAAACAAAATAATCTCGCAAACCCATAATAGACCATTCTCGAATCGAGTCTGGAATTAACAAGACCTCCAATTTTTAATTCTATTTTTAAGAAAAACAATACAACAGGGCCCCAATTCTGCTATTTACAATGGCCGATGAATGAATGAAATTTGGCTTAAAATGACAATTTTCGTATTCTCTTAAACATTTTTCTACACAGTAATTGCAAATTCAGTACGGGACGATACACTTAAGTTCAGTGCAAAGAATTTTCAATTATTGTGTTGGCAAAATGCTTAAGAGAATAGGAATAATTTCAAATTTAATTCAACTGCCATTAATTCATCGGCCGTTGTAAATAGCAGAATCGGGGCCCAGGAATTTATCAATTTTCTGGTAATACTATAAGTGTGCTAACAACAGTAACAAATGTAGAAACACTGATAGTGGCCCGAGTGTAATACACCGATCAATTATTACAAATTGCAATGTATAAACAATACAATTGTTGATAAAGAAAACGTATTTCACAAGAGATGTGATGTCTCTTTTGTAGGAATTATTTGCTGTTGTGTCACACATTTTAATATTTAGTATCTACCTGTATTCAATTTAAAGGGGTTTTAAAAATTCTGTACTAATAAGATACCATGGTCCGCGGGCCCACCCGCTACAAATAAAAAATGATCTCATAGGGACATAAGATCGGGAAAAAACTACCCTATGCGCTAAAACAGAGTATAAACTAATTGTGTACCAAATTTCGTCTAAATCCGTTCAGTAATTTTTGTGTGAAAGAGTAACAAACATCCATACAAATAATCTTTTGCGTTGATAATATTAGTAGGAAGAAGTAAGTAAAATAGTAGGATAGGATATTTTCATTTTAATTTCACTTCTTTCACAAAACGCCGTCTAATCTCAAACTAAGCAAAGCTTGTATTATGAGTACTAGACGAGACAGCTGAAAAACATAATTATTTAACTCTCTCCTAAAGAAGCTTATTTTAGGAAATTTTGATTGTTCAAACATAGGCTCAAAAATACCTGTCTAATATTTCTATCTGAAAGACTTAAAAGATTTGTCTTCCTTATTGCAACGAGTTACTATACCAATATTCGTAGACGTGTGTACAGATAGCAATGATCTTTGGCCTTATGCTGGTGACATAAATTAACAGACTGTTTAGATACAAGGAATATGGAAACGATGCAACGTGTGATGTAAACACAATGTTCCTTCTATAGTTACGTTTATTTGCGAGGGAACTTTCCAGGTTGCCTTGGGATGAGTCGAAGATCACCCGATAATAATGATTGCTTGTGATTCTAGCGACCTTCTTACCAAGTGTTGAATAGCTACTGACTACCCGAAGCGACTTCGGCCTTCCTAAACACGGAAGAACTAGTTATGACGTAGGTCACCCATCCAAGCATCGACTGTATTAAGTGTAGTTAAACCTGTGATCGCCGTAATAAGTACTTAAAAAAAATACGACTATTAGCTAAACAACAAACGATGAAATATTCAAACAAAAGATATGAAATAAAGTCGCATTATTAACACTTAAACAGTGTTAATAACATGATTAAACATTGGAAGAACTCGAGATTCATAACTAGGTTGGGTAAATCATGTAAGTCATAAAACAAACTAAATTTCAATATTTACACATACCTCTGCACCTCTGACACAAAAAACTGCATCCAAATCGGTTCACCTGTTTAATTTTCTGTCACAGACAGGCACACAATCTCAATCTCCTAACTCCCCTCTTTTTGCGTCGGGGTTAAAATCAGTTAATGATTCATATTGATGATTTCATATCATTTTTCATAATCATTACGTTCTTGTAGAAAATTATTTTCTTCTATGTGCAGAAAAAACTTAGTTTCTTCGAAGAATGTCATAATATGATATAATTTCGTTTCCAAAAGTTATAACAAGGTTTTTGTGCAGTCGGCATACAATAAAACACTTTGCGTCATTTATCACATCCATATATCTTATCTGACAATTTGTATGACATTTCATATAGCCGGGTAATATGTAGGATTACGTTTAGAGTGTCTGCGTAGCTAAAAACATGAAAAAAATATTCTAGACTTTTTTATTAATTAACTTTTGTTTGCCGCTTCGATCAAAATACTGATAATACTAATAATCTGGTTAATCCAAGGTACCAGCTGTACCATCGGACCCACCGTCCGATATGGTTACCGTGAACCCGGGTGGGATACAACCATTTCATTTCATTTCACAGAAAATGAACAAAACAAACTACAACCACAATGGATAAGCTACTGAAAACAGCCAAACCCTGGAAGACAGCCAGAAGCAATGAGGACTTATCTAGAAGTCAATACTCATTGGTATCCACTGATCTGACTGAGGAAGCTGTTCAGGTGTGGCTCGGGCTACCTGATCAAGTGAAATATGATCCGTCATTGGAGAAGTTTAGGCTGCGATATGAGAAGGAGCAGGGTAAGTTTTTGTCTTAGTAGTAAGTACTAGCTGTGCCCCGCGTTTTCACTCGCGAGAATAAGTAGGTCCCGTACCCGGTACCTTTATATTATTGGGGGCTGCGCATGGATCCAACAAATCACTATACAAATACATCAAGAAAGAATTAGCGAAATCGGTCCAGCCGTTCACTCAATTTTTCTATTTACAATGGCCGATGAATGAATGGAAATTGGATTAAATTTTGCCACTATTCATATTCTCCTAAGCATTTATTCAACTCAATAATTTAATGGACGGTGTCACCGTGGGATACCTAGGAAGCGGTGGCGAGACGATCGTCACGCTTACCGTGCGGACTGGTTCCATGAGCCCTAGAACAGAGAATCGTGGAAGGGTGTGGGGAAACCTTTGCCCAGCAGTGGGATACAGTGGGCTAGATTAAAAAAAATGGAAATTCATTTAAGTGCTCCGTTCCGTACTGAATTTTTAATTAGAAACTGGGGCCCTGGACTATTTTTCCAGATGCGCGATCTCACAGCGCCTTGCTCAGTTTATTATTTTACGGTCACTGCTCTTTCAATGGGAATTGACCCTAAGAGTGTAAGGAAACAATACATTCTTGTTTAAGAAATAAATGTGACTAATTAAAATTTAACATATCTTAATAAGACAAAAAATCTTTTGAAATTTAAACACGATTCTTCTCTTTATAGTGCCTGCTACTTCAATGCATATTTTTTTTTCTGTAGATTTTCAGATTTTCATAGTAGTCATTGAACTGAAATGAAAACCATACAAATTAAGTCACATTTTTGAGCTGGTTATATAGCAACAAGTAGGGTTGTCAAGTAGTTTTTGGTTGCTGCCATAACATCAAATACTAAAATAAACATCGAGGTTAAGCAACGGCTTTAAAGATCATCAATTTGCTGGGTAACAGATAAATTTGTGGTAACCCAAGCTTTGGCTTCGGTTAGACTGGAAGCCGATACCAACAAACTTGGTAAAAGTTGAAGCTGGTGACGACAGTCATGAATATTGGGGTTGAAATTATTGAATTGCAAATGTGTGAGTGCAAGTGTGTGTGTGTGTGTTTGTGTGTGTGAGTTACAAAACATGATATAATATTTAATTTTATCTTTTCGTAAAATGATTTACGAAAAGATAAAATTAAATATTAAAAAATCCTAACAGTAGGCAAGTCTCCATGCCGCAACTTTTGAAAGGCTCAACCGATTTTGATCAAACATGTCTCACACATAATTGTGTCGCCTAGCTTCAAACTCGGATAAATCCAATATGTAAAAAAGTGTTAATAAACATATTTCTATTTTTATGCCACTTTTTATTCTTACAGCATTGAATAAAACGACCCTGTTCAGCAAAATTAGTATTGAAACCATAAATTCTTCTAAAAATGTAATATTTAGCTTGGATGTACCTTATTTCGATGTAATGAAATGCCATGAATTTTGCGTTAAAGATGAATTATACACCTAAAATAATCTAAATTAAAATCACTCAATCCGTTCCGAAGCTCTGATGCCAGACAGGTAGACAGACACGACAAATTAATAACACCCCACTTTAGTAATATCCTTTTCTCCAAAGGGGAGATTGATAATTTTCAAGAGAATCCAAAAAACGGTTCCTCAGCTACAAAGAGACTGCCAGACGTAAATTCTGCCACATATATTGGTGATAAGGATGATCTTACTATAATCAATGGAGCAAGGAATGGCGCAGAAGAAAAACAGGAACAGAGGTAAGTGCTTTTATTGCCTACTAGATGGTATTTTGTTTACGATTGGTCAAAATCTGTAATGTGATAAGAAAAATTGAAAAAAAGCCCTTCATGAGCGAGTTTTTTTTTTAATAAATGCGTACAACATCACATACATTGTGCTGAACCAAGTAAGTTGCTAAAGCACTTGTGTTATGGAATTCAGACACAACGAAGGTACCACAAACACCCAGACCCGAGGCAATGTAGAAATGTGAATTTTACATTGACTCGACCGGGGATCGAACCCGGGACCGATCGAACCTTGAAACCGGTGCGTACGCCACTCGAGCACGGAGGTCGTCGAAGTTAGAGTCGCGACTATGATAGTTCTGTAGAAATAGGCTAAAGAAAACAAACTTACGTAAACCTAATATATGTATGTCTAGTAATCTATCTTTGCTTCGATGACTTCTTTATGATAATTTTATAACGGTAATGACAACACATTATCTGTAAATTTAACTGCGTGACGATTCATAAAATACAGCTTGGTGGGCAGACTAGACGGCGGTGCCTTTGGGACAGGGCTCCATTGCCCTTTGGGTACAGAACTGAAAAAATACCTTCATACACCAACAGTATCTAAATTTGACATATACCATATACATACAGATTGCCTATTAGAGTTAAAAATAGTTTTTTTTTACAGACCTGATCCATGTATCTTACCTATTAGAGTTTAAAATTGCTTTTTTTTACAGACCTGATGATGTCCGTATACCGAATAAGAAGTCAAAGGTAATAAGAAAACCTGTTTATTTTAATCTAATTTAAATTAACTTAAATCGTAAAAAAAATAAAATAATCATCGTCATGCAACGTTAAATCAGGAGGTCTGCCACTACTGGACACAACATTATAAGTTTTAAATTTTTCAATATCAATATAAATACTGTTCTCCACAGGTGGCACAAGCAAGACAAACAGTCAAACTCACAATTCTAGTAGGAGTCTGGATATTCTTTACAATAGTATTCTTAATGTACAATGAGAAAGAAGAAATAACACGACACTCAACAGTAGCACCGGGAGAAATTAAAAGTAAGTCACAATCATCATCATCCCAGCCTTTTCCCAACTATGTTGGGGTCGGCTTCCGGTCTAACGGGATGCAGCTAAGTACTAGTGATTTACAAGGAGCGACTGCCTATCTGAACTCCTCAACCCAGTTTCCTGGGCAACACGATACCCCTTAGTTAGACTGCTTGGCAAATATATGAGAAATTAATTCAAATCAAATGTAGGTTTTTGAAACTCAAAGCTTTTTCCTCATTTATCTTACTTCTATTCGAAGAAGAGACATAAAAATATTTATGAATATACATATGTATGTAAATGTTTCCTACTATGTCTACTAAGCAATATAAATTAAGATACGTGGAACGGTTTAAGGAAAACAATCTAATAACTTGGCAAAAAATATGAAAATTCATACTAGACCATTTAAAGAATAAATTCCGCTGTCCGTCTGTCCAAAGCCAAGGTCATTTGCTATTCAAACCGAAAAACAAAAAGGCCAAAAACATACCATTTATCTCAAGGCATTATCATAGCAGGAACTTCATCTTCCACAGACTTTATACTTCTAAATAGTGGACATAAGCTCTCGATTCTACTGAAGTTAACCGGACCGTTCTTATCAGAACCATATGAAAAGAAATTGAAAGAGAATGAGAAAGAGAATATGACCAAAATGGTGGTTTGGATTGAAACTTGGATTGATAATAATGGGGAAAAGAAGGCTTTACCGGTAAGTCTTACCCAACTGTTTACGTAGGTTAATGTTGTTTAGGTCGCTTTTTACTTCACGCCATAAGGAAAAAGATATCAATTTGTTTTTGGTAGTATTGAAAAAATGAATCTCTTTATTTTCAATATTTTTTTTTCGTTGAATGAAAACTAGTTTTATGGATTTTATCGCGGTTTAATTTTAGATTTTAGTTCCCGACGTTTCGACACCTTTGCAGGTATCATGGGCTCAGGCAGACTGTAATTAAACACACATAAATAATGATGTATGAGACTACTGTAATAATTTATTTTTAAAGAGTAACTTCTCCAGTTTCTTGCCGGTTCTTCTCCATAAGAATGATATTTTGGAACTGCGCGCCTAACTCATTACAAAACCGACTTATATCTCCAAGCTATCCATATAACATAAAACCTCCAAAAATCCTCGTCTTCCAGTCGTCACCACAATGGACCATCTACCTCGAAGACCAGACCCAAGACTTCCACCTCACAGAAACTCGTTCAGCAGTCCTCCACCTCGAGACCACAGTCTCCAGACTCCTGGCTGTGAGGATCCAGTCGACGGCATCCATAACTACGCCCTTCACCATGAGTTATACCTTGGATCCGCTAGATGGCGCCACTGGGATTATATATGCGTGTATCTTGTTATGTGCCTTGTATGCGTTGATAGTTTTTGAGGTGAGTTTTAATTATTTTACAGGTGAAAAGATTGTTTTACTATTTGAATTATTGCTAAGGAATGTCTGGTGAAGAAAAAGCATTATAATATACTAATGAAAAAATGGTAGTGGTGCGCATGACGCCCTCTTTTAAACTTTAAAACAGACCTTGTCAATTTTTCCAAAAATATGTGTCTAACATTTTACAATTATCTCATCACACAAACATTCGTCGGTGGGGATCGAACCCACAACCTCCAGTCAGTGCCACTAACCACTAGACCAACAGGCAATTTCAATAACATATTTTGCCTCTAGGTTATAAATAGGACGATGGCCGCTCTTCTGCTATCCACCACATCCATAGCAGTTCTCTCCCTGGTGGGTGAGCGACCCTCGCTCCCGGAGCTGGTCTCCTGGCTGGACGTGGAGACCCTGCTGCTGCTGTTCAGCATGATGGTGCTGGTCGCCATCCTGGCTGAAACTGGAGTCTTTGATTATTTTGCTGTGCTTACTTTTCAGGTAATGGGTATATGTTTTCATACAATCACTTTTCTTGTTTGTTTGTCGTGCCGGTTGGATTTTTGTAACTCAACTTTGAGGCACTTCCCGATAAGCTAGGAAACTGAAATTTCATCAGGGAAGCTTCAAACGCGATGATAATGCAATGCAACCAACAAACTTTCATACAGTTTGGCGATTTTTTTGTACGCCTTTGTTTTGAATAAATAAATAATAATAATAATAAACCAATTTTGATAAAATTTTGTTGGAGTGACATTTAAAAACGTGTGTTTATTTAATTCATTATTAGTACATTATACTACACTGTGTAATACTATTAAAATACATATGCTAAAGGAAATAGAAAATAGTAATAAATGTATGAAGATATTTTTGATATTGGTAAGAAACATGACTTAAATATTAAAAAAAAATGAATGGGATCATGTCCAGAACCCCTGAAAAACGGGTACGCGTCGATGTCCCTTCCACCCCGTATAGTTTTAAATAACAGAGTAATGTATCTCAACAACATTGAATATTTTGTTTCAGCTGGCAAGAGGGAAAATATGGCCGTTAATAACCCTCCTCTGCGTGATCACAGCTATTGTGTCACTCCTACTGGATAACGTGACAACTGTGCTACTGATGACACCAGTTACTATAAGGCAAGTTATAGAATTAGTATTAAACCCCCTTGGTTGTTCTTTCCTCTTCTCAATGCTTTCTGACTTTAACCCTGGATAGTCACGGACATTCGTTCTAGATGAACCTCTATAGTTAGGCCAACGAGACGAGATAAAGAATGTAAACAAATTTTCAGGGATTCATAACATTTTTATTTGAATAAAGTATTATGAAGTTCGAATTTTGACAAAAATGAAGGAATTAACTTGTTCACAACATAGCGGACCAAATGTTGACAACTGCCGTACTGACTGCTTTCTTGTACCACGAAACACATAACGACAGCCGTCATCGACCAACTGACTCCATAACTGTGCGTACGAGTGATAAGGACAGGGATAATAATCCTTCGGTATCGCAATGTAACTCGGTAACGGTCCGTAAGTTTTTTATCTCGTCTCATTTTCCTTACTATAGATGACATCAGATCATCAGATTCCAGACTGACCAATTTCTGGATGACTCCCACGTTAAGACTAGGTGACCTATGACATCCCAATTTCGAGATGTTACCGACTTCCTCCTCATCAATTACTTTTGACTTCCTCATGTGGAACACTCCCGAACTTCGCCTCTTAAATGACTCCCGACCCCCCCCCTTGATGATCTCTGACTTCCTCTATACTAGGTGATCTCCCGTTTAACCGTTCTTTCCCGTTAACCCAGCCAGTAAGCCGGTGCCGTTACCCAGTTCTATTATTTTAAACTCGGCCTGCCTTATTTCTCCGTTATCTATCTCCCCAGGCTATGTGAGGTGATGGGTTTGAATCCGGTCCCAGTATTGATATCCATGGTGCTGTTTTGTAATTTGGGTGGTACTGCGACGCCAGTGGGAGACCCACCAAATGTAATTATAGCGAGTAATAAGCAGGTTGTGCAAGCTGTAAGTATTATTAATAATAATATTGTTTAAAGAAAAAACATACAATTGACTTTATATGAAAAACTACTGACCAAAATATGATAATTTTGTGGGACCCAATGACAGTTATTTCAACTGAAAAAAATTAACAACAAAATTGGTTCATTAAGTACGAATTTCTGAGGACGAACGACGAATTGAGAACCCCCATCTATTTGAAGTCGGTTAAAAAAACTATTTGCGTTTGTAACTAAATCTAAAAATTCTGTTTATCCAATTTATGTATGAGATTACACGATAAAAAAAGTAATTCCTTTCGAAATAAGATGAGTCCAGTATAAAATAAATAAAATAGAAGTACACAACTCCGCTAACTAGTAAAAGTCACATCAAAATCGGACCAGCCATTAAGTAGACAAACCCGTTCAAACACAAAACTACCTTACTCTATTTAAATTTTCCCAGGGAATTAACTTCACGAACTTCACATTCCACATGACGTTTGGCATCATACTCGTGGCTATACAAACATACATACAGATTCGATTTATATTCAGAGATACTAACACACTTCGGCTGAACGAATCTAAGGATATACAAGGTAATATCACCAATGTAAGAATTGTTATAGCAGTCTAAGTAAGGGGTATCGTGTTGCCCAGGTAACTGGGTTGAGGAGGTCAGACAGGCAGCCGCTCCTTGTAAAACATTGGTACTCAGCTGAATCCGGTTAGACTGGAAGCCGACCCCAAAATAGTTGGGAAAAATGCTAAGCCGATGATGATAAGAGTCGTTATATCAAAAGAAAATGCTTTCAAAGTGACTGGCTTGTTGGTCTAGTGGTTAGTGACCCTGACTGCTAAACCGGAGGTCGTGGGTTCGATTCCCACCCAGGACAAGGGTTCGTGTGATGAGTAAGATTGTTTGTTCTGTGTCTGGGTGTAATTTATCTATATTATGTATGTATTTAGAAATATATAAGTATGTTTATCATTTGTCTAGTGCTCTTAATACAAGCTTTGTTTAGTTTAAGACTAGATGGCGTTGTGTGAAAGTTATGGAGTATTATATTATTGATATAGGAATTATTTTCTTAGTAAAACATTTTGAAGCAAATCTGGGCAAATCCCAGCAGTGGTACACAGTGGGCTAGATAACAAAATCAATGAATAAAGGGGATATTTCTCCCTCTCTCTCTCTCTCTTGCTACTTCTCTTATCACCTCCTCTCAGATCTTCGCAACGAGATATCAGTTTGGCGTCGTGCCGCAGATTCCCTACCTCACCTCAGCAACGATCAGAGTATAGTTAAAGAGAGGATTGAGCGTAAGGCCAACAGGCTTGCAGCCAAGTTGGAAGTTTTAGTCAAAGAGGCCAAGACAAGGGCCTGTCCCAAAGCGTGCTATGAGAGTACGTTGGCTGATATGAGGCAAAAGGTAATCGATCTTTGTAACGGTAAAACGGGGTGAATAAAGTATTTTTTTTCGTGGATATAAACAGCGTTAACAGAGGGGTATCGTGTTGCCCAGGTAACTGGGTTGAGGAGGTCTGATAGGCACTCGCTCCTTGTAAAACACTGGTACTTAGATGAATTCGGTTAGACTGGAAGCCGACCCCAACATAGTTGGGAAAAGGCTAGGCCGATGATGGATAGAAACAGTGTTTTTATTAAAATACATATAAATTGATGATTATACGAAAATTCTCAAGTATTTCAGAAAGTAATTGTGTTTTAGCATTTTTATGTAAGAAAATATACGCGACCCCTAAAAACACTGTTTTCTATTCACTCCGTTTTACGGTATAGCATTTTAAGAGATTTTTTTATTGATACGTTGAAAGGAGAAAGGTTTTTGCTCAGCAATGGAATTAATGTTGTTCTTAATGCTTATATTTAGGGTTAAAATCGGTACCCTATTACTGATATTCCGCTGTCTATCTATTTGATACCAGGCTGCATCAAATGAACAATGTTGGATAGGCAGTTGAAATTTTCACAGATGGTGTATTTATGCTGCGGCAATCAAACTGTACTGAAAGTAAAAGTCGAGGTTGAGCAATAGATGGAACGGTTCGGATTTGACCATTTTCGATATTTTCACTCAAGTTATTTGCACGGAACCCTCAGTTTTGCGGATTTGTCTAGTCAAGTGCAGTCGGTTTTCTTATTTGCAGTTTATATATATTTTGTTAAACGAGTGATTTGCGGAATTTATATTAAATTAATATCTATGAATGATTTCTTGTTTAAGCATATTATAATTTTATTTAATTATCTTATTCTTTCCAGTACAAAATAAAAGACAAATGGCTGTTAGTGAAATGTTCGGTGACCATAGCTTTCGTTGTCATAGCATTCTTTCTGCACTCATTACCACAATTCAGTAAGTATTCAAAAGAAAAGAGTTCCCACAGCTAGAGACAAACAATAAAAGGTTAATTAAAGAATCATAATTAAAAACTCTAAGTTTGCCAAGGCAAGGCAAAAGAAGCTTCGGTGGTCCGGGAGCAAGATGGGTTGATGACATAATATGTCGGGTCGATTTTGTATAAAACTGGCACAGGATTGTAGAAATTGGCACGAGAAAGAGAAGGCCTATGCCCAGCAGTGGGAGGATAAAGGCTGTGGATGATGATGATAGTGATGACATATTCTTTAATTTTACTTTAATTATTCTAGACCGAGTTTCCCTAGGCTGGACTGCTCTGCTAGGATCCCTACTGCTTCTAACTCTAGCAGACCGTGAAGACCTGGAACCGATTCTGCACAGGATAGAGTGGTCTACTCTGCTGTTCTTTGCTGCTCTCTTTGTGTTGATGGAGGTAAATTGGGCTTGAAATTTTTTTATGTCATGAACTAGAGTATTTGGCAAAAAAAGAAACTAAAATTTCATTAGACATTTATAGCGGACAAGTTCTGTTAAAGAATCCAGCCTATCATTATCCACTGCTGGACATAGGCCTCTCCTACGCCACGTAGTCCTCCGATTTCCATTACCTTATTACACGCCTTACGCTTTTATTGGCTCCACCTGTAATTATGTATGTTTGTTGTAACCAACTTCTTTGGACTTGATATTTACCCACTTCAAACGGTACACGGTACGGTGACAATACAATAATAATGGAAAGTGAAAAAAATAATGTAAAAAAGCGAGACAGTGTCCGTGGTTTCGAAGAAATATTTTCAGATCCACTAAACACCCCACGCTTTTTACAGTCTTCTTAATTGACTTATCACTCTTATCCATCATCATTCCCCTGCCCTTATCCAAATTATTATTTTGGGTCGGCAAACATGTCTTCTTCCATACCTTCCTATCTGACGTCATCTCACAAGTAACACTCTTAGCAGTGATATCTTCTTTTACAAAATTCATCCATCGTTTCCTTGGTCGCCCTCTTCCCCTATATCCATCCACATCCATTATCAACGACTTCCTCACCACATGACTCTCATTTGATACCATGACAGCCGGTTGCCACGTAGTTTTTCGCTAACCGGTGCCACTTTCAAACTTCCCCTTACATACTCTTAAACTATTCTTGTATTCAAAGATTGCTTCGAAGATATAATTTTCTTTTTGTCCTAGGCATTAGCTAAACTAGGTCTGATCGGGTATATTGGTGGTTGGACGGAAGCTTTGATCCTACGAGTCGATGAGAGCGACAGGTTGGCTGTGGCGCTGGTACTCATGATATGGGTAACTATTATACTATGTAACTATCGTCCTAGCCTTTCCCCACCTATGTTGGGGTCGGCTTCCAGTCTAACCGGATTCAGTTAAGTGCCAGTGTTTTACAAGGAGCGACAAGGAGTGTATTGATACAGAATATTGATGACTTAATCAAGAGCGTTTTTAGCTTTATTTGATGATAAAAATAGTTTTAGTAAATTAGGATTTAAAAAAAATAAACGACTCCCGCACTAAGGAATTCACATGCACAAGGACACCCAGACTCAGAACAAGCATTCGTGGATCACACAAATGCTTGTCCTACGCGGGGATCGAACCCGCGACACGTCGCGCACAGTGGATTTGGCGAGATGACCTCAACCACTCGGCTATCCGTGCAGTCAAATATTGAAATCCATTGTGAAGTGAGAGTATCAATTACTAAATCTCATTCTTGCTACAGTTACACTTTGATACGGTCGGTCCGTAGATAGGTGACCTTCTTTGTCATAAAGGGTTCCTCCGTTTTTCGGAAGGCACGTTAAATTGTGGATCTCGGCTGTTATTAATTCATCTTTGACAGTACAGGTAGTCAGCAGCTTGAAAAGTCTGACAAGCAGTCTAACTAAGTGGTATCGTGTTGCCCAGGTAATTGGGTTGAGGAGGTCAGACAGGCAGTCACTCCTAGTAAAACACAGGTACTTAGCTGAATCCGGTTACACTGGAAGCCGAACCCTACATAGTTGGAAAAGGCTAGGACGATGATTCTGAGGACACTACTTCATATATTTTTTAACTGATACTACACTTGTAGGTATCAGGTATAACCTCAGCCTTCGTTGACAACGTCCCCCTGACGACGATGATGGTCCGCGTGGTGACGTCACTGGGCTCCCATCCAACTCTCAACCTGCCGATGGCGCCGCTCATCTGGGCGCTCTCATATGGAGTCTGTTTGGGAGGTGAGTATTTTGCAATAACTTTTGTATAAAAATATGTGAAAATTCGAAACAAATATTGTTATTGACAGAAATTAATTCTATTACCAATGAAAAAAGTAAATGAAAGTCAAAGTCTCCTTCCTTCCGTCTTTTTGGTTGTCTTTCCGTCCGTTCGTTTGTCCATCCTTTTATCTGTATGACTTTCCTTCCTTTTCTAACTGCATATAAATGAATGGGATGGCAATAGCTTAGGATAAAATTGGAGGCGTCTCTAAAAAAAAGCGGTTTAAGATGTTTTATTTTATTCAAAATAATATTATAAATTTTTGTGCAAGCCTCATCAAGCCTAAACGGCTAGACCGATTTCGATGAAATTTGGTATCAAAGTAGACACCTTGGTTTGATACATAGCCTATTCAAATCCTTCTTTTTTCAAGAATAGTAATATTTTTACAGCTATAACCGACATTCAAGCCTGTGAATCTGCGAGAAATTAAATAACATGCTGTATATAGATTCGCCATTTTAACTTTTTTTTCCTTTTTTCCAGGTAACGGCACATTAATAGGCGCAAGTTCAAATGTCGTCTGCGTAGGGATAGCAGAAAACCACGGATATAGAATAAGCTTCATGCAGTTCTTCAAAATAGGCTTTCCTGTAATGATAGGCCATTTAGTCATAGCAACTGCCTATTTATTAGTCTGTCATTGCGTTTTCACTTGGCATTAGGAATAACAGGAATGGGAATGAATACTTGGTTTATAAAGTAAAAATCTATTTTTCTCCCTCAGTTAGATAATTTAAAAATATTAAACACGGCTTTTTTAAACATTTGTGCCGGGATTCGAACTCACGACCTTTGGCTTGGCAGTCAATAGGTTATACCATTCGACTATCACTGTTAATTGAAAGTGATAATTAAGTACAATGCTTAGTTTTATTATAAGTTAAATATAACATCTTTTTTTATATGAAACTAAGTTTTTTTAAAAATTAAGAGTAAATTTGTGCTTTAATACCAAAATACATATAATTATGTAAAATATACTTTCTGTTTAATATTTTTTATTATTAAAATGTAAAATAATACAACTCCCGCCATTAGCCATTTTAATCCTTGTGTCGCGGGGGTTTCACAAATATTCAAGTCATATGCACAAAGACACCCAGACTCAGAACAAGCATTTATCACAAAAATGCTTGTTCTAGAAAATATCTAGTTATTAAACCGTCCTTTTTAATATTTTGCAAATAAGTTTATATTCATTAAAATATTATTATTGTTCTGTAAAAGAAACTCTTTCTGTCCTTAGGGGAGGCCTTTGTCCAATAGTGGCATAATTATAGTAATACTTTTAACTAAATACTTATTGTACACCTTAAAGTGACAAAGACAGTATGCCACTTAAAGGTGAATAAAAAGTAAAATATTTTAAATTATACAATTAAGTACGAGAAGCTTTGAACAACGTTTATTGTTTTTTTATAAAAAAATAATGTGATATTTGTATTGTTGTGTAATAAATAGTTTTATTTTTAAATGAATTATAATAAATATATTTTTTCCATCGACTTTCATTTTTTTAATCTCTTTTTATTCACGGGATAACTTCATGAGAAGAGACCCGGTCCTTTCTAAAGGCGTGCACGGGGACACAGGTCCAACATGCAGAGGCCTTGGCCTGGTTGAGAACTTTAATCTAAAATGTGATGGGCAATAAATTCCACAGATCCATTTTATTAAGGCGACAAAGACACGTCACCTGTGAGCTTTTTAATTTGAAAGCCTTTCAAGATATAGAGACTGGTGTAATCAGCCAAACGTGCAACAGAGCCTTAATCATTGGGTTTTGTTATTTATGGTATCGTCGTCGCCTTCGGCCTAGCCTTTCCCGAACTACGTTGGGGTCGGCGTCCAGTCTAACCAGATTCAGCTAAGTACCAGTGTTTTACAAGGAGCGACTGCCTACCTGACCTCCTCAACCCAGTTACCTGGGCAACAAGATACTCCTTAGTTAGACTGGTTGTTAGACTCTAGCTTCTGACTACCTGTAGAAACTCAAAGATCTGTGAATAACAGCCGGGACCCACAATTTGACGTCCCTTTCGAAACACGGAGGAATCCGTTATGACAAAGATGGTCACCCATCTACGGACCAACCGTAGCTTTACCGTAGGTCCTCCTCTTTGTTTCTTAGGGTTCAGTATGTAGTAAGTAAGTTTGAACCAAATAATGAAACATCATCATCATCATCCCATTCCCATCCCATTCCCCTGCCCTTATCCCAATTATTTTATTTGGGGTCGGCGCAACATGTCATCTTCTTCCATACCTTCCTATCGGCCGTCATCTCACACGAAACACTCTTTACAGCCAAAAAATGAAATAATGAAACAAAAAAGTAAATAAATCACTCACAACTTTTATTTAAACTTACAATTATTACGTAATGTCCATGTCTTTCTAAATACTGTTTACAACAAATTATTATAAATACTAACAATAATTTAAAACAAATACCTTTATCATCAAATATCACAAAGATAATTACACTTTAGTATAAACATTTGAAAATAATAACTTTCTTATATTCATACCCAAACTAAATAAAATAAAACTTTTAGTCAAGTGTCACTTTAAGTGGTCACTGCATAAGGGTCAACCACCACTGAAGTAAGCGATCAAATGACGTTCACTGCGCCTTGCTGCCTCACAGTTCTTTAAGTTAAGGACTGAACTTTTTGATCCCGTAAATAAGATTACAAATTACTTTATAAGAATTGACCCTTAGTATCTATATTGCTACTTCACACCTTGAAGTACAACATGACACTTGAAACTATGACGTTCCAAAACTCGGCGATTTTAATATTCAATTCAAAAATTAAAGAAAGTTACCATTTTTATGTTTGATAAGAGCAATTTTATATTGCTTAGTATAATACTAAAATTATAAACCTCATAATATAGAAAAAAGTAAATTGTGACCATAAAACGATAATAGTAAATGAACTGTCAAAAAAAAGACAGTTTTCATGGTATATAAGTGACATTTAGACACCATATTTTCAACGTAAGAAAATGACATTTCTTTTTAATAAGTTAAGTTTTATTAAAAAGACACACGTCACTTATTGGTGAGTGACTCCAAACTTATTTTTTTTTAAAAGTTATTGTGGCAACAAATGCAGAAATGTCACTTACATAAAAGTTTTCATGAAATACATTAATAAAAAATAATAAATAATCATTAAAAAATCCTATAAAACAATAAAATATTGTATAAAAAAATCATTATTATCCCATTTAAGTACACATTTTTTTTATTTTTGTACTGAAATGTTTAGCTGTAAGTACATCTTGTAGGTACACAATCTCTTAATGTTCACATTTATAACTATTATCACTTGACAATTTATAAAACTAAAGTTAATTTAATTCGTAATGAAAGAGTTATTTGGAAATGAAAGCTTGCACTCTGAACGTTATACGAAGGACTCGCTAATTAATAACTTTTAACGACGTGTCGCGGTTGCGATCCCCGCGTAGGACAAGCATTTGTATGATCCACGAATGCTTGTCCTGAGTCTGGGTGTCTTTGTGCATGTGACTTGAATGTATGTGAAACCCTCCCGACACAAGGATTAAATTCCTTATAAGCGGGAGTGGTTACTAAAAAGTAAAAAAGAGGGAACTGAAATATGGCAACATCTGCACAAAGGCTAAATTAATTGACGGTTTTGGATAGAATTTGGTAGACAGATAGCTTATTTACTGGATTACTACGTTGGTTTTTTTTTCCGATAGTATGTTCCCGTTGGATCATTTTCGAAGAGCCCGCACTTTTATTAAAAAAAAAAATAGGTATAAAATAGGCACAGTAACAATCCGTTTAACTAAGTCTTTCCAAATAACTCTGTATTACTTAATAATACAATATGTATCCTATTCTTTAGTAAATCAAACTTACAATATTTTTTTTGTTCTAAAAATACTGAAATATCACACTATATAATTGTACGCGGCTAAATAAGCCAAAAGGTTAGACTAATTTGGTTAAATTCTAAATAATAGTTATAAAGATTTCAAATCTAAAACTAGTTCAACTTCATTTGAGTTTTCATATTTCTATCTCTCTCACACTTTTGTCAAATCGCTAATGTAAGAGAGAGAGAGAGGAAATATGCAACTTCAAAATAGAATATTCTTAAATAATGTCTTTTTGAACTAAAATGTATGTATGTATATACTTTCTAAATATATTTTGTAAGATAAACATTTTAGAAGATGATCTAGTAGTTTTAACAAAAACCTTAATTTTGGACACTCAAAATAACCCAAATTATTTTGTCTTAAACGATGTTAATATGAATATCGCCACATAAAGCTACAAAATTCAGAGCCGTCAACGACTAAAACAGTCAAAATCTTACAATTTATACATAAGTACAAGATTTTGGGGACGGACTATAAAATCTAGTCAAATAAATCAGGTAAATTAGTAAAAATCAAAAACAGTAAAACGACCAAAACAAATAGTAATAAAAAGTTTTCTGAACAAAAAAGCAATAATTCTGGATAAGCACAAAGATAGTTGGGGTTGACCCCATGACACTAAAAAATAAATTTAGGAAGAAATTACAATTTGGGTGAAATTCCAAGTATATATTGGTCTTGAATTGTTTTTAGATGAATTTGTAAGTAAGTAACACATGTTATATAATAAATAAACTCAAAACACCAATCACAGATGTGATAAAATTTTCTTCTTAAGTATGCTTTTCCAGCCGTGGGACAGTTTAAGCTCAGAAAACCTTTCCTTTTGATATTATTAGGCATAACTGAACAAATTTCATGTCGAGGACTTTGCCTAATTTAGGCTAAAAAGGTGACTGTTTCGCCCAGATGAGGCAACAAAAATTTGACGATTATATCCCAGCTTAGGCAATTGAGGCCTTTGCTTAAAACTCCCAAAGTTAAGTACTCTGGACCCTGAAGGCTGATTCTTCTACCATATATTACAATTCTTCTGTTAATGCCATTCTAGAAGACAATGGCAGAGTAATAGATAGAACGAAGCCACAATGAGATGACCGATCATGACGGGGAAGCCGATTTTAAAGAATTGCATGAATGTGAATTTGTAGCCGTGTTGTTCTGCCACCCCCGCGCATACGACGTTTGCGCTGGCGCCGATTAGCGTGCCGTTACCTGTAAAAAATTATATTATTAGTATTCTTGTACTATACAGTCAGTGAGGCGAAAACCACTTCATTTTACGAACTTCTGCGCTTCTGAAGGGAGTTGGGATGGCTGGACCAAAGAAAACTTAAGTCAAATGATGCGGTTTGGAGCATATAAGTAAGGAAAAAGAAACCCACCGCTAGTAACCCTCAAGCTCTCATTTTAAATGGCGAGACTTTCCAAGTCTTGGGCTTAGTAAATAGGTCAAATAAAAAGAAAACTAAGAGTCAACTAAGTGTTAATATTATTATAACTTGAGAAACAAACATTCCATCAGCACACACGTTATTTTATTATCTTTATATTATAATTCTATTTTATTATTTTTAAGCAGCTCGTGGCTAAGCTATAACTGCAAAACGTCTTTTACACGTTAAGGTGCGCTTGAACCGGTCGGCCCGTGGATGAGTGACTATGGATGTTTCAGAAGGCACGTTAAATTGTGCCTCCCGGCTGTTATTCAAACATCTTTGTCAGTCGATACAGGTAGTCAGAAGCTAGAAAGTCTGACAACTTGTCAAACTACTTACTCTTCACGAGCTGCCCAATGTATGTACTCATATATACATATATGTTCTTTCCATCTTACCTCGAATCGAGTCTAGATGAGGCTAGCACAGGACCGTAGAAATTAGCTCGAGAAAGGGGAGGCCTATGCCCAGCAGTGGGAGGATAATGGCTGTGGATGATGATGATGATCTTACCTCCTAAACAGGCTCCGAAGGAGAGCGCCCATATGAGCGGTGTCATCGGCAGGTTGAGCGTGGGATTGTTACCGAGTGACGTCACAATTCTCACCATCATGGTAGTGAGGGGTATGTTGTCCACGAAGGCTGATGTTATACCTGAGACCTGGGGGAAAGAGGTTCGGGGAATTTTGAATTAGATTGTTTTAACGGTTGAAATAGTTCATCTAGGAATGGAAGACATTGGTAGGACCCTTAAAATTTTTGGTAATTTGAATTCGGTTAAAAAGCTATTGCGATAAGAGTTGGGGAAATCGGATTCTGTTGAGATAAAATCTTAAAAGTGGAGATTGTAAATCCAAAGACCGTGTTATAATTGTCAATTGTTGTAGGCAAGCTTAAAGCTGTTTATTGCATTTCCATATATTTATCTACATACGGTAAATATATGTATACCGTATATAGTCTTACGTCCATTCTGGCTTAGGGTAAATCTGTGAGCTGTTAGTGCTATGCTAAATGTCTCTAGTAAACACGGCAATAAATCCAGTGATGATCCAATAAAATGGTTCTGTTCAGATATACAGATAGGCAGAATAAAAAGGGGATGATTCAGTATCTGATACATACCCATAACATGAGCAGGATAGCCACAGCCAGGCGCGCGCTCTCGTCGACTTGCATTATAAGCCCTTCTGTGATGCCTCCAATGAACTCTATTAGACCTAGTTTTGATAAAGACTGAAAGAAAAACAAGATTTCATTAAAGATGGTAAATTTAAATAAAATCAGAAATAAGAGTCGCTATTTTATGACTCAACCCGGGATTCGAACTCGAGACTTCCTCTACATCAGTCAACCGCTAGAAGAAAAAGGCAGATGGTGGATGACCATATGGTAGGTTTACGTCGTTTTTGTTTGACTGTGACATTTTAGTGTATTTTTAACTTACTAATCGATTTTATATGCTATAAACAAATAAAAACTATTACCTTAATTAATAAACAATCTGAAATTTAAATATTGATGATAGGCAAGGCTTCTAATAAATAGACTATTCGGGTATTGGAAAAAGGCTCGGGCTCAGACTCATTATCAAGAGCCACTTATAAATATATTTAGGCGTATTTTGCTTCCGTGTATGCGGATGTTCAACCTTCTCATAACTTGTCTCCAGGAGTATCCTGGTCTAATTTCAGTGTTTCTTCTGTTAACATTACCGAGGACGACGTTAGGAATAGTATAAAAATATTGGACTTGAATAAAGGAGCAGGCCCCGATGGACTACCTCCTGTATTTATCCGTCTCTGTATAGATGCCCTTACTAAGCCACTGCAATTAATATATAATAAATCCCTTAAAGAAGGCACCTTTCCAGATTTATGGAAAATTGCACATATCATCCCCATACATAAATCTGGTACTTTGAATGACGTGACTAATTATAGACCAATATCTATTATATCACAGTTTGCGAAGATATTTGAGGGTCTCATATATGCTGCACTTTACTCCCACCTACGTCATGTGCTTAGTGATAGACAACATGGTTTCATGTCCAACCGTTCCACTATGACTAATTTACTTATTTATACTTCTTTTATTGCCGACACTTTTGAGGCCAGGGGTCGTGTGGATGCTATTTACACAGATTTTGCAAAGGCATTTGATCGCGTAGATCATTCAATTCTTAGTTTAAAATTAAAACATGCTGGTATTCATGGTTCTTTGTTGCGATGGTTCGATAGTTATTTAGTTAATCGTTCTCAGCTTGTAGCGTTAGCGGGTTATGACTCTGTACCATTTATTCCTAGTTCTGGTGTGCCTCAGGGTTCAAAACTGGGCCCCCTACTCTTTTTAGTATTTATAAATGACCTATTAGATAAAATGAAATGCAACTGTCTAGCTTATGCCGATGATTTAAAATTATATTACAGAATATCGGACCTTAATGATTGTCTGAAACTTCAGAATGATTTAAATGTCCTTCAAAATTGGTGTTTGAACAATAGAATGACGCTAAATGTTAATAAATGCCAGACAATAACATTCACCAATAGATCAAGTTATGATAAATTTGATTACCATATAGAGGGAACTGTACTTAACAGAGTATCTGTCATACGTGACCTAGGAGTACTTTTCGATGCTGCATTAACTTTCCGCCATCATATAGACAACCTAGTGACCAAGGGTAAGAAGATGCTTGGATTTATTTTCCGAATGTCCAAACCATTCCGTAAAAGCACCAGTATTATTATACTTTTTAATGCACTAGTAAGAAGCTCACTGGAATACTGTTCCACAATCTGGTCTCCATATTACTCTACTTATGCTGATAAGGTTGAATCTATTCAGGCTCGTTTTGTTAGGTATTTGTGTTCAAAGAAAGGCATTCGAAGATCTATTCCTGATTATGGTGACAGAATAAGACACTTTGGGTTGTTAAGCTTAAAAGAAAGGCGAATTCATTCTGATTTACTGACTCTTTACAAAATTGTAAATGGCCTTCTTGATGCCCAGTTGATAGAAGGTTTAAAGTTCCGATTTGACCGACGTAGTAAGCGACATCATCGAGTTTTTGAAATTCCTACATCTACTTTGAATACCACATTTAATAGCCCTCTTACACGTATGGCAAGATTATATAATGAGAGGACCATTGTGACAGATTATCCCATCGATATATTCTTTATGAAGTTCGCATCATACAAACGCTCTCTACTTAAACAGTGTGAATAGTGCCCATTCGTTATTATTTTAATGTGTATTTTAATTTTATTAGCTTAGTTATTTTTGTGTAAGTCTCAAATGAGTTTCATGTTTTAATGTCATGCACTCCTGTAATTTGTACAATTGCTTGTGCTTTCAATTGTTTGATTATTGAGGTTTTGTATAACATTGGGTGATTGTATTGTTGGTGTGCTTATTTTTAATAAATAAATAAATAAACCAAGATATTTACCTCCATCAACACAAAGAGAGCAGCAAAGAACAGCAGAGTGGACCACTCTATCCTGTGCAGGATCGGTTCCAGGTCTTCACGGTCTGCTAACACTAATAGTAGAAGGGCCCCCAATAGGGCTGTCCAACCGAGTGACACTCGATCTGTAAAAGCAGATGTACTTATTAAAACCCTTTGACATTATGAAAATACATTGTAAAAAATTTATACTCTGCGTTGGGAGTTTTATGTGATTTGATATTTACAAAATTAGTTATTACCCAAAAACCAATATGCACTGTTTGATATTCGTAAACTTAGTAAAATGCTAATTTTATGTATCTATGTTGAAAGTGCAAAACTCTAAAAAGAATTTACATCGGCCCCATAATGGTGCCTTGAAGGAACCTTTTACAAAATAAATGTAATACATTCATGTTTTTTCAAAAAGGCTACAATAATATGAAGTAATTGTTTTGTGGTTAATTAATTACAATCACGATTATTCAAAATTGGTTATCGAAAAGATTAATGGCTAATTAATACATGCGTGAACGACTCGAAAGCTTTTCTCAAATTCATTCAACAATAATACCCTTTAATTTTAGACATTGAAGATACTTACTGAACTCGGGTATGGAGTGCAGGAAGAAGACCAGCACCACGAATATGATGGCCACGGAGCACTTGACAAGCAGAACTTTGTCTTTGATCATATACTGGAAAAAGTCAGACAAATGGATTTTAATATAAGAAAATACGAGTAACGGTCAAATGATGATGAAAGATTTACTGATTGCGCATATCACCTATGACCACCATCGGAGCGTTGTCATAGGTTCAATTCTCGCGTATGACAAGGATTTGTGTGATTCGCGAATGCTAGGTCTGGGTGTATTTGTAAACAGAACACTATAACTGAGACCCTGCCGTCTGTTAGTATGTAACTAGGCTGTATCTAATGAACTGTGATAGCCAGTTATAGTAGATAGACAGTAGAAATTAGATGTTTTACTTAAAAACAAATATTATAAATAATTTATTATCATTATCCTAGCTTTGTCCCTTTGGTCGACAAATAATCCTCAAATTAATTTATCAATTTGCTGTTTTAAGCGTATTCGTATGGAAACCTCAGAGTAGCGATTCCCACTCTCTCTCCATACCGGTCATTTCTCTCGTAACATAAACCCTACTTTAAGTTTCATAACCTTACCTTGCCTTTCATTTCGGACAGCATACTTTGGAAGCACGCCTTAGGACAGGCTCTGGTCTTCGACTCCTTGATGAGGGCTTCCAGCTTCACATTGAGTTTTCTTATCTTCCTCTCCAATCTCTCTTTTACTATTATCTCATCTTTACTTAAGTATGGGAGGGAGTCTGCTGCTCTTCTCCATATTGAGATCTGGTGTCTAAGATCTGGGAACAGAAGTTAGAATGTAATTTAAGCACGCTACTAAGATCTTCGACGTTCGTTATAAGATTAACTTTTAGACAAATTTTAAAATTAAATAAAAATAGTGAAGAGGAAAACGTATCAGAATCTATATAAAGAGAATGCGGACAACATCACATACATTGTTCTGAACCCAAAGTGAGTTGCTAAAGCACTTGTGTTATGGAATTCAGATACAACGAAGGCACCACAAACACCCAGACCCGAGACGAATGTAGAAATAAGAATTTTTACATTGACCCGACCGGGGATCGAACCCGGTAACTCAGAGCTAGCGACACCTTGAAACCGGTGCGTACGCCACTCGACGACGGACGATATAATCTTATCGTATCAAAAAATAAAGGAAACTCTAAAGCGGAATCGAATAAAGAAATTAAATGTCAAGATGATTTACTGATAATTATCAAGATGTATGATGATCGATCACATCACGAGGAAAAAATCATCATAAACAATACACTTATTTATCATACCTTTGATATCTCTCGGTTCGTTCAGCCTGAGTTTCTTGGGGTCCCTGAAGATGTACCTCAACTGGAAGTAAGTCTGGACACACACCACCAGGATACCGAACGACATGTGCAGAGTGAAGTTCGTGAAGTTCACACCCTGGGGACAGATGAAAATATAATTAGATTAGATTAGAAATATTAGATTTTCTTTATCTGTACACCATGGAATTGCAGCAGTGATTCTTTAAACATACATTGTTAGGGCACAATGTCGGTCTTATCGCTAAAAGCGATATCTTCCGATAAGTCAGTAGAGAAAAGAATATAGTAAGTCGGTGTTTCAAGTGACGTAATCGAAGTGAATTTTATGCCTAATTAATGAATAATTCAAGAAAAAATGTGAACGAAAACAAGTGACCTATTTTCTGAAACGGGTTTCAGCGTTATTAGCGGGACATTGAAGTCCATAGCTTTAGGATACAACAATATCAGAAATAATGCTTTCCCACTATAAGTAGTTTCCTTCGTGGTTTTATTCACAAATTCCAAATACTAAGTATGAATAACAGCCGGGACCCACATTTTACCGTGCCTTCCGAAACACGGAATTTGGTATATGACATCGATGATCATCTTCCTTGGGAACAACCGTGTCAAGTGTAGCTCGTAGCTTAACCTATGATCGTTCAACTTGTACACTTATCCACGAGCTCCTTCCCAAAAATCAACCAGTAATATTCAAACATACTCACAGATTGCACGACCTGCTTATTACTCGCTATGATGACATTCGGCGGATCCCCCACTGGCGTCATGGTACCACCAATGTTACTGAACAGTACCATGGACATCAAAACGGGGATCGGGTCCAAATCCATCACCTCACATAATCTGGGGACAGAAAAAAGGAAGACATTAGTGATTTGTGAAGATAAAAACTCTTAAATACAAACTTTAAAAGTCTGATTTGATGAATAGTTTCGAAGTTATTCAGGAATGGAACCTCTCTTCCGGAATTCTGTACGTAGAGTTGAGAACGGAGAAGATTTGTTGACAAGACATGGTCCTTTTGTCCTTTTTTTCTACACTTAGTGGAGTGACTTATCTCTGTTTAATTTTAAGCTGAGCGAGTGAAAATGAAATGTAAGTGAGATGAACAGGAGAAACTAGGAAAGAGTCGTTGTGGAGCGGACAATTAAGCGAGTGAAATTCCGAACAGGAAACGTTTCATTCATTCATTTGGCTCTTTGACCATAACCGAAAGGCAAAATGCTCGTTTGGAAAATACATCGCGTTTCTTATGAGCTGGTTATCTTAAATTGGCCAAGTTTCCGAACCCTGGTAGTGGGTGATTCTAAGCTGCCATTGTAATGGGACCCTGAAGTGACATACTGACTTACCTGATGGTAACCGGTGTCATGAGTAGCACCGTGGTCACATTATCCAAGAACGTAGATATGAAAGCTGTGATCACACTGAGGAGAGTGATCAACGGCCAAATCTTGCCTTTTGTGACCTGAAAATGATAGGAAAAATAAATATTAACATAAACGCGGTGGTCCTACTGGATCTGCAGATACAGGTTTGATGCCAACGCAGGCAATGTACTGAAGTATTTCGTTAAATGCACTTTCTTCATTATACTTAGACCTACTGAAAGATGCTGAAGAAAACCCACGTCAGAAAATTAAGATGCCATTTATTTGCCATAAAAGACATGGTTCATTAAGTTCACATGGTAAACAAATTTCGTGTAACCAAGATATAGTTCTGAGCACAAAGCAAAGATTTTCTGTTTAATTTTCATCTTATCATAATCACATAGTTTTAGTATAACCAAGTAAATCATAGTAAGTAGCCACTAAGTCACATGACAACAAAGAATAAGTGTCTCTCTTTATGAAACGCTTAAAAATTACAAACAAGGTGTCAAAAAAGAGGTAAAGTGCTTGAAGGACACGCGACACCGAGGGTTCCGTACAAGTATGCGAAGGTTAACAAAATTAATAGATTTAAAAAACTTAAATACTCGTTTTTAAATGTCACTTAGATTTGATGATTTGACTCCATTCAAATTTTATCCAAATCTGTCCATCCGTTTTTATAAATGTAAATTGCACTGTCATCGGGTTTGAAGCTACCCTGAATACTTCAGTCTGCTGGCATATTGGGAAGTGCCTCAAAATTAAGTTTTGATCAAAAATGCTACCGGCACGACAAGCAAGCCGGAAAAGTGAGTGTATAGAAACGTGGGAAAATAAATTTGCTAATAATTCGACATCCATCACGCATTAGACCGTACAAATCTTTTAGTAAGCTGCATTTTTATTTTTTATATTCTCTTTTATCATATATTTGTTGTAATAGCGGAAACAGCGGAACTTTTCAATTCGCGAGATCAAGCAGAGCGACAGACATCGGTGCCACAAGAATATGGTTTTGTTACTACTTTTTAGGTACGGAACTCTAAAAATAAACTAAACTAATATTTGGAATCTTGTTGAGACACGTCTGGAGTAATCTTAACTGAGATATTATGTTTATTTAGAAATTAGTGCCATGTATAACGTGATTAAAAGCAAAACGATTCCCGTAGAGGAAGTGAGACGCAAAATACGTTTTATAGTGCGCTGTCTTGCTTCCACAAAGGCCTTGTTATAAGAGCTTAAGAACAGTATATTTTACGACAGACAGACATAATCATAATTTAAATTTTACTTGATAATGACGAAAAAAATGTGTGTATTCAATCGGAAAGCATCCATCTGTTGGACTATCAAAACAATGAGCGTAAACGCACAAACTCCGGCAGGATTAACGTATTTTGCAAATCATGTGTGTATTATAAAAACTCTTTATTTAACAACGGTTTGCTCACGCGTAATTATCGGGGTAGCCCGACTATTTTCGGACGCAACCGGGGTCCTTAATCATGAGCCGTCGCGGCCTCGGCGGCGAGTTGTCCAAATAAATACGCGTGAGTAAACCGTTATTAAATAAATAAGTATCAATCCGCCACAAGAATGTGATTATTATAATATTACAAAGTAAATCATTATCATCACGCCTTCTTCTTCCACACCTTTCTATCGGCCGTCATCTCACAAGAAACACTCTTTGCAGCCATATATCGTCTTTTATAGAATCAATCCATCGTTTTTTGGTTGTCCCCTTCCCCTATTTGATATAAATCCATCCACATCACTTATCATAAATATCACTTCAAAATGAATTAAAACTTCAAATAAGAATGACATTTCTTTTTAACAAGTGACGTGACTTTGGCTTGTCAGTTCAATACATATTATAAGAGGCATTCAAAAGAATTTTATAGGCTTTTTTTGAAAGAATATAAACATAATCTTACATTTGAAGTTTTCTATTCTAATGCAATGTAACATTGTGTATTTGTGTAGGAGGGTTTAAAAATAGCTATGAATATCTTTTTGGTGTTCTATACCCAAAGGGTCAAAACGAAATTAAGGCTTCACTGTCTGTTCAACCGATCTGTAACCAGGCTATAAATATCATGAACCGTTGAAGCTAATTAGTAGAACATTTTCAGAGATTATGTATTTTTGTCGTCATTATAACAGAAAAATAAAAAAAATCTAGATTATCAACGGTTGCTACAATCTTAAAAATAATTGGTGACCAATTCTTTAAACATTTTTCTCATTGGTACAGAGCTCGCGACCTTTTTGGAAAACATTTTTTCGCGAGTCCGTCTCGTATCTACTAACCAGGTTTTTTCATCAATAATACTTATCAGAGAACCACACTTGAAACAAGCAAAAATTAACCAACTAATATTGTAACTAGAATGTTAACAATATAATATGTTAGCTTGCGTCAGCGTCAGTCCACTTCACAATCTTATCTCGCCAACATTTTATTATATTTTTCACACGTGCCAGCCATAAGCATGATGCAGAATAGATGTTACAGAATTCATCTTTGTCTAGTAGTACAATAAGTAGTCATGTTTTGTACCTACAATAGAAACACATAAATAAGAAAATATTATAAGTTGACTAGCTGTTTCCTGCGGTTTCACCCGCGCGGCCATTTTACATTTTCCTCTGTAATAAACATCATCATGGGTTGTTTTTTTGTCCTTTCCGCAATCTTCCATATTTTCTCACCGTTTAAACCTCCCCTGGACTGCTACAAATATATCAAGACACAAGCCAAATCGGTTCAGCCGTTCTCGAGTTTCAGCGAGATTAACGAACAGCAATTCATTTTTATACATAAGAAGAAAAAATAAAGAAATTACCATTTTGTAGATGGTAAAATAAACATAAAAAATATACACCGTGATTTTTTAGTCGTCTTACAAAAGCTGCCCAGTTCATGTATCCATTGACTAGAACTCGTTCATGATAAAAAAATAGGTAATTATGAGATTTGAATAAATTTAAAATGCAATTTTTATTCAATATGACGATGAAATTCGTAGTTTTTTAGAAACACAGCTCTGTTGCGAGCGCGGTCCGAGCCTTGTAAGAATGGTGAGGGGCGCGGGCGGCGGCAATTTTATCATTTTTAAAAGAGTATATTTCAGATTTCTCTTGTTTATTTTTCTTCGTACTTATGGTCTTAGTTGATGATAAAAAAAAAAAATTGCGCCTAGGGGTATTTTACGTCGGATACATGTGCTGGGCTCCTTTTGTTAGACGACTAAAAAATCACCGTGTATAACCCACATGATAATTTATCTTTATCAGAATCGAAAAGACTGAGCTGTAATAATTGATACTCTCACTTGACAATCGGCTTTCCAAATCCCATTCTCCCACTACCAATTTTCTCATCTAACGCAGCTAAGGACTCTCTTAGATTAAGTCCTCTATATTCTATTACAGTAAGAATATATTCGAGTATATTTTCAGACAGTCGGTTATTCTTCCCCACTTTTGACCCTACACCTTTACAATGGCGGATTATATAAGGTAAGTGTCAGCATTAGTGATCACGAGCTTAGCTATGGTAACACCATTTATAATGTATGTAAACATGTAGATAAGCAATATATACTAATTTAAAGAATAGTAGCTGATGCGGAAAAATTAGCTTTGCGGTACTGATTGGTTGGATTGAAACTCAAACCAGCATAAAAAATACCAATAATATAAATTTTAAAGACTCCCGTACTAAGGTTTTAAATCCTTATATCGCGGGGGATTTAACAAACATTCAAGTCACATGCACAAAGACATCCAGACTCAGGACAAGCATTCGTGGATTGCACAAAGGCTTGTCCTTGGTTCGGCTCACAGTGGGTTTGGGGTGGCGACCCCAATCACTCCACCTAAAAGAGTCTGAGCCAAGAAGAAAACATAAAAAAAAAAATTCGTTTTATACTCTCACAAACTTTCAAGGCAGACTAAAACCACGTGGTTAAACTAGTCAAAGACAAATAATATTGTAACTGTTCTCACTTACAATCTTAATTAACACGAATTATTATGTAAAGCATAATATTACAGATAATGTTGTCTTAAAAAACAAATACTTCTTTCAAGAGGAAAACAATAAGGAAATACTATATTTTAAAAGATTCCATCTTGTTTGTAAAGGTATTATGATAAATATCTCTTAGGTAAAGAAACGTGGGATTCATATATATGAAAGAAACTATTCAAAGGCTGAAAGTCAGTCATTAAGATTCGCTTTACCACGGCGCGTCATGATTAAGGGCCTCAGTAGGGTCCGAAACTGTTCGGGCTATCCCTGTCCCTATTTCGTAAAAGTCACATTTTGCTTTGCCTAAGTTGGGATCGAACCTGCAACGGAGGTCGTGGTTTCGATTCCCTCCCAAGACAAAAGTTTGTGTGATGAGCATGATCATTTGTTTTGTAATATATAAGTATGTTTATCTTACTAGTCATGTGTGTAGCAACATACCTCAAAAGTGAAAACCGCCAGATAGTCAAAGAGTCCAGTTTCAGCTATGATGGCGACCAGCACCATCATGCTGAACAGCAGCAGCAGGGTCTCCACGTCCAGCCAGGAGATGAGTTCCGGGAGCGAGGGTCGCTCACCAACCAGGGCCAGGACAGCTATGGATGTGGTGGACACCAGGACCGCTGCCATCGTCCTGTTAATTGCCTGCAAGGGAGCAAAAGTTAAAGTTAAAGTTATTTGAGGGATATGTGGGGTGTGTTAATCGAACAATATCTCACGGTACTGCCCAAGAGACCAAGGTTTCCAGAATAATGAGTACAATCTCAAATTGCCCAATCGGAAGTTACGATTCCATAGAGAGACAAACAGAGGTAGAATAGACACGTCAAACTTATAACACCCCTCTTTTTGCGTCAGGGTTAATGATTTGGACATCGGTAGAACTTCCGCGGAATAAGGATAAAATATACTTAGTTTTCTTTATCTGGTAAATAAAGAGTGTTGTAAAAATGTAATGGAGAAAATAGGACCCTCGGTCAACGAACTCGGAGGCTTAGTAGATAGCGTCGTGACGTTGAACCAACGTAACGAAACTAAAATTAAAATATTTCCTATTGAATATTTTTATCAAATTACAAAAATAACATGTGTTAACATATGGTTCTTACCATAATTATGTTAACGCATGAGAAAGTAACACAAAAAAATATCCATAAAAACAGAAGAATCATAATATTCTGTTTTAGGTACAATGTCATACAACCGTTTTCAAATAAAAACTACTGAAAACAACTTGATATAGTTAGGGGAGCAATTGACAGCAATTTAACGTTAAAAAAAAGAATCAACAGAATCGGTTTCAAGTCCAAAATTCTAACGAAGATCTATCTAGATCGAAAAAAAACCAACAGATTCACAAAAAAAACATTTACGAGTCAACCTAAAAAAACTTTCGCCATCCCTACCTACGGCCACTTCCTTGAAAGAAGGTTATCAACCTGCATTATACTACACTATTGTCCAGATACTTCTCTTGTCAAGCCAGTGGTAAGTATAATTATGTCGCTCTCGTATCGGTCAGTTCAGTCATGTAAGGCGTTGTACCACAGACATCATCATCGGCCTAGCCTTTCCCCAACTATTTTGTTGATAGGGTCGGCTTCCAGTCTAACCAGATTCAGCTAAGTACCAGTGTTTTACAAGGAGCGACTGCCTATCTGACCTCAATCCAGTTACCTGGGCAACACGATACCCCTTAGTTAGACTGTTGTCAGACTTTTCAAGCTTCCGATTACTTGTAACGACTGTCAAAGATGTATGAATAACAGCTGGGACTCACAATATAAGGTGCCTTCCGAAACACGGAGGAACTCGTTATGACAAAGATGGTCACCTATCTACGGACCAATCGCGTGAAGCGTCGCTTAACTTGTGATCGATTCACTCTCCTGCGTTGTATTACAGACCCCACCACATAAATAGTCTGAAATAGACGAAAAAGACCGTCGTTGTATACACGAACTGCATTCACGTGTCACAGAGATCGCGACCTTGTGAACAAATCCTAATGACACATTGATAACAGCCGTCTTATCTGGCTGTCTTTGTAGACAGTATCTGTGTGACTAGTGGAGTGGCAGACAATTTGTGTTCCCTTCGAGAATCTATTCGATAAAATCGTTAATGATTTGTAGTATTTTGCTAAATCACGTATGTTTCTATCTCTCAATGTTAGATAGTCTTACAAAATAAATGGTCTATGTAACAATGGAAGATTTTTGTAAATTGGACCAGTGATTTCTGAGATAAGCGCGTTCAAACAAAAAAAAAGCCTACGAATTCTTCACATTTATGATATTGGTATAGATATAGGTGTATGGTAGTTTTTGAAGCTTATTCGGGCTAGCCTGGATTTAATAAAATGTATAAGAAAAACAAAATAGTGTAAAATGCAAAAGGAAGGTTTAACAGGATTTAATAGCTGATACTTGCACACAAAAACAGTCGTTCAAGTTTATAGTTCTGACAGACACATCATTTAATTATTGTAGGACAAAACCCTCACTACAGATATTTATCATTCGATCAAAAGAGGATAAAATATATTCACACTCTAAGGAAAAACAAGAATATTTCCCTTATTAGCATTTTTTATTACAAAGATTTAAAATCCATGACTTGTGTGCTTATTTTGAATTATAAACCACAAAAAATGCAAACCATTAATACTTAGACTCGGCTGTTCATTCAATCAATATTTCACCACCAAAACTAAAAAAACGACTTAAACTTACTCACCTCAAAAATAATCAGCACGTAGAGAGCACACAACAAGATACAGGCATATATAACCCCCTCCTTAAGCTGCAAGGGGTCTACAGTGTAGGTAAAAGTAAAGGGTGTCGTTGTATTGGCATTGGTCATCATCCTGATTGCGAACATTGTGTGGTTTGACTCCGATGCTCGTCTTCTGGGCTCTGTGGACTCCAGGGTTAGGATGGTGGATCGAGTCTCGCCCTGGGTGAAGTCTATTCGGTCTTCTGGGTCTAGGATGATAGACCAGGTGTCCGATGACTGAAAAGAGTATTTTAGTTAGACGTGAAAAATTTGTTGATATTATATGTGGATAAGCTTCTGTAGGATAAAATGAAGATATGGACAAATCTGTCTATGTTTTTAAGTACTCATACACAGTACTGCAAGCATCACGCATAAAATAGACGTGGAAAATTACTCCAAGATGAAGTATGAAGCAATTTTTCTAAAAGAGTAGCGCAGAGAATATTTTGTTTTTAAAAACCATCAGAAGTCTATCGTATATGGTGTAAAACATGGATCGATGGTTCTGAAAAAACACATTATGATCTACCCATTCATGCAAATACAGACTATTTTGTTTTGCTTATAAACGACATTCGCACTAAGGAATTTAATGCTTGCATCGCGGGGGGTGTCACATGTACACAAAGACACCCAGACTCAAGGCAAACTTTCGTGGATCAAACGCTTGTCCTACGTGGAGATCAAACCCGCGACAGACGCTTACAGTAGATCTAGCTTGATAATCTCAACAATTCCGCTCATCGTGCAGTCAAATCTGGATATGTCGACTTTCATCTTAAATAAACGAGGTAAAAAAACCCGTTCTAATACATTGGGGGGTCGCGCAGCTTTCCTATCAAAAGTCATATATCATAGCCGGCAATGTATAACTACTCACATAATCCTAGCACCTCAAAATATGTGTTAGTCCAAGTTTTGAGTATTGAACTTGACGTACCTGTAAAGTAAGTCCAGCTTGCTGCTGAGCCCCCTTGTCGCTGTTCTTCACTGCCCACCTCTCAATCCAAACTTTCATCTTCGGCATATCTGTGGTATCGTTGATTTTCTTCTCATTTTGTTCCGAAACAAATGGTCCAGTAAATTTTAGGAGTATCGATAGATCTTCCAATTCAGAGTTTATGGCATAACCTATAACAAAAGTTAAATAAATATGTTAATTTGGTAGTGCTATGATGTGTATTCCACAACTTTCACACAACGCCATCTAGTCTCAAACTAAGCAAAGCTTGTATTATGAGTACTAGACAACTGATAAACAAACTTATATATTTTTAAATACATACATAATATAGATAAATAGCACACAGACATGGAAAAAATTATCGTGCTTATCATACAAACATTTGTCCGGGGTGGGAATCGAACCCAAGACCTCTGTTATAGCAGTTAAGGCTACTAGCCACTAGACCAACAGGCCAGTCAATATACTTGTGCTCTGCCACAAGCGCAACACTTTTACTTATAGTGTTGATGGTAGGCCTCCAGAGATAGCAATACCAGTTTATTTGAAACTACCCGTTGCCTGCCGGCCTGCTCGCTACGAATCGAAAATGATCCCCTATCATAAAACCGGTATAAACTATCCTATGTGTTAATTCTGGTTATAAACTATCTGTATACCAAGCTTCGTCGAAATCCGTTCAGTGGTTTTTGCGTGAAAGAGGAACAAACATCCATACATACAAACTTTCGCGTTTATAATATTACTAGCTGTTGCCCGTGACTTCGTCCCCGTGGGTAGAGGATATAAGTTATGATTGCCCTGTTTTTTTCACATTTTCCATTGTATCTTCGCTCCTATTAGTCGCAGCGCAATGATATATAGCCTTAAGCCTTCCTCAATGAATCGTCTATTCAACACAAAAAGAATTTTACAATTTGGACCAGTAGTTCTTGAGATTAGCGCGTTCAAACAAACAAACTCTTCAGCTTTATAATATTAGTATAGATTAGGATAGAACTTACTTTTAACTTCTCCCGGTGCGACTGACGAATGTCGTACTATAGTTTCCTTTTCATTGTACATTAGAAATATAACGGTGAAGAAGATCCAGCACATTACTAATATAGTTAACTTCACGCAATGACTAGCTTGGGCTGCCTGTGGGATAAATAAAAATCAAGGTTAATCATTATCCCCAAGTGTTTCAAACTTAACACTCTATTGTTAAAATATACACGCATGCTGATACAATGCAACAGTCCATGTATGATATACAGGTTTGCTAGATCGCAAACCCTTGTAGGCTTGCTGCCAAATAAAAAAAAACAAGCAGTTTTGCCGGACATCCGGGCAAAAAAACTGGACTCCGGGTTATTTTTGCCGGACACCAAATCAAAAAGTAAAATAAAAAAAATAAACTTACCTTTGATTTCTTTTTTGGCGGTGGTAGTTCATCTTCAATTCTGAAAAAGAGACAAAACCGTTAACACAATCACCATACCATATAAAAGCACTAATACCATTAAAAAACTTATATATTATAGAATCGACATTCATGAGGACAGCTGTTTTTTCCTTTCACACTATGCGAAATGAACCCTGGTGATTTGTAACAAGCTGTTTATTTGAAAACACAAACAATACAATGGAGAAATTTTAACCTTAGACAGGATTCGAACCTTTTTTTTTTGGGTCGAAACGCTAATGACTTCAACCCACGTCGACGGCACGGCGTGGGGATATGTCGTACTTCCACCGACTAAAACCACCCCGGGCCCCTTCTACTGCTTTAGCCAGAGTCACGGGATCGCTCGCGCATGCTCTGCGCGACTCTGGCTGGCTCTAGTCCTTTGGACTCCTTCTCAAGGGATAGGTGTAAAAAGCCTACCCCTTACTCTTCATAAGCATACACAGGATTCGAACCTACGACTCAGATTAATCTTCAAAGGTCGCTGACCGAGAATATTTTTTTTCCATTGTATCAAGTCACGTGTATTAATCGTATTTATTTGCAAATATAATACGCTTCGCAACGCTTTCGTCATATTATTATTTCTGCTACAGTATTTTGTATTTCTTCTTGTTCCGTATATTTTCCTACTAGTTGTAGCCTGCGGGTCCGCCCGCTAAAAAATGGAAAATGATCCCAGAACATAATTACAAGATTTGACAAATAAGGTGCCACAATGAACGGTCTTAGAAGCTATAAAGTCTGACAACCAGTCTAACTAAGGGGTATCGTGTTGCCCAGGTAACTGGGTCGAGGAGGTCAGATAGGCAGTCGCTCTACAAAACACTGATACTTAGCTGCATTCAGTTGGACTGGAAGCCGACCCCAACATAGTTGGGGAAAAGCTAGGCCGATGATGTCTGTGATACAATACCGTTCATGACTGAACTGACCGATACGAGAGCGACATATCTTACCATAGGGTTGACAAGAGAATTAACTAAGATGATGACTTACAATTTCTCTTGCTTTTCTCCACCTCCTGAGCAGGAGTCCTTCCCATTCAAGAAGCTGACTTCTTCTTTTTTGATCACAGTGTTGTTGTTCAGGTGAGGCGCAGAGTTGACGCAGGGAAGCCGTCGTGATGGGTCAATCGATCCCGGATCCCTCTTGATTTTCGATCTTTGACCACCTGGAGACAATGGAAATGTAAATTTTAGTAACTGACGTGATAAATGAATAAAATCTGAGTACCTCTTTATGCAAGAGATTTGTGAAACTTTCGACACAAATATTCAGTATGGAAGTTAGGGATTCATGTTTCTTTAGAATAAAACCATTGAACAGATACTTGAAAACTTGGTTATTTGGTAAAAAGATGCATCTACCCTTTTGCTAAGTTTCAATTCAAATTCATCAAATCAGCATACCTCATCATCAGTCCCAATCTATTTATATTCACACCGATACAAAAAATATAAACATTTTACTAGCTACGTCGTTTTACCATACGAATGAGTTTTAGGAAATATAAAATTGAGCTATGAAAAATAGATGTCCGATTCTCAGACCTATCCAATACTGCATTTCATGAGAATCGATCGAGCCGTTTCGGAGGAGTTCAATTACCCACACCGTGACACGACAATTCCATACATTCGATTTCCTGAGCATGCATTCGTCGATCGAAACCTTACAAACGTACCCAAGAGCAACGAATCTCATTATAAAAACAAAAGAATTCTCAATATCAACCTTGAAGTATTCTCAATAGAATTTCACGCTGCAAATTGTTAACGTTTGGAGAAAATACCTCATTTCGTATGACGCTTTATGACTGCATCGTTTAGGTCAGTCACCCGGCAAGCATATACTAGCGACGACCTCCGTGGTCGAGTGGCATACGCACCGGTTTCAAGGTGTCGCTAGCTCTGAGGTCCCGGGTTCGATCCCCGGTCGGGTCAATGTAAAAATTCACATTTCTACATTGTCTCGGGTCTGGGTGTTTGTGGTACCTTCGTTGTATCTGAATTCCATAACACAAGTGCTTCAGCAACTTACTTTGGGTTCAGAACAATGTATGTGATGTTGTCCGCATTTATTTATTTATTTATTTATTTATTATATACAATGAATCGAGAACAGTCATATGTTTTCATCTATTTATAGGTACCGACCGCATCGTAATACTGATTTAGTCAGATTTAGGAAATTCTAATGACAATAATATCATAATTGAGAGAGTATGTGAGTGTTGTATCAGTGCGTGTGTGTACGTTTGTCAACTCTTTACGCCTAAACGGCTGAACCGATTTCGTTGAAATTTGGTTAGGAGTTCCGATCGACTGGGTGGCCTATTTTACAATTTTGCACTTTTATGCTGTTCTCAATTATATAATAATAAAATTTTGCACTTTTATGCTGTTCTTTATTATATGATGATAATGCATAAGATTTTCTGTATAAAACAATATTCTCCGTTCTTCTCCATAAAAATTACATTTTGAAACCGTGCAGCTAGAGTCATTACTGTAACGTTTTAAACGTGCCTGGAAAACGGCCTATTTGAAATAAAACTATTGATTTTGTTTCTTTTTGTATCTGACTGTACTTTAAAGCTAATTTTAGTGCTAAAATTATGTTCAGTTTATTACTGACCCTGTGTTTAAGACCTCTTTACATAAAGATGGAATATTCTCGCTTGTTTGAGTATCTTTTGACTTTGGATTAGCTACGTCTTGCTTGTATTCATTTTGGAATTAAAAGTGACTGAAAAAAAATGATTTTTATAATCATATTTTTTTAAATAAGCATTTCTCGTGCATATCAGGAGCGTTATGAAATAATTACGAGAGTGAAAATTTATTTTATTAATTCTAAGTATTTTATTTATTTTTTCCAATTTAAACTGAACTTATTAACTGGGTTGACTGTCCTTTTGCAGTTATTTCACTATTTTATTATAGTTAATTATTCTTTACAGGCAATTTAAAACAATTTTTTAATGATGCCTAAAGAATACAACTTCTCACTCGCGTACATACCAAAGTACACGCACTCTTTTTGTTTGTAATGTGTGATCGTTTAGATTCACAAACCAGGGGGGCCTCACCCAAAAACATACATAAATACATACACAAATATTCTGCTATTTTACAATGGCCGTTGAATGAATGGCAATTGGATTAAAACAAAACTTGAAATTATTCCTATTTGCTCCGCGCTAAGCGTCCCGTACTGAATTTATAATCTAATCTAATATATAAAATTCCCGTGTCACGATGTTAGTTACGAGTACGGTACTCCTCCGAAACGGCTTAACCGATTTTTACCAAATTTTATATGCGTGTTCAGTAGGTCTGAGAATCGACTAAAATCTACTTTTATACCCCTAAGTGTTAAGGCTCACACTAAAAAACAATATTTTATTTTTTGGACGAAATTTTTTGTTTTTTTTTTATAATGTGGCGTTAAAAAATACATACAATTAGAAATAATTTATTAGGCAAAACAACGTTTGCTGGATCAGCTAGTTATTGTGTAGAAAAATGCTTTACAGAATACGAAAAATTGACATTTTAAGCCAAATTTCATTCATTCATCAGCCGTTGTAATTAGCAGAGTCGAAGCCCAGCCCGGCAGAACGAAATTAAGATCAGCTAATTATTTCTACAATATTACACAACTGAAGCGTTACAATATCATTAAAGCCTTGTTTACGTTTTTCCTATTGTAATGATATACATCAGTTATAAATTATAGAAAATTACGTATAATCGCAGTAAACATGGCTATGGTGACGAAAATGACCAATTTTCTATAGGTATCATAGTTAAGTAATTAGGAAATTCACTAGAGCTTACCAAAATTACACGAAAGTTTGTATGTATGGATGTTTGTTCCTCTTTCACGCAAAAACCACTGAAAGGATTTCGACGAAACTTGGTACACAGATAGTTTATAACCAGGACTAACAAAGGATAGTTTTTAGCCTTATTTAATGTTCCCGTGGGATCATTTTCGATTTTTAGCAGGCGGTCCCGCGGGCAACAGCTAGTATTTGATACCTTCAGGAGTTTTTTATGTTTAATCGCTGTACTGTATTATCCGCATTTGACTTAAGACGAGGTAGCTATTTAAATTATCAAAAAAGATGACTCCCGCTCTAAGAAATTTAATCCTTTAAACACGTGTTTCACAAACATTCCAGACACATGCTCAAAGACACCCAGACTCAGGACAAGCATTCGTGGATCACACAAATATTCGTAACACGTTAATAATCAAAAATCAAGGAATCAATGTCAAATAGACTTTAGAGAAAATACTATTGGCATTGTCGTGTGACCAATTTATTATGCGAATTTGTTATTCTTCAGCCTATGTTTACGGAACCCTTAGTCTCAAGAGTTTAACTCACACTTAACCGTTAATTTTAAAACTATCCCTAGATTATAACATAGCCTACTTTTGCTCCAGGAAAACAGCGAGAAAGGCTTAGAAACAAGTTTATAACGAGTGCAAAAACATAACGACAGACGATTCTCCGTCTACCTACATACAATATACAAAACTTATATGTAACCAGTTTGAACTGGTTAGGACCGGTTCGAACCGCTCTCGAACGCGACTGGTGTTGCATACAAAAACTTTACTGTTTATCGACTTTTAAGAGACATATATACGTATAGTCGTTGAGGTTTAAACACGAATCGAATTGGAAAATAATTATTTTTAAGTAAATACAATACTATAGATTAAATTTAATGAATAATGATTTTCGAAGTCTTTTTATTTTATTTTAAAATAGTTTCTTTTTTGCTTTACAAAAGACTTAAAAAAAGAGGGCGTTTTCCATTTAGGTTATATGTGTTACCTCAGAAGTAGGTAGGAACCTACTGCATGCAATTATTTTGTTGATTATTTTTACCTACATTTAGCGTTAAAAAGCTGTCATTTGATCGAGTAACTGAGCGTTTGGTAGTCGGTTAAAAAAATAATTATAACAATCTGGCCATTTTTTGAAATAACGCACACTGTACTAAATTATTAGTTTAATGAATTACTAGGTATGGTGGTAAGGATCTTCTCACCATATTGAGAAGTGAACAATTAGGATTAATCACTAACTAATCACATGAAGTTATGCAAACTATTAAAAATATCCTCGATTTCGACAACTATGCTTCATCATCATCATCCTAGCATTTTCCCAACTATGTTCGGGTCGGCATCCAGTCTAACCGGATTGAGCTAAGTACGAGTGTTTTAAAAGGAGCGACTGCCTATCTGACCTCCTCAACCCAGTTACCTGGGCCACACGATACCACTACATCCAGACAACGTACGTTTGATATAGGTACAAAGAAAAAGCTAACCTTGAAATGAGCGTCCAAGAATAAACATTTTAGTACTTTTTAAAATGCAGATCGAATGGTTACTTAGCAATCAAACTGCTCAAGACCGGATTACACCGGTTATTTCCAGTTAAAACTAGTTATATCTCCAACGAAATGAGGCTTTGGAGACTTTCAAGCATGTTTGATTCAAACACTTGGTTCTTGGTTTGAATTAAACTTGTTTGATCGTTTACGCAGTCAGTTTTAAAGGTTTGTCAAACTTTCACATGTTTGATGAAATATCTGTATTTTAGTTTTACGATCGATTGGCTGTTCCGCTCGCTAAAAATCGAAAATGATCACACATATCAAAAAAAGGGATATAATGTTAATCTAGGTTATAAACTATCTGTCTACCAAATTTCATCCAAATCGGTCCAGTAGTTTTTGCGTGAAAGAGCAACAAATACCCATCCACACTTACAAACTTTCGAGTTTATTATATTCATAGGATTTTACAATAGCTTGTGGAGTTTTGTTTAATCTTCAACGGCTCCATCAAACATATTACGTTTGAGTCAAACGTTTGTTCGTTCCGTACACACAGACATCACGATAATTAGATATAGGTATATACTAGTGCGAACCGGATCAGACCGGTTTAAATATAGCCTGAAGCTCAAATATTTGGAACACTGACAATAATTTCTTTTAATGTGTCTAAAGAGGTATTTACCGCTTGCGAATTTTCTAGAAAAACAAGAAGATAGTGAACAAACAGGTTGTGAAGGTCAGGTGGTAATGGCTTAGTATTAAATAATTAATTTCAACCAAATTTTCTACACTTAAGTGATATGTGAACAATGGTTAACTTACGTAGAAAACTCTCGAATTTATGAAGAAAAAGAAAGTCAAAGTCAAAAGTGGCCAAAGTCACGTGACTTATCGAAACGAAATAATAATTCACTGCTTTCAAACAACGCCATCTAGTCTCAAACTAAGCAAAGCTTGTACTATGAGTACCTAGGTACTAGACAACCAGAACATCCTTATATATTTCTAAATACATACATGTTATAGATAAATTACAACCACACTCAGAACAAATAACACAAACATTTATCCTGTCTGGACATCGAACCCGCTATAGCAGTCAGGGCCACTAACCACTAGACCAACAGGCCAGTCAAATAATTCTTCAGAATGTTCTATTGACGATTGGCATTGTTATTTTAATATAGTCTAATCAACTTAAAACTCTAATTAGTTATTTATATTAATATACCTTCAAAGTGACTGATTAAGTCATCACAATTGGTAGGTATTCTTCTTAATACTTTAAAATGAGTAAAAGTTAAGTCTACGACTTTTGGTAGAAACTTGCGCAAGGTAAAATTAAGGAAAAATATCTATTTTTCGCCCTTGAGGCCACTTGGAAGTTAACTCGTATATTTCATAATATGTTTTTATTTATATAAAAAGCGTCGCGGAGTATTCACAAACATTCAAGTCACAAGCACAAAGACCCCCAGACTCAGAACAAGCATTCGTGGATCACACAAAATATGCTTGTCGTACGCGGGGATCGAATAAGACACGTCGTGCACAGTTCGTTAGGCGTGGTGACCTCAACCACTCGGCTATTCGTTTAATCAATAAGTTCCCTTTAGGTACTATTTGGGTACAGGATTTATAATACCTAAGTCAAACTTCGAGTACTCTGAAGAATCACTGAAATGTATAGAACTGTATTGAACTGTCAAGACAAAATCATGATACTAGTCGACAAGAAATGTCATTCACATACATTTGTATCTATCATCTAATATATAAATATATCAAATTCCCGTGTCACGATGTTAGTTACCGTACTCCTCCGAAACGGTTCGACCGATTTTCATGAAATTTTGTACACATATTGGGTAGGTCTGAGAATAGAACAACATCAATTTTTCATACCCCTAAATGATAAGGGTTGCTCACTCTAAAAAAGAATATTTTTTATTTCTGGACGAATTTTTTTGTTTTTATTTTTTTATAATGTGCCATTAAAAATACATACAACTAGAAAAAAATATGTCCGGCAAAACAACGTTTCCTGGGTCAGCTAGTAATGTAATATAATGGTCTAGGTCAGTACGATTTATAGCATGGCTATCCAAAGGAAATACTAGTCAAGTGTAACTCAGACTCACGACTGGGGGTTAACAATAGACTGAAGACAAAACAAATATTAGTCACCTATCAAAGTTATCGTTGCATAACTTGGATATTCTTTAAGTTATTTATAGCAGCTACAAAATACAGGATCTGTGAATATATCAATTTGTCTAGCTATCATGGTGGCAGACGAACGAAGAGACGGATAGAAGAGAACCACGGGACCAACTATTTTCCCACGTTTTTTTACACTCACTTTTCTTGTTTATTTGTCTTTATGGTTGGATTTTTGCAACTCAATTTTGAGGCCCTTCCCGATAAGCTAGCAGGCTGAAGTTTTCAGGGTAGCTTCAAACCCGATGACAATGCAGTTGACATTTATAAAAACGGCTAGACCGATTTTGATAAAATTTGAATGGTTATTAGATTTTTCTAATCTATCTACTCTTTTTTATTTTATCTTGGCAACTTCTTTTTTTTTACGTTTATTTACTTAATTTGTACCTCAAACCAGCCTTCTTTTATGGTGTTGACCAAGGCAGTTTGCGCAATGAACCATATTATTAAACAATATTATTGTTTGAGATGAATAACTTCAGGGTCGAAACTCCAAGTAGTTTTTGTTATTTGCTTGTTAAAACCTAATTTTAAAATGTTGCGTGTTTTGTTGACATTGTCTTATTTTTGTACAGCATCTAGCGTGTGATGAAAACATTATAATTTTGTGTATGATTCAAGTATGATTTGAAAATAATTTGTTGGGTGTAATATAATTTTTATTTTGGATAAATTATATCTGATATTTCGTAACCCTGTGGGACCCTAAAAAATAAGCTAGATCTGAGTATATGTAAACGCTAAGGACTGATTGTTTTCATTTTAAATTGTTAATCTATACTAATATATAAAGTTGAAGAGTTTGTTTGATTGTTTATTTGAACGCGCTTATCTCAGGAACTATTGGTTCAAAATGAAAAAATCTTTTTGTGTTGAATAGACATTCATCGAGGAAGGTTTTAGGCTATAAATCATCACCGTGCGACTAATAGGAGCGAAGATACAATGGAAAATGTGGAAAAAACAGGGCAGGTATAAATCATAACTTATATCTTCTAACCACGCGGACGAAGTCGCGGGCAACAGCTAGACTATAATATTAAGAATAACTCTAAAACCTTGTATTTAACTAAGTCGTAGAAATTACAACCAAATTTAGTTTAGATAGGACGGGACTCTCTCATCGCAAATTTGATGAACACTAAAAATAACTATAATTTGGAACAGTGACAAAAGCCGAGGTAATCTAGGCAAGAATCAATTCAATCTAGACTAAGACTTAGGATGAAATTGAAGATACGCTTTACTTATTATTGATTTGATAACGGTTTATAAAATTATAATAGTTAATCATAATGCAAGCCTATAGATTGCCCACTGTTGGGCATCCCGTATAGAGAAGAGGAAGATAATGAGAGTTATACATTACTGGCGATGAAAATCAAAGAGGAACAAACATCCAAACATCCATACATACAAAGTTTCGCGTTTTTCTATACTTCTATACTAATATATAAAGCTGAAGAGTTTGTTTGTTTGATTGTTTGTTTGAACGCGATAATCACAGGAACCACTGGTTCAAATTGTGTCAACCTTTTTGTGTTGAATAGAGCATTCATCGAGGAAGGTTTTAAGCTATATACCATCACGCTGCGACTAATAGGAGCGAAGATACAATGGAAAATGTGGAAAAAACAGGGCAGGTATAAATCATAACTCATATCTTCTAACTACGCGGACGAAGTCGCGGGCAACAGCTAGTAATTAATATAAGGATTTGAAACTAAATAAAACTTAAAATCTTTATAATTAACAGCAAAAATAAATGAAAAATAAAAAAATCCGGCTTCAAAACAGCCATTTGCATTTTAATGACCCATGCGGGGAATGAACCCGCATTATATTCCGCTAAGTCTTAGGCGTTATCGTGTTGATGAACCACTTGACTATTCGTGCAGTTTTTTAAATGATAATTTTAATTATATCAAAATCGTCTACCAATAAGTACAGATCTCTCGTTTTGTCATCCTCTTTAAGTAATTTAATTAGCAAATCCTGACTTTATGAAGAAAAATCCGTTGTCATTAGATATTTGACTGAAAAACCTAATTACTGGACCAGATATTTTTAGTTAAAGCAAAAAATAAGATGATACAGAGTGTTGAAAGTAGGTACTTTTACCTGCAAGTGACGTTATTAGTCCCCACTTCCACACATTTCACCATTTTTGACTCACTGCTACACCGGAGTTCGTGAGTTCGAATCGCACCCAGGACATATTATGATTGTGTTATGTGCACGATCATTTTTTCTGTGTCTGGGTGTAATCAATATGTTTTTTAAAGACCCCGGCATCAAGTAATTTAATGCTTGTGTCTCGGGGGGTTTACACAAACATTCAAGTCACATGCACAAAGACCCTCAGAACAAACACTCGTGGATCATAAAAACGCTTGTCCTAAACCGGGATCGAACCTCCAATATGTCGCGCACAGTGGGTTTTGAAGTAATGATCTTAACCACTTTAGAAATATATAAGCACTTCATCAAATGTAATAAAAGCTTTGCTGAGTTTAAAACTAGATGGCGTTGTACAAAACTTGTGAAATTGTTTAACTACATTACTATAAAAAAAATTTTGCTCATACTTTAAATGTGGACAACATCACATACATTGTTCTGAACCCAAAGTAAGTTGCTGAAGCACTTGTGTTATGGAATACAGATACAACGAAGGTACCACAAACACCCAGACCCGAGACAATGTAGAAAATGTGAAATTTTTTTTACATTAACCCGACCGGGGGTCGAACCCGGGACCTCAGAGTAGCGACACCTTGAAACCGGTGCGTACGCCACTCGACAACGAAGGTCGAGTGGCGGAAATAGTAAAACAAAAATACACTTACCATGCTCCTTCTCGTAGTGATGCCGGAACTGCGATAAGGCCGGATCATATTTGACCTCATCGGGGAGCCCAAACCACAACTGCACAGCTCCATCAGTCAGATCAGTCGACACCAATGAGTACTGGCTCTTAGACAACTCCTCACTGCTTCTGGGGGTACCCCAAGATTTCACATTCTTCACTAATTTATCCATTATTAATAATCATGACTTATTTAAATGTTGTAATTTATTTTTTTCGTGCACTAAGATTTTAGGTTAGGGTGCATTTAGAAAGTGTTGACAGATTGGGTTTTTTTGGCAACGGGTCGTTTAAAACTGACGAGTTTCGGGACTTTTTGGTGATGTTTTTAATACGACCTCTTTGGTAAATTAGCTTTTATTTTAGTATCCTTGTATATGCAGTTGCAATGCCAAGCTATTTAAATGTGAATTATAGTTTGAACTAATATATGGATACCAATATTTCCTATCATTATCACCTTTCTTATAAAACCTGAGAGAAGTCCCACAGCTGGGAAAATGCCTTTTTTCTTTAAACACCTCTCTATCTTTCGCTTTTAATAATACTGCGGTATTTAAAAAACTAAACTATTTGGCTGAAAATAGTTAGCTTTACTTAGGACCTAATATTGAAACACCACTTTTTTTAAGTCGCTGTATCTCATGCCTTATTTGTCAATTTAAGGTGTAATTTAGCGAAAGACAGTCATAGAATAACGTTGTCGAATTTATATTAGTGCATTAAAAAAATAGTGTTTTTTAATTTTTTAACTCAAGATGATGACTAGGAATAAGTATCTACTTTTGTTTAGCCGATGAGATAGATATATAAAAAAATATTAGACACGTATTTTTTTCTTTATCCAAACGATACAAATTGATAAAGATGAACTGCTTCAAAGTTTAGTAAAGGGAGCTTGTGACGTAAAGACTTTGCATAATTCATACACAAAAGTGACGTAACACGTAACCCCCTTCACTAGAATTTAATCAATTTATATCTGCAGGACCAGAGAAAATACCCGTACACCTACATAATTAACAAGATTGACATTGAAAAAAATAATCGTCATCATCCCTATTACATTAACTTAAAGAATAAAAACTCTTTAAAGACAATTCATTGTATATAATTTATATATTTACGTGTTTCTTACTAAATACCTACCAGTAGCACTTGAAGTTATATTAATACACGCGGGGAGAGAGATGGCGCTCTATACCGTGTATAGCTCTGTCCCGCTCCAACAACTACAATAATATTACTTTAAGACGTGGTAGTAGGTTGTCTGCTTAATTATCTTAAATAACAGTGCAATTTAAACAAACAATTATATTAGACTAGCTTTTGCCCGCGACTCCGTCCGCGTGGACTTCAGTTTATAACGCGGGTGGTTCCCGTTTCCGTGGGAATGCCAAAATATTATTTCATATTATTTAAGATAAATTTCAAAGCCGTAGTCCATTCTAAATGTTTCATATAGGCATTGATCCCTCATTAGCTCTCTTTAAAGCCCTATTTTCCAGTTAAAAAGTAGCCCGTGTCCTTTCTCAAGCTCTAGACTATCTGTGTACCAAACTTCATTTCAATCGGTACAGTAGTTTTGGCTTGAAACGAGACAGACGGACAGACAGAGATACTTTCGCATTTATACAATTGTATAGTATATATAATTATAGTATAATCTATACTACTAATCTATACTACTAATATATAAAGCTGGTGAGTTTGTTTGTTTGTTTGAACGCGCTTGTTTGAACTATTTTTGGTTATTTTTCGAAATTATTTTTGTGTTGAATAGACCATTCATCAAGGAAGGCTTTAGGCTATAAACCCTCATGCTGCGACTAATAGGAGTGAAGATACAACGGAAAATTTGAAAAAGCAGGGCAGGTATAAATCATAACTTATATCTTCTACCCACGGGGACGAAGTCGCGGGCAACAGCTAGTATTATATAATATATTATGGAAGTAAAGATGACTGGGTTAATTAACTTACTCGCAAATTGTTGTGATAAAATCAACTTCAGTTAATTCAAACATGTTAGCTTTTTAATAAGTCACTTCCCGTTTTTTTCGCCATCTTTTGCAAAAAGTAATCTTCCGAGGGTTTTCACAAATAAACAAGTCACATGCACAAAGACACCCAGGCTCAGAACATGTATTCGTGGATCACAAAAATGCTTAGCCTACGCGGGGATCGAACTCGAGACACGTCGCGTACACTGGGTTTGGTCTGGTGACCTCAACCACTCGGCTATCCGTGCAGTCTTTTAAATAATGATAGAAATAACTATCCCACTTGAAGTTTAACAAAAAAAAAAATGTAATTAATAGCAGTCTTCTCCACAGATAATTTTCACCGTGCATTTCACGTTTATACTAAATATGAGACCCTTTTTTTAATTTTATCCTTTTAATGCACACTAAAACCTAACCTTAATATTTTTTTTAGATTTCTTTTTTGGAAATTAACAGAAATATGTATAGTGTGAGCTTTAGAGGTGAAAGCTTGACTTTGATCGTAATTCTTTGCGTAGGAAAGTTAGTGAAAGAAAAGTACCGATAGCATGATAGATAGCATAGGTTTTTGTATAAAATATTTTTGTATTTGCCGTGGTAGCATTTCCATTCTATACATGAATTTGTATGAGAAGAGATGGTTCGATTCCCACGCAAGCGAAGTATTTTTGATTTTTTTAAAGTTGTAGGTATACACTTTCTGAATTATTCTAAGATTTTCTTAATTATCGTGAGGAAATCTGAAGTCTAATCGTCGGAATATCAATATTAATCTATACTTCTATACTAATATCTATACTTCTATATATACTAATATATAAAGCTGAAGAGTTTGTTTGCTTGAACGCGCTAATCTCAGGAACTAGTGGACCAAATTGAAAAAATCTTTTTATGTTGAATAGACCATTCATCGAGGAAGGCTTTAGGCTATAAACCATCACGCTGCGACTAATAGGAGCGAAGATACAATGGAAAATGTGAAAAAAAACAGGGCGGGTATAAATCATAACTTATATTTTCTACCCACGGGGACGAAGTCGCGGGCAACAGCTAGTACGCTATAAATAGAATGATCTAAGGGAGACATACAATCGGGATAAAAATATCCTATGTTAATTCACGTTATAAACAATCTCCGTACTAAGTTTCGTCTAAATCTGTTCAGTGGTTTTAGCGTGAAAGAGTAACAAACATACACACAACCAAACTTTCACGTTTATAATATTAGTAGGATATTTTTGTTCAGTTGCTACAAAATTTTCTCGACTGCCCGTGTCAACCAGATCAGATAAGCGTGATTGCCGGTATCACGACTTATCGCGGGTTCAACTGGCCTAACGACCAAGTAATATCGTTTTAATTATACTTTACAATGTATGCGACACACTAATTCGACTGTATAGCGGGTTTGTTCGGAGAAATTTATAGAACACTAGCTGTTGCCCGCGACTTCGTCCGCGTGGTTAGAGGATATAAGTTATGCTTTATACCTGCCCTGTTTTTTCCACATTTTCCATAGTATCTTCGCTCCTATTAATCGCAGCGTGATGATATATAGCCTGAAACCTTCCTCGATGAATGGTCTTTTCAATACTGAGATTAGCGCGTTCAAGCAAACAAATATATTTATTATATATTAGTATAGATATAGATTAAAGGCCTTCACATTTAAGATAAAGTGTATTTGTTCCGGCTAATCTCTGAAATGGCTGGACCGATTTTGATAGACTTTTATTGGCAGATCGCTGATGTAATAAGAAGTAATTTTAATCACTTTTAATTTAGAAAAATGATGTAATATTTGTTAAATGCAAAGCCGCGGTTACAGGTAATAAAATATACAGTCAACCATCAAATTTATTAGCGTAATAACCGTTGATTAACCATAATCTTTATGTTCGTCCTTTTCGAAGTCGGTTAAAAGACATTGCTTCACCGTAGCACATTGTATCTATGGTAATATTATAAACAGGAAAGATTTGTTTGTTTGTTTGACACGAATAGGCTTCGAAACCACTGGACCCATTTGAAAAATTCTTTCACAGTTGCGAAGCTACATTATCCCCGCTGAACAGAGGCTATAATTTATTTTGAAATATATTAGGGTTCCGTAAGAAAATTGCGATAATGTAACCAAAGGTGTAAAATCGGAAACCTATTTCTGCGTACGCTGCTAATACTGTTGACACACACACCACCAGACACAGTACCACCCGGACGAAGTCGCGGGCAACTGCTAGTGTAATATAAAACCTATTAATGTAAAATGTTGGCATTACCTAGCTACATAGTCAATACAATAAGTTACCACAAAGAATACAGATTATTAATTAAACAACTAATACAGTTAGATACCTAAGTGCATATAAATAACAATATAATAATATATTTGCTACACAACTGTATGTGTATGATATCATGTATGAACTATGAAAATAAATAAAGAAATAATAACCTAAATGGTTTAAAACTTTAATAATAAAACAATAATTTTGATAGTAACTATCGTGAGACTGATTCATTATTAAATGATGCAACGGTTTACTCACGCGTTTGTATCGGGATCGCCCGAGTAGTTTCGGACCCAACCGGAGTCCTTATTCATGAGCTGACGCGGCGAGAGAGCTAGTCGATCAATCGGGCACTCCGTTGCATCATTTAATAATAAAACAATAAGTTTATTGTATTAAAAGTAAAAATGGTTTTTATTTGCCTAATTTGCCTCACTGCTTAGGTCTAAGATTCCATGAAATTGCGGGCTAAAATAAGTTAATAAAATACTACCATGAGTTTGGATGTTAAGTATAGCTAACTAGCTTTTACGTCCCTAAAAAATGGAGTTCATCATCTTCCTATCCTTTTCCCACCTATGTTGGGGTCGGCTTCCAGTCTAACCGGATGCAGCTAAGTACCAGTGTTTTACAAGGAGCGACTGCCTATGTGACCTCCTTAACCCAGTTACCTGGGCAACACGATACCCCTTGCTTAGACTGGTTGTCAGACTTTCAAGCTTCCGACCAGGTAGTCAGAAGCTAACGACTGTCAAAGATGTATGAATAACAACCGGGACCCACAATTTAACATGCGTTCCGAAACATGGAGTTACTAAAGGTTAATATCCGAATCTATAGAATATTTTGCAAGAAAATATATTTAAAATGTCAAAGCCAAACACTATTTGTTTGAGAATAAGTACATTGCATTGCATTGTTTCAATTCCAGTGATTCACAGCATGCATTTAACATAAGTTATCATGCGCTCATCAATAATGTATTATATGTGCTAAACGCTACCAACATACAATGCCCGTTGTATTTTCACATATATTTGTCACACATGTAGCAAGATGTGGCCTTGCGGTGCTATGGATTTGTATGGGAAAGTCGCAAGTTCGATCCCAACGCCGGAAAAGTTATAAGTTAACGTTTTTTGAAGTAAAATGTATCTACTTTTTTAATTGTTTTAAGATATTAGTGACAAATGGTGAAGGAAAATATAGTGACGAAACCTGGATTCGAAATATTGGAATTTGATTTTCCAGCCGGCATTGACCTAGCGTGGTGATCAATGCTCAGACCTTCACTTTATGGGAAGATGCCTGTTCCCTGCACTGGGTTATTTATGGGCCAGTATTGTACCTAATAATATATATTTGGTTAGGTTTTATAACGACTCCCGCACTAAGAAATTTAATCCATGTGTCTTGTTTCACGGACACTCAAGTCACGTGCACAAAGACACATAAAAGCTTGTCCTAAGCGGCGATCAAACCTGCGACACGTCGCGCTCGGTGGGTTTGACATCGTGTCTAACCACTCGGCAGTCTATGACAGGAGCTAATAAGTTAGTCATAGCTAAGACTAAGTCATAGAATAAACTAGGTATTAATACTTTTCCTCTGTCCTTGCTTCACAAATAAAATCTATTAGCTACCTATTCTGATAGTTTTTGTTCAAGAGGAAAAAACAGAGCCAAGTTAGGTAAACATAGAATAACGGTCGAGTGTGATTTACCTGTGAAGTTAGCGGTTGCGTACTAATACGAATAGGCTAAAAGAACATATTGTTAACAATTAATATTATGACCGTAACAATCGCTGCTTGAAATAGCTTTGATTATTTTTTTTCTATATGTTTTTAAATGGCAAAACATGCATACAACACAAATTTAATAAAAAAAACTGCTAAACTATACTTTATATGACCAAAACCGACATCGACGATCAACAAAATCGGTTCATCCAGTCCAAAGTTATGAGGTAAAAAACATAAAAATATAAATACAGCTGAATTGAAAACCTTCTTTTAGAACTCATTTCAAAAAGGTGCGCAAATATAGCAAGTATTTTATAAAATCTTACACGTTGACTTGGCGCTCAAACCTTCCGTGCATCCATTTACATAAATGGTCTATTATGCTCCCACGCGAATCATTGATGCATACTGTTATAATAACATAACCTTTAGTATGACTATCTGTATGTATGTATGTATGTACATAAACTTGTCATATTAAACTACCTAATAAATATAAAATCTTATGCGATTTTCAATGAACGAATGGCATTGATCATTGTAATTATTTATTTATTGATAATTTACTTTAGACAGTGGGTTTGCTTGCTTGGATGTCAACAATTAATTGATTTAAATGTCATCAAAATCGGTCCAGCCGTTTTTATAGTTGTAAAATGAATTGCCATCGGGTTTGAAGCTACTCTGAAAATTTCAGCTGTCTAACTTATCGGGAAGTGCCTCAAATTTGTGTTGCAAAATCCAACCGGAACGACAAACAAACAAGAAAGTGAGTATATGAGTGTATGAAAACGTGGGAAAATGGTAAAACTACAATTTGGGTATCAAATTAAAGAGCTTAACACGAGGATTGGAAAAAACTACGTCATGTTTGTGATAGCCGCTTAAGACTTATAATAAAACTTCAGTTAATTTTCTTTCGCTATATTACCGTTGGAGTTGAGAACAAAGATGCATAATTGAGCAAATAACAAATATTATTCACGAAAATGCACATTACAAATATTATTTTAGCATAATTCTATAGCCAACATTTTAAAAAAACATTAATATTTGTGTATTACACACACACACATACGCTTGCGTTTCCGTAGCAATGCGCTTATCATTCTTATCAGTAATGTTAAAATAACAAACACTGGTAAATTATACTTATACATATGTTATTTGTATGCAAGTGTACATGTAGAAAAATGTGATAGTTTTGTATGACTACTAGCTGTTGCACGCGACTCCGTTCGCATCGTTAAAAGGATAGAAGTTAAAAAAATTCAAAATTGGTTTATTAGTTTTGGAGTTCACGCATATTTCTCTCCTTTTTTTAACATTTCTCATTATTCTTCAGCTCCTATTAATTATAGTCCAATGTACAGTATAGTCTATAAATCTGAATAGTTCTTAAATATGTTTGTTTGAACACGCTAATTTCAGGAACAACTGGTCCAATTTGAAAAATAATTTCTTTTAATCACGCTTTGAATGTGATGACTATGCAGGAGCAGAGCAGTAATTAAATATGTTACAAAAAAACGGGGAGAAGTTGCGTGCGATGTAAAACTAAAAATCCGAAAAAAATATCTTTTTTTTTTTATAAATGCGGACAGCATCACATCCATTGTCCAAAGTAAGTTGCTGAAGCACTTGTGTTATGGAATTCAGATACAACGAAGGTACCACAAACACCCAGACCCGAGACGATGTAGAAATGTGAATTTTTACATTGACCCGACCGGGGATCGAACCCGGAACCTCAGAGCTGGCGACACCTGGAAACCGGTGCGTACGCCACTTCGACCACGGAGGTCGTCTTTTATCTTTTTCACCAGGCGAACGAAGTCGCGTCAGCTGGCTGCTAGGAGATGTTCAGGTGTGGTCAGCAAATCAGCTGATGATGATTTTGATGGCATAGGAGCAAGGTTTCCACCGATAGCACACATTGAACCACTCCCCTCTTTTTACATTCGATGACAATAATGTGATAATATCGTGACAAGGTATCTTACATAATTACTTTTAAACACGCTTTTACGCAATAACTTCTCATACTTTTATATATAAAACCATATTTGTTATAAAAATATATTAAGGCCTAACAGAATATTATTTTCTAAAAAAGCTAGATTATTTTTGTAATAACACACCCATGCCTAGAAATAAATGAACATCACGAGACTCGTATTTCGTTTTTAGTCTGGGTTAGATAATTGGACTGGCCTGTTGGTCTAGTGGTCAGTGGCGATGATTGCTATACTGAGGATCGTGGGTTCGATGCCCAGGACAAATTTTTGTGTGATGACGATGATATTCGCTTGTGTAGCGGGTGTTTCACAAACATTCAAGTCACATGCACAAAGACACCCAGACTCAGGACAAGCATTCGTGGATCACGCAAATGCTTGTCCTACGCGGGGATCGAAAGCGCGACACGTGTGGGTTTGGCGTGGTGACCACAACCACTTGGCTATCCGTGCAGTCAAATTTCTTCCGTGTATATAGTTTTTACACTCTTTTTAATGTTATTGCTATCCGTTATTTTACTGTAGGTAAGTAACAGTTGTTGTTTAGAACAAATAGTTCATTTTTATCGCTTACGTCAAATCTAAATACGATTATTTATCTAACCGTATCAAAATCCGGTTCGGACCGAATTTTGTTTACTTTATCTAGATCTATAAGCTTATTACAATGATAAATGATGATGTATTATATTATGATCATAATCCTTAATTATTAAGGGTATTTGAAAAACATACCTAATTGGGATTTTTAGATTTTTACGTAATTGCAGAGAAAGAATGACGTTAATCGGATTGGAGATACTGAAGCGTTTTTCGAGTAATATTAAATTGATAGAAGATAGAGAAATAGAATATACTTTATTGCACACCACATAAGTACAGGGCCCCGATTCTGCTATTTACTTACAATGGCCGATGAATGAATGGCAATTGGATTAAATTTGAAATTATTCCTATTCTCTAAAGCAGTTTGCGAATGTAATAATTGGAACTTAATTGATTGTACCGTATTGACATTGAGTGTACCGTCCCGTACTAAATTTCCAATTATTGTGTAGAAAAGTTCTTAAGAAAATACGAAATATTTACATTTTTAAGTCAAATTTCAATCATTCGTCGGCCATTGTAAATAGCAGAATTGGGGCCGTGAATTGGATACAAATTAATAGTTACATGTCGCCACAATGGGAGGTCTTACCGCTAACAGCGATTTTTTACTGACAACCTTTGGATGGACTAGATTCTGAAGGAATGATGGTTAGGAAGGAAGCGTACTCTTCCACACATGCAAATAATATGGTTCATGTAGTACATATTAGGTACATACACGGTGAGATTTTTGTCGTCTTACAAAAGTAGCCCAGTTCATGTATCCGACGTAAAATACCCCTAGGCGCGATTATTATTTTTTTATCGTCAACTAAGATACTAAGTACGAAGAAAAATTAAACAAGAAAAATCTGAAATATACTCTTAAAAATGATAAAAACGCCGCCGCCCGCGCGCCTCACCATTGTTACAAGGCTCGGACCGCGCTCGCAACAGAGCTGTGTTTCTAAAAAACTACGAATCGCATCATAATATTGAAAAAAAAATACATTTGAATTTTTTTCAAATCTCATAAATACCTACTTTTTTTATCATGAACGTGTTCTAGTCATTGGATACATGAACTGGGCTGCTTTTGTAAGACGACTAAAAAATCTCGGTGTATATCTATCAATCAATAGGCGTAGAATACGCAATGTTGACGCACAAAACGACTAATGCTAATACGATGCGAGAAAATTGCGATCAATCTTCACTGCAAAACTGCGGTAAAACGGGGTAAATCTAATAGGCATTTAACAAGACAGAATATAAATAGGTATACGAAAATTCTTAAGCATTTCATGAAATAATTGTTTCAACATTTTGATGTAAGAAAATAAATGCGGACAACATCACATACATTGTTCTGAACCCAAAGTAAGTTGCTGAAGCACTTGTGTTATGGAATTCAGATACAACGAAGGTAACATAAACACCCAGACCCGAGACAATGTAGAAATGTGAATTTTTACATTACCCCGACCGGGGATGGAAGCCGGTACCTCAGAGCTAGCGACGCCTTAAAACCGGTGCGTACGCCACTCCACCACGACGACGTCTGTGGTCGAGTGTCTTCATGTTACCCCCTAAGCAACACTGTTTTCTATTCACCCCTTGAAACTCTATTTACCCTTTTTTACGGTACTTAACTATAATTCACGTTAAAAATTAAGAAGGGAGAAACTTTTAAAGTTTAAATAAAAGTTATAGTATCACCAATCTTTTGATATATTAGTTACACACCATCATTATCATCATCATCATCATCACCTTATTTTCGTCCACTGCTGGACATAAACCTCTTCTTTTGCACGCCATCGAGATCTATTTAGCTTTACATATTTGTGTTAAATAAAATTCAACGGCATGCTATGTCTTCTAAGTTTTTTAGGACTGGGTACCCAATTAAACATGGTATTAATTAATTAAATGACGCCCCTTTAAGCAATCAAATAATAATAATAATATTTTTATAATAACTATCATGAGAATGATTAATTATTAAATGATGCAACGGTTTACTCACGCGTATTTATCGGGGGTGCCCAACTAGTTTCGGACCCACCCGGAGTGAGGAGCTGACGCGGCGTCAGCTCATGATTAAATAGGCATAAATCGTTACATCATTTAATAATATTAGAAACTACAAAAATAGGTTAAATAATGTAACGTATAGGGGAACACTTTTAAACAAACTTTCTTAATAACTTCGATTAAAAAAATAAATATACCTATAGGTGAAAAGTTTATCTCGAAATGTCATTTTAATAAATTTATAGCCTGTATCTGTATGTCAAAACTTGTTTTTGTTTAAGTTATTGTTTTAAATTAAACAATGTAGTTATCTTTACTGAAACTGGGTCATTCTATCTTTTCCTTTTAATTTTTACTTTTACTTTTAAAAACGTAGGTTCTTAACTTGTCTGCATCTTTTTGTGTTTGTTACTGGATTAACCGTTTTTGTTAATGTTTTATTAATTGTCAAATAGCTCTCATTTGGTCTCATAAAAAATCATTGTAACTAAACTTCTTACTGTTGAAAAATCAAAGTTTAGACATTATTGATAAGTTTAGTTAAAGATTTTTTTATTAGTCTGCTCTTATTGAAACTTTGGTGTTTCAAGAAAACACTAAGCAAATATATTTTAACTTAACTGTATTTCAAAAACTATGACAGCCAGAAAATTTAAATTTTCACAGACGAAAAAAAAACTTTCAAAGACAGAAAATTTTATAAGTAGACTTGTAGACTTAATGAAGTGTTTTTGGGACCTTTCAAATATCTTCTTTCCAACAAAAAAGTATCATCAAAATCGGTTCAGAAACCGAAAGTTAGACGCTTCCAAACATAAAAACGTAAACGCATATAAATGGTCAAATTGCTTTAACTCCATTTTTTTAAATATTTTAAAAGAATCTTGGTAAAATCTAAACTGTTTTTGTTTAGACTATTTATTTGGAAACCTTCATCGGTATCTAGTAAATATCATTCTATTCTCACTGATTAATACTCTGTAGAGACAAACAAACATTTCAATTTACAAGAATACGTTTAATTCTAGGTATCCTAATACAGGGTACCTTCCATCACGTCTTAAACAAATATTATCGCACTTGTGGAAGCGGGACAGCGCTATACACGTTATATAACGCCATCTCTCTCCCACACCTTTTATACAACTTTAAAAGGTAGAGCACACGTTTGTCATGGATCTGTTTGTGTATATGAAACATGAGGATCGTATAACTTATAACTTAATGCTTCCGGATGCAGTTCGGACTAAGTTTCACTCAAGGGTACTTGGAAACCATTGATATTCCTGGAGTTGAGTTGAAGCTTTAGCGCCTTATTTACAAACAGGGCCCCGATTCTGTTATTTACAATGGCCGATGAATGAATGGCAACTGGATGGCATATTGGAAGAAATGAAATAAAATAATTCATTCTGCAAGTAGGGTCTGTTGTAGATTTGGGTATCACTTTTACATATTCTTTTGAGAACGCTGGAGTCGGCATTTCCTATCTGACTACCCTGAGGAGAAATGTCGAAGCGAACGGAACGGTAACAGTCTCTTTTAAAGTCCAGAAAATTTTAAAATGCGAGAAATATATCAATCTGTTTAGAGTATTTATTTGAAGAGGCTTGTTTTTGCCTAGCAATGGGACGTTGCATTCTGGTTTTATTTATATTATTATCTACTAATAAATAACCCTATTCCTCAAAATAGACCTTCAGTATTTATGAAAGAATAAATTAACACTCACTTTAATAAACTAAAAACATTTTACTTCTTTAAAACAGTCGCGTAAAATAAGAAGGTAATTAGTTTCTTTATCACTTAAAATCAACTAATAATAATTATCACGTAATCAATAGATGTTATTGACAAAAGATTACTTTAATTAGTAAAAGGCGCCATCATTTATAATGACAAATGATCAGTTAAAAACAATCTTATTGGATTAAATATTATCCTATTGATAAAGTAAAAAGCAAATGAAAAAGCCTTGGATATCACAATTATGATTGTTATAATTTTATCATTTTTTTTATTGATTCGTCATGTACGCATATTTGCCATCTGGCATTGGAAAAAGCATTGAAAAGATTTTATTAATAATTTACTATCGCATTTTTGTTACTTTTGTACAAAACCAGAACCTTGTCTTTTAGTGCTAGACAATTGATAAACATACTTAGCTACATTTTTTTAATATGCTTAGGTACACTAAATAAATTATAACCAGATTCAGAACACATGATCGTTCTTATTACACATACATTTTGTTTTGGGTGGGAATCGGATCCCATTAGCAGGATTTGAAAAAGAAAATTTCAAATTTGTGGGAATGATAGTCCCTTTCGACAAGTTGCGTGATTTTGACTCCACAATTACATTAAAAGGACTCTATCAGAAATAGCACTTGTATAAATGTTCCAATAACTATTTCAGGTTTTTTAGGGACGATTTTCCAATCGCCCGATAACTTTTATCTGGCGAATAAATATGGCCGTTTGACATATCTATACTTCTATACTAATATATAAAGCTGAAGAGTTTGATTGTTTGTTTGTTTGAACGCGCTAATCTCAGGAACTACTGGTTCAAATTGAAAAAATATTTTTGTGTTCAATAGACCATTAATCGGGGAAGGTTTTAAGCTATATATAATAACGCTGCAACTTATAGGAGCGAAGATACAATGGAAAATGTGGCAAAAACGGGGAAAAATATTAATCTTTGAGGGCTTTTTTTCAAAAATTCCTAACTTATATCTTCTAACCATGCGGACGAAGTCGCGGGCAACAGCTATTTTTCTATACAAAAGCTGTCAAAACGTCAAACATGTTCGTCGGGTAAAAGTTATATGACGATTGAAAAATCGGCTCTTAAATTACGAAAGCTTCAAACAATAGCGTTCCAAAAAAGAGATATAACAGTAATCCGCCAAAAACTATTGTCAACCTAATTTCAATAAAAATAAAGATGGCGCCTCGACCCCGCTCGAGGCTCGGTCTCTGGTCATATTCAATTTTTTTATTAGATTAGTAAAATTAAGAAAAAACTGACGCATGAGAGTAACGATTTTTTTTCTTTAACGCCTACTTATAAAGAAGTTTCAGTTGCTTGACAAACTCAGCAGTTTATCGCACGAAGCAGTGACTATATTCTGAGAGACAGACAACAGCGATGTCTCATAAATTAAAGACACAGGTAGGTATCCGAAAAAATATTAATTTTGCCTATTTTGTTAAGTAGTATTTTTATGTTAAGTATTACCGAAATCAACGTGATAAATGCCCTCTTTATATTAAAAGTATAGAAGCTGATCATTCGCGCCGAATTTTGCCCTGAATTTTGCACGATCCTAAGATATGATGGACCGATTTGAAGAGAGAGATTTTAAAAGTTACGAAAAATTATGTTCACTATACATAATCATAAAAATACTACGAACTAAGGTAATGAAACGGTAAAAATTGACACAAATTCTTAAAAATTATTTCTTCTTTATTTTATTAGTCTAGACTAAAATTATAGTAAAAATAGCTAAATATTTTCAGTCTAGATTATAAACACAATTGGCCTTTAGTCTATCACGGTCGTATTGGTAAATACGGCGTGTAATATGCGTGAAAATCGCATGAGAACACAGAATTAGAAAGGGAAAACATGCTAAGGGAGAAAGAGACAAAGGTATTTATGGTATTGCGTCTTCACACCTTGATGTAGAGTTATGAATATTTAGAAGCGTATTATAAAAATGTTTTTGTTTTAGTTTTTAAATTAGAGGGACATTTAAAATATAATAATTAAAAATGTTTCCTTTGCCGATTTTTTTTTTGTTCAGAATAATAAATTAAAAGATAAATTAAGTCAGAGTCACTCGCAGTGATATTAGAACTTTAAAGATACGCTAAAAAGTGAAAATGTATTTAATAAGATGTTTTATTGGTATAAAATCCATCATTTTTAGAGTTTACCTGTATAAATGCAACTATGAAATGACACACCCCTTTTTGTAGAGTCACCTAAAAATTTGATTGACGACTCCCTTCTATTTTAAATCGGTCGAGCAGCTAAAGAGGTTCTGGTACTAGAAAATTCGTACATTTTTTTCCAGACAGGTTGACATTGAACCACTGGAGCGTGTAAACATTCTTAACTCTGTATCGTAAGAAATCATCAAAAATACAACGTTTGGCAATGAGTAATTATCAAGATTGAACAAAGACTATCTTTAGTTTATATTCTTGGCAAGATTATTTGAATTGTAATCGTTTCATACATTTATTTATATTTGGTTAGAATGCTGTTGAATTTCCCTTTGTTTTAATCGTGTATTATTAGTTTTATGTTAGTGATAGTACAAAAGAACTAACGGCAATAAATTAAAAGAGGGGAATGTTTTTTTATTAACACGATGTTATAAGTTTGACGTATAAATATCGTTGAGGTTATAAGTTGAGCAAAAAAAAAATATTTATCAAGAATCAAAATCAAAAGTTTGTATTTCAAATAGGCCGTTTCTCAGGCACTTTTAAAACGTTACATTACTGACTCTAGTTGCACGGTTCCAAAGTGTCATTCTTATGGAGAAGAACCGGCAAGAAACTCTATAAAAATGTATAACAACGTAAAAACAAAACACCTTTTTTATTTACTTTGCTCCTTCCTTAAAATGGAGAGCCAACAATTTTATATCCACGCTTCCTTATTTAGGACCATTTGCGATTAAAATTTCTAATCCACGTCACGTATATTTATAAATATATAGTTTTCCTTCACCGTCAATAATTTTACATACGGAAAGTTTAAAATAAAATGATTATAGACAGGACACGACTATGGTAATTTTATTTCTATTTGTATATACACCGACTCATTTTAAAAGAAATATCATCGTGTGAAAGAGATGACGCTCTATGCAGTGAATACTTTAAGACGTGGTGACAGACCCTACGATTTGAAATGGAAATTAAATCGATCCGTTACTTGCGTCTTTGTGACTTAATTCGTCTATTTTTAGAATGTAAATAATAATATACTTTAGGTGTAGATTATTACATCTGGAAATATGTTGATAATTATCCTTGGTGTTATATTATTGCACTCTAAAAATAGTCTATTTTATTTTATTTTTAGTGTTTTTTAGATTAGTTTAGCACTTGTTTTTTTTAAAACCATTGTACTCTATGTTGGGGTCGGCTTCTAGTCTAATCGGCTATTTACCAGTGTTTTACAAGTAGCGACTGCCTATCTGACCTCCTCAACCCAGTTACCTGGGCAACACGATACCTTAGTTAGACTGTTGGTCAGACTTTCTACCACCTAACTACCTGTAACGATTGTCAAAGATGTATGTATAACAGCCGGGACCCACAATCTAACGTGCTTTCCGAAAAACTGATTAAGTTGTCATGACCAAGATGGACACCCATCTTAGGACCGACCGCGTCAAGAGTAGCTTAACCTGTGATCAATCATTTTGGAGTTATAGCTTGGCAACGAACTCCACAGGCTTAAAAGCCTTACTTTAAAAAGTAGAAGTAAAATCACTTGATCATAATGAAGTAGAGCTACTTTACGACACAAAGGGCTTGTCCGAGTCTGTTCTTATTATTAAAACAATTTACTCCTTATATCAAAGCATTAAGGTTCAATTTTGCAGTGATAGCATAAGTAGGTTGTTATCAATGGTCTTTCCGTATATTTCTATTATACATAATACTTATGTAAATATTTATATATGTTTGAATGTAGGGTAAACTATAATCGTAATTATGTATCCGTAATTCTGTTATCATCGGGCCTTGATGACGTTTTTGTTAGTGAGAGAGAGAGCACTTTGAGAATTGAATTCAAATCGTCTCTTATCGAATAAGGTTCAGCCGTTTTGAAGATTAGCCGGAACAGACAGTTTTGTTCCTTATTTTGTTATGCAAATTTATGTCAATGACATGTATGCGTTAATTAATTATATGCTGTATAATATGGTTACCGTGGTTTATCTTTTTAAATGTTTGTTATTTAAAATGAAAGAAGGAATAAAATGCCATTCAAATATGTTTTTTTGTTATTTTGTGAGTGATGCATGTTTTTTTTTTGTATTTTTAAACGATAACCAAGACAACATTATGACTTTAAACTGAAAGAAATGTCGTACAATGATAAAATGACGTATTTTTTGTTAAAAATGGATCACTTGACAGCCTTATTATAGAAAAAGGATAGTTTTAAATTTCCACTCGTTTTTTTTACTCCCTAAAGTGTTACAGCATGAAATTAAACGGCTACTCAAAAAAGGTAATTGACATTTGACGGCTAAAGATAATAAATTAAAACACAAGGCCCTATTTTGATTAGCATGACGCAAAATAATATATTAAAGGACCATGAAGAGTAATGTTATTTTTGCATTATTTCTCCGCAATATTGGCTAATCGTTCATTGAGTAAATCACTACACCAGTCACCAACACAATGACTTTATAATAAACATTCATTTGACTTCTAGAAACGTCCAAAATTATCGATATCTTAGAGAAAACACTAAACTACGCCTATCGTAAACAGACCACTCTAAAAATATAACAAAACAAAAATAATCTGTATACAAACATGAAATGTCAAACTGTTTGGCAAAAACCCAATTTGTCACACACTTTTATTATTATTATCAAAAAAAGGAACACAATTGACTAATAAAAAAAACTGTTTGTTGAATTTGACAGTTCACTGAAAACACTGCGAAAAAGCGGGAACGAAATGTCAATGTTGTTTTTTTTTCGCGACGCACAGGACGTGCGCGTACAGCCGCGCGCGTTTCAACACTGGCCTTACGATACTCTTTGCTTGTATTTAATGCACGCTTTATCATTTGATTGTGTGTTTGTTTATCATATTAGATTAGTAAGCTTACGTTGGTGTAATGATAACGTAATTTATGTTAAGTATTTCGTGCGAGGTTAACAAAATGATGGGTTTTTGATGTTTTAATCATCAAGGAGGTTGAATTGAGCGTGGTGATTTAATGATTATTGTAATTCATTTAAATAGATTTAAAGTTAATTATTTTCACTTTTTAATCGAGTAATGTGATGTCTGTAATTTATTGTCTAAAACTATTTAAAGCCGCGGCGGTAAATCGATCCTGCTCTTTCCCGTAAATAAATGTAATAATTTTAGATTTCGTCTACAAAATTCATAATTTTAAATTGTTTCTTTAATATTTGAGGATAAAATATATTGTTTTTGTAATTAAAAAAAGACTCTAAAATTTTATTCATTGAATGGATTTTAAACTATTTTCCAAAGTCCAAACCGCAAACGAAAAAATAATATTGAAGTATATCATAATAGGCACTTTTAGCATTATCTTTTTACTGATTCAGATTACATTATAAAGGTTTAAAATAATGATTCAATTTATTAAGATAATAGTATTTTATCAGCCCACTGAGGAAAAAAGGTGAATAACTGACATTGATATCAATGATAATCTAAAATGAACCTTAAGATATTGTAATAAGAGCTGTTTTAATGACATATAGTATCCATTATATCTGATTCTCAATGTTACATGTTCAATATATGGAAAGTTTGTTGGAAAAATATGTTTGTTACTCATTAGCGCAGAAAATAATGAATCGGTTTAGATGGAATCTGGGTTACAGATAGAATTTCATGGAAGTATAGATAAAACGACTAGAATGGGGACTGTAAACAGTGGTGTATAGTTTGTTGATTAACAACAAAAATATAAAACTGACTTTTATAAAAACAAATGAGAATAAATTGATAACATATTTATGGGACCAAGTGACAGTTATTTCACGTTAAAGAATCAAGAAAATTAATAGATTAAAAAAATCTGAAAACCCTCGTTTTTTAATGTCCATTCAAATTTTTCCATCATCTTTTATTTTTAAAATTGGCCCAGCCGTTTTTATAGTTTTAAATTACATTATCATTGGGTTTGAAGCAACCTTGAAAATGTCAGTCTGCTAGCTTATCGGGAAGTGTCTCAAAATTGAGTTGCAAAAATCCAACCGGAACGACAAACAAATAAGCAAGCAAGAAAGTGAGTGTTTAAAAACGTGGGAAAATTGGTCAATAACTTAAAAAACGAAAATACAGACGAATTCAGAACCACTTAAAAATTGTTTTTCTAAAAGTAAAATTTAAGTAATAATGAACTAAATCCTCGGAGGAGCTCGTGGCTAAGTTATAACCGCATAAGTGAAACGATCACAGGTTAAGCTATGCTTGACGCGGTTGGTCCGTAGATGGGTGACCATCTTTGTCATAACGAGTTCCTCCGTGTTTCGGAAGGAACGTTAAATTGTGGGTCCCGGCTGTTAATCCTACATCTTTGACAGTCGTTACAGGTAGTCAGAAGCTTGAAAAGTCTGACAACCAGTCTAACCAAGGGGTATTGTGTTGCCCAGGTAACTGGGTTAAGGAGGTCGGATAGGCAGTCGCTCCTTGTAAAACACTGGTACTTAGCTGAAACCGGTTAGACTGGTAGCCGACCCCAACAAAGTTGGGAAAAGGCTAGGCCGATGAATGAACTAAATCCTCTCAATAATAGGGTTCTGTTTCCTTCCTTTGTTTTACGGAACCACAGATAAAACATAATTATTATGTCAAGTCACGAAATTAGGTAGGTGTATTTAAACCTAATTAGTTAATCTTGCGGTAATTGCTTTATCAATTAGAGATGTTAACGCTTATTAACTGGAACTTATGAAGTTAGTTGCACGTGGTGAATTATATAAGTTGCAACGATAATAATTAGGCTCAATTGTGACCAGTACCGGCGTAAGGGCCACTGATACCCCGGGCGAAAATATTGTGGCGCCCACTTGAGGGAAGCAATATCAAGTGTTAGTTTTTTGCTGATCCCAAGTAAAATTATATTAAGAATTTCGTCTTTCCTTTAGCGTTACGTTTGGCGGTGGAAGTATTCCACCTCTAGCGTAGAGCACAGTTCTGAGGGTTTGCGCCAGGAGAGGCAGGAGACTCCAACTTCGGACCTTGGCGCCCCCCAGAATTTGTCGCCCTGGGCCATCGCCCCATCACGCCCCCCCGCCTAATGCCGGCACTGATTGTGACGCGAAAGTTTCTTGAATGTATTAACTTTTAAACTAAAACATCGCATTTTCAATCGACCTCTAAAAGAAGGGGGGATCTCAATTCGGCTGTTTTTTCTGTTCGTTTTTGCAGAAATTCGGTTTGGATAAATCGATTTTATAACTTATTGTCGACCGCTAATTAAGAGGTCTGAAGTTCGAATCTCGGCACACACCAATTTCTTTTTGTATTTGTACGAGTATGGCGAAGGTGATTTGACAATCTTATCAAACATGAGGCGTCACATTACACGTCACGTTACATTACATTTTACAGAATCATGTTAGAAAAAACATATTGTAAAATATCATAAGTGCATCAAAAAGTGATGAATAGTGACTTATTAGTTTGAGATGACATCACACAACGTCCTTACAACATAATTAGAACTATGTACAAGTAATTAGTTTAGTATTTAAATGGTTTAATTACCAGAAAATATAGACCATTGTAAAAATAGAGGGAACAAACAAAAGCTTTGAAAAAAATACTAAAGTAATTGTATTAATAATAATATTGTCCTACTGAAAAAGCCAACTTTCATTTGAGGCTCTAAAGGCATATTTTCTTTTCTAATATATAAAATTCCCGTGTCACGATGTTAGTTACCGTACTCCTCCGAAACAGCTAAACCTATTTTTACCAAATTTTATATGTGTATGCAGTAGGTCTGAGAATCGACCAACATCTATTTTTCATACCCCTAAGTGTTAAGGGTTGCTCACACTAAAAAAATATAATAATAATCTTCAAAACAACGTTAGCTGGGTCAGCTAGTATTTTATATTTTAAAATTCAGTATTTGCAATGTTTTTTTATCGTTTATCGGGCATAGCTTAGAAGAGTTTTTTATCGAGTTCAAAAAGAGGATTTATATATTCAGACTCCTTATAACTTCAGACTGAATGGACCAGTTTTTATTTGACAAGCCCGCTTCACATGCTGATCATTGGATCATTGCAACACCTATTATCCAGGATCAACATTGATCAACGAAAACCAGCAAATAAGCTTAGTATGTCCGAAGAAAACGATTCACTGTCTTGGAACCCAAAATAAATCAAAAGTAGTAAATTGGAAAAACACTTTGGAATAAGCTAGAATAAGCAGCTAAGACGTGCTAAATAATTAATAAAGACCCAGCATCTAACCATCGCATAAGTCAAAGGTAATGTAGCGACATACCTATCTCCAGTACATAGAAAACAAGACAGCTTGGAAGAAAATGTTCATGGCTGCACACTGTTCATCTACAACTGCACAAGTAATCGATCACAGGCCATGCGATACTATACGGTTGGTCTATCTATGTCATAATGTGGTTTTCGGTTGTTAGGAACGTGTGTGTTTAGGAACGGCTCCCGCAGTGGCCGTAGTAACGATTTTTAACCCTTGAGTCACGGGGGGTTTCAAGAACATACAAATCTCGTGCACGCAGATGACGCAGCCGCCCAGACTCAGAACAAGCATTCTTGAATCACACAAAAGCTTGTCCTACGCGGGGATGGAACCTGTGACTAGTCGTGCACAGTGGGTTTGGCGTGGTGGTTACGGGTAGCCATAAGCCAGAACATCTGACTAATGAGTATCGTGTTGCCGAGGTAACTGGGTTGAGGAGGTCAGATAGGCAGTCGCTCCTTGTAAAACACTGGTACTTAGCTGCTTCCGTTAAGACTGGAATCCGACCCTAACATAGTTACGAAAAAGGCTAGGATGAAATGCTTGATCCCTGGCTTATTCTATATGTTATGTGATCTGTATCAGCAGGTGCCACAAACACCATCGTTATACTAATAGCTTGAGACTGCATGGCACAAGTAATTACACTATTATTATCTGACAGTCGTTACAGGTAGTCAGAAGCTAGAAAGTCTGACAACCAGTCTAAGAATCGTGTTATCCAGGTAACTCAGTTAAAGAGGTCAGATAGGCAGTCGTTCCTGTAAAACACTGGTACCTAGCTGCATGCGGTAAGACTGGAAGCCGACCCCAAAATAATTATTTATCCAAAAAACACAAATTTTACAAAAAATAAAAAACTCAACTTACGAAAAAGGCTAGGATGAATTGCCTGAGCCTTGGATAAAAATGTGTGCCTATTCTATACATTATGTGTTCTGTATCAGCAGGTGACATAAACACCATCGTTATACTAATTGCTTCAGACTGCATGGCATATAAGTGATTACATTATATTATCTATTAACTTCCTGCAAAACTAATTACTAAAGATAAATACTCTAATGGGACTTATAATAACCTCTTAAAAGGAACATTATGTGCGTGGGAAAGAGATGGCACTCTACACCGTGTAGTGTCGCTGTCTTACTCCCACAACTGCAATAGTAGTTATTATAAGAAACGGTGATAGGTCCCGTGTATTCGTGGACCAGGGAATTTGGATAAAAAATTGGTTTCAGTATCAGTTAAAACTGGGAAAGTGCGAGTCGGACTTTCGGCAAAGAAGTTTTTGAAGGGATAGGCTTAAGTTTGACAAATTGGCTAGTTAGGTGATAAAATAGGTGGAATTAAGTAACCGCAAATATATGTGTAGCCCACCAAACATTAATCTATATCTAATTATCTCGATCTTAGTTTTTAATATTAGTCGTTATCATATCAGTAGAAATACCTATATCATCTAAGATGATTTCAGCCCTCTATTTCTCACAGCTTATGAGATACAGCCGCTGTCAGCGGACTCTCAGTAATAGGGTTCAGTAGAGAACCCTAAAAAAGGTGTTGAATTTGTGTTTCAAAGAAAAAAAATAAAGTGCGCTCCCTTGCACTCCGCCTAGTTATTTATCAATTTAATTTCATCTAATCCTTGCCTGAGCACTATAAATCTAGATTAGTATTACTACATAATTATCTAGATTCTGGGGTCTGCTTAATCTGCTGTATAATCACACGATGCTAAACCTAACACCTGCTAGTTTATAGCGCCTGACGTTTTTATAGCTGCAAACAAGTCATTAAAGTTTTATTGCTATGAGAAAAACGTCAGGCGTTTACAACTCTCAAGCATGTTTCGATTTGTTTATGAATGACAATGTAAACATTTATACAGACTACTATTTGTTTCATTGTATGCCTGTACTTGTATTAATGGGTAGATTGTAGTACTGTAATATTATTATTTAACACCTGTAACCTACTCAATCAACACAATAAAGATACTTGGATTTTGACTTTGACTTTAGGACCTATATAAACATCATGCAGGAATAAATATTAACTTTATTAAATTGCACTGTATTTTATTATTTTATCAATGTCTACAAAAACTAAAATCTCAACGGCGACTTAAAACTAAGTGATGTTGCATAATTCAGGTAAGATGCAAAATATTCTACAGTTAATAATTTTGTAAACAAATTCGATAATGTAAAATAACATGAAATAAAATAATATGTACTATCCAAAGTCCATAAAAAAGAACGATTCTAAAACCCTTTTCTTTTAAAGGCGCAATAAGGAGTTTATTCTTAGAGTACGGCATTAAAGGGGATTAGTATCATTCAAGTCACATACACAAAGACACCCAGACTCGGAATAAGCATTCGTGGATCACACATATACTTGTCCTACACGGGGGTCGAACCCGCGACACGTCATGCTCTGTGGTTTTGGAAAGACAACCTCAACCATTCGGCTTTCGTGCAGCCAATAATAGGGATGATGACTGGGTATAAAAAGAAAAAATCTCAGTAGTCCCTCAGTTAGATAATTGAAAAGTATGAGACACGTATTTTTTCCTTTTTCAGAAAAACTAGAATTGACAAAGATTAAGTGCTTTAAAGTTTAGGAGAGGGGGCTTGTGACGTAACGTTAGAGTAAAATTTATACTCAATCGTGACGTCACGCTTACGTTTCATTCACAGTAATTTGGTCAATTTATGTTTGCGGGACAAATAGAAAAATACGTATCCATTATTATACAAAAAACTACAAGACGGACACTGCAAAAAAAAATTGTCATCATCCCTATTGTTTCATATGACGATTCCAGCATGACCGCTAACTGTTAACTCAAAATCGTTCTTACCAACGCTTAAAAAACTACATTTAATAGAAGAAAATACTTACAAAACATCTTCTTTGAACCTCTTCGATTCATCTTCTTGAAACGACCTTCTTTTCCACTCTCTTTTCAACTTCTTTTCTGTTATACTGCTAAAGGAGTTTCCTTTGAACTTCAATTTGACATTCGGAGTCACATTACCATCTTCTATGGGTATCACTGTGATAACTTCTTCTACTTCTTTCGGTTTCTGCTTCCCTCTTTCATCTTCTGTGTTTTCGTAGGACTCGTTGATTATTCCGTTGGTTGTGGTTGACATTTTTGGCTGGAATATAAATAATTTATATTAGGGTTGGTTTCCTGATGAGCTGTGGAGGTCAGATATATCTGGTGGGACTCGAATGTGACTCCAATATAACTTGAGAAAAAATTACGTATAGGAAGCAATAAAATATACCCCACTAGACTAGCTGTTGCCCGCGACTCCGTGCGTTCACGTTGCATATAATCAAAACATCATTTTTTTTCGTACGTTTATATTGTTTTTTGTGCGGTGGTGAGAGATGCGCTGGATCGAAACCGACGGAGGAAAATCATCCGCTCCAAATGTGGCCCTGATGCTGACCACGATCCTCAGATATGAGGGACCGATTAAGAGAGAGAGAGAGAGAGATATTGTTTTTTAACTTTCACGCAATGTGCAATGAGTACCAACAGATAAATATATTTCTATATTTCTACATATTCATTATAAATAAATTACACCCACGAGACAGCCACCAGAAAAAAATATCGTGGTCATCAGACAAACAAACTTTTGCCCTGGATAGGAATAGAACCTCCGATCACTCGTAAGTAATCGGAGGATTTATAATGAATAAGTATATTGAAATATTGCAAATAGCAACAAATAGCAGTCAGAGCCAGGGGTCAGTTTCCAGTTTAACCGAATGCAGCTAAGTGTCAATGATTTACAAGGAGCGACTGTCTATCTGACCTATTAAATCCAGACACTTAGGCAACACGACACTCTAACTTCTGACGATCCGAAGGATATGATGCTAATAACAGCCGGGACCCAAACACGGAGGAACTCGTTATGACAAAGATGGTCCATCCACGGACCAACCGTATCACGCGTAGCTTAACCTGTGATCGGTCCACTTATGCAATTGTAGCTTAGTCACGAGTTCCTCAAAATATTATAAAGTGATCTCTTTATAATTTACAACAGAACAATGCACCACTTATGATAATATTGCCATTTCATTAAAGGTCAGAATTTATTTTAAACAAACATAGTTTTATAGAAACACGATACTTTGTTGTGATAAATTTACACAATGGAGAAATGAACTGGGCAAGTATGAGTGGCACGCGCGAGTTTTGCGTTCCGTATGTATACGATTGATATGAAGATTTTCATATTCATATTCTTTATTGCATTCCCCCAATGTTTTTATGAAGATCTTAAATTTAGGGTTGGACATACATTATGGACCCGGTTAGGGCATAGCAAAATATCTATATCTAAGTTATTAAATCTAAACACTTATGACAGTATACATTATAACATACTAACTGTTGCCCGCGACTTCGTCCCCGTGGGTAGAAGATATAAGTTATGATTTAGGTATACCTGCCCAGTTTTTTTTTCACATTTTCCATTATATCTTAGCTACTATTAGTCGCAGCGTGATGGTTCATAGCCTAAAGCCTTCCTCAATGAATGGTCTATTCAACACAAAAAGAATTTTCAATTTGGATCAGTAGTTCCTGAGATTAGCACGTTCAAACAAACAAACAAACTCTTCAGCTTTATATATTAGTATAGATTAACTTGTTAGTTCATGTACTATTTTCCTAAACTAACACTTAACCTATTTTAATATTTAAATTAATTTTTTTATTCCTACTAATATTATAAACGCGAAAGATTTTATTATGATGTTTATCTTCCGCAAAAAGTACTGAACGGATTTAGACGACACTCGGTACACGTGGCAGATAGTTTAACACATAGGATAGTTTTTATCCCGACTTTATGTTCCTACGGGTTTTTTTTAAAGATTTTTGTAAAAATATAGGTAAACAAATACTCAGATACTTAAGAGTAAATGAACCGAACGCTATGTTATATCTGTGGTAAGGCAAATGAATATTGGTAGAATATACAATGAGTTTCTTACAATGGAAAGAGGATTGTTCCCAGCCCAGCAGTGGGACAGTCATAGGGTAGTATTACATAACAATACGCGCTATACAAAGCATCATCATCCTAGCCTTGTCCCAACTATGTTGGGGTCGGCTAGTCCAACCGGATTCAGCTGAGTACCAGTGTTTTACAAAGAGCGACTGCGTATCTGACCTCCTCAACCTAGTTACCTGGGCAACACGATAGCCCTTGGTTAGACTGGTTGTCAGACTTTTCAAGCTTCTGACTACCTGTAACGACTGTTAAAGGTGTTCCGAAACACGGAAGGCACGTTAAATTGTGGGTCCACGCGCTATACAAAGTGAGTATAATTCGTTTGTTGCCAAAAATATGTGTTGGTTGTTGATGTTGCTGGAGAAACGTCTGCAAGAATCTTTTTTTGTTTTCTTTTTTAAATTGTTTTCAAAGAACTTCAAGATGGAGTAAATTCTTATTTTCGGACTGGATGAACTGATTTTGTGGATTCGTTTTTGATTTTTCTTGGGATATCTGTCATTTTATTCGAAGCCTTTTTCTTTTGTCTTGAGTGTTTAAATTCTTAAGTTTTAATTACACAATTTTCAGAAAAAAGTGATAAAACCCTCGCTTTACAAATAATTAGTCACCCTTTTTTAATTTTTATTTCGTCGGGAGTCGAGAAGAAAAATAACGGCGCACCCGCTAAGAATCGAAAATGGGCCGATGGCAACATAAAATCGGGAAAAAAATAATATTAATTATCCAATTCTCGTCTAAATTCGTTTAGTGGTTTTTTCAGAGTAACAAGTATCCATACAAACAAATAGGTATTAGTAGCATTGGTAGGTAGGTACTAAATCTAGACCGTAAGTGTTTGCGCATAATAAAGAATATCATTAAGATAAAATTCAGAATAATCTTAGCCAAGACGGAAAAAACCTATTTAGTATTAAAAAGTAGACGACTTAAAAAGTTGCAAAAGCATTTTTTTTTTGTTTGATCGCACTTTTAATCTCCAACAAAAATACAGACTCGTATAAAAAAATACCATTATTCATGAGAAACACTGGGAGACCTGGTGCCAGACGGGCGGACGGAGAAAAAGCTGTATCTCATTTATAGGGTTCCGTTTTTACCCTTTAGATACGGAATCCTTCTAAGAAGTAACGGAGCCAAAAATATATTTCGTTTAGTAACTAAATTAGGATTTGACCATTCAAAAACAAGGCACCTAGGTAATAATCGTCAATTTACGGATAGCTAGTTATGCTGTTACGGATAGCTAGACACGGTAAAGGGTTGACAATTGGGATGCTGTCCAATTAAATTGACGTTCGAAAAATGCCCCTTAGTAACCTAATATTAATTAATGGTTTTTTCATATATATTTGGTAGTTCCCAACATATACAGCTAGGGCGGTGAAAGCGAGAAAAAAAAATCGATCAAAATCGTCTATGATAGAGTTTTATGATTGAGAATTAAGATATTAATAAGTCAAATCACAAAATCTAGTCAAGTGCAACTCTCGACAATGAGGGTTCCGTAAAAATAGGCTAAACAAATCGGTTCAGGTTAAATTTACGAACATAACAACCGTCGCTTAACCTCGATCTTCATTATAAGTGTTTTTTCCTATACTGGTAACAAATATGGCTCATCTGTGAAAATTTCAACTGTCACGGTTTAGCCATTGAGATATCCAGACATAATAATATAGCCTTCAACTGCCTACGGTTCAGCCTTATAACGGACAGACGGACAGACCACGGAGTCTCGTTAACATAGTTCAGTTTTTACCCTTTGGTTGTAGAACCAAACGTCTCAACATATATGGGTGACCATGTTTGTCAAAACGAGTTCCTCCGGGGTTCGAAAGGTACTTTTAATTGTGGGTCCCGGCTGTTATTCATACATCTTTGATAGTTGTTACAGGTAGTCAGAAGCTTGAAAGTCTGACAACCAGTCTAAGTAAGGGGTATCGTGATGCCCAGGTAAGTGGGTTGAGGAGGTCAGATAGGCAGTCGCTCTATAAAGCACTGGTACTTAGCTGAGTCCGATTAGACTGAAAAACGTCCCCAACATAATTGGGAAAGGGCTCGGCCGATGGTTGTAGAGACAAAAAATATAAAAAATATACTTACCATAAATCACTCAAAAATAAATGAACCTCTTCTCACAAAAAAACCCCACAACAATCCATACAACTCCGAAAAAATAATCACTTCTCAAAAATATCATTAAAAACTTTTGCGTGCCTTCGGAACCAACGTGCTTGTACAAGTAACTCCGCCGACTAAACGTAAATGGTTCTTACTCTAATATAATATTTATATAATTAACGAAAACACACTTTGAGTAACAATTCATAATGGATCGCGTCACGTCTTTGTTTTTAAATGACGTCAAATATTAACACTAGCATTCGGTGATTCCTAAACATCGATTTTGGGTATAATCGGGTACAATCGTGGTACTCATTTTGGGAGCAATTATTTGTTATGGGTAAATCACTTAGAAACGTAGCCTGTTACGGCGTGGCACAGGGAGCTGTATGCACATTGGTCTGGTTTCTAATTATTTTATTCTTCTTGTACCCGGAGACACGGTATCTTAGATGGTAACAGAACAATAAGTATTTGGATACGCGTTGCCGTAGACCGACAGAAAAACGCGGATGACGTAGCACGGCGGTTCAAGTCTCAGCAGTAAGAGTCTGGCACTACCCGTACCCCGGGTGTCCATGAGGATTTCTCCGCCTTACCCAAAAACGTGGTTACTATATGAAGATGATGGGGAGGGTCCATAATTGTTCAATGTACCTAAGATTACGACCTGAAACTACATTATGGAAGCAATAAAGTATTGAGTATTGATAGTATTAAGATACTAGATAGACATGAAGGTGGTACAGACAGCGTCTCTGAAAAGTAACCCTGCATGTTATTGCGGCCTTAGGTATCTATGCATAGATTTGAAGGATTGAATGCACTAGATGCAGGTTAGATCCCACTGCAGACAAAATCCCAATGCGATTTTTCCAAGGCACCACTGACGGTACAGGAAAACAACGTGAGGAAACCAGGATCTCAAATATTGGAATCTGAAATCGACAATCCGCAGTGAGTTAGCGTGGTGATCAATGCTCAAAATTTCCTACAATCTGGTTGAGTCCGAAACTAGTCGTTCTATCCCAAATAATACGCTTGAGTAAACTTTTTTAAATAAAGTAGCTTTTCGCCCTCGGCTTCGCCCGCGTCGAGGTCGGTTATATCGCGTTTCCAGGAGAACTCTTCAAAAATCCGGGATAGAAACTATCCTATGTTCTTTTTCAAGGTCAACTCTATCTCTATGCCAAATTTCATTAAAATCAGTTCAGTGGTTTATACGTGAAAGCTTAACAGACAGACAGACAGGCAGGCAGACAGACAGACAGACAGAGTTACTTTCGCATTTATAATATTAGTAGGGATAATCACAAATAGAGAAGTCTTAATTTTAACTTGTTTTCCTTTCTTCCTTTAGGGCTGACGCCTGGAAAACCACCGGGATTGTCCGAAAAGGTTACCGTGGCCCCAGTACACGGCGGTCAAAAGAAGGAACATGGGTGGGTTTTAGTCAGTAGGAGTCTGACACTCCCTTCCGCTCAATCCAGAGCGAGAGTAAATTGATGATTTGCCTCGTTTGAACACTTTTTGCCTCGTTTGTACTACGTGTTAAACTCAATCGTACTTCGAAAACCGATACCAGTCAATCCTTGTCGTCACGTACGAAATGATATGCTACAGAATTATCTATTATCTATACTAATATATAATGCTGAAGAGTTTGTTTGTTGGTTTGAACGCGCTAATCTCAGGAACAACTGGTCCAAATTGAAAAATTCTTTTTATGTTGAATAGACCATTAATCGAGGAAGGCACATTAAACATCACGCTGTGACTAATAGGAGCGAAGATACAATGGAAAATGTGAAAAAAAACAGGGCAGGTATAAATCATAACTTATATCATCTACCCATGTGGACGAAGTCGCGGGCAACAGCTAGTCTGTAATAATTATAATTAATTTTAATTATATAGAACTAGAAAATCTTAGGTATCGCGTGAGTAAAACCGTTATCATTTTTATTATGTAATTAAAAGGCTGTAATCAAAAGAAATCATTATATTATTATTTTTTGGATTCCGTAGCCAAAAGTATACCCTTAATGGAATCGTATTACATAGGCATCTGTCTGTCCGTCTATGCGTTCGTCTGTCACCAGGCTACATCTCAGGAACTTTACTAGTATGAACGTTGAAGTGAATTTCCATAGCCGCTAAAATAACATTAAAGGTCGCAATTAAGCAATGATTATTAGGGTTATAAATTTGATTTGAAGTTTTTCCACAGCTCCTTTCCACGGAACCATTGGCCTTGCGAGTCTACTCTTGCTAGACCAATTTTATTTATAAAATAATTTCAAAACTATCGCTTTGCATGTTTTATCATAATATAAAAAAAAAAAAACAAATTCATTTAAGTTTAATAGCTTGACCTTTTGAAGAGGGGAATACCGGTACCACTTGAAGTAATACCACTTTGGTATGGAGCTAGTATTAGATATTAAGGCTCTGCTATTCATCTGCCCATCCGTCAAAAGGGCCCCAATTCTGCTATTACAATGGCCGATGAATGAATGACAATTGGATTGAACAGGAAACTATTCCTAAGCATTTTCCCATGTTTTTTTATACACACACTTTCTTGTCTGTTTATCGTTTCGGTTGGATTTTTGCAACTCAATTTTGAGGCACTTCCCGATAAGCTAGCAGGCTGAAATTTTCAGGGTAGCTTCAAATCCGATGATAATATAATTTACAACTATGGAAATGGCTGGACCGATTTTGATAATTTGAATGGAGTGACAATTAAAAACGTTGGTATTTAGATTGTTTAAACCTATAAATTAATAAATAATAATAAATGCGGACAACATCACATACATTGTTCTCAACCCAAAGTAAGTTGCTGAAGCAATTGTGTTATGGAATACAGATACAACGTAGGTACCACAAACACCCAGACCCGAGACAATGTAGAAATGTGAATTTTTACATTGACCCGACCGGGGATCGAACCCGGGACCTCAGAGCTAGCGACACCTTGAAACCGGTGCTTATGCCACTCGACCACGTAGGTCGTCTAAAATTATTATTTCATACCTTGTTGGCACAGCTACTTTGATGTATTAATAACATTTTATATGGAAGTAATGTGCATGTTTGATAAATAGCAGGTAACAGAGCTGAGTACCGCTTATCTATACTAATATATAAAGCTGAAGAGTTTGTTTGTTTGAACGCGCTACTCTCAGGAAGTACTGGTCCAAATTGAAAAAATCTTTTTGTGTTCAATAGATCATTCATCAAGGAAGGCTTTAGACTTATAGGAGCGAAGATACAAAGGAAAATGTGAGAAAATGTAAGGTATAAATCATAACTCACCGCTAACAAGTGTATCATTTATTAAAATTTAATTTAAAGACGAAAAAAAGGAATATTTTACCCAAAAACTGAGGTACTAACAAACTGCGTTATTGTGCAAAACATTTCTATATTCCATAAAAAAATATACTACAAACAAAATGCACTTCAATATAAAAAGAAAAATATGCATTATTTACAAAGCGTCAAAAAAGATATCCTCATCCCTGCTAAAGTCGGGAAACGTGCCCAGAAGGCTGGCTGCATTGCCACGTTGTATGGCAATGCTAATTCTTTGGGCAAAATATAGACCAGCCTTCTGATCACGCGTAGAGTCGACCAAACGCTTTGCGAGTTCTTTATAAAGAACTCGTGCACCTGGTCCCCATGTCCCGAACGTTTCGACCCCAAACGGCTCAAAAATATAATTACCCACCCACGGGAACGAAGTCGCCGGCAACAGCTAGTGCATTATAGTCAGATTTCCTTCATAATAAAAAACCTCAGCAATACTTGTATTTCCAAAAATAAGTGTCGTTCTATATTTACAGTATTGTTTATTTTAAGCGTGTTATGCTGTAGCTATTGTTTTGCTGGTAATTTTGAGGTTATTAGCCGTCCTAATGACTTTAAAAGTTTCATCACTACATGTACCAAATCCCTACATATACAAAGGTACTCGTAACACGATTATATACCAGCCTATATATGTCCCACTGCTGGGCATAAGCCTCTTTCTACCTGCCCGGGCAACGGGATTGTCAGAAAGGGTTAGAGTGACAAGAAGAAAAATGGGTGGGTTTTTGCCAATAAAAGTCTGACGCTCCCTTCCACTGAACAGGTTTGATGATTTCCCATCGGAAATTAAGGACTCATTTATAACCTTGGATGGTGGATCAACTGCACTTACTAGTCTTTTTAATCCCCATAAGACCGAGCGATGATGGTTTACCCCGATTGACTGCACGGATAGCCGAGTGGTTGAGGTCATCACGCCAAAGCTACTGAGCGCCACGTGTCGCTGGTTCGATCCCCACGTAGGACAAGCTTTTGTGTGATCCACGAATGTTTGTTCTGAGTCTGGGTGTCTTTGTGCATGTGACTTGAATGCTTGCAAAATATCTCATAAAAGAACAACCTGTAATAGAATAATTATAAAATTAAGCCTTGCCTTTTAAGAGTGATTCAAATCGACTTATGGTACAGATATTTTTAACAGATAACATACAAAACAACCTTGAACTTGGACGGAACCTTAGAATGTTTTTCAGTGGATAACGAATCTACAACAAATTTTCAGCATTGCCTTGTCATTGGCGTGAATAATTAGCGGTAAATCTCTTTACGTTAAAACTGTCAACATCTGCCTAAACTGATTTGAATACTTGTATTTACTTATAACATGAAGGATAGAATTGACTAGGATGTTAGTCTAGTGGATAGTGACCCGGACCGCTATATCGGAGGCAATGGGTTCAATTCCCACCAAGGGATTATGTTTAGTGTGATGAGCAACGATCATCTGTCCTGTGTCTGGGTGTAATTTATATATATTACTAGCTGACCCTTTTGCCGAATAATTCTTTTTTCTAGTTGTATGTATTTTAATGCCACATTATAAAAAAATAAAAGCAAACAAATTCGTCCAAAAAATAAAATATATTTTTTTAGTGTGAGTTGCTTACACTAAAAAAAAAAATTATTTACTTATCACTTAGGGGTATGAAAAATAGATGTTGTTCTATTCTCAGACTTACCCAATATGTATACAAAATTTCCTAAAAATCGGTTAAGCCGTTTCGGAGGAGTACGGTAACACGGTGACACGGGAATTTTATATACATGGTGATTTTTTAGTCGTCTTACAAAAGAAGCCTAGTTCATGTATCCGACGTAAAATATCCCTAGGCGCGATTATTATGTTTTTATTAGCAACTAGTATAATAAGTACGAAGAAAATTTAAACAATATAAATCTGAAAATACTCTTAAAAATGATAAAAACGCCGCCGCCCGCGCCCCTCACCATTGTTACAAGGCTCGGACCGCGCTCGCAACAGAGCTGTGTTTCTAAAAAACTACGAATTGCATCAAAATATTGAATAAAAATTGCATATTAAATTTATTCAAATCTCATAAATACCCATTTTTTTATCATGAACGTGTTCTAGTCATTGGATACATGAACTGGGCTGCTTTTGTAAGACGACTGAAAAATCACGGTGTATATAGATGTTTATCAGGTGTCTAGTACTCATAATACAAGTTTTGCTTGCTTTGACACTAGATGGGGCTAGTGTATAGGTTTGGGAATATTATATTATGCTCAAACCTTACCTACATTGAAAGACGTCTTCGCCCAAATGTGGAATTCAATTCTCGTTTACTGAATGAGGGGAGTTTGTTTGTTGAGAATTTTCGGAAACTTCCATCATAATTACGATTATAATTACGAAATTCATATATTTTTGTAGTTATAAGGGTGTTTGTTTCCGATTGTAACCGATTTCGATGAAATTTGGAATCATGATGGGTGGATTAACAAGCAGGCTAGGCTCCTACATGTCTTAGTGAAGCCGCGAATAACAGCTAAACAATTAAACAGCTTTGGTAATGGCGCCCGACGCTCACAAGCGTGATTCTTCATCAATACTCGTTCTCTGTTTGAGAGGCGTTTTTTTGGTTAGGCGGCGGAATCCTCATTGATGAGGATTCACGCACCTCCTTGAGGGAGAAAGTGGGTAGTGTCAGACTCTTACTGAATAAACCTGAACCGCCGTGCTACGTCATCCGTGTTTAATCGGTGCGCAGCCATAGCAATTCATCATACATAGTTAAGAGAGGCCTGCAGTGGGACTGACATACTGCAACAGTTTAAAAATAAGGCCAATGAACTATACAACTCAGCCCATACAAAAATACATAAGTACTATTGAATGATGCAACGGTTTACTCATGCACATTTAAATGTTTATTTCACCAAGTTATGAAAATTATTATTAAATGATGTAACGGTTTACTCACGCGTATTTATCGGGGTAGCCCGACTAGTTTCAGACCCAACCGGAGTCCTTAAACATGAGCAGACGCGGCGGGATCGCGAATCGAACTAGTCGGGCTACTCCGATAAATACGCGTGAGTAAACCGTTACATCATTTAATAATGAATCATTCTCACGACAGTTACTATCAAAATGAAAATTATGTTACAAATATCTTAAAAATACAATTACAAACAATACAACGAACTAGCCTCTGCAGCCGAACTAGGACAGGTCCTGGTATTTATCAGGTTTGCCCGTCTAGTTTCGGTAATCATGAAGCGCTCGCCAGTTAGCTCATGATAAAGGACTCCGGTTGGGTCCGAAACTAGTCGGGCAATCCCGATAAATACGCGTGAGTAAACCGTCACATTTTTCAAAATTAATAATTCTCGCGACAGTTATCTACTATTCAACATAGTTATTCATTACGCCATTGAGATCGATTTTCGGCTTCTCGCATCCAGCTCCTGCCAGCCGTCTTGCGCAAGTCATCACTCCACCGTGCCTGAGTTGAATAAATAATGGCGTGCACTTGGAGAGGCCTATGTCCAGCAGTGGACTGCGATAGGCTGATGATGATGATGATTCATTACGATTCTCCATGTTTCTTTTAATTATAGAAATCGTAACATAGTCTTGTATAATAGAAACTTTTGTGGAATATTTGTATTGGAATTTCATTTTCATGAGTCATAATTATTTTAATGCCTTGCATGTTTCTGCAAGTCATGATTTTAGATTCGCATTAAAAATATTTTTGAATTGTGCATAGACAGACTGTCTGTGCATGTCATTTTGACTTAATTCCAAACCCTCTTAGTTCTTAAACTTTAAAAAGTGGAATTACCTACTTAAAATATAACATAAGTTTATGCTTAATAAAATCAAAGATGGATTTTAAAAATCATTTACTAACCTAATTAATAAAAATAAGAAAAACCACGCGCTTAACTTAGTCTCGGAAAGCAACCTTTTACATGTCAGGGGTCAATTGCATCCGCCTGGAAAGCAACGTCACTCAGGTATTTAAATAGATGGGTAACCAAAAAAACGTGTTGGCATTGAATTTTGATTTCGATTTTTGACCGGTTTCTTTTAATAAATAATATTTAGAAGTATTATCTCATAATCAATTTGATTCGGTATGATATGGTTAAATTTATAAAAAAGGGAATTGAAAACTGAATGCAACCCTTGCACCGTGTTTTAAATTGTATGCCAATGTCGTGTAATGACCGCACATGGGTTCAATTTAACTATTATAATGTTACACATTTCTAAAGAATAATGTCAAATTCGCTGATTATGTGAAGATTGTGAGGCGCTTTGTGTCTTCCACAAATACTTGTTATGAGTCTGAGTGCTTTGTGCATAGGATTTGAATGTCTGTCAATATCTGCAATAGAAAGGTTTAAACATTAAAAGAGTATTTAACGTCACGCTTTCTCAATTAATACCACTAAGCGCGATGCATCGCAACTCCAGTACCCAAAGGGCAAAAGAAAGTAAAAGTTTGTCACTCTATTTAACTTAACCCAAACCAGGAGGAGTTACTTATTAATTTTCCACCCAGACCCTAACCATCATCGGCATAGCCTTTTCACAACTATGTTTGGGTCGGCTTCCAGTCTAACCGGATTCAGCTAAGTACCAGTGTTTTACAAGGAGCGACTGCCTATCTGACCTCCTCAACCCAGTTACCTGAGCAACACGATAGCCCTTGGTTAGACTGGTTGTTAAACTTTCAAGCTTCTGAATACCTGTAACGACTGTTAAAGATGTAAGAATAACAGCCGGGACAAATAATTTAACATGCCTTCCGAAACACGGAGGAACTCGTAATGACAAAGATGGTCACCCGTCTAAGGACCAACCGCGTCAAGAGTAACTTAACTTGCGATCGATTCACTTATGCGGTTTTAGCTTAGCCAGCTTTCCCCCGCCTTATTAAACAAAAAGGCCGTCTATAGTACTTCATCTTAAGTGGTTTTATTATGGTTGTGTAAGCGGGACAGCAATACACGACGCAGAGCGCCATCTCTCTTCCACACCTGTATTAATATGTATAACTTTAAGACATGGTGGAAGACGCATTGGCATTTGAAAGAAAGAGACAGCAACACACACAAGGAAATGGCTTGTGACACAACGAAATACGTCAGACAACAACCTATTCAAGCGTTGCAATGCGGATATGCAGTATAGATTTAAGATTCAGCTAGATTTTGAGTCTAGATCTAAAGTTGATAAATAAACACTATGCATTGTTTATCTGCAAATAGTCTGTAACTATCAAAATCATCACGGATAGCCGAGAGAGTGGTTGCCGTCAAAACGCCAAACCCACTGAGCGTGATGTGTCTCGGGTTCGATCCACACGTAGGACATGCATTTGTAACATCTACGAATGCTTGTGGGTGTCTTTGTGCATGTGTTTTCTATGTTTATGAACGCCTCGCGACACAAGGATTAAATCACTTACTGCGGAAACGTTTAATTTAAAAATAAAAACCTATACAATTGCTTTTTCTTGTCCCAAACATATTAATGAACACAATAATGAGAAAACTTGACTATACAATTTAGAGCATTGTATTGGTGTTTATATTACACTAGCTGTTGCCCGCGACTTCGTCCCCGTGGTTAGAAGATATAAGGTATGATTTATATCTACCCTATTTTTTCCACATTTCCCATTGTATCCTCGCTCCTATTAGTCGCAGCGTGATGGTATATAGCCTAAAACCTTCCTCGATGAATGGTCCATACCGCTGAGATAAGCGCGTTAATACAGGGCAGGTATAAATCAAAACTTATATCTTCTAACCATGCGGACGAAGTCGCGGGCAACGGCTAGTGTACATATAACTTTGAAAAAGTCACATTTTGCCGTTGTCAGCGTTGGTATAGCACCAGCACCTGATGCATTCACATCCTTGCATAGAGTTGCAAGGCCACCACGACCTTTGGTCTGTAAATAATTGTATTTTATGCATAGATAAATCATTATTAAAGAAAATTCAATAACTAGTAACATTCAAATAACAGGCAAGATTTATTTTAATTGCTTAACCGCAGACAAAATGTATTTTTTTTTAAGTTATTTTCCAAATATACCTAATAATCAATATAGGTACTTAACCAGGAAAAAAAATTGTTAAATTATTCTAATAAAAATATAAATATTTTCACAACTTGTTTTACACTGCATTAATTCATTCTTTCATTTAATTAATCTTTGACGTAATGAATATAGCATAAAGATCATGAGTTGAAAAGTCAAGTAACTTTTTCCAAGGTCGGGTTTTAGATAGGTCACCATCTGATGTTCTTTGTCATATCACACTATGAAAGCTTGAGGAAATGTCTGTTTATTTTGTAATACCATTTGACAGTAACATAGACACAATTGAAACCGTTCTTGAATACTGCTGTTAATATACCAGCTGTGCCCCCCGGTTTCAGCCGCGTGAATACGTAAGTCCCGTTCCCGGTGCCTTTACATTATTGGGGGCGGAGATGGATCCAACATATCACTATCGTAACAAAATTCAGGATTACTTATGACCAGGGGAAATAGGGATTCATCTTCTAATATATAAAATTCCCGTGTCACGATGTTAGTTACCGTACTCCTCCGAAACGGTTCGACTGATTTTTATGAAATTTTGTATACATATTGGGTAGGACTGAGAATAGAACAACATCTATTTTTCATACCCCTAAGTGATAAGGGTTGCTCACACCAAAAAAAAAAAATATTTTTTGGACGAAATTGTTCGTTTTTATTTTTTTATACTGTGGCATTAAAAATAAATACAACTAGAAAAAAAAAATATTCGGCAAAATAACGTTTGCTGGGTCAGCTAGTATGTATATATTAGAAGATTATTATAATTATTATATTATAGATATGATAAAAACATAAAATTGGGATTAAAAGTTTCGATACTCACGAGAGAATACAAAATCTAGAGGGACCTATGGACTCAAAATCTGGAACAAAGCTCCGAAACAAGGTCCTTATTCCATCTATAAAGGAAAAAAAAAGCAAAAACAGACATTCAGTTTTTAGTAACACCTTAAAAAAAAACAACAACATTATAACGAATTTTCACCTATTTGTATAAGTGTATCAGAGGGGAGAGGAGAGCGGAGCTCGTGACTAAGCTATAACCACACAAGTGAATCGATCGCAGGTTAAGCTGCGCTTGACGCGGTTAGTCCGTAGATGGGTGACCATCTTTGTCATAACGAGTTCCTCCGTGTTTCGGAAGGCACGTTAAACTGTGGGTCCCGGCTGCTATTCCTACATCTTTGACAGTCGTTAGTCAGAAGCTTGAAAAGTCTGACAACCAGTCTAACCAAGGGGTATCGTGTGGCCTAGATAAGTGGGTTGAGAAGGTCAGATATTCAGTCGCTCCTTGTAAAACACTGGTACTTAGCTGCATCCCGTTAGACTGGAAGCCGACTCCAACATAGTTGGGAAAAGGCTAGGTCGATTTTGATGTATAGGGGTATCAGAGATTCTCGGTGCGAGTCCATATTGCACGTGACCAGTGTGTATTACTGACTAGAATTCAAGAATATTATTATCTTATTGGAAACTTGATTTAGCTTGACAGCCCATTGTCAAGTGACACCTTGTAACTATCTATTTGTATCCAATCCTGTACATATGTGGTGTGCAACGAAGAATATTTTATCTACCACAAGTGAACTTTTAATGACGGCACGGATAGCCGAGTGGTTGAGGTCACCACGCCAAACACAATGAGCGCGACGTGTCGCGGGTTCGATCCCCGCATACGACAAACGCTTGTGTTATTGACTATTCTAATTTAACTTTCAAAAAATGCTATTTAGTAGTCTAATTGATTTGATTTGCTGTGCTGAGTCTAGGTGTCTTTTACTGTATTATATATGTCTATATTTGGGTAGGTATGTAATATCCATATATGCCATATTGATCTTTTTTTTTTCAAACGTGGGTAAATAAAGCACTCATCAATCTAACCGGTTTCAGCATTATCAGATTAGCATTATCTGATTTCCTCAACCCAGAGTTGGTTAGACTGGTTGTCAGACTTTTCAAGCTTCTGACTACCTGTAACGACTGTCAAAGATGTAGGAGTAACAGCCGGGATCCAAAACTTAACGTGCCTTCCGAAACACGAAGGAACTCGTTATGACAAAGATGGTCACCCATCTACGGGCCAACCGCGTCAAGCGTAGCTTAACCTGTGATCGATTCACTTATGTGGTTATAGCTTAGCCACGAATAAGCACTGCCGCCTAAATAAACATTAAAAAAAAATGAGATCACTCAGAATGATTACGAAAAACATTGTGAAAATTTGACGATTAACAATTATTTATAAGTAACATAAATGCCACTATCTATAATGAATTCAAAGACATTTAAAATCCGAGAAATAAATACCATTATAGATTTAATAATAAGAAACCTTTCAATTACCTGTTTTAAAAATTATATTATTATAAAACATATTATTAATAATTTTTCGTCAACAAATCCGTAAAAATTCGGCTAAGTGCGAGTCGAACTCGCTCGCGACTGGTTCCGTAGCATTTTCTGAATAGTGATCTGTGCATTAATAAATATATTTTCTAGAAGATGCTTGAGGCTTCGCTCGCCTGGTGTTAACTATCTCCATGGCAAATTTCAACGAAATCGGTCCAGCCGTTTAAGCGTCAAGAGGTAACAAATGCATACTTTCGCACATATAATATCAGTGTGACATTCTTTTTCTTTGCATTTATTGTTATAAAGAAAACATTATATTATCTTATTATAGTCTAAAAATGGCTCCTGCAGTAAGCATCCTAATATTTCATGCTTGTTACATAAACATTAAAATCAGTAACCCAGAATTCGATCAAGAATCAGTGTATTACACAAATGCTTGTCCTACGCGGGGATCGAACTCGCAACACGACGCGCACGGTAGCTTTGACATGATCTACACCACTCGGCTATCCGTACATTCAAGTCAGATCACGGACAACCAACGACAGATAGACTGACATATAAAACTACTATACAGGTTTTTACCCTTTCGGTACGGATCCCTAAAAAACAATCAATTTAAGTATAAAACTGAGAGTGGATTCACAGATGTGTCAAGCCAGCTGTAGCGTCTGCGTTCGGATCATACTTTGTTACAAAATTGTGTAGAATATAATGTTACAAATATTAATAAACTTACAAATATGAAAAGTTATTTCGAGTGTTAATAAAGTGTTACAAGTTTAAGATATAAGACTTTAGAGAAAACGAGGTATGTATGTATAATTAATATTTTTAAAGTACTATAATATAGAACACAATTAAAATAAAAAATACTGAGATAAAGTTATGAAATTATTGCGGATTGTAATGACGGCTATTTTACGTTAAATTAAAAAGGAATAAGTAAATTCAATTCATCGTGTTCGAGGTCCTGAGGTACCTAATAAACATTAAAAATCTATATCTATACTAATATATAAAACTGAAGAGTTTGTTTGTTTGTTTGAACGCGCTAATCTCAGGAAGAACTGGTCCAAATTGAAAAAATATTTTTGTGTTGAATAGACCATTCATCGAGGAAGGCTTTAGGCTATAAACCATCACGATACGACTAATAGGAGCTAAGATACAATGGAAAATGTGAAAAAAAAAACGGGCTGGTATACCTAAATCGTAACTTATATCTTCGACCCACGGGAACGAAGTCGCGGGCAACAGCTAGTAATAGATACCCACCTTTATGAAATCATTTAAACAGTTCTTATTAAACGCTGTTTAAAAGTACCCACAAGTTTGGTGTCAAAAACAAAATTAAAAGCTCTCTTGAAATGAAAGCTTTCAATTTTGTTTTTTCTAGGCCGTTTTCCAGGCACTTTCAAAACTTTACAGTAATGACTCTAGGTGCACGGTTGCAAAATGTAATTCTTATGGAGAAGAACCGGCAAAAAACTCTATCCAAAACGGCAGCTCACATGCAGAAATAATACGAAAAAAAAAATCTGAAAAGCCACGCTATTAAATACCACTCCATTCAAATTATTCAGTAAATTGCATTGCTACGATGAAAATTTTAGCCTGCTAGGTTATCGGGAAATTAACTTACAAAAATCTAACCGGAACGACAAACAAACAAGAAAAGTGAGTGTATAAAAACGTGGGAAAATTACACCTACGCGATTTAAGCCGAGGGCAGAAGCTAGTTTTACATAAACTCGCTAAATACTATATGATGGTGTAGGTTCTTTAAATTAATGAACCATTTTAAAACGGTCGCAAGACACAACCTATTAATATTTGTATATTAGCATAATTCACGATCAAATTATGTCGGTTTTTATAAAAGCGAAAGTGTGTTCTTATGGATGGATGTTTGTCACTCCTTCACGCAAAAACCACTGATCTTATTTTGACGAAATTTGATACACAGGTAGTTTATAACCTGGATTAACACATTGGATAGTTTTCATCCTAATTTTATGTTCCCGTGGGATTATTTTACATTAGTAGCGGGAGGGCCCGCGGGTAACAGTTAGTCGGGTATAAAAAGTTTTTGATCTTGAAATTCTCTTGAAAAAATAGTTTTATTTCTCTTTTCCAACGGACAAATCACTATTCGGAAGATGTCTTATTGTCAACGATTCAAAAACTCGGCATAGTAACATCACACAAGCGAAAGTTTAAACCACGTAGGACAAGCGTTTGTGTGATCCACGAAAGCTTGTCCCGAGTCTGGGTGTCTTTGTGCACGTGACTTGAATGTTTGAAAACCCCGGCGACATGGCGACAGACATATTAATTTTTTATTTGAAAAAGTGTTTTTTTTTAAACAAACAAACAATTTAGCGACCTTGACATAGCAGGTGTAATCTTTAAAACTAGTTTGCTCATTTAAATGTCAGTTTGACCCTAATGACCCCTAACTATAAATATATACGCGAAATATAAAGTCAACTTAAATAAGGAAAGGTAAGCTTCGCTTTTATTATCAAACTAACTGTTGCCCGCGACTTCGTCCACGTGGTTAGAAGATCTTAAAGCCCTCAAAGATGAATAATTTTCCCCGTTTTTTTTTTCACTGTATCTTCGCTCCTACTAGTCGCAGCATGATGGTATATAGCCTAAAACCTTCCTCGATGAATGGTCTATTCAACACAAAAATAATTTTTAAATTTGGACCAGTTGTTTCTGAGATTAGCGCGTTCAAACAAACAATCTCTTCAGCTTTATATATTAGTACTAGCTGTTGCCCGCGACTTCGTCCACGTGGTTAGAATTTTCCCCGTCTTTTCCAGATTTTCCATTATATCTTCGCTCCTATTAGTCGCAGCGTGATGTTATATAGCCTATAGCCTTCCTTGATAAATGGTCTATTCAACACAAAAAGAATTTTTCAAATCGAACCAGTAGTTCCTGAGATTAGCGCGTTCAAACAAACAAACAAACAAACTCTTCAGCTTTATATATTAGTATAGATAGAAGTATAGATATCTGTCAGATAATATTTAATTTCGATCAATCTGTGTATAAATGCGGAGAACATCACATACATTGTTCTGAACCCAAAGTAAGTTGCTAAGGCACTTGTGTTATGGAATTCAGATACAACGAAGGTACCACAAACACCCAAACCCGAGCCAATGTAGAAATGTTAATTCTTACATTGACCCGACCGGGGATCGAACCCGGGACCTCAGAGCTAGCGACACCTTGAAACCGGTGCGTACGCCACTCGACCACAGAGGTCGTCAAAAATCAAAATACCCGGAATCAGCTCTGCTCATATTTCATTGTTTCAATAAAACAACGTTTATGCATAATTTCACAACCGTAGGTTAATTTTAAAAGTTTCATAATTATTAAAACTCTTTTTTCAAGACAAAAGCCCTATGTCCTATGCTCTAGACTATCTGTGTACCAAATTCCATTGTAATCGGTTCCGTAGTTTTGGCTTGAAAGCGAGATAGAATTATATTAGCATAGATTAAAACGCGAAGAAAACAATTCAAATATGTACTTAATAATAATATATTGTGAAATATCATGCAACTTTGCTTATTTAGCTTGTCTTGTAAAAAGTATAAAAAACTTATCCTAATTAAAAATACGATAACTTCAACTTAATACACTTAATTATAATGTAAATTTATTCTCAAGATTCGAATTTCAATATAAATCGATTTAACATAGCAACGTTTTAACAAAAAAAAAGTCATTTTATACGATTAGATATTAAGTATATATTATATATATTATATATATATATGTATATATATATATATATATTTATTATATATATATATATATATATATATATATAGAGGAGCTCGTGACTAAGCTATAACCGCATAAGTGATACGATCACAGGTTAAGCTATGCTTGACACGGTTGGTCTGTAGATGGGTGACCATCTTTGTCATAACGAGTTCCTCCGTGTTTCGGAAGGCACGTTAAATTGTGGGTCCCGGCTGTTATTCCTACATCTTTGACAGTCGTTACAGGTAGTCAGAAGCTTGAAAAAATCTGACAGCCAGTCTAACCAAGGGGTATCGTGTTGCCCAGGTAACTGGGTTAAGGAGGTCAGATAGGCAGTCGCTCCTTGTAAAACACTGGTACTTAGCTGAAACCGGTTGGACTGGTAGCCGACCCCAACATAGTTGGGAAAAGGCTAGGCCAATGATGATATATATATATATATATATATATATATATATAAATATATATATAGATGTATATATATATAATATATAATATATATATATATTTATATATATATATTATAATAGTTACATATAATTATCGGAGGAGCTCGTGGCTAAGCTATAACCGCACAAGTGATTCGATCACAGGTTAAGCTGACGCGGTTGGTCCGTGGATGGGTGACCATCTTTGTCATAACGAGTTCCTCCGTGTTTCGAAAGGCACGTTAAATTGTGGGTCCCGGCTGTTATTCCTACATCTTTGACAGTCGTTACAGATAATCAGAAGCTGAAAAAAGTCTGACAGCCAGTCTAACCAAGGGGTATCGTGTTGCCCAGGTAACTGGGTTGAGGTGGTCAGATAGGCAGTCGCTCCTTGTAAAACACTGGTACTTAGCTGAAACCGGGTGGACTGGTAGCCGACCCCAACATAGTTGGGAAAAGGCTAGGCCAATGATGAGTTTATTGTTTATTCTATTACTACTTTTTTATTAAAAATAAAAAGGTGATCTTAGCGCGGTCGGTGATGTGCCCCACGTTGGGGCGCCATTACCGAAGCTGTTAATAACACCAGCCTGTAACTGTCCCACTGCAGGCCCCTCATAAAATGAACGAGTATCATTGCTAATAAAAGATTTTTATAATCCGCACACAATTGGGAAACATTTAAACATATGCAAATTACATTTTTTTTAGACTGGGACTTATTATTATAGTCTAAACACGTCTGTCCGTCTGACGTCTGTAGATAAAAATAACCGGCCAAGTGCGAATCCGACTCGCAACACAGGGTTCCACGTAAATAAGCTAAAGAAAAAACTTTACAAGTACAAATTAATTTGTAAGTATCGTTTTTCTTGGTAAGGCGGGCCAATCTTCTTGGATCCCCACTCCCTCGGGGGAGGAAACGGGTAGTGTCAGACTCTTACTGACTAAACCTGAACCACCGTGCTACGTCATCCGCGTTTTTGTATTTATTGGTAGCCTATTCTACTAATAGGTTATTTGACAAAAGAAACTGTTCAGTCCGTTAGACAGATTTCAATTTGGAAACAAAAATTAAGGGGATGGGTCAATCTATAATGTTGAGGTATTCGTTGAGGATAAAATTTGAGGAGAAAAAGTAATACGCAATAAATATACCTATCTAATATACACCATGATTTTTTAGTCATCTTACAAAAGCAGCCCAGTCATTTAAAATGCAATTTTTATTCAATATTATGATGCAATTCGTAGTTTTAAAAACACAGCTCTGTTGCGAGCGCGGTCCGAGCCTTGTAACAATGGTGAGGGGCGCGAGTGGCGGCGTTTTTATCATTTTTAAGAGTAAATTTCAGATTTCTCTTGTTTCATTTTTCTTCGTACCTAATATCTTAGTTGATGATAAAAAAATAATAATCGCGCCTAGGTATTTTACGTCGGATACATGAACTGGGCTTCTTTTGTAAGACGACTAAAAAATCACCGTGTATATACATTACGAAATAATTACATTTTACTTAAATGAAAGCAAAAGAATTTTCATTTTTGTTTTTTGTCAATGGATGGTTGCTCTAGTAGTAAACGTATCGGGCGTCATTATCCTCAATGGATGCCTCAACATAGAAAATTGACCCGGATACAGCGAAATAAAATCTGGAGTGATTTCACTTACCAGTACGCTTTATTTTCGCAGTGCTTTTAATATTCATAACTTTTAAATGATGTGATAAAATGAAAATACCTATTCAATATTTTTGGGAAACCTGTCTGACGGACTTCTCAGAGTTTTTTTAGTCGAATACCCTATTTTAAGTATTTAGCTATCAGTGTTTACTTAATGAAAAACAGCCTGGACCCCAATTCCACTTTACGGAATTTTTCTGTAGGCAAAATGCTTTAGGAGAATACGCACAGCGTAAATTGAATCTTATTTCCTATTCATTTATCGGCCATTTTAAATGGCGGAATTGGGGCCCAGGTGTCAAACGGACGTCTTGTTCCGTTTTTACGGGTACAGAACCCCGGAAATAGAAGTAATCCCTTTACTTTGACATTGTTTGTTCATCCAACAAATTAATTCATTATGCAGTTGCTATTTTATCTAGTGAGTCATTCGTTGTTCATATAGATGCTTAATTTTGTAATTGATATGTAAATAGTCCTTTGGTGGAACATGATCCTACTAATAACCATATTATTATAAGCACAAAAGTTTGTATGTATGCAAGTTTTTTACTTTTTCAAAAATCCCTCAATTTGCGTCACGACACCCGGTAATCCGCCTTCTGCATTTAGTTCATCTTACAGAGTCTTACGACATACTCAACTAATACCAAATGTCCTCGTTTCAGAATCATGAAGCCACTATTCTCAATAGTGGTTGCTGTGCTGGTTGTAGCGGCCACCGCTCACCCCCAGACCATAGAATTTTCCCGAACCTTTCAATCTAAGCCCAAGACTGTAGTCCGCACAGAGGAAATCGTCGAAGGGTGCTCCTCAGAAAAAGGCTGTGCTAGCATCAAGAAAGTGAATGGAGCAGTCGTTGAAAAGTTCGGAAACCTCCAAGTTCTTGACGAAGCTGCTAAAGCCGGCGTATCAAAGACAGGTTTCCAGGGGACAAACCAACTGAACTCGCCTTTCAAGGCTGGCGGTATTGGTGGCGGGTCTTTCAGCAAAATCAGCAAGACTTCCACCAGTTATACGTCAAGTTCTAGCAGTGGCTCTGGAGGCGTCGGCCTGGCCGCCAACCCTGGCTTAAACTTCGGCAGCGGCCAATCAAAAATTGACATCACAACCAACCAGTTCCTGAACGGAAAGGCTGGATTCGAGACTCCTTCCCTTAAGGGCGCTCCTCAGGGCAACCTCCAGGGTACCCTCGTAGTGGGATCCACCACTTACACCGGCAATCAGGGCCTCGTCAGCCAGTCAGGATCAGTCACCAACCAGAACAAGTTCGGCGCTACAGGATTTGGCTCGAACCAGGCCTCAAACTCAGGATTTGGTTCAAACCTGGCTACCAAGACATCTTTTGGTTCAACAAAAGTTACCAAGACGTCCTTTGATTCAACCCAGACAACCAAGACATCCTCTGGTTCAACCCAAGCTACTAAAACCTCCTTCGGTTCCGAAAACCGAGGTTCCTCAGGGTTGGGTAGCATTCAATTCGGAGCATCTGGATCGTCTTTCGGTTCCAAAAAGTTTGCCTCAACCACCAGCACAGGTTTTGGGTCAACCGTTACCCCTAAACTTAATATCGATAGCACAGTCTCCAAGACAAAGAGCCGAACCGAATTCGAAACGGATGCTTTCTCGACCGGAAGCGATAACACAGAAGTCTACACTTCCGGTGTTAGAACTGTCTTCAGATCCGGTAATAACCTGTCTCATGTCTTGTCTCAATCTACAATAGGATATTTGACAAAAAAAATCCACGTTAGTCAGGTTCAACAAAAAATTGAATACGTATTTAAAAAATTATCTCATAATTTCATTTTAGAAGCACTTAAGAAGTTGAAATGTATGGTAATGGGGGCTAGTAACATCACTTGCTAGTAAAAAGCGTACTGGTAAGTGACGTCACACAGATTTTCTGTATCCCGAGTCATAAGGAAAAATACTTATTCAATATTTTTTGGAAATCTATCTGTCGTACTTTTGTAAACCGTCCTTTCACTACCGAGAGAATTTATTTTACTAAAGTTGAATTTCGAAAAAAAAATATCCTCGCTTTTCTAAATACAGCTTTTTATTCTTCTTTTGACTAAAGTGTTCTAAATCCTCATCTCTTCTTCAATTAGTCCACGTGCCCGTTGGCTGCTCTGCTGCCCTTAAATGCACACCCATCGAGTTCTGTACCGCGGGGGGAGTTATCTCAAACACCTCTGTTGTCCTCACTAAACATCAACAAACTTACCGAGTGCCTCTTACTGTAAGTATTACTATTTTTTCATTGTTTCGTAATTTAATAGTGTAAGGCCACAACACTTGCATTTTAGATTTACATAAAGGCCACATGAAAAACCTATCTGCACATTAATACAAATATAGGTACTTAACTATTAAATATTTTAAAGAAAAATTAAAAATCTAAATAAATTCAATAGCAATTATGGAATAATAATAAGCGGATTTTTAAATAATTACAGGACCTCATGTTAGGATAAAATCTTAACATTAAAATTTAACGGACATAAAATATGAATTCTAACTTCTAATGATTATATTATTATTCTAAAATAATATTTCATTAAATCCTATCCTGCGCCCATAACTACTTTCATAATATTATATACCTTTTTCGAACAGGACTGCAAAGACCCCGAATCAGGTAACATCGGAAAATGTTGTCGAGATCCCTTCTACATTGACCCGTGGCCAGTCAACGTGATCGGGAAATGGGTACCCAATATTTTCGGGGAGAAACCATGGAATGTCACAGACAGACCCCCTACCACGGAGTATTTGTAAGTTTCTTATCGTTTTTGACTAAGTTATGCTAGTAACATCACTTGCTTGTCAAAAGCGTACTGGTAAATGACGTCACACGCTATTTTATTTTACTGTTACCCTTCATTTTTTGTTCGAATGGAGTATTTTTGGGAAATCTGTCTGACGGACTCTAAAAAAATACTGGATCATTAGTCGACTGATGTTTCGCATATATTTGACTAGCCTGTTAGTCTAGTGGTTAGTGGCCCTGACTGCTATACTGGACGTCGTGGGTTCGATTCCCACCCAGGACAAATGTTTGCGTGATGAGCACGATCATTTGTTCCATGTCTGGGTGTAATTTATCTATATTATGTATGTATTTAGAAATATGTAAGCATATTTATCAGTTGTCTAGTACTCATAACACAAGCTCTGCTTAATTTGAGACTAGATGGCGTTGCGTGAATGTTGTCCAATATTATATTATATTAGTTATTACTTATAACAACTAAAGTATGTTTTCAGCCCTGAAACGACACCAACGCCCGGCTACTATATAGAGCGCAGTACGTATCAATAGGGTGCCTTTGCGTCCATCGGACGAAACGCTTTCAGCACTAACAAGAGCAAAAAATACTTTTAAGGCATCATTCGCACGGGAGCTTTTTTAGCGCGCGTTAAAAAAGCGTTCAAATAGAACAAATGCACATGTTCATACGACTATTCCCTTTAGCGCCCAACGCCCAGCGCTCAAAATGCAACACTACTCGATAAAAAAGCGTCGCGTTTTGAAAGCGCGGACGTATGAACAAATACTTGGAAATGCATTTGTTCTATTTGAACGCTTTTTTAACACGCGTTAAAAAAGCTCCCGTGCGAATCAGGCCTTAGTGACCGACTTGAGCGCTTTCCTTAACGTGTTTCAAAGAATGGTTCCATTCTAGTCGCTAACGCTTTCTCACAAAATGGTTACGGTGCTTTCTCTGGATTTAAACAAATACCTTTCGTTCAAGATAATCAGAAATCATTTCTGGAGTACAAAAGCAAATATTGATTAAACCAGGTACTAGAACTAGCTATTTCTTCCTTTGTCTCCCGCTTGCTATGGAGGGAAGTGGAACATTTTTTCTTACTCCTCCTTTTTACTATTTCTGATTAATTTCGTTGCGGGCTCCAAGGCTGTTAATTGTTTCCCCTGGGACACACCGAATTTAAGTGTTTCGGTGGTTTTCGTTGGTTTCATTGTAGATCCTGGCTTACAGGAATTGCAATCAAGGTATTATGCATGTGGTAATAATATAGATAGCCCACAACATCAAAATCAAAGAGTTTTTATTTCAAATATTCCGTTTCTCAGGCACTTTTAAAACGTTATATTACTGACTCTAGTTGCACGGTTCCAAAGTGTCATTCTTATGGAGAAGAACCGGCAAGAAACTCCATAACACTCTTTTCAAAATGTCTGCAACGGCTAGAATATCATCATTATACATATATATGTATGTACTAACACATGACATTTATGATGTTGCCATTATAGCGCCTCGCTGTTGAGCATGTACATAAATAAAAACTATTTTAAAATAGTTGAGATCACCACGCCAAACCTACTGACCGCGAAGTGTCGCGGGTTCGATCTCCGCGTAAGACAAGCATTTGTGTCGTTGGGGTTTCACAAACTTTTAAGTTACATGCACAAAGACACCCAGACTCAGGACAAGCATTCGTTGATCACACACACGCTTTGCCTACTGAAAAAGACTAAACCTAAACTATGTTTTGTATGATTGTGTGTGATTATTACATCTTATGTCATGAAATGTGCATATTTTTTGTATCTATTTGGCTCATGACACCAACTTATGTCAATTAAATAAGCCTGAATTAGTAAATTGCATTATAAACTGTGAGCAATTGCAACCGCCTCTTTTTAGACCACGATGCATTAACGCGGCCTCTCCATTCTACATCTGTAACAGCCTTAGAAGCTGAAGATATAAAATGAAATATTACAAAATATCACTTTTATAATATAAAAACAGATTTTTTTTCCTAATAACTACTGGAAATATATTCTAGAGAGCGAGGAAAGGACTTTTTCTCATATCATCTTTTACATACTTTTTCACCTGCCCTGCCTGCAAGCTTGACTACAATTTAACTTACACAAGAAACATTGCGTGTATTTTTAAGAGAGTCGCAAGCAAAATTGCGCCATCATATACGAGTATAGTAAGGAACTCGCTATGACAAAGATGGTCACCCATCTATGCTTGACGCGGTTGGTCCGTAGATGGGTGACCATCCTTGTCATAGCGAGTTCCTCCGTGTTTCGGAAGGCACGTTAAATTGTGGGTCCCGGCTGTTATTCCTACATCTTTGACAGTCGTTACAGGTAGTCAGAAGCTTGAAAAAGTCTGACAGCCAGTCTAACCAAGGGGTGTCGTGTTGCCCAGGTAACTGGGTTGAGGAGGTCAGATAGGCAGTCGCTCCTTGTAAAACACAGGTACTCAGCTGAAACCGGTTGGACTGGTAGCCGACCCCAACATAGTTGGGAAAAGGCTAGGCCGATGATGATACGAGAATAGTACCTAAGGCCAACGAGACGAGATAAAGAATGCAAACAAATTTTTAGGGGATCACAACATTGTTATTTGAATAAAATATTCTGAAGTTCGAATTTTGACAAAGATAAACTTGTTCACAACATGGCGGACCAAATGTTGACAACTGCCGTACTGACTGCTTTCTTGTACCACGAAACACATAATGGCAGCTGTCAACGACCAACTCACGCCATATAATATGCGCGTACGAGTAATAAGGACAGGGATAACAATCCCTCGCTATAGCAACGTAACTCAGTAACGGTCCGCTTGTTTACGTTAAGTTTACGTTTTTTATCTCGTCTCGATGGCCTTAGTATAGTATGGTTACCTCTAGAAAATTTTGAATAAACTTTTTCTTAACAGATAAAAACATAACGATCGAAAGGATAACGACCGAAGAGGAAGAACTTGTAGAATCGGAAACAAGATACAGAGTTTACTTGGAAAAGTACACAGGTGATGGCACATGTGGTTTGCAATACGTGAGTATCTATGTAATATCAGCCCTATCATTTGGATGGCAAATCTCCAGAATATATTTCTTTAAAATAAGACTCGGCCGGAACTTGCACAAAACAGAGAAGTGTGGAAGAGAAAGGGGGAGGCCTTTGCCCAGCAGTGGGATCTAAAGCAGGCTACATAAAAAAAAGACTCGGTTTAATTTATGCGAAACTCTTCTTTCGGCAGAAAGGGTTCATTTTGCTCACCGCCATAAAAATATGGCTAAAATTATTTTTGGTAGTTTAAAGTTTTGAGCGGTGTATTATTCCCTAAGTACTCCTTGTAGGGAATAGTACAAAAACTCAAAGCCAAACCCACAAGCAGCTCTGAAAGACATCAAGACACAGTGAGCTTATACTGCGTAGGTCGGCCCTGGATAATTAGTTCTTCTGTCAAGAAGAACGCCATCTCAGTCTGCCCGTGACGTGATAAAATCCGTAAAAGAAGTTTCATTTCAATGAGTAGGGAATATGTTTGAATACAGTTGAATACAAGATTTATTTTCATCTACATTCTTTCTCCCAAAACCAATCCCGGTACGGATTTAAAATTCCAGTTTTCTCCCATCAGCCCCAAAAACCCTACGGTAATCGCAAAGAATTGGAGCTGGACTTCGCCGAGATCCCCTGGCAGGCCATGATCCTGCTGAAGACCGACAAGAGCCTTCTCTGCGGCGGTGCGATCGTTCAGCCTAATGTCGTCATGACCACTGGTAGCTGCGTTAAAGGGTAAGGGATCGTTATCACTCATCATTCAAATCCCTTTTAGCCGAATTCCATCATAAACTTAGGAAAAATATCCTCACACACAGCCCAAACTTACTGCAAAGTTCACTACCAGACCAAAACCATTAACCGCACCATATTACCCCCCGCAGCGTCAACACCAAGAACCTGCTCGTCAAAGGCGGAGAATGGAAGCTGGGCGTTGAGGAGGAGCCCCTTCCATTCCAGATCGTTCAAGTCGATCAGGTCCTGACGAATCCCTTTAACAACGACCAAGCAATCTTGATTCTGTCAGAAGAGCTAAGGCTTGCGCAGAATGTCGCGCCGATCTGCCTCCCTCCACCGACTGAAACTGTCGATGTCGTTTTTAATCGGACTGAGAAGTGTATTGTGACTGGATGGGGAAAATCTGTTCTGCAAGGTTAGTGTTTTTTATTGGTGTTGTTTCGTGTGGCTATTATTGCACAGGGGAGGACTTCAAATCTGAGACGGGATTTGAGTCTGCGGCTACCGAGTAATTGCAAACCTCTCTCTGCTTGTTGCAGCTCACCTTCAAGGCAGCATCATCCACGGAATAGACGTCTCCCTTCTGGCCCCTGGAGAGTGCAAGAACAAGATCAGCCAACGGGACCTTTCGAACCCGCTCAGCGCCGGCTGTGGGCAGCCCACCAACCCTGCTCACAACATTTGCAAGGTAAGACGAGTATCTGTCTGCCTAAACAATGTCACATCGAACTGCTACATTTATAATATTATCGAGTGGATTTAACCATTCTTTGTTCCAGGTGGACGTCGGCAGTGCTATTGCTTGCACCTCAGACGGCATTCACTACGTATTGCGAGGCGTTTACTCTTGGGACTCTGGTTAGCATCTTCTTTCTATTTCTAGAGGCTCCTCAATTGGTTACCCAAAAAACAATTGGGCAATTTTACTAAAGTGTTGGTTTGGGAAATTTTGGCTCGTGTGTTCTATAAGACCTAATATCATATTTTTCTTGACAGGATGTCAAGTCAAAAACACAATCTTCCGTTTCAACTCAGTCGACATTGAATGGTTCAGATGGGCCACCGGACAGATCGAAAGCAAACGTTTCGCGAAGTTCACAACTACGACGAGCACCACAACGGAAAGCAGAGTTCCTGGAACAACAACAGTTAAGAAAATAAATGGTAAATTGCTTTTTGACCTTCGCGATTTTGTCAGCTTCCAAAGAAGAATGAAAATTACGCGGCCTTTTCTTTAGCGACTGTAATCGGCTAAGAACCTGGAGCGGGACTCCAAACAGCTTGTTATTTAAACAACTGAATTTTCTTCTCCAAATACCTGAGATTGACTCCTTCCCGCTTGCAGCATCCCTGCAGCTCTTTGCGTTTCATCTGCCTTCAAATGAAGTCGTTCCATTGCGTAACAGTGTCTGAAAATCCAAATTTACTAATGCCTTTTTTATCATTGTTTTCTCATTTCATTGTTTTAAGCTTAGAAAGTATAATAATAAGTATGGGATGTAATTAAATCATTCAGAACAGCTTGTCCTGCTTAGTCTGTTATTATACAATTATGTGATAGAATTACAATTAAAATATCCATCAATCATTTTTCTGCTGTGTTAACCCGAAACACAGGTTTAAAATAAACCTGGTTCGGGTGGTCCCTATATTATATTTAGACCATCCTTCTCGTATCTCTTTTCATTCACGGGTTAACTTCATGTGAAGAGACCAGGTCCTTTTTAAAGGCGTGAACGGGGACACAGGTCCAACGTGCAGAGGCCTTCTTGAGAACTTTAATCTACAAAGTGATGGGGCATCTACTAGGGATCATTCACCTCTGCTCTATGGGAGAACAGACATGAAGAATCCAAAGTAGATGCAGAACTATTGCAAGTATGTGTGTAAAATCAATTTGACTATTATATATTATATGAGACATTGTTACGTGGACCAGTTCCTTAGACCACCCTTCTCGTATATTATTATGTTTTGGTGTAGATTAACTCACCTCCTATGATTATAACTATTAAGATATTTTTACTGGTTTTACATCTGAGTCATTTGTATTCGTACATGTACTAAGAAATGTGAACTGTTTTATTTATTTTTTAAATTTATTTATTTCCAATCTCACATTATGTTTACAGAAAAAAAAGTAAAGACCGAGGTGGGAAGAATCGGGGTCACGGATATTACAACATACCGAGTTTTCCTGAAAAAGTATAGAGACGATGGCAAATGCGGTTTGCAATACGTGAGTATCTATTTATATAATACTAGTTGTTGCCCGCGACTTCGTCCACGTGGTCAGAAGATCTTGAACCGTTTTCGCAGCGCACGCAAGGGGAAGCCTTCAAAGATGAATTATTTTCCCCGTTTTTTCCACACTTTCCATTGTATCTTGGCTCCTAGTCGCAGCATGATGTTACACACCGTGATTTTTTTGTCGTCTTACAAAAGGAGCCCAGTTCATGTATCCAATGACTAGAACACGTTCATGATAAAAAGTAATTATGAGATTCGAATAAATTTAAAATGCAATTTTTATTCAATATTATGATGCAAGTCGTAGTTTTAAAAACACAGCTCTGTTGCGAGCGCGGTCCGAGCCTTGTAACAATGGTGAGGGTCGCGGGCGGCGGCGTTTTTATCATTTTTAAGAGTATGTTTCAGATTTCACTGGTTTCATTTTTTTTCGTACCTATTATCTTAGTTGATGATGAAAAAATAAAAATCGCGCCTAGGGGTATTTTACGTCGGATACATGAACTGGGCTACTTTTGTAAGTCGACTAAAAAATCACCGTGTATAGCCTATAGCCTTCCTTGACAAATGGTCTATTCAACCCAAAAATATTTTTTCAATTCGAAACAGTAGTTCCTGAGATGAGCGCGTTAAAACAAACAACCAAACTCTTCAGCTTTATAATATTAGTATAAATCAGCCCTATTATTTGGATGGCAAATGACAAAAAATTACGAATTGCAATTAAAGCCAAAGCTTCAAAACAAGACTTGACTTAATTTAGTTGAAAACTCTCTTTCGGAAGAAAGGATTCTTTTGCTCGCGGCCATAAAAGTATGGATAAGATTCTTTTTGGTAGTTTGAAGTTTTGAGCGGTGTATTATTCCCTACTCCTTGTAGGGAATAATACAAAAACTCAAGGCCAACCCACGAGCAGCGCTGCAAGACATCAAGACGCAGTGAGCTTATACTGCGTAGGTCGGCCCCGGATAATAAGTTAAAATATGAAGGTAGAACGAGCAACATCTTCTAACAAGAAGAACGCCATCTCAGTCTGCCCGTGACGTGATGAAATCCGTAAAAGAAGTTTCATTTCAATGAGTAGGGAATATGTTTGAATACAGTTGAATACAAGATTTATTTTCATCTACATTCTTTCTCCCAAAACCAAACCCGGTATGGATTTAAATCTCCAGTTTTCTCCCATCAGCCCCAAAAACCCTACGGTAATCGCAAAGAATTGGAGCTGGACTTCGCCGAGATCCCCTGGCAGGCCATGATCCTTCTGAAGACCGACAAGAGCCTTCTCTGCGGCGGTGCGATCGTTCAGCCTAATGTCGTCATGACCACTGGTAGCTGCGTTAAAGAGTAAGAGATCGTTATCACTCATCATTCAAATCCCTTTTAGCCGAATTCCATCATAAACTTAGGAAAAATATCCTCACACACAGCCCAAACTTACTGCAAAGTTCACTACCAGACCAAAACCATTAACCGCACCATATTACCCCCCGCAGCGTCGACACCAAGAACCTGCTTGTCAAAGGCGGAGAATGGAAGCTGGGCGTTGAGGAGGAGCCCCTTCCATTCCAGATCGTTCAAGTCGATCAGGTCCTGACGAATCCCTTTAACAACGACCAAGCAATCTTGATTCTGTCAGAAGAGCTAAGGCTTGCGCAGAATGTCGCGCCGATCTGCCTCCCTCCACCGACTGAAACTGTCGATGTCGTTTTTAATCGGACTGAGAAGTGTATTGTGACTGGATGGGGAAAATCTGTTCTGCAAGGTTAGTGTTTTTTATTGGTGTTGTTTCGTGTGGCTATTATTGCACAGACGAGGACTTCAAATCTGAGACGAGATTTGAGTCAGCGGCTACCGAGTAATCGCAAACCTCTCTCTGCTTGTTGCAGCTCACCTTCAAGGCAGCATCATCCACGGAATAGACGTCTCCCTTCTGGCCCCTGGAGAGTGCAAGAACAAGATCAGCCAACGGGACCTTTCGAACCCGCTCAGCGCCGGCTGTGGGCAGCCCACCAACCCTGCTCACAACATTTGCAAGGTAAGACGAGTATCTGTCTGCCTAAACAATGTCACATCGAACTGCTACATTTATAATATTATCGAGTGGATTTAACCATTCTTTGTTCCAGGTGGACGTCGGCAGTGCTATTGCTTGCACCTCAGACGGCATTCACTACGTATTGCGAGGCGTTTACTCTTGGGACTCTGGTTAGCATCTTCTTTCTATTTCTAGAGGCTCCTCAATTGGTTACCCAAAAAACAATTGGGCAATTTTACTAAAGTGTTGGTTTGGGAAATTTTGGCTCGTGTGTTCTATAAGACCTAATATCATATTCTTCTTGACAGGCTGTCAAGTCAAAAACCCAATCTTCCGTTTCAACTCAGTCGACATCGAATGGTTCAGATGGGCCACCGGACAGATCGAAAGCAAACGTTTTGCGAAGTTCACAAGTACGACGAGCACCACAACGGAAAGCAGAGTTCCTGGAACAACAACAGTTAAGAAAATAAATGGTAAATTGCTTTTTGACCTTCGCGATTTTGTCAGCTTCCAAAGAAGAATGAAAATTACGCGGCCTTTTCTTTAGCGACTGTAATCGGCTAAGAACCTGGAGCGGGACTCCAAACAGCTTGTTATTTAAACAACTGAATTTTCTTCTCCAAATACCTGAGATTGACTCCTTCCCGCTTGCAGCATCCCTGCAGCTCTTTGCGTTTCATCTGCCTTCAAATGAAGTCGTTCCATTGCGTAACAATGTCTAAAAATCGAAATTTACTAATGTCTTTTTTCATCATTGTTTTCTCATTTCATTGTTTTAATCATAAATTCTATACAGAATCATCGGCCTAGCCTTTTCCCAACTATGTTGGGGTCGGTTTCCAGTCTAACCGGATTCGGCTAAGTACCAGGGGGCTTAGACACATCGCTTTGTAGCGAAACGATACCGAATTTCGACATCGTCTGTGAGATAACGACAATCATTTCCTAGCCAATGTAACTCTGTTGTCATGATCGTTGTGACGAATCGAACATTCGTTAAAAACAGAAATATTTTTTATGGTATCGAACATTTTGCTGTCACCGCTGTCCGCGCAGTTTCATTTTACATAAACATTCAATGAAGTTTGTTAACCATGCAGTTTTATATTATGATTAGATTTGTTTGATTATAAGAATTATTTGATATGATAAGAATAATATTCTTTTCTATTAAAAAATGAAATGTGTGTGTACTAGTGCACAAAGGTAAGAAGTGAAACTTCTTTATGACCTTATTTTTCGAAAAAATATTTAAGTAGGTACCAACTATAACCAACTCGACATAAATTGGTTAAATAAAGTTAAATTAGAGAACGTTTACCAAAAGGCTTTTATCATTCATAGACATGAGTACAAATAATGCAAATTTAATAATATAAAAAATAATTTTTATCTTATTACTACTGAGCATTAAATATTTTAGAAAAATAAATATCATAATCATACCCAAGTATTGGAAAAAGAGATTTAATTAGTTACTTTTTTAGAAATAAATAATTAATATAAATATTTATTATATTACTATCGAAACGATCCAACAAGATCCGCCTCCCAACGCAATAATAATCTGCAAAAACCATTGAAAAAATAAAAATGACGGCTCGACTCGATTTGCAAGGAAAAAACTTAAATATACGTAAACACTTGAGATCTAAAATCAGCTGGTCAATAAAATCCGGCCATTTTGTATGGATAACTACAACGTTTGAACGTTCGTTTTGTTATCTTTTTTGTCGATCACGATCGCGACAATAACGAACACAGAAAGTGCTGCTTGTCTACGCATTTATATGGAACAAACGCGATGACGATTCGTTTCGTTATGAATTATTACATTGTCTACCAACTTGCGATAACGATGACGATTGACCACGTGATTTAACGCGGCTTATGTCAATCCCATACAGTTGAATCTTGTCGAACTTCTTTATCGTTTTTAAATTGTTACTTTGTCTAAGCCCCCTGTGCTTTACAAGGAGCGACTGACCTCCCCAACCCATTTACCTAGGCAACAGGATACCCCTTGGTTAGACTTTCAAGCTTCTGACTAACTGTAACGACTGTCATATACACGGTGATTTTTTAGCCGTCTTACAAAGGTTGCCCAGTTCATGTATCCGACTTATATGCGCGATTATTATTTTTTTATCATCAACTAAGATAATAAGTACGAAGAAAAATTAAACAAGAGAAATCTGAAATATACTCTTAAAAATGATAAAAACGCCGCCGCCCGCGCCCCTCACCATTGTTACAAGGCTGTGTGTTTCTAAAAAACTACGAATTGCATCATAATATTGAATAAAAATTGCATTTTAAATTTATTCAAATCTCATAAATACCTCTTTTTTATCATGAACGTGTTCTAGTCATTGGATACATGAACTGGGCTGCTTTTGTAAGACGACTAAAAAATCACTGTGTATACATGGAGGAACTCATTATGACAAAGATGGTCACCCATCTACGGACCAACCGCTTCAAGCATAGCTTAATCTGTGTTCGATTCACTACTGAGGTTATCGCTTAGCCACGAGCTACTCCAAAATCGATACAGAATACGAAACCGAAAAAAAATCGGAGAAAAACCTAAACATGTACATGGTAACAGAATACCTGCAGTCCCTCAATTACTTAAATACGGAAAAATTGCTAGAAATATTACAATAAACTGTTTAGCTTAGAAATTATAATAATAATTAGTGGTAACGTAATTAAATCATTCAGGACAGCTTGTCCTGCTCAATCTGTTATTATACAATTATGTGATAGAATTACAATTAAAATATGAATCAATATTTTTCTGCACTGATAACCCGAAACATTTTTAAAACAAACCTAGTTCGGGTGTCCCTATATTATCTTTAGACCATCCTTCTCGTACATTATTATGTTTTGGTGTAGATTAACTCACCTCCTATGATTATAACTATTAAGATACATATTTTTACTGGTTTTACATCTGAGTCATTTGTATTCGTACATGTACTAAGAAATGTGAACTGTTTTATTTATTTTTTAAATTTATTTTATTTATTTATGTAATTATTTATTTCCAATCTCACATTATGTTTACAGAAAAAAAAGTAACGACCGAGGTGGGAAGAATCGGGGTCACGGATATTACAACATACCGAGTTTTCCTGAAAAAGTATAGAGACGATGGCAAATGCGGTTTGCAATACGTGAGTATCTATTTATATAATACTAGCTGTTGCCCGCGACTTCGTCCACGTGGTCAGAAGATCTTGAACCGTTTTCGCAGCGCACGCAAGGGGAAGTCTTCAAAGATGAATTATTTTCCCCGTTTTTTCCACATTTTCCATTGTATCTTGGCTCCTAGTCGCAGCATGATGTTACACACCGTGATTTTTTTGTCGTCTTACAAAAGCAGCCCAGTTCATGTATCCAATGACTAGAACACGTTCATGATAAAAAAATAGGTAATTATGAGATTTGAATAAATTTAAAATGCAATTTTTATTCAATATTATGATGCAAGTCGTAGTTTTAAAAACACAGCTCTGTTGCGAGCGCGGTCCGAGCCTTGTAACAATGGTGAGGGTCGCGGGCGGCGGCGTTTTTATCATTTTTAAGAGTATGTTTCAGATTTCACTTGTTTCATTTTTTTTTCGTACCTATTATCTTATTGATGATGAAAAAATAAAAATCGCGCCTAGGGGTATTTTACGTCGGATACATGAACTGGGCTACTTTTGTAAGTCGACTAAAAAATCACCGTGTATAGCCTATAGCCTTCCTTGACAAATGGTCTATTCAACCCAAAAATATTTTTTCAATTCGAAACAGTAGTTCCTGAGATAAGCGCGTTAAAACAAACAACCAAACTCTTCAGCTTTATAATATTAGTATAGATCAGCCCTATTATTTGGATGGCAAATGACAAAAAATTACGAATTGCAATTAAAGCCAAAGCTTCAAAACAAGACTTGACTTAATTTAGTTGAAAACTCTCTTTCGGAAGAAAGGGTTCTTTTGCTCGCGGCCATAAAAGTATGGATAAGATTCTTTTGGTAGTTTGAAGTTTTGAGCGGTGTATTATTCCCTACTCCTTGTAGGGAATAATACAAAAACTCAAGGTCAACCCACGAGCAGCGCTGCAAGACATCAAGACGCAGTGAGCTTATACTGCGTAGGTCGGCCCTGGATAATTAGTTCTTCTGTCAAGAAGAACGCCATCTCAGTCTGCCCGTGACGTGATGAAATCCGTAAAAGAAGTTTCATTTCAATGAGTAGGGAATATGTTTGAATACAGTTGAATACAAGATTTATTTTCATCTACATTCTTTCTCCCAAAAGCAATCCCGGTACGGATTTAAAATTCCAGTTTTCTCCCATCAGCCCCAAAAACCCTACGGTAATCGCAAAGAATTGGAGCTGGACTTCGCCGAGATCCCCTGGCAGGCCATGATCCTGCTGAAGACCGACAAGAGCCTTCTCTGCGGCGGTGCGATCGTTCAGCCTAATGTCGTCATGACCACTGGTAGCTGCGTTAAAGGGTAAGGGATCGTTATCACTCATCATTCAAATCCCTTTTAGCCGAATTCCATCATAAACTTAGGAAAAATATCCTCACACACAGCCCAAACTTACTGCAAAGTTCACTACCAGACCAAAACCATTAACCGCACCATATTACCCCCCGCAGCGTCGACACCAAGAACCTGCTCGTCAAAGGCGGAGAATGGAAGCTGGGCGTTGAGGAGGAGCCCCTTCCATTTCAGATCGTTCAAGTCGATCAGGTCCTGACGAATCCCTTTAACAACGACCAAGCAATCTTGATTCTGTCAGAAGAGCTAAGGCTTGCGCAGAATGTCGCGCCGATCTGCCTCCCTCCACCGACTGAAACTGTCGATGTCGTTTTTAATCGGACTGAGAAGTGTATTGTGACTGGATGGGGAAAATCTGTTCTGCAAGGTTAGTGTTTTTTATTGGTGTTGTTTCGTGTGGCTATTATTGCACAGGGGAGGACTTCAAATCTGAGACGGGATTTGAGTCTGCGGCTACCGAGTAATCGCAAACCTCTCTCTGCTTGTTGCAGCTCACCTTCAAGGCAGCATCATCCACGGAATAGACGTCTCCCTTCTGGCCCCTGGAGAGTGCAAGAACAAGATCAGCCAACGGGACCTTTCGAACCCGCTCAGCGCCGGCTGTGGGCAGCCCACCAACCCTGCTCACAACATTTGCAAGGTAAGACGAGTATCTGTCTGCCTAAACAATGTCACATCGAACTGCTACATTTATAATATTATCGAGTGGATTTAACCATTCTTTGTTCCAGGTGGACGTCGGCAGTGCTATTGCTTGCACCTCAGACGGCATTCACTACGTATTGCGAGGCGTTTACTCTTGGGACTCTGGTTAGCATCTTCTTTCTATTTCTAGAGGCTCCTCAATTGGTTACCCAAAAAACAATTGGGCAATTTTACTAAAGTGTTGGTTTGGGAAATTTTGGCTCGTGTGTTCTATAAGACCTAATATCATATTCTTCTTGACAGGATGTCAAGTCAAAAACCCAATCTTCCGTTTCAACTCAGTCGACATCGAATGGTTCAGATGGGCCACCGGACAGATCGAAAGCAAACGTTTCGCGAAGTTCACAACTACAACGAGCACCACAACGGAAAGCAGAGTTCCTGGAACAACAACAGTTAAGAAAATAAATGGTAAATTGCTTTTTGACCTTCGCGATTTTGTCAGCTTCCAAAGAAGAATAAAAATTACGCGGGTTCTTCTTCAGTAACAGTTAAAGTACATTATATACAATGCGTTATTTGGGGGTCAACTAAAGACGGTTACCATAACGTGGCAACTCAGTGAAGTTAAAATATCCTCACAGTGGAGGGCCAGTAATTATGTGTGTATGAAGGATTGCAACGCATTGCCATACACCGACACAAAAACGCGGATGACGTAGCACGGTGGTTCAGGTTTAGTCAGTAAAAGTCTAACACTACCCATTTCCTCCCTCGAGGGAGTGGGTGTTCATGAGGATTCCCCCCCCCCCCGCCTTACCAAAAAAAAAGGCCAGTGATTATGTGTAAGTATTAATTTTCAAAAAAATATTTATATAAATCATCGGGGAGACAGTTTCTGTACAGAAAATCGCCGTAAATAAAATAAGATGAAAAAAAAAATGTGCGTTTCATGCTACGATTTGAATAATTAAATCGTGACATGTTATGCCATTTATACGCAAACAAAAGAACAAGCTCAACAGTCACTGTCCATCCAAATTGTAATAATAAATCATTTTTACAGAAAAAAATGTCGAAACTGGTGTAGTATCAGTCAAAACGACAACACCAACCCAGCAGAAGCCGAACCAGGGGAGTGACCTGGTCTCCGAAAAGGAAAACTCAAAATATATGCGTAGAGTCTTCCTAAAAAAATATTCAGGAAGTGGCGAATGCGGTGTACAAAACGTGAGTACCTGCAAAACTGGTGTCACGAAGATTCTGCAAATAGCAGAATTGGGGACCAGTATGTAAAAAGGACCAAGTCGATGTTGCTAATAATATAAATTTGTTCAGACCGACAGTCAGATTTCATAGAATGTGGAATACGTATCTTTCATTTTATTACGTCATTTAAAAGTGTGGAAGATAAAAAGCACTTAAGGTGCTAAAATTATTTGTAGTGGGGGCAAGTAAGAGCGCTTGCTAGTTAAAATCGTTTCGGTACGTGACATCTCATGATGTGTTAAGTCATGTGACGTCAGTCGTACGAGTTAAAATAAAAAAAAACGTATCCAATTTTTTTGCAAATCGATCTGGCGGACTAATTTTTTTTTGTCAAAAATCCCATTGCCTAGAAACGCTAAAACGTATGAGAATGGCCTTTGTCAACCTTCCTGGTATAGATTTTGATCCCCAGTTTTGTCCCATTAGCCCCAGTTACCGCAAGGTAACCATAAGGATTCGGAGGTGGACTTTGCCGAGATCCCCTGGCAGGCTACCATCATGCTGCAGACCAACTATACCCAGCTCTGCGGCGGTGTCATAGCTAGGCCTGACGTCGTCATCACCTCTGCAAACTGTGTTCAAGGGTAAGGAATCCCTTCTTTTCTATAATTTTCCTTGTTTCCCAATCCTCATCAAAGTGCTAACCAACTTAATTAAAACTTCTTAATTTGCAAATAATGAGCTCCATTATTTGTTTGTATCCGGCTGTAATTAATCTATATTATGTATGTATTTTATAAAAGTATGTTTATCAGTTGTCTAGTACTCATAATAAAGGCTGGAATATTATAATGCCTAATCTTGGTTTCGAGCTACCGTCGCATATTTGGCATGCTTTGGTCTTTATACATATTGTGGTCTAGACTTCTAACAGGATAGCGAGTTTTGTAACTGTGACTGCCAATTTTCTTTCATATACCATAGGAAATCATAATTAGATCGAAAGTTTATTGTCTGGATTTATGAAGAGGTTTTAGCTCCTCATTTATTTCATGGTTTCTTCTTATGTTGTCCAGTTAGTCGTTGTCGACTCCAAATAATTAAAAAAAGTCAATTGTAAAAAATGTATTGATAACATCCGATCATCAGAATTAATTTCATAGTTCATTTAATTTCATAGCAGTCCCGGATAACAGAATAACCTTTGAAAATATCCTCAAACACTTCCCCCACCTACTGCAAAACAACACTCGAAGCCTTAAAGTACTAACTCCCCTTCCCCCCACAGCCTTGACGCCGAAAAACTGGTCGTCAAAACCGGAGAATGGATACTGGGAGAGGGATCTAGGAAAAAGGAGCCCCTTCCACACCAGATTGTAAAGGTCCAGCATATCCTACGACATCCTGGATTCATCGAGGGTTTCTCATCGAACGACGCAGCCATTTTGGTCCTCGCAGAGGACTTAAAGCTTGCACCGCATGTCGCGCCGATTTGCCTCCCTGCATCAACTGAAACTTTCAACGTCGTTTATAACAAACCTGGGAAATGTATTGTGACTGGATGGGGAAAATCTGTTCTGCAAGGTTTGAATTTTTTAATACTTTTGTCGTTTTGTGTGGTTATTACTGCGTACGGGAGCACTTCTAATCTTAGAAGGGATTCGAGTCTGCGACTAACGAGTAAACACATACCCTTCTCTACTTGCAGCTCACCTTGAACGCAGTGTCATCCACGGAATAGGCGTGTCCGTCTTGGCCCCTGGAATATGCGCAAACAGGATCAGCCGAGACTACAGTTACTTACGCGACCTTTATGATCCGAAGAGCACCGCCTGCGGACAGCCCAGCAACCCCGATAAGAACTTTTGCCAGGTAAGACGCGTATCTGTCTACCTAACTAATTCTACACGGTCGCACGGTTACATCTATAGTATTATCGAGTGCATTTAACCATCTTCTGTTCCAGGCGGATGTCGGCAGTGCTGTTGCTTGCACCACAGACGGCATTCACTACGTATTACGAGGCATTTACTCTTGGGACTCTGGTAAGCATCCTCTTTCTGTCTCTAGATACTTTTGTATACACATACTTAAATCTATTTGTCAAGTGTACGGCAGTGTTAGCTTCGGGCAATTTTTACCCGACTGCATCGATCAAACATGTAAAAATGTTATAGGTAGTAATTTATCCAAATTTAATCCACCTTTTGAATAAAATACCTAATAATTAATTTCTCCTGGCAGGCTGCGAAGTCGGCAAACAGCTGATTGGTATTTACAAATTCGACATTGAGTGGTATGAATGGGCTATTGGACAGATCGAAAGCGTTCGTTTCTCTGAATACGTAGTGACGACAATCACTGAGACGCAACGCCGAGTCACCACAAAGCCAATTGTCAAGAGCACGACAACAGTTGAGACCATCACCACCAATGGCTTTAACACTGGCACAACCACCACGGGCATTACAGGAACCACGAAGACCTCAGGCGTCCAGGGAACCTTCAATTATGGAAATGCTGGAAAGAACGACGTGGCTTCTAAAAATTCAGGACTTAAAGAAGTCATCACCACCGTAACTAACAAAAAGGTTATCACCACAGGAGCTTCCCCCGTCGGCACAGCAATAAACGGAGGCATCCAGGGAACCGTCAATTACGGAAATGCTGGAAAGATCGACGTGGCTTCTAAAAATTTTGGACGTAAAGAAGTCATCACCACTGTAACTAACAAAAAGGTTATCACCACAGGAGCTTCCCCCGTCGGCACAGCAATAAACGGAGGCATCCAGGGAACCGTCAATTATGGAAATGCTGGAAAGATCGACGTGGCTTCTAAAAATTTAGGACGTAAAGAAGTCATCACCACCGTAACTAACAAAAAGGTTATCACCACAGGAGCTTCCCCCGTCGGCACAGCAATAAACGGAGGCATCCAGGGAACCGTCAATTATGGAAATGCTGGAAAGATCGACGTGGCTTCTAAAAATGTAGGACGTAAAGAAGTCATCACCACCGTAACTAACAAAAAGGTTATCACCACAGGAGCTTCCCCCGTCGGCACAGCAATAAACGGAGGCATCCAGGGAACCGTCAATTATGGAAATGCTGGAAAGATCGACGTGGCTTCTAAAAATTTAGGACGTAAAGAAGTCATCACCACCGTAACTAACAAAAAGGTTATCACCACAGGAGCTTCCCCCATCGGCACAGCAATAAACGGAGGCATCCAGGGAACCGTCAATTATGGAAATGCTGGAAAGATCGACGTGGCTTCTAAAAATTTAGGACGTAAAGAAGTCATCACCACCGTAACTGACAAAAAGTTTATCACCACAGGAGCTTCCCCCGTCGGCACAACAATAAACGGAGGCATCCAGGGAATTTCTGGCTCTGCCAAGAGCCTCCCAGGAGTACAGAAACCAGCGGGAGAATCAAAACAATTTGTATACACGAATGTCGGTGGTGATCTCTCACAGTTAATAAAATCATTTAAACCAAAGCAATAAAGAATTAGTCAAGTCATTAAAATCGGGACGTATCAAGTAATAGTTACCGGCACGGATCTTGAGCGCTGACCTTCACCTGCGCAGAAGTGATTTTTTGTATCCCTTTTCCGGTATGAAGTGAGGCGCGGGGCGGACTAAAGTGCAGTGATTTGCCCGCAGCGCATCACGTCAAGCCGTCACTCGTGATTGGTCGAAATTCGTTGTTTGCTGCAGTTGCATGCACCGCAACACGACGAGTACGCACAATTGATTGGCGTTTTATTTTACGATGCGCAAAACGATCCCCACTCTTCCACAGAGCGCTCAAGATCCGTGCCGGTAACTATACTACCGTAGACATCTCAAAAAGTTTCAGCACAAAAATATCAGTGTGGCCAAAATTAAAACCGAAATATGAAAACCGAAATCTATTATTCTGAAAATAATTAAAAAGACTTCTATTATCTTTGCATATTCTTGTATTTTTTCATTGTTTTGTTTTTTTTTTTTAAATTAATAATTATATAGGACAGTTACCAAAATAACCTGAAAGTATATTATTGCTTTCTATTTTTTTTAGATTCCGTACTTTTTGGCCCATTCGTACGGATCAATCAGTTTCGCGAGTCCGACTTGCAAGTGACTTGACCTTGTCTCTCAAAAATGCAAGCGATTTTAAACGTTGTTCTTTTATTTGTATAGACATATATTATGTTATAATAATGATCAGTAAATAAGAAGGTATAAATGAAAATTAACTGAAAGATTTGTATGGTATCAGTTTAGTATATTATATATGTAAATATTTAGATATAAATTGTTTTGAACATCGCTTCGGAATATTAAAATAAACAAGTCTTTCAAAATCCGGCTTTCATTTGTCTTTCTTTTCATCGTTCTCGTCTATGAAGCTAGAATAGTTAAATGGGTAGAATTTCAAAATGATATAATTTTAGTGCCTTTGAAGTTCTACTTTAGAGCTGCAAAATCAAAGTTTAAGCTCAAATGGCAAAGTCAAAAATTATAATACTGCTAGTGTTTACGACTTGACACGCTCACCTGAAAGTGAATAGCAAATCACTACTTTCCCTTAAGGTATGAAAAAAAAAATAGTCTATGTATTAATACAGAATGTAAGCTACATCCACAGCAAAAATCAATTAAATCGGTCCACCCGTTTAGGCGTGAAAAGCTAACAAATCTACTCATAGCTTTCGCATTTATAATAGTATGATTGCTTTCATGCTATGCAAAACATGATCCATTCTAAAAATAAACTCAAAAATTCCACAAACATTTTTATTTGCATACTTATTTATATTTCAATACAATTATAATGCTATTTACGATTCATTTCAAACGGTCAAACTTAACTATGTTTTTTTGTAACATAAGCAACAATTTCCCGATACTAAACATGACAATATTACGAACATTCCAACAAGAAATCATCAACAATCTTAAAGAAAAATCTTCTCTAAAAAAATTTTTTCTTGTTACGGTAGCTGAGGTTCGATCCGAACGCAGGCACAGTTCCAATGTTTTAAAGATATAATGTAACCACTAAATTTATCTATGACACCGCTGACAAACGGTGAAGGAAAACATCGTGAGGTATCTTTGATTCGAAATAATGGAATCTGAAATTACCAACTTGCAGTGAGCTAGCGTGGTGATCAATGCCCAAAACCTTATCTATACGGGAAGAAGCCTATGCCCAGCAGTGAGACGTATATAAATTGGTATTCTAGTTGTAGTATCAAGCAACTACGATAGTATCTCTGTTCTTTGGGCATTAAAAGGAATGTGTTGGTTTTACTGAATTCAAAATATTAAACCAATAGGAAGAAATATACTTGAATTTCATTGTCTATTTGTTTACTAATAGGGATGATGTCAATTTTTTTTGCAGTGTCCGTCTTGTAGTTTTTTTGTATAATAATGGATGAAACATAAATTGACCAAATTACAGTGAATGAAACTTAGGCGTGACGTCACGATTGAGTATAAATTTTACCATATAGTTACATCACAAGCCCCCTCTCCTAAACTTTAAAGCAGTTAATCTTTGTCAATGCTAGTTTTTCTGAAAAAGGAAAAAATACGTGTCTCATACTTTTCAATTATCTAACTGAGGGACTACTGAGATTTTTTCTTTTTATACCCAGTCATCATCCCTATTATGTTGATCAGACGTTTTTTCGAATAAAAAACTGTTTACAAAAGTGAGATGGTTATACTTACCTCGTTAATCATATTTGTAAAATACTGTGGAATCTATGTGTAATGGGGAGGAATTCATTTACAACGTATCGTAATAAGTCTTTTGCATAAATAACATGAAAAAAGATGATTCTGGAAAGTCGAAGATAATTATTGATATACAGCATAAAATGGCAGTTGAATCACCAACCCCAATACTCCCGGGACAATGTCACGGACTAAGGCATAAGAATATTGTGTAAAATCACTGTTAAAAAGGCATTTCTGGCGACCGCTAAGTTAAAAACAACCCGAGTTCGTGGCTAAACTACAAGTTGATCGACTACAGGTTAAGCTACACTTGATAAGGTCGGTCCGTGGATAAGCGACCATCTATGTGTGTGACCACAATGAGTTTCTACGCGTTTCGGACGGCACGTTACTGATAGAAGCTAGAAAGTGTGGCATCCAGTCTTACTTTCAGTGAGATCCAGCCTTTTCCCAACTAGGTTGGGGTCGGCTTCTAGCATAATCGGTTTCAGCTAAGTACCAGTGTTTTATCAGGAGCGACTGCTTATAACCTTCTCATCCCAGTTACCGGGACAACACGATATCCCTTGTTTAGACTGGTTGTCAGACTTTCAAGCTTCTGACTACCTGTAAAGACTGTTAAAGATGCATGAATAACAGTTGGGACCCACAATTTAATGTGCCTTCCGAAACACGTACAAACTCGTTATGACAAAGACGGTCACCCAAGCTAAGTGGAGAACCATTAATATCTAATAAATAGTCTTGCTGTCTTCTTTCTTTCTCTTACTTCTATGACGATTCCTCATGTCCTTTTTGCTTTGCATTCTTCTTAGCCATTTTCTTGTAAGCATCCTCTCTGAAGTAGTTTATTCTGGCATAGTCTTCTCTTAATTGTTTCAATGATGTACTGGCTAAGAAGAAGTCTACGTATGGCTGATATTCCTGGAGAAAAAGAGGTTGGGTTGGTCTAGATATTTTTTTTAATAATGGCCTGACTGATTTCGGTGACAGCGTCTGGAGTCGCAAGATAGTCAGCTGCGCGAGACGTATCTTAAAAAAATTAACAAGAAAGACAACTGACCTCTTTCGATAAGGGTTCTATATCTTTTGCAAATAAGACTTCTAGAAACTCTCCAGGTGATAATGGATCGACGTTTAATCTGAAATAATAAGAAATTCATTGCAACTTTAAAAATCGAGTAAGTCCGTAAAAAATCAGATGCGAGTTTTTTCTTTAATCGCTAACGCAAAAAATAACCTGGTATGACGTCACTTCAATGATGCTATAGAAATAGGCTTTTGCCCAATCCTAGGATTTATATATTATCAGGATATAATTTTTTATTTAGTAACGACTTGTAGTAAGAAATTTAACCCTTGTGTCGCGGGTGGTTTCACAAAGAGACAAGGACTCAGAACAGGTATTCGCCGATCACACAAATTCTTGTCCTACCTATCGAACCCGCGACACGACACGGTGGATTTGACGTGGAGACCTCAAACACTCGGCTAGTCGCAGTCAAAATAAATTTATTTTTAAATGACTTAATTATCTTAATTTACCTGATAATTCTTTCTGGAGTCATAACCTCGTGATACGCTTCAATAATGGCCCCAAATCCATATCCTTGGGTCAGTTGCGCGATGGGCTGAGTTGGGTAGTCCAGTGGCATACTTCTTAAACTGTAACAATATGTTAGCCTTGTATGTAACTCTCATAGAACGAGCATTAATCATTGAAATGAAACTACTTTTACGGATTTTATCGCGGTTTAATTTTAGATTTTAGTTCCCGACGTTTCGTAGAACGAGCAACATCTTCTGTCAAGACGAACGCCATCTCAGTCTGCCCGTGACCATGATACCTGCAAAGGTTTCGAAACGTCGGGAACTAAAATCTAAAATTAAACCGCGATAAAATCCGTAAAAGTAGTTTCATTTCAATGTCTAACATTCGCGTAAACCTAAGAGAGCATTAATCACCTCGCTTGTGATCTGCCCCACGGTGGGCGCCATTACCAAAGTTGTTAATAACACCAGCCTGTAACTGTCCCACTGCAGAATCTTTAGCTAAGTCAAAAACCCAAAAATCAAAGTTAAATGCTCGAAATGGATTGAAATAACATTTCGTTTCGATTATTTGGAATTTAGACTTGTAATTAGCGTATGAATGAGCTTTTTCCATGGACGTCAACGTTTTTAGAATTTTTTTTAGGTCTTTTGACTAAAGGGGCGGGTTTTCTCTACAGAAACCCAGCATTGAACACAACACTTGCTTACTGCGGGTGATTCCAGATTCCAATATTTTGAATTTCCTCACGATGTTTTCTTTCATCGTTTGCTATAAAATACTTAAGAATTTTATGAATTATCCTCACAAAAGTTACTGTATTTAATAAGTAAGAGAAGCGAATTACCTGTTAAATTTCTCCGCAAAGAACAAATGCAGGCTCCCATAGTCAGTCCGCGGGACTAGAAGTATTTCGTCAAACATGCGTACCATTGGTTTTGCCTGAGCCGTATATGGGTGAGTGCATGTCGCTGTGAAATTATTAACGAAATAAATTAATTAAAAGATATAAAAATCTAAATACCCACGTTTTTAAATGTCGCTGCATTGAAATTTTATCAATACTCAGTAATTTATTGCGTTCCATAATGTACATGGAGATCTTAAAAATATAATGATACAGAACCATTATGGATTCTGTCGAGCACAGCAATATCTTAAGAGAGAGGAAGCATTAACCTTACATTTGATAGAACACATCAAAATCTAAGATTTTTTGAAAATTCATCTCTTAATGTGGTAAAGCTCTTCCAGTTTTTTAGGGTTAGGTACCAAAGGGGTTAAAATGAAACCCTATTAGCCTATAGCTAGAAGCTACGCTATTTTTCCGTCTGTCTGTCCGTCTGTCACCCAGTTACATTCCAGCTGCCGCTATAAAAACAAATATTGGCAAAAAATCTAAATTCAATGGGAGACCAATTTTTGTCACATATTTTGAGCTTCTTTATACGGAACCCACTAAATCGCGAGCGACTCATACTCAACCGGTTTCTTTTTCAAAGTCAAATTATTCATTTCAATAAGACCAGTATATGGCACTTTTGAACGTCAAACAATTTATATATAAACAATATTAAAATCTAGTGTCAGTCTGTCGGTCAGTCTCCTATTGAAGCTACCGCTTTCTTTCGAGAACTCGAAAAAGTTTCTAGATCTTGGTGCTAAATAATAAATAAAAATAAAAAACCTTTTATTTCATGCAAAAAAAAGTGGGATACATACACAGTTTAAAGAAAAAAAAATATATATATATAATGGTGTTGTTTACACGTAATTCCCTTAAATATGTAGTGATATAAGTTAAATGTTTAAATTGATGTTTGTTTGCATGAACCCCTCCTCAAGTGAAGGTGAAGGCCTCCTCTAAAGAGTTCCATTTCTCTCCACCAGTACCAGCTATTTTTGTCAAGTCGTCTGCCCATCTCGTGTGGGGTCTGCCTTTGAGACATTTGCCCATTGGACCCTTCCACGTTGTTACCCTGCTGGTCCACCTCGCCTCGCTACGTGCCCAGCCCACGTCCATTTTAGTTTCTAGATCTTGGTGCTAAAGTGGTATTAATATTAGAGAATTGTGTAAGTATGTTTGTTCACCTATAAATATTATTTTGTCTTCAGGAGCTATTTGCTTGACCAGTTTTATGAGAGCAGCCTTAATTACTTTCGCTTGAAGGTATTTCTCTTCTGGGAGCACCTTGAACAGAATAAAAACATTAATTTTCATTTTTCTTTTTAGGGTGACCAACCGAAAGGGTAATAACGGAAGACTATTCATAAGGATCCGCTATCTGTCTATCTATCCATCTGTCACAAAACTGTATCTCATGAATCATGATAAGTAGAAAGATGACATTTGGTCAGATTAAGTATATTAAGATAAGCTAATCTTCGTTCTGACAGCCTAATTTGTGAATCAAAGCGATGTAAAGCGCGAGCCAAAAGTTTCAATAAAAAAAAAAACAAAATAAAAAATCAGTAGTTTCATCAGTCAGATCAATCAATTATGGTCCTATTAATACATATGTATTATAAACGAGAAAGTTAGTATGTATGGGTGTGTTGACGCAAAAACCACTGAACGGATTCAGACGAAACTTGGTACACAGAGAGTTTATAACCTGGATACACACGTAGGATAGTTTTTATCCTGATTTTATATTTCTGTGGAATCATTTTCGGGCTACATCTAGTAATATATATGCACCTTCTTTGAGAATACTCTCTCAACATTCTTCATGAAGACCACAGTAGGTTGGAATGCCTTGGCAGCCAGGAATACGTGAGTCAGTGCCCTCAGTGGCTTATCAATCACCGCAGTAAACCTCTCTGGAGTTATGTCAATCTTGACTGCATCTAGAAATGATAAAGTAATTGTTAAAGGCAAGTGATGATCTATGCTGGTTCCAATTCCTTACAAAAAGAGGCCTTTATTTTATAAACGGTTAACAACCTAAGGAATTAGATCGTTGTATCGTGGGGACGCGAATATTCAAGTCACATGCACAAAGGCACCCAGACTCAGAACAAGCAATCGTGGATCTTAAAAACTCTTGTCCTACGCGGGGATTGAATCCGCAACACGTCGTGCACGGGTTTGCGTGGTAAAAAATGGGTCAAAATTGCATTTTACGTCACCACTCACTAAGTTCTCCAGCGACGGTATCAGCTAAGAACGACTTCCCATTTCTATCTGGGCCGAGCAGCATGACAGATCTGTGTTTGACTGCCCCTGGCTGTATGCCGCAGCCGAGGACACAGGACAGAACCAGTCGTGTCTTCACGTCACCATAACTCGCTAGGGGGAAGCTGTTGATGTTGATTCGAATTAAAAAAACTAGCTCATTCTTGTGTTCAGAACAAACTTTGTTTTGCCATACAATTTAGTTATAAGGAATAAAAAAGGGCTATAAAAATAGATGTTGTCCTATTCTCAGAACTACCTAATCATCATCATGCACAGCCTTTATCCTCCCACTGCTGGGCATAGGCCTCCCCTTTCTCGTGCCAATTTCTGCGGTCCTGTGCTAGCCTCATCTAGACTCGACCCGAGACCTTTACTATGTTATCGACCCATCTTGCTCCCGGACGACCGATGCTTCTCTTGACATGCCCACTTTGACAAAACCACCATGGAAATCAGACGAGCTGTTTTGGAGGAGTTCAATATCACACATTGCGACACGAGTATTTTATATCTAATATATAAAATTCCCGTGTCACGATTTTAATTACCGTACTCCTCCGAAATGGCTTTACCGACTTTTACAAAATGTTATATGCGTATTCAGTAGGTCTGAGAATCGGCTAACATCTGTTTTTCATACCCCTAAGTGATAAGGGTTGCTCAGACTAAAATTTATTTTTTGGACGAAATTTTTTGTTTTTATTTTTTTATAATGAAGCATTTTAAAACACATACAACTAGAAATGATTTATTAGGCAAAACAACGTTTGCTGGGTCAACTAGTAGTAGATAATATTCTACAATTTTCAACAACTGACAAACTAACCGTTCATATGCAAATTAATTACAATGAATAACTGAAGATCATCTTCTTTCTCATCATGTTCAATTAAATCTAGAACTAATCATACATTTCATACGTGGGATATGCCTCTTGATTGTGTAAAAGTAAGTATAGTTACATAGTGGTTTCTTAGGTTTACGCGAATGTTAGACATTGAAATGAAACTACTTTTACGGATTTTATCGCGGTTTAATTTTAGATTTTAGTTCCCGACGTTTCAAAACCTTTGCAGGTATCATGGTCACGGGCAGACTGAGATGGTGTTCGTCTTGACAGAAGATGTTGCTCGTTCTACCTTCATATTTTAATTAATTATTTGTGGTCCGACCTACGCAGTATGAGCTCACTGTGTCTTGATGTCTTGCAGCGCTGCTCTTGGGTTTGGCCTTGAGTTTATTTATTATTGGATCCCAAGTAGGTGATATCTTCCAGCCATCTTCTCTATTGAAATTAGGGTGTTTTTTAATCTCAATAGCCTAAACGTTCCCAACGTCGGGAACTAAAATCTAAAATTAAACCGCGATAAAATCCGTAAAAGTAGTTTCATTTCAAGTATAGTTACGTTGCATTTGGATCCTGAATATTCTTCTCATAGGCCGCGTAATTCAGGTCACCGTAGACATCTGATATCTTCACAGTTGGTTTCGTTACAATACCGATGTCAAATATATCCTGAAATAATATTGCACAACTTTGATACCACGCAATCTAATCTCAAACTAGGCAAAGCTTGTATTATGAGTATTAAAGAATTACTGATAAAAGCACTTAAATATTTCTAAATACATACCTACATATTATAGATAAACAACACCCAGACACAGAACAAATGATCGTGCTCATCAAACATTTGTCCTGAGTGGGAATCGAACTCACGACTTCCAGTATAGCAGTCGCAGCCACAAACCACTAGACCAACAAGCCAGTCAAATTAAACTATATTGTGAGTATGTGTCAGCCTCGCTCCACTTCAATAAGCTAACAGCGTTATGTCCAGCTCTGGACTACATATGAGGTCAGTTGCAATACTTAAATACCAATAGAATATGAAACGTTAATTATATATTTTTTTGATGATAAATAATGGGTATAAATATAATGAAGACAAAAACTTTAAATGAATGCAACGTTTTCTTGGACATTGTATCAAATTAAATTGAACTGGGACCTTTGTAACCAAGTAGACGGGCAACCTTTTATACAGTGGGCTAGTTTCGTGAATCATTCTCACCTCTAAGCCCTTCATCAGCTTGTCATCCATGACCACAGGCTTTGGCAGCGGATGAATCTTCGGTTTCTTCCGTGGTTTCAGTTTAGGATACTTCATACCAATCCTCTTGTACGTCAGCTGATGCTTTTGTATCAACATCTTTAAATCTAGCCTGAAAAATTTAGTAAGCAAACTTATTTGAACCAATTTAATGAAACAAATATTAATAATATTCCACATGTTTTAAACAGCGCCATCTAGTATCAAACGAAGCAAAGCTTGTATGGTGAATACTAGCCTGATAATATAGTGCCGGACAATGATTATTGATATCACCATCCTCCATGACGAGAACCTCGTGAAAGTAGACAAAGCAAAACAAATGAAATACTTAGATTTAGCTCACGAGGTTGTCGACTTGTGGGAGGTGAACTCGGCAATCATTGTCCTGATAGCCGTAAATGTCTATGGCTTAACAGCCAAGGGCTTTGACCAACACCTTAAGAGGCTCTCGTTGTTCTTCTGGCTCAAGGGTTTAAATAATGCGGACAACATCACACACATTGTTCTGAACCCAAAGTAAGTTGCTAAAGCACTTGTGTTATGGAATTCAGATACAACGAAGGTACCACAAACACCCAGACCCGAGACAATGTAGAAATGTGAATTTTTACATTGGCCCGACCGGGGATCCAACCCGGACCTTAGAGCTAGCGACCCCTTGAAACCGGTGCGTACGCCACTCGACACGGCGCGCATCGTGAGGAGGTTCCTCTCTCTGGAGCCCTGACCACCGGCAGCTTGGGCCCAGTTCCCGTTGCCGGTTGGAGACAATTTTTTATATTTTTAAATGCATATTGTTTTTATATGTATTTAAAACATGTATGCTATTTATATCTGATTTTTTTTATAAAGAAGTAATATTAAAAAAAGGAATCACCTCATCAATTCATCAACGAATACTCTACACTCCTTATGCATGGTGCTCATTATCTCTTCAATGAGCAGCGGCTTCATGTATCCATACACTGTCTCACCAAACTCCTCCGATGGAAGCTCATCATACAGCGACCACGATACACGGTATAAATTGAAAGCCTGAAAGAGAAAATATAGAATATTGTGGTTAATTTTCACTCACTTCGTTTCAATCGCTCTGTCACAAAGGTCATATCACCCTGTCACCCACCTAAACAACCAAATTCAATGAAAAAGATTTTTTTTCTCTTCAAATAAAAAATACTTAGTGGGCCGAACAGAGAATTCAAAAACTACCATTCCATTTCAAACCCTAAGCGCGTAAAAATATGGACCAAATTATTTCGACAATTTGCTGTTGCGTTGTAGACTCTAGTCATATAGTTTAGATCCTCTTTACCACTAACTACCTATTCTCACATTACCTAAAATCGTAACACTTCAGAGTATTATCATTCCAAAATCAACCTCAACCGTGCACAAATAAATTCCAAATTAGATCCATCAGCTCTTCGAAGCTATTTCGAAATCCATGAATCTAATGAAACTACTTTTACGGATTTTATCGCGGTTGAATTTATCATGTATCATGTATGCAAAGGTGTCGAAACGTCGGGAACTAAAATAAAAAATTAAACAGCGATAAAATCCGTAAAAGTAGTTTCATTTCAATGTCTAACATTCGCGTAAACCTAAGAGACCACTATCCATCAATCTAAATCAAACCCTAACCACATATATTCAGGATCCAAATTACCTCGACCACTTGTTTAAGAGTTTCTGACTCCAGTATTGCGTACCCTGGATCCGAGAAGGGATTGCATCTGGCCTTCATGAGAGTAGCTTCCTCCTTCTGTTTGGCTTCTTTCAAAGCCGCCGCTTTATTCTTCGCGTCTGCTTTAGCTGCTGCCTGTTCCTGTTTCAGCTGAAATAGGCAAAGAAAGTCTAGATTTTAATCTATTTTCCCGCGTTTTTATACATTCTGGTTGGATTTTTGCAACTCAATTTTGAGGCACTTCCCGATAAGCTAGCAGGCCGAAATTTTCAGGGTTGCTTCAATCCCGATGGCAATGCAATTTACAACTATAAAACCGGCTGGACCGATTTTGATGAAATTTCAAAGGAGTAACATTTAAAAACGTGAGTAAAACACTGGTACTTAGCTGAATCCGGTTAGACTGGAAGCCGACCCCAATATAGTTGGGGAAAGGCTAGGCCGATAAAGAGAATGCTTACCTGTTCTCTTGTCTTCCCTTTCATCATAGTTTCCATCCTCTCATCATCAGCTATCTTCTCTTCGACTGTCGGGTAGTCTCCTCTGACCACCATTATAGTTCCACCTTCTATGTCATACGGGTACTCGGGGAAGAAGCCATATCCATAGTACCTGGCAATTCAAAAAAAAAAGAAAGGACTGCTATTCTAAGGAATTTAATCCTTGTGTCGCGGGGTTTCACAAACATTCAAGTGACCTAGACTCAGGACAAGCATTTGTGGATCACACAAACAGTTTTCTTACGCGAGGATCGAACCCGCAACACGTCGCTCACAGTGGGTTTGGTATGGTGACCAAAGCCATTCGGTTACTCGTTCAGTCTAAATTCAAGAGTTTTAAATATAGAAACTCAACTAAGGGTTTATTTAAAAAAGGCGCAGATGGGTGATACTGACTACGTATTTTTTATTTTATCACACAAACGCTCAAGTATGGTAGTGGGCGCCAAAAACCTCATTTCCTAGTCAACAGCGTACTGGTAAGTGACGTCACACGAGGCTTTAAATCACGTCAATCAGTTATTTTTTTTTGTTAACGTCATAAAATAAAATAAAGTATCTAATGTCTTTCGGAAATCTTTCTAAACAGTTATTTTTTGTCAAATAGCCTATTAAGATGATGTGAGTTTCCTCTTACCATTCCTTAAACCACTCTCTTATCTCATCAGTGATGTCATCAATCTGCTCTCCCTTTTTAAACACTATGAGCCTGGTGTTCTCTCTCTCTAACTCCTTCAGATACGTCTGTTTAATCTTGAATCTTGTGTTGCGACGTCTATCGTATACCTGTGGAAAGTGCGTCATCATCATCGTTTCTAACAGTTCACTATATTTTAATAGTAACTATCGTGAGAATGATTCATTATTAAATAATGCAACGGTTTACTCACGCGTATTCATCGGGATTGCCCACCGCTTCAGCTCATGATTAAGGACTGCGGTTGGGTGCGAAATTAGTCGGGCAACCCCCATAAATTCGCGTGAGTAGACCGTTGCATCATTTAATAACGTTTCTAATAGTACTATATTTCACTGTTGTGAATATTGGGAGGAACATTATTGGCGTATAATATCTGCCAAAAGTGCTGTTACATGATAGATTTAATCACTCTTATGCTCTCTTAATATCTCATATTACATTACATCTGACAACCAGTCCAACTAAGGGTTATCGTGTTGCCCAGGTAACTGGGTTGAGGAGATCAGATAGGCAGTCGCTCCTTGTAAAACACTGGTACTTGCTGAAACCGGTTAGACTAGTCGCCGACTCCAACATAGTTTCGAAAAGGCTAGGATGATGATGATGATGATTATCTTACTTTAAATACACACAAAATATAGATAAAATACACCTAGATGCAGGACAAAATAAATGATCGTGTTCATCACTAGTCGTTGACCTCTGTGAAGGAAACATCTGTGCAAGTTTGCTCCGTAAATAAACTGTTAAAATTCGTGTCTAAAGTTGTTCTCTAAAGTTGTGTGTATATAATTCACAAAGCTGTTGTAGTGACGATTCTAGAGGTGAAATCAAAATTCAATTCCAACCAGTAATTTCGAAGATATAAGCAATAATATTTCAAAATTATTTGTTAACCGTCTTGAACCCTGACCTACGACAACCCGCGCGACGCCCGCTGCTCCACTGACTCATCGCTACCGGCCAGCGCTGTGTGCGCGGCATTGCAATATCAACGTTCTGCGGACTGCACTACGATGGCAAGTCGGACGGCACCGTGCGCGGGCTGCCGCGCCGAGGTGAGCGAAGACGGCCCGTATATGAAATGTGCAAAATGTAAGCAGATTTTTGATATTATTTGTGCAAACATTACTACTGATGTGTTTAAAAATATGTCTGTGGAATTAAAGATGTCTTGGATATGTGGAGAATGTCGCTGTAGGCAACCAAAACGAGATAATTCTCATACTCCAGTGCGGCCACACGTTACGCAGGATCTAAATACCACCTCTACTGCTTCGTGCCTTGACGTATCCATGCAGACTTCCGAGAACGTGACTGTACGAACTAAGCCGCGATACGCCCAAACTACTATGGGAAGCACAGGCGAAAGTATTACAGGAAATGATTTAAAAGATTCCGTTGTGCGTGAATTAAAAAACCTGCAAATGGAGTTCGAAACACAGCTAATAAGCAAAATTAATACACTGCTTATTGAACAATTTTTGGCGTTCAAAACTGAATTCATGGATAGGGTTAATTTGATAACGAACAAGGTTTTACAATTAGAAAAACACTACATATCGAGCATTAATAAGGCTTGCGAACCGGCGCCAATATCCAAAACCTTGATAACTAGCGGTACTCAAACCAGTCCAACCTTTGAAAATATACCCACTTCACAAAATAAGCCTCCGAAGCGGAAATCTCAACCTCAACCAAACATCGAACATCTCGGTACTGATAAGGATCAGTCTGCGTATACTGTCCCCAGCACAAATAACGTCTCATCTGTGGCTCCTGTTCTCAGTGCTCAAAAGATGATGCAGGCAGAATCTTCCGAATCTTCCATCTCTTTAAGTAATAGCCAGGACTGTGAGCGGATTGATAAAGACAACTGGCAAGAAGTATCACGCAAACGGGCACGACCCTCACTTCCCGGGTTGCTCCGAGGTACCGCTGCGCCTGGTTCTACGATGTTGCATGCTGCTGAAAGGCGAAGATACCTGCACCTATACTACGTACTAGAAGGCACCACAGTAGAGCAAGTACGCGAACATCTTAACTCAATATGTGGGAACGACAAATGCACGGTTGAAAAACTGAAATCACGTGGGCATTATGCGTCGTTCAAACTCGGAGTTCCATTGAAGCAGGCCGAAAATATAATGTCATCTGAAAACTGGGCTGAAGACATCTGCATTAAACCCTGGCGGCAGAACTTTCGCGCCAAAGACAATAACGATCAAGCGTCAACCGCGATTCCATGAAATGCAAATATGCTACCAAAATGTTCGTGGCCTAAGAACAAAAACTAATATGTTTCTTAATAATGTTATGGAAAGTGAATATGATATTATAGCATTAACTGAGACCTTCCTTACGAGTTCAGTGTCTAATGGTGAACTTTTTCCTCCGGGTTTTCATGTGGTTCGTAAAGACAGACCAGGTGATTGTGGATGGGGAGGAGTTCTACTCGCGATTCGTGATCGTTATAATGTTAAAATAGTTACGGATATTGTTAGTATGACTGATGACAAAGAATTAATATTTGCAATTGTGACATTTAAAAATATAAAATTTTTATGTTGTGTCGTATATCTGCCACCAAATTATAAGGATGAGCAATATTTGAATGTTTTGACATGTATAGAAAATGTGATTTGTACTTATCCCGACCTGAATGTTCTAATCCTAGGTGACTTTAATTTAAACTCTTGCAGTACCAATATAAAGACTACTTTGGACTTTTTTTGTGAATTCTGCTCGCTTAAGCAATATAACACAGTCTTGAATTATCGCGGTGGTATGCTAGATCTGGTGCTGGGCAATTTTGAACCTAAACAGATAGTGGTATCTCTCAGTGAAGATCCTCTGGTAAATATCGATCAGTACCATCCTATGCTCGATATAATTATTACATTTCCGGGCTTTTGGATATCATCGAGGGTGTCATCTCCGCAACAAGTGACACCTCGCTCGAATACCAATACAGATTGGAACTGGCGTAAGGCGGATTTTCAAGGTCTATATAGGACTTTGATTGAAATAGACTGGTCGGACTTGTTAAGAATAAGCGATATTAACTGTGCTGTACAGCTGTTCTACGATAAGCTATACGAAATTATAAATCTGTTTGTGCCTATTAAAAAACAATTGTCAGACAATCAGCGATACATATATCCAAAATGGTACAACGTAGAAATAATAAAAAATATACAAAACAAACACTTTCATCATAAGCGATTCAAAAAAGAGGGCAAAGAATTTAACAAGGCTATGTTTATATATTATAGAGAGAAGGTTAAGAAATTGATTGACTGCGAATACCGGAAATATATGACTGTATTACAAAAAAATATCATTGACGATCCAGTGCAATTCTGGAAATATGTAAAGGAGAAGAAAAACGATAGAAGGTACATAGATACATATATATATGAAAATACTGAAGTGACAGATCAAGCCGCAGCCGATGCCTTTGCTAAATATTTTGCGTCCGTTTTCCATGCAGAGAAACCCGAGCTAAACCCGGATACTGCTGCAAAAGCTGCATATGCACATATACATCGAGATGTGGCCTCCGTTTCCATCACGACAGTAGATGAAAATGATCTGAAGAAGGCAGTGAGACGCCTTAAGCCAAGATCGGCTGGGGGGCCGGATGGCATTCCTGTCTTCTTAGTTAAGGACTGTATATCAGTTCTTGGGCGGCCACTTCTGTATTTGTATAATCTTTCATTGACCCAGTCAAGATATCCTGAGATCTGGAAGCTATCTCGAGTCTCTCCTGTTCCTAAAGGAGACGGAGGCACACATGTTACTTCTTTCAGACCTATAGCTGTCCTATCCGTTTTTGGTAAGATCTTTGAAGCAATTCTAAGTGATTCCATCAAGCGCCAAATCGGTCACCAGCTGCATAATGATCAACATGGGTTTCGTACAGCTCGCTCCACCACCACCAACTTGGTCGCGCATGTAGACTATATCTGCTCACAAATGGATAAGCGAAGGCAAGTTGATGCGGCTTACTTTGACTTCCAGAAAGCCTTCGACCTAGTGGATAACGATATGCTATTGAAAAAGTTGGCGATTGTTGGATTCGTACCAAAGCTCCTCAATTTTTTTTCTTGTTACCTTAATAATCGACGTCAATATGTGCGGCTCAATGGATATAACTCTGGAGACTACTTTACTAGGTCAGGAGTGAGTCAAGGTAGTACGTTAGGACCTTTGCTATTCGTGATATTTATCAACGATTTACCAGATGTTGTTTTGACTTCAGAGTGTCTCCTATTTGCGGATGACCTAAAACTAACTCTGGGTATTGAAACTGAGGCTGATGCCGTGACATTACAGAGAGATATTGATGCTGTGTCTATATGGAGTCAAGAAAACCACCTTCCGTTCAATAATCTCAAATGTAAAATAATAACGTTCACGCGAAAATCACAGCCCATTATTGTTAATTATAAGTTGACTGACGCTCCTTTGGAAAGAGTTAAAGAGATTAGGGACTTAGGATTACTATTAGATTGCAAATTAGACTTTCACACGCACATCAACAAAATTTGTAAGTCAGCGCACAAAATGTTAGGGTTTGTCATAAGGACTGCGTCACAGTTTGATAATACACGGGTCGCAAAAGTATTGTACAATGCCTATGTGCGCAGTAAACTCGAGTACGGTGCAGTTATCTGGAATCCTTATGAAGAGAAATACGTTCTAATGATTGAAAAAATACAACGTAAATTTGCTCGATGGATTTATAAGAAACAGTACGGATACTATCCCTACTTATACCCTTCCTTATTCGTGTCTGGTATGGTGGACATTGAAACGTTGAAATTTAGAAGGGCAATGTCTCAAGTCATGCAATATCTGTCCATAATTCACAATAGGATTGATAGTCCCCAAATACTAGAGCGTGTCCGCATCTTAGTCCCTGGGAACGTGTCGGCAAACTCACAGGGACAGGTGGCGCCTCGGCGCCGCCCGCGACTGCTGGAGCCCCCCCGCGCACGTACCGAGCGCGCTCGTCAAGCGCCCACCAACCGCGCACTCCGATTTATTGGGGACATACTTGCACAGCACCACGAGCTAGACTTATTTGCCGATGGATTAGGACATTTGTGTAAAGAATTTCAAATAATTTTAAATAAATTGTAGCCATCAAATTGACATAATATTGTTAGTTATCATAATTAACTGTAATTAATTATTATTTTAATTGCTAGCTGCGTTTTGTTTTTCTTATTTTTTTTTTTTTTTCTTTTTATTATTATTGCTATTTTATTTTAATATTAATGTTATTTATGGACTCAGATTGTATTTTTTTTTCCTATGATATTATTGATCAATTTTTAATTATGATTATTCTGCTCATTCCTGACATTGTTAAATAATTTTGCATTGTTAAATATAATGACGAGGATGTGTAACACCGAACTATTAATCTTATAAGCGTTTTGGATGTGTCATCTGTTAGCTTGTAAGATGAAATGAAATGAAATAAATTACAGTATCACACATACATTTGTCCTGGATGGGAATCGAAACCACGACCACCGGTATAGCAGTCAGGGCCACTAACCACTAGACCAACATACTAGAATATGACTGACCTTATTAGTTGCCTCTCTATAGCTGGTGCTAGTCCTGAATGGGTCTGGTATGATGCCCAGCAGAACATCTCTCTTTATTTCTCTTACCTTCTCTCTTTTAAGCTTCATTAATTCCCTAAAAATATTTAAATTCGCAACAAGTCTTTATTTGATTCCACTGCTAGGCAGAGGCTTCGTTCTCCTTTCGATCCTGTGACCTTCGATCTACCAGGCTGATTTGGTAAGCTGAATCTTATCATTTAAATACAATTGGAGAGTGACATTTTTTTCAATTTTTTACGTCTGTTTATTCCGGTAAATCTCTGAAAAAGCCTGGACCAATTTTGACGACTGTTTTACCGGCAGGTGTAGCAGGTATAGATGATACTATGGGGTAGCTTCAGATAGTTTTATCAAAAAAGGTAGGTAGCAAAAAAACTAAAACAATAATTAACTTTTTTGTCACTGCAGACGAAGTCGCAAGTACACCTATTGACATATAAATGTTTTAGTCATGACCACTGCACGGATAGCCAAATGGAACAGATCACTACCCCAAACCTATTTTTCGCTGAGTAGGTTTCGATCCTCGCATAGGACTAGCGTTAGTGTCATCCACAAATGCCTGTTCTGAGTCTGGATGTCTCCGTGCATGTGACTTGAATGTTTGTGAAACTCCCGCGACACAAGGATTAAATTCCTTACTGCGGGGCCGGGGATCTCTTTTAAATAAAATATGTACCTGTAAGTCCGTTGTATAATTCGAGCCGCCCTATGCTTCAGTTCGACGGGAGTCTCATCGTTTTTAGTACCATAAAAGGTTTTCCACTGACGAGCCTTCTCTTTGAAATCCAGCATAAACCACTGTCTGAAAATGTACAATATAGCAAATATAGTATATCTTGGTGGTCTTGAGATTATATGCATTGATTTGTATGAACGATGTGCAGTTTCGATCGAAGTTACGGTACAACAAGAGGGTTTGTTAAACTTTTCTGGTTTTTTCCCATGTTTTTATACACTCTCTTTCTCCAGTTGGATTTGTGCAACTCAATTTTGAGGCATTTCCCGATAAGCTAGCAGGCTAAAATTTTCAGGGTAGCTTGAAACCCGATAACAATGCAATTTACAACTATTAAAAGGCCGGACCGATTTTAATAACATTTTAACGGAGAGACATTTAAACACGTGGGGTTTCATATGTCTTAAATCTATTATACATATTCTTATTACCTATATCGTTCATGTCTCTGTATAAGAACTGCTTGTATGAACTCCTCCGGTACGTAAGTGTGTACGCTGGGGGGTTCCGAGACTATATCCTCGACTTCTTCCACCACTGGCGCTGGCGGCGGTTCCACAACCTCCGGAACGCGTTCTATGGAGTCAGTGTCCCAAGGTGATGCTGAGGGTTTCGGAGGCGGCGGGGGCTGGTGGAACATTATCGTATGCATTTTTAGGGGTCCATACAAAAAAGGTAAAAACGGAAACCTTATTACTGAGGGTTGGCCACCCATTCATGATCTGTGATGAAAGTTGAAATTTTCACAGATAAATTATCTGTATACATTTAATGTATTTCTGCCGAAGCTATAAGAACATAATTATAATAAAGATAAAGATCGAGCTTATACAAATTGTTAAGGTTAAAAATTAGATGTTTGACTTATTTTGACGAAAGGATACACTGCACTTAAACGATTTTAAAGTCTCGTTTTAGTATGTCATTTTAGCTAATAATGAAATAGGATACAGACATCATCATCATCATCCACAGCCTTTATCCTCCCACTGCTGGGCATAGGCCTCTCCTTTCTCGTGCCAATTGACAGACATAATCTTTGAAAATTTCAATGAATTAATAAGCTTTAATGGCTTATGAGATAAAACCTTATGACAGATGGATGAACAAACCAACAGAAACTAGAGGTTAAGGAACACCATTTGGGTAAAGAACCCAAGAATTCATTTTTCGCCACGCCTAACTTAACCTAGAATTCTAGAACTAATCTCGATGAAACTCTTCAGGAGAAATATTCTCACCGGTTTCGGTCTCTCCCGTATCTTCTTCCTCCTTACAGCGTCCGCCCACATCTTCTGTATTACTTGTTCCACGTTGTCTTCTCGAGTTTCCAGAGGAAAGTGGTATGGTACGACTATCTGGAAAGTTATGAAAGCTATCGATATATTCAACATATCCTGATAGACCTGAAAAAACCTTTTTTATAACCTGTTTTTGATCCCACTGCTGGGCTATGGCCTCCCCTTTCTCTTCTAAACCTCTCTATTCTCTGCAAGTTTTGGACAAATGCGCCCCACGTATTTGACTAGATCATCACACCACTTTCGTCGCGGACGACCTCGTCAACGATGTCCTTCCTCCGGCTTCCAGTGGGCGATGATTTTTTCCTAACGGTCAGGCTGCATTCGCGCGACGTAACCCACTCCCACTTTAGTTTTTCCTCGGCATCTGTTACTAGCGTTTTTAAGCTTAACCAAATTTATTTGATTTCATTTTGGCGGGCTTGTCACATTATAAAAGTCGTTACAGATAGTCAGAAAGTAGAAAGTCTGACAACCAGTCTAACTAAGGGGTATCGTGTTGCCCAGGTAACTGGGTTGAGGAGGTCAGATAGGCAGTCGCTCCTTGTAAAACACTAGTACTTAGCTGCATCCAGTTAGACTGGAAGCCGACCCTAACATAGTTGGGGAAAAAGGGTGATGATGATGGGATTAAATACCTCAATGTCCATTGGAGTCACCCTGAGCTGAGTAAGCGCAGCATCAACATAAATATAATCGTTCACTATAAGATGTATCAGTTCGTGGCGGAGTTCGTATAACCTAGAAAAGAAGCATCCATGCAAGTTGGAATAAGTACATTGTGCAGACGCGCAGATAGGCTACCTAACGTGATATATGATCGCCAGCAATATATTACAACTTGCACGATGTTTTTATCTTCGCCTAATTGGCTCTTAATACTTAATTACCAGCCACAATTTCTACTATTCACGTAAACCTTTTTAATATGGTATACCGATCCTATGGAATAGCGATGAAGGCTGGGTATGGTATATTAAAGCGTAGGAAAGAGGGCTTGTGACGTAATGATTTAGTAAAATCGATACACAATCGTGACTTAACGCGTAATTTTAATTCACTACTACACTAACTTGAACTTGTATTTTGAGTACTTGACAATAAAGATAAATTACACCCAGACACAGAACAAGACGTAATCGTGCTCATCAATCACTTGTACTGGGTGGGAATCGAAACCACGGCCTCCGTATAGCAGTCAGTCACCACCATCAAAAAGCCTGTCAGACTTTGAAACCAGGTTGTGTCACACCAGAAAAATTGTGAATCTTCTTTTTAACGACTTCCGCAATAAGACGTTTAGTCTTTGTGTCGCTGGGGGTTTCACAAACACACAATTCACATACACAAGGACAGCCAGACTCAGAACAAGCATTCGTGGGTCACACAGATTCTTTTACTACGCAGGGATGCAAACCCGCAACACGTCACGCTCAGTAGGTTTGGCTTGGTGACTTCAACCACTCAGCTATCCGTGCATTCCAAATTATTCAAGGGTATTTCAAACCTATGTCTTATGTCTTACGAGTGGATCTAAAACTTTGACACCAGGTTGTATCTTACCAGAAGATTTTTGAAGAATAGTGAATCATAACAGGTGTTAATAATGAAGAAGGAGACCAAACCTTTTCATCAGAACAGTGATAAGGTCCAGTATATAAGGCGCCCTCTGAAGATGCACGCTACTGAGATACGCATCATACATCTTGTTGATAAGGTCACAGTATCTAGCGTAGTTCCTGCCGAGCAACTCTGGTGGAAGAGCTCGTTCTCTCAGTTTCATGCCTTTTGCTGTAGCACGCTGGAAATGTTATATTAATAATAATAAGAGAAGGCGCAGATGGCTTGTATGAAGGATTGAAACGCATTGCCATATATCGAAACAAAAACGCGATGACGTAGCACGGCGGTTCAGGTTTAATCATTAAGTGTCTGCCACAAAATGTATCGACCATTTGGTCGGGTTTCGGTGCGTGGGAAGCCATAGCCACTCATCACCCAGACCACTAGCATGAACTTAATACCTAAAAATACTAGAATATTTGTACATCTCACTGCTGAGCAAAAGCCACTTCCCATATTAGGAAACGGCTTTGATCACCACGCTGGCTCACTGCAAGTTGGCGATTTCAGATTCTACTATTTGCAATCGAGGTTTCCCCAAATATTTTCTTTCACAATTAGTCATTATCTTAGAATAATTAAGGAACCTACATATAACTTCGGAAAAGTCACATTTATAAGCCTGCGTTGGGATCAAACCAGCAGCTTATGCATGCAAGTCCATGCATGAAACCACAAACCACAACGACTGCTGATAGTATATCTAATTACCTGCAAATCTAAATCTTCTTCCACGGTATTCTGTGCTTGTTCCAGTATGCGAAGCCAGTTCTGATGAGCCTCGATAGGACCATTCATATGGTCAGGTAAAGTTAGCGGCATTTTGGTTTACTGAAACTGGTATTCGAAACTAATTAATTTATTAAGAACCTCAAGTCATGCAGTATACAGTAAGCTAATGCATTTCATGTCTTTCCTATTTTGAACCCCCGACGCAAAAAGAGGGGTGTTATAAGTTAGACGTGTCAGTCCCTCTGTTTTTGGTATCGTAGCTCCTGAACGGGTTGAACGATTTCAATTTAGTTTGTCTTGTGGTGACTGGTCGTACCGTTGACCTATATTAGTCATACCACAAAATGTAAACAGTCTTATTTTGCAGTCTGCGGTATATCACACGCATTCCATATTAACCCTGGGATTAAGATAATTTAAAAGATTGAAGGAATTACTTTAACAGCCCCTTACACTATTTTGCTGAATTCTAAACCTAGATAAGTAAATACTTACTTTACATAAAATATAACAAATCACTACAAATTTTAGTTATAACATCAGTCACAGTTACACTCTCATTTTAACTAACACAAGAATTTTGTTTAAACATAAATTAGAATTTCAATTGATAATTTTGGAAAATAAACCGTTGTACCGGAATTTTGACATTCTTTGACAATAATAGTTTTTATTTTTGGTTTTGGTTGACTTTGACTGTTTGTCTATCTTCTTGAAGTTTTTAGTAATTTTAATTCTTGTCTATGCTTTGGGACGATTTTTTTGGGTCTCCTTACCCAAAAAGTCTGTCTGTCTCTCTCTAGGATGTATCTAATGAACCGTGATAGCCAGTCAGTAAAAATTTATCCAGACGATGTATTTCTGTTGCCGCTATAACGAAAATTACTAATAAAAACAAGTTAAGCGACGTTAATTACGGCCATTATTTTGATAGGTGACAAATATCTTCGTTCTTTTTCTTTGTATTATATTTACGGAACCCTCTGTGTGATGAGTCCGACTCGCACTTGACTGTTTTTCCTAATGTAAGGGGCAGTTGCCAGGTAAATAAAAAAACGAATATATTAAATTAACTATTTATTTACTAAAATACTTAAAAGTAATAAATCACAATAATTCACTATTCTTAAGCCAAACGATAATTTCACAGTGTCCTAAATATCATTAAAATAAACAATTTTGAGCAATTTACATTCATAAATAATATATGTTTTTATATCAAAACTTTTGTCCAAACGCAAAATATTAATAAAATAACAAAATATCTCTTTGGTTTACTAATTATGGAAGCAGTATTAATTAAAAATACATATTTATAATAAAAAATAAAACATATAACTATAATATACACAAAATAGGTCTGAAAACCAGTCTTACTAGGACTACTGTTTCATCCAACATAAAAAGATTGTATTTTACATAAAAATAATATTTTAAAACAATCGTTATATAGGCTTTAAATTGAAAATAATTCTAAAACTCTTTTATAATATACTAATTTCATAAGTTTTCTCTTTTGAAACATGCTGTATTTTTATATAGCAAAGTGACCACATTGAACCAAGAGTCAACATCAAATCACTTTAAAAGATGCAACGGTTTACTCACGCGTATTTATCGTGATCGCCCGACTAGTTTCGGACCCAACCGGAGTCCTTAATCATGAGCTGAAGCAGCGGTGCCGCGAGTCATGAGAAATACGCGCGAGTATACCCCTACTAATATTATAAACGTGAAAGTTTGTGTATATGTATGTTTGCTCCTCTTTGACGCCAAAACCACTGAACGGATTTAGACGAAATTTGGTACACAGATAGTTTATAACCAGGATTAACACATAGGATAGTTGTTATCCCGTTCTTTTGTTTCGTGGGGTCATTTTCGTTTTGTTGCAGGTAACTGCTAGTAATTGATACTTATATGTTGTGCATAATAATATAAATAAAATACAATACATTTATTATATATATTTATATCTGTTGTGTATATAATATTGGTGTTTAGTAGCTGTGACTTCAAAGCTAGGCTATAATAATGTTTTTTACACAAACTAAATTAAAACTATTGCTATCTTACTCTAAACACTGTGGTTGGAAAGAGATGGATGGAACAGTTGTCTACATGTTTTTTTTTTAATACTTAGCTTGGTGTTAAAAAATATAACATCCTATTAATATTATAAACGCGAAAGTTTGTATGTATGCATGTTTGTTCCTCTTTCACTAAAACCTTATTTATTCTGTACGAAATATAAAAAAAAAAACAAAGTTTCCGAAGTACATAACTAGGTAACATCTTTAACACATCTATCGCTGTCCTTTTCTCTCACCACACGTAAGACAGAGATAGCAATACTCTAATTTAGTTTACGAACAAAACATCATCGTTTAACATTAAAATACTTACACTAAATCTACTTATATTGTTCACACTCCTATCTTAATTAAGCTGTGTTCATTTACAATACTTAAGCCATTAAAACGATACCATTTTTTGATGTAACAATACTTTTGGGTCATTTATTCAGTGACCTCTATTAGACTACGTCAGCTCTTCTCCCTCAGCGCCACTTTGGAGATTTTTTAACTAGTCATAGTGACCGCCACGCAGCGTAATATAATAAAGGTGATGATAATTAACACCAGCCTGTAACTGTCCCACTACAGGCTCCTATATAGACAACGAGCTTTGATCACTACGCTTATGATCTGCCCCACGGTGGGCGTCATTACCGAAGCTGTTAATAACACCAGTCTGTTTTTGTCTTTCATACAAAGAACGAGCATTGATCACCACGATTTTGAGAATAACACCAGATTGTACCTGTCCCAAGCCAGGCCTTTCATACAGAGAACGAGCATTGATCACCACGCTTGTGAGCTGCCCCACGGTGGGGCGCCATTACCGAAGCTGTTAATAACACCAGCCTGTAACTGACCCACTACAGGCCTCTCATAATTATCACCCTAGATTAGCATACTTTTAAAACATCTGTATTTTAGCGGGAATACAGATATTTTCGAGCTTTTTCTGACGGGTGTTTTCGTCCAATATGAAAACTTTCTATTAGCTAATTTGCAAAAGCCACTTTACAGCCAAAAATACCGATTTTGTTAAATCTTCGCTATTTTTCTGTTCACTATTAAGGTACCATTAAACATTCTATCATTTTCTTTTCTAGTTCTATACATTTAATACATATTTATCATTCATTTTAAAGCCAAAGAAACACTTATATTATGAACACATACAATTTGTAATGTTTATAAAAAGCCATTATTTTTTCATTTGCATTCATATCTTAAAAATATTACAACGAGGTAAAAAAGATCTCGGTTATATAATTAATCAATACCGCTTCAGATTTTGGAAATAAACTACTTTTATCTAGAAAGAAAATACTATTCAAATTTTAATCACGTGATCACATTTTGCATAAAAACTGGCCTGTTGGTCTAGTGTTAATAACTGCTATGTCCAGGGCTTAATTCCCACCCAGAAAAATATTTGTGTCATGAGTACGATCATTTGTTCTGTGTCTGGGTGTAATTTATCTATAATATGAATGTATTTTGAAGTAAATAAGTATGTTTATCAGTTGTATTTTGTAATATAAGTTTTGCTTAGTTTGAGACTAGATGGCGTTGTGAGTTGAAGAATATACTAAAGAAGACTTAGAAATTATACAGTTTTTTGGTGAAGGAAAGTTGTTCATATCCAAGCAAAAAAAGCGTATTTAAAAAATATATAACAGAGTTCTCATAAACATCGCTGAATTTCAATAGTCTTACATTATAATAACGTATTTGTGATTCCACTATTTTGTTAACAGATGGCGCTATAAAACTAAACTAAGTGATTGAACTGTTAATAATACTTATAAATATTCTTGCTTTCAACAGCCGCAGAAGATAAGACCAGTTTCATTTCTTCTAGAACTAACGTTGGCAATATTCCAATGTATTGAACAGACTTTGAACTTGAGTGATATTAATTGGTACATGCTAAAATCAGTGAGTGAAAACATGGGTAGTATACTAGCACACTTGAGAATGTTTCAAGGGTTGTGTCACGTCAGAGGTCTACGGGCGGGATACACTCTGACACCAGGTTGTATATTAACCAAATAGAAAAAAGAAGTCGTTTTTTGAAAAGGAATACATTTGGCGTTTTCTATTCGCGATTAAGTCTAGACCTCCTGATTAAAAGCTTATGGTGAGCCTGTTTTTTAAACAATACAGGGTGTAACTTTCATATTTTTACTCACTAATGTATAAATGAAGTTGTTTTATCGGCGAAATATCGCAAATCAATTTAAGGCAGAACAATTTGAATCAATTTTGGTTGGAAGACAATTGCAAGACTATCTTGCAACTATTGTCTTGGCAAACAGCGCTGAATTTAACACAAGGCATATACATAGTACCAGATAAGTGTTTCATTGTTGCCAAGTTTCCTTATATCCATCTCTCAAAGTTATATCATTGCAATAGAGGAAGCGAAATGGCAAGCTACGCCTTATAGCGCGCTCTCTCGCTCCCTCAACCCTTCATTTTAAACCAAGGTCACAGCGGACCATCATCTTAGAGCTTTTTTATATGCACTTCAACTGCTATTCCATCCTTACTAATATTATAAATGTAAAAGTAACTCTGTCTGTCTGTCTGTTACGCTTTCACGTCTATACCGCTGAACCGATTTTAATGAAATTTGGTACAGAAATAGAGTTGACCTTGAGAAAGAACATAGGATAGTTTTTATCCCGGACTTTTGAAGAGTTCTCTTGGAAACACGATGTAACCGACCTCGACGAGGACGAAGCCGCGGGCGAAAAGCTAGTTAACTACATAATTTTAGATTATATATTAGACATTTGCAGTTACTACTAAGATTTTTCAACTTGAATATTCTTTATCGGTCTAATCTGTTTCAATTTCGTCGACTGCCCATCAAATTTGATTTCTACATCGACATCACTCAGAGGATGGGATATGGTTGAGCAGGAATCATCTTTCTTACTATCTTCCGGACTCAAAGGCGTGACAAAACCACTGTCGTTAACCTTACCCTCTTTTGGTGTCTGTAGGTTAAGAGACATACTCTTTCGACTCTGGAATATGCTTAAATCGTCCATATAAGATGTCGGATTCAATTTCTCGTTCAATTTTTGATCTAAACGCCTCAGATTTTCGTCGAAATTGTTTTTTAGTTCGTGTTCAAAGAGTCTTTCTTGCCGTATTTGTTCATGAGTGCTTGCGAAGAAGCCAGAATGCTTCTTTCCAAGTTCTTTCAAAGATTCTGTAATGTTCTCCGCCTTGTGATTCCCATTCTTTTCTTCTAGAACTTTAAGTTGATAGTTCTTCATGTTTGCTATTAAACCAGAATGCACTGATTGTGACTTCTTCATCATAAACTGTCTTCTTTCATGCTCTATGTCCTTTGGAGAATCTTCTCTGGCGATTTTGGAGAAGAGATTTGGAGAACTCAATCCTGTTTTGAAGTTCTTCTTTGGATCGTCTTGTTCTTCGTTATTCTTCGTGGAGAATATTTTGAAGGATAGTTTTTTGCTGTGGTTTTGGACTATTTTCTTGACTTCTAAAGGAAGGTCTTGTTTTGAATGTGCTGAGATGTATCTGCTTAGTAACGTTAGTTGTTGTTCTAATGATTTGTTGATCGTTTCCAATCGAGTTTGGTTCTTCTGGTAGTTTGTTATCGCGTCCATGGCCTCCTGTAAAATAGAAATATATGATTTAGACAGACAGTATATTGCATCAAGATACGCATTATTAAATATGTTTCTATCAACAGAATAACGTTTTTCGAGGCCTAAACAGAAACAAGTTTTGGTATTAAACGCTGCTGGCGTAAAAATAAGCAACTATCGTGAAAAAAAGCCTGTAAATTCTCTAAAATAAATATATTTTCCGTACAAAATCCTAAACATTTGATAAAAAATAAGATAAAGATTTTTCTTTGATATTATACAGCTTTTTATGTTTCAATGCCAATAAGCAATGAAAATATGACCAGGGTTCACCTTAATCAGTTTTACACATGGAAGTAAATAACTGTTCATGATCCATCAACTTAAATAATCAAATATCTTGGTTGACTCAATTAAACGAATAGTTTCTTAAAAGCAATCTTATTAAAAAGTCAATAAGGCTGCTTTCACCTTGTCACTGATATTCAATACTTGACTTTGTCAAAAGCGACTCTATCAGAACACAAATAAGACTGCTTTTTACCTTGTACATAACACAGACAGTAACATTAGCAAAAGCGACTCTCTTTCAATACAAATAAGGCTGCTTTTACCTTGTACATAACACAGAAGGTAAAAGAAGTAACTCACATCAAGTTCCTCGCTCATCCTGTTCTTATCTTCTACGAGCTGTCTGTTATCTTCTGTAAGCGAGGCCAAGCGAGGCATTTCCTCTCGTAGCACAGCGTATTCTACGGCGTAGTCGCACAGCTGACGGCTTATATCGAAACTTAGTACCTGAGGATATAAAAGAAGGTATTTTTAAAGTAACATGTGATTTATGGACTTCACTGCGTCAGCTCATGCTTAAGGGTTGTCATGGTTAAATTGTGGGTCCCGGCTGCTAATTAAACATCTTTGACAATCGTTATGTGTCGGTGTAGTTAGAAGCTATAAAGTCTGACAACCAGTCTAACATAGGGGTATCTGTTGCCCAGGTAACTGGGTTGAGGAGGTCAGATAAACAGTCACTCCTTGTTAAGCACTGGTACTTAGCTAAATCCGGTTAGACTGAAAGCCGCCTCTAACATAGGTTGGAAAAGATACTTTGGTCACCACGCCAAACTCAATGAGCGTTTAAAACAAGCATTTGTGTGATCCACGAATGCTTGTCCTGAGTCTGGGTGTCTTTGTGCATGTGACTTGAATGTTTGTGAAGTCCCCCACTAAACAAGGGGGTTAAAACAAATTAAGGTTATTAATTTAAGGTTAAAACAAAAGCTATCCTTTTATCAATCATAGCAAAGCAAGTAAGAGCAAATAATATCCAATTCCTTCCCTACCTTCTTCATAACCTTCTCGTAGAAGCCCTTGTCCATGTCAGGCAACTTGTGCTTGAGGTATTCAGCCGCTTCCTCACAGCTTTCACACAGCATGAGACCGTCCTTGTGGGCTGACAGCAAAGCCAGGGACACAGAAAAGACGATGTCCAAGGATTCTAGGAAGATTAGATCTGGAAGAGGAAGAAATAAGCTCAACAAAGAAGTATTTTTCCACGTTTTTATACACTCTCTTTTTTCTTTGCTTGTTTTTCGTTCCGGGTGGAGTTTTGTAACTCAATTTTGAGGCACTTCCCGATAAGCTAGCAGGCTGAAATTTTCAGCGTAGCTTTAGACTAGATGACAATACAATTTATGACTTTGATGATTTGAATAGAGTGACAATTAATAAAGTGGTTATTTCGATTTTTTAAATCTATTCTTTAGTTATAGTTAGTCTCGTGAGAATGATTCATTATTAAATGATGTAACGGTTTACTCACGAGTATTTATCGGGATCGCCCGACTAGTTTCGGACAAAACTGGAGTTCTTAATCATGAGCTGACACGGCAGGGTCGCGAGTTGAACAGTTCGACTCTCAATTAAAGACTCCGGTTGGGTCCGACTAGTTGCCCGGTTAATCCAGCATTGGGAAAAGTTGCTTTGACTGTTGCGTTGAGGTCACCAAGCCAAACCAATACCATATATTAATTGGTTTATGCATTTAAATTGTCTGGACTTTAAAAGAGACAGTGACCCCTGAGTTTGTTTCTACATTTCTTCTCAGGGTAGTCAGATAGGAAATGTCGACTCCAGCTTTCTCAAAAAAAGACATGTAAAAGTGATGATATATCTTACTTGCAGAATAAATGATTCCATTTCAACGAGTGCGACGTGTCGGGGGTCGAACCTCGTTTAAGACCATTATTCTAACCAGGATTCTTTAATACGGGAATCGTAAAAAAAGGAAAATAAGGATACTCCTTACCAAAGACCCTGACCACGAATCCAAGTGGGAACTGGCTGGTGAAGAGTGTCAGCATCCAGGGAGCAGCATACAGGGCCGGCGAGATGTCCAGGGCTTCCAGCTTTTCATGCAGATCAGGCTCATGGTCACGGAGAAGGCGGGAGAGTTGGTATAGCTGGGGGATAGACGAAAAATGGCAATGTAGGTCTAACAATATCATAAAACGTCCTTATACAAACTACAACCACTATACCTAAAAACTAAACCGAAAAATCCTTGCGTTGTGATCGAACACGTTCATACCCGAAACCGCAAAAACAAACAGAATATATTAGAAGTTTTTAAGTAAATCCATAATTAACACAGTAGAAACTTTATAGCAACTCCATTGTTTCTCCTTCTTTAATATTCTAGGTTAAAAGTTCTTTACTGTCTTTGACGTCGGACGATTCGACGTTACTTGTGTCATTTTATTAGAGATCCGTACTCGAAGGGTAAAAACGGAACCTTTTTATTAAGGCTTCGCTGTCTGTCCATCAGTCTGTCCAGCCGTCCGACACCAGGCTGTATCTCCAATACATTACTTAGACGATTTAGAAGGTCATACATTTTTACTTGTGAGGTTTTTCTTTTACCGTTATAGCAACAAATACTGATGATAAAAATAGGCGTTGTAAGAAGTCGCTAGGAATAACCGATAATGACTGGTGATCAAGTGTTTAATTGAATACTCTATCGACATGTTTATTACCTGTACTTGTAGCGCGCTCATGTCAGGCAGGTACTGCTTCCGCAGCCCGCGTCTGAACATCAGGTGGCGCAGGAGAACGAATGCCTCCGCTTCTTCCATCTACAAAAATAGTTTTACTAGCTTTAGACTTCTTATACGTATATTTTTTATTATAATAAGTCCTGGTTTAGTCTCATAATTTTTGCTACGCTAGATCTTGGACTGCAGTTATGCCAATTTCGACATCACATATAAAAATTGTTAAAAAGAAATATTCAAAAAATACCGACTTAAGTCACTTTTCCCCAAGAAAAAAGAAATAAAGATAACAAGTAAAATGTTTTATTCAATTTTCTTATAAAAAAAACCCGCATTACGGAATTTTAACCTCGTGTCGCGGTATCACAAACATTCAATGCACATACACAAAGACACTCAGACTCAGGACAACACAAATGCTTGTAATACCCGGGGATCAAACCCGCGACACGTCACGCTCAGTGAGTTTGGCATTACCACGACCAATCAGCCATATATATATATATACTTTTCAGGTAGACAATGGGTAAGTGCGACTTCAGCGAAGTTTTGGTCACTTACATGTAACAGCAGTACCCCAGCGACAAAGCTCAGACCCTGACAGTAGCCCACGTCAGGGTCCAACAGGGAGTACGCCTTGAGGATGTTGTACAGAGCTAGCTGTCCCGGACCAAGTGCTGAGGCGAAGTACGAGTGCTTCGGGAAGGTACGTCCTGGAGAGAGGCACAAATTATAGTATCATGTTGTCGCAGCGTGATGATATATAGCCTAAAATTTTCGTCGATGAATGGTCTATTCAACACAAAAAGAATTAGAACCAGTATTTCCTGAGATTAGCGCGTTCAAACAAACAAACTCTTCAGATATATATATATTAGTATAGAAGTACAGATAACAGCAATTCGTATAAAATTATTCCATAACAATTACAAAATACATACATATAAAAAAACACAACGTTAATGTTGAAGTTTCCACTTCCACACCAATATAACAACTATAGAAATGTAAAGTTGTCCTACTATATAAATAAACTACATACATAAGGATAAAGATACTAATGTAAACTTAAAACTACACATATAAAGATACTTAATTAATATAACTGTAAAAAACTAAAGCCGTGCTCCCACAGTCAAACCACTGAACTGGTTTTGTGGGATATTGTATTGTATCACCAACTATGTAATGTTTTAAATTCAATAAATAATAATAATAGTAAGGATTTCATATCTAGGAGAAAAGTGGATGAAGCAACAAGCAATTCCAGGAGGAGCAATGATGGGCACGTGTATCAGGCTAACTTATTGCCTATGCATATCAGAATTATCAGAAAATTATATATTAAAACAGTTGCTGGAATTTAGACCTGCAACTATGTGCATAATAATTCAATCTTTGAAACCCTAGTTCACATAAATACTTAACCTTTGTTTAGTCCTAGCTACCGCATTAGGTTAAGTAACCTGTAATGGTGGATTAGTGTGATAATTAAATAAATAAATAATACCTAGGTCGATGAGTATGGCATGCTGATGCTTGGTGAGGCCGGCCAGCAGCGCGGCGTAGGGCGCGTGGTACAGCGGCGCGGCGCGCGTGTCGGGCGGCGCGGCGCGCAGCGAGGCCTGCTCCGCCAGGAAGTACCACACGGCGCCGCGGGACATGCGCGGGACGCCTGCATGGGCAATATGTTGCGGATTTATCGATTTCATTCCCCTTGCCCTTATCGAAATTTATTTATTTGAATGAATTTAAATGGCGCAACGAAAAAATACTGCATAAGTGTCAAATCGGGTTCGCAATACTGGGGGAGGCACTTAAAGATGCATTTGTACTGCAGTAGGTTGGGTATTTACCATCATTCCCCTTGCCCTTATTCATTAAAGGTGCACATATACTACAATATGTTGCGTATTTATCGTCATTCCTTTTGAACTTTTCGAAATTTATTTATTTCGGGTGAGGGGTAAGTGAAAAAATACAGCTTAAGTGTTAGATCAGTACAAATAGGAAAGAAAAACAAATCGATTTAGTAATTAATAAATTTTACCTACTAACAAATTTATTTGGAAGTAAGAGCTGTTGTAAGAAGCTGAAGTTTATTTCTAGTATTTCTTGTTATAGAGGCAACAACACATAATTTGGAAAAATTTCAACTCTCTAGCAATCACGGTTAATGTTTGTCTGTAATAGTAGTAAGTTTCCCACCTCACTTATAGTGAACCCTTTTATTTCTAGAGACAGGATTTCCTGAAATTTTCTAAAATAATAGTCATACAAATATTTTTCCTTTTGTGAACAAAAAATCCTTTTACCTTATTTTCAAGTCGTTTTACTATAAAATTATTATGATTTTTTACCTTGTATTACCGCTTGTGTCAACATATGCCGGTCGACCTTAGCCATGGGTTGCGAGTGGTCCCTGGATAGCAGCGAGTCCCACATGAGTATGGCGCCGGCCGCGCACGTACCCAACTCAGTGTACTCCAGCTTTATGCGGCGGACAGCTGATGATTCTTCACTTTCTGTATAGGTTAGAGGGGAATTAACTACAATGTACAATCGTAGATTATGATAGGCTAAAGAGATTTAATAGGGATGATGACTGGGTATAAAAAGAAAAAATCTCATTAGTCCCTCAGTTAGATAATTGAAAAGTATGAGACACGTATTTTTTCCTTTTTCAGAAAAACTAGAATTGACAAAGATTCACTGCTTTAAAGTTTAGGAGAGGGGGCTTGTGACGTAACGATGGAGTAAAATTTATACTCAATCGTGACGTCACGCGTAAGTTTCATTCACTGTCATTTGGTCAACTTATGTTTGCGGGACAAATTAAAAATACGTGTCCATTATTATACAAAAAACTACAAGAAGGACACTATTATATCCCTATTATTCAAGATGACTTTCGTGAGGTGCAATCATAATTATTTTTTTAAATATTATCAACGCTTCAATTTCATTATTTTCGTTGGAGCTATTTTTATGATCCTATTTAGACTTCTTATGCAATTTTATTATTAAAAAGATTTGTTTACTTTAGTTTATATATAATTAAATAATACAAGTATTTCTTGGACTGGACTTTTTAGAGAGGTACCAGATCGGTTTGAGGTAATTTTGCACCTCAACCTGACACAAAATATCCACTAGTATTTTTTGATAGGGCCTATCAGAAAGTATTGGCAAGAGCTGAAAAGACCAGTCTAACTATTAAATGTTACCCACAATTTAAACAAGCTCTTTTCTTTTATTTTGTACTTATACTACCTATGTAGCTGTCCCAGAAAAGTTGTTATGCCACATTATTCACATAAAATTTCATGAGAATCGGTCAAGCCGTTTTCTAGGTGTTCAATTTCGTACACCGTGACACGAGAATGTTATATAGATAAAACAATAGTTTTAATCTTACCTCTAAGTCTAGCATTTTCTTTTTCCATTCTGACCAGTAGTATAGTCTGGTCGATGGCCATTTTCCAAAGCTGACGTAATTCTTCTTTCGTTCTTTTGCCCTGTTTGGCTGCTGATATTTTTCTTAGACGGGTTGATGGTAGATCTCCTAGAAGCGACAAAAAATGGTTTAAAATTTATATCTGTATAGGAAAGAAAACGGGAAGGGGAGAAGCAATTTTTAACTGAAAATGCAAGGGAATAATCTTCGCCTGATATAACGGGTCAAATAGATTCTTTAGCCTAGCCTTTTCCCAACTATGTTGGGGTCGGCTACCAGTCTAACCGGTTTCAGCTAAGTACCAGTGTTTTACAAGGACCGACTGCCCATCTGACCGCCTCAACCCAGTTACTCTAGTAGGCAGACGGGTTGTTAGACTGGTTCCCTGCTGAACATTGCCCCATAGAAGTTTACCTTCAATCTGCACATCAGGTTGAGCCACCTTCTCATAGATAGCTTGTCTCCAAGTCGCCTCGTTCTCGGTGCCAGCTTCAACTTGCGCTGGACGACTGTCACTCACTTTTAGAAAGCTGGAGACAACGAGATATTATATATTTTAGTTAATAATTACAGGCAAATGAAAATGTAAGTCATCGGTAACAAAATTGAGACTGTTGGAAAATTTTGATTGAAAACCCGTTTTGCGGTTTCGACCTCCCGCAGGACAAGAATTTGTGTGATCCAAAAATGCTTGTCCTGCGTCTGGGTGTCTTTGTGCATGTGACTTGAATGTTTGTGAAATTCCCCGCGACATAAAGATTCAATTCCTTCATGCGGGAGTCATTTTTTTAAGAAAAACATGAATTTATCTTTATCCAATTTGTCACCACAATGGAATAATATACCTACATATAACATCAAAACACTTACATATCCATCATAGGAGAGTTGGCTGGAGGAGTGCCAGCTTCCTCGTCCTCTTCAAGAGTGGGAGTCATGTTGGATCGCGGAGAGGGAGTCAAGTCTGTTTACAAAAGAGAAAAAGATTATACACAAAAAGTTCGAAACAGATCTGATAGTGCAAAGAATTTTATTTATTTATTTAAACTTTTTTTACAATTGTGGTATACCAGTCGACCTTTGGGTCAAATAGAGAAGCAGCTGGAATAGGTACAATAGTACAATACTAAAACTAAAAACTTTTTGATTTTGATGTTTAGTATTATAAAGCTGATAAGTTTGTGTTTTTTAAACTTTCGTTCACTTCCTATATAGAATACTTTCTCAATATGAAATCATATTTGTTTTACATTGGTGTGGCAACAGCTACCGGCTTCCACAGGGGCATTTTGGGATTCACCCAACCCAAGATTTTGGGCTAAAGATAACCAATTACAAAAAAAAAAGCTCCAATACATGGGCAAGATGTTTTTTCTAGGCCACTGTGTCCCACTGCTGAGCAAAAGGCTCTCCCAGATCTTGCCCACGCGGTCACCGTCCAAACGCGTCTGCCATGGACGGTAAAATCCCATTTTAGCCTGGCAGCCTTTCTTCTCACATCAGTAATTCCAGTATTGAAAAGAGTCTAGTCTTTCTTATTCGGTCTTTTAACTATTTTATTTTTTTATGTATTTATTACATTGTGGTACCAATATAATTGTTAAAAACAAAGTTCTTAAAAAAAAGAGTAGATTTGCTATAACCTGCCAGGACGTATAACTTATGTTATTTATTTAATTACCTTCGATGACAGCCGGAGACAAACTCTTGGCTCTCCCGGAGTCTGGAGACAGAAGCTCAGGCACTACCTCTGACGTATCCGGGACCGGTGTGGGGAGGGGGGATGTGTCCTGGACAGTAAAAGTAACGACTCATGGAATAAGAAAAAAACAATGGGTCAACCATCAATTGACAGCGCTGTTTGACCTCTTAAAAAAATGTCGATACCCCATCACTCTATGACCATGCCAATAGGGAATAGTTGCTTATCCCTTAATTATCTGTTGTTATAGCAACAAAATTACGTAATATATAACTGTAAATATACAGCCTGCTGACAACATATATTATAATAATGATTACATTTTTTAACGTTAAATTCTGATAAAAATTAACTTTACCACCACTTTCTATTTGCCACTGAAGAAGAAATTAACGAAACAAACTCCAGTGCGTTATGCAGACGCCAGTTTACAGTAATTTCTTTAGACTTAATCAAACGCGATTTTTCAAAACTCAATACTTAATTGCTTCCATAATGTAGTTACAGGTGGTAATTTTAGGTACAATGATTTTTCTTTATTATTATTACCTTTTTAATAATAGGTGCTACCAAGCCATCGTCCCTGCTAGCTTTCCTCTTGAGGAGATCGAAACTGCTTGAAATCGAGCGTCTCGCTTTTGAGAAGATAGTGCTGCCACCTAGGTACTGGTTTAAGAACTCTGACCTGGAAACAAAATATAAATAAATGTATCATACAGTCGTGAAATTACACGTAGATATTGTTCTGTAAGGCTGTTTTCCAAATGGCGCAGGATCTAGAATCAAAACATGATTAAAACCATCCTTTCGGTTAATCCAGGTTGCAAACATTCTATGTATCTAATTTCGTTCAAATCTCTTTAGTGTTTTTTGCGTGAAAGAATAACTAACATCGATCCATCCAAACAAATGATCAAGTTTATATTTTTTTTCGACAGGTACCATATTTAAGAAGTAAGCGAATCCCGATAATTACCCATAGTCATTACTATCTTAAACATAGCCATGTCTCTTCTTCACAACTAAAATTATTAAATAGTTACATAGGATTTTCATATCAACTTTATCTAAAACATTTTCAATATATGCAATTATAGACCAAAAAATTGAGTTCATTTACTGTAAAATAATTTATAACTCACCTATTTTCAGCGGTATCATGAACATGCCTAGTTTGTTTTGCCTCGCAGTGCGCTCGTAGTAACATCATGAGGAAAGCGTTGTGTTCACTTGTCTGTCAACAAAGAAATAAAGTGTTGAATAATTAAATAGTTTAAAAACACGCTTTCAATTTTTTTTCGTATTTGTGACATAAAACCCTTTTATTTGATACCCATATTGTGGGGTGGACTTTTAACAGCCAATCCGCCATCTTGGGAGGCCGCCATATTGGATGTGAAATGACGTTTCTTATCTAGTCAGACCCTCAACAGAACTCAGAGCGTGTGCAAAGTTTTATCCTTTTTTTTCCTTTTTATAAGACGACTCCCGCAGTAAGGCATCGTTGTGTCGCGGGGGGTTTCACTAACATACAAACCACATGCACAAAGACACCCAGACTCAGAACAAGCATTCGTGGATCACACAAATGCTTGTCCTACGCGGGGATCGGACTTGCGACACGTCGCTCTCAGTGGGTTTGGCGTGGTGACCTCAACCACTCGGCTATCCGTGCAGTCAAGAAGTCCCGTACATACCTCATACATATGATTGGTGCCTCCCTGGTACTTCGTGATGATGAGATCCTGTTCATCTTCAGGCAGCTGTTCGATGCGTCGAAGAATAAACGCGTGTGTTTTCTTGTCGTTCATACCTAAAAGAATATGTTTATGTAATTAGATTGTCGCTATAAGGAAAATGGAAATTGGAAAAGATGCAAAATAGTTTTTTTTATAATTCCGAATAAGAAAATACGGAATTCTTATATCATAAAAAGTCTAGCGATGAAAGTAACTTCGTCCCGTGAATTTGTTTTGTACAAATTTTCTAAATTGACTTAACATTTTATTTATAAACCGATTGTCATGAATCAAACGCTGAATATTAATTGAATCTTATTACAATACATCAAGGACTTTTGCGATTGAATCGGATAAACCATAGTTGAGTTCATCGAGCACAAACACACAGACAAACAGACAAGAATGTTTTATTTGACTTCAGTATCGTTTGAAGACCACGCAGCAAGATATAATTTACAAAATGATTCAATGTACATGTCAATAATTTACGACGATTTTATTTATTTACCTATAGATAAATATTTTCAACCGACTTCAAAAAATTCACGATTCGTCCGATTTTTCTATACATATGTTTGTTACCTCAGAATATCAAAACAGATTTTTTTATTTAACATGAAATAACTGTCATTTACTAGCATAAAATTTCATCAAATTTGGATCAGTAGTTTTTGTAAGTCGGTTACATGTTTTTATTGTTACAAAACATTTTCAGAGGTTATTCTGGGAGTTAAATTGACGTTTAATATACTTACTCTCAATATCATGACAGAGTCGATGGTACCACAGCATGGGACAGTGTTCGCAAGTCATGTTCGGAGACTTCTCACGAGTCTTTTTCAGAAGCTCGGCGTGGGCCACGAATGCTTGCTTGATTGCTGAAATAATTAATTGATAAGTAATTGACACTCCTCGTGACCCAAAGGCTGGTTTTTACCTCGCTCAGAGGATTAGCATTGCCATTCAACGTGGCAATGCTGCCAGCCTTTTGGGCACACTCCCAGTCGGCAGCGATGCCGATGAACTTTTTGATGCTTTGATTTAATTATTTTTTGTTTTTTAACTCGTAAATATTTAACTCTGTAAAATTGTAAATCAAAGTTGATAAGTTAGGTTGTGTGTTTCAAACTTAATTGATTCTAATCTTCTATTATATAAAATTTTCGTGTCACAGTGTACGTAATTGAATCGACGGCTCGACTGATTCTGTTGCATGTTGGGAAGGTCTATGAATCGGTAAACATCTATTTTTCATACGGGGGTATGCTGGGAAGAGACCTTTTCCCGCATATGGAAAGCTTACCATTAATAACCTCCTGTGCCACACAGTCGCTTTCACATTTGAACACGTAACAAGCGTATGTGTCGTTGGTCTCCCGACATACAAAGCCGAAGTGTTCCTTATTCATCCTCCCTAATACACAAGAGGCGACATCTTTGAAACCTCTGTGTAGAAGTATTTGTTTCCTATCTGGACTTATCAAACGGAGTTCGGCACGACCAACCTGTAATAGAGAAGCAATAAAAATTGACTGGCCTGTTGGTCTAGTGGTTAGTTACCCTGACTGCTATACCGGAGGTCGTGGGTTCGATTCCCACCCAGGACAAATGTTTGTGTGATGAGCTTAGTTAGGGACTAGATGGCGTTGTGTGAAAGTTGTGGAATATTATTATTAGTTTAATATTGGACAACATTCACACAGCGCCATCTAGTCTCTAACTAAGCTAAATTTGTATTATGAGTACTAGATAACTGATTTTCATAGCTATATATTTCTAAATACGTCCATATTGTTTATAAATTGCACCGAGACATAGTACAAATGATCGTGCTCATCACACGAACGTTTTTTCTAGGTGGGAATTGAACCCACGACCTCCGATACAGCAGTCAGGGTCACTGTCCACTAGATCAACGGGCCAGTCAGTTAATAGAGAAATTTTGGTTTTGACTCCATAGTAGGGTATTTGTCGAAAAAAAACTGTTTTTTCCATCAGATATCCCAAAAAAATTAAACAAAAATTAAAAATTAAAAAATAAAATTTTTTGCTTTTATCTCATAAACAAAGGGGGAGACAGTGATTTAAAATCCCGTGTGACGTCACTTACTAGTATGAATTTTACTAGCAAGTGATGTTCTTAACCCCCATTACCAAATCTTTCTGACCTGTTAATGATGTGATCAATTGAAAAATACGTTATCAATATTTTTTTGTAAATCAGTCTGACGGACTGAGTATAAAAAAAAATTGAACTAACTAGTACTAACTAAGCATTATTTAACTTAAAGCCCACATGCCGAAAAACACAAGCATTTGTGAATAACATTTGGCATTTCTGAGGCGGGTATCGAACCCACGTCCCTCCTTTTTCGCATGTAACAAAAACACTTGTCCTGAGCAGGAATTGAACTATATTTCTATCCGAAAATAAAACGAATAACATTAAAACGTACCTGGAACAACATAGTCCTATTCTGCTCTCCAATCAGCTGCGCAATCGGAGTTTTCTGATTAATAGTACCTATAGACGCGGAACGATCCCTCAAAAACGGCTTATTCTCCGTCAGCGTCTTCCTTTCAACAACCGTCGGCTTTCTATTAATCTCCTGAAAATTCATCGGTGCGGGACTATCTTTTCGTATCTTATTATCCAAAAACGGATCTTGTGGTTCCAATTTGGACTTTTCGACACTTTTTTGACAGAATTCAGTTATCGACGACGCAGTTTCAGATATGACTGAGGTTAGTTCATTTTTGTCCTCTTCTCTGACTGTGTCTAGATTATTTTTGGGTACATTTAGAACTAACACGTTCGGTTCTAATGGTATTGGGGTAGGTTTTCTTAAAGATTCTGGTTTTTGGGATGTTTCGACTCGTTCTTTCGTGAACATGTCGAATTCCTCGTCAATTTTCTTTGGGTCTGGTTTTTGGTTGAGGGTTTCTGCGCTTGCCCATGCTTTGTCAGGTTCTAGGGGCGTTGTGCTTGGAGTCAGGATCTTCTTGCTGTTGTTGAAAAGCTCGTGGGGTGGAGTGCCTTCTTGTTCAAGGTTTTCTTTTGAGTCATTGCTGTATATGGAAGTCTGGAAGACAAGGAAGATCTGTTTATTCGTTCTTATTTTATTAAAGCAAGTAAGTGGTTATTGAAAACATAAATTAAAGATTTTTTCCAAAATAGGATCGAAGAAAAAAACTCTTGGTTTTTTTCAGTTGCAGCATCAATCTATACTACATAGGGAGAGAGAAAAGGGTCGATATAAAATCTTTAACTTTAACTAGTTTGAAAATTAGTAAAAAGGAAATACAAAGATCTGCCTTTAGTAAGTTTAATAGTGAGTAATAGAAACTATCACTCACTATTAAACTCTTTCTCGAAATGAATTTACCTTATGTTTGGTCAAACAATTTGGTCAAAGTTTCAGTTTAAATGTAAACTTACCCCAGTTGATGACAGGAGGCTGTGTCGGCGTTGCTTCAAAGCCTTTTCAGCTTCATGTTGAGCGAATTTGTTCAGTGCGTCGTCGATCAAGGACTCCGGGACCTTCCGCTGTGATATCCGGACTTTACCGATGTATAGGACCTGAAAATTTAAGCATTTTTTTGTCTTTATATATTAAAAAATACTTTAATATCTTTAATTTAAGATATTAAAGTACTTTTTTGAGTTTGATAGTTATTTCCAGCTCAACTCGTGGCCCCTCTTCCACGCTTGAATCCTTTATGAGGTTTGGGTTCCAAATTAGTCAGCATATGAATCATCTTCAAGAAAGTTAAAGTAAAAATGTCACAATATTATTAAGAATTGATAGTACACTAATATGAAAAAACAACCAAATGAATCAAAACTAAGAATGAGGAGAATATTTAATCAAATAATTTGTCCCACAAATACGACAACGTCATAACTTTTAAATGGTTTTCATAAATACACCGTGATTTTTTAGTCGTCTTACAAAAGCAACCCAGTTCATGTATCCAATGACTAGAACACGTTCATGATAAAAAAATAGGTATTTATTAGATTTTAATAAATTTAAAATGCAATTTTTATTCAATGTTATGATGCAATTTGTAGTTTTTTAGAAACACAGCTCTATTGCGAGCGCGGTCCGAGCCTTGTAACAATGGTGAGGGGCGCGGGCGGCGGCGTTTTTAATCATTTTTAAGAGTATATTTTAGATTTCTCTTGTTTAATTTTTCTTCATACTTATTATCTTAGTTGATGATAAAAAAAAAAAATTGCACCTAGGGGTATTTTACGTCGGATACATGAACTGGGCTGCTTTTGTAAGACGACTAAAAAATCACCGTGTTTAATAACGTATGCCTAAATACCTCAAAAAAGTGTGAGTCGGACGCTGAAAGGTCAGCACATAGAGATGTGAGCGCAGATGCGTTGCTGATGCTGCGAACCATTGGGGACTGTGTCTCGCTCGTTCTGTAAAGCATACACGGATCAATTAGCTATTATTTACAACTACTATTAATATATTTATAACCTAGATAGTCTAGATACAGATATATACACTTAAAATAAGTACTCAAAACAAAAATTAAAATAAAGTATAGATCACATTAGCAATTGGACGAGGCATATACAAAAGTGGAAAACGATAATTGTGATGGTGATTAGTTGGGCAAATCCTCTTTATTTTATAGCAACTATCGTGGGGTCTATTCGTCATTAAACGATGCAACGGTTTTCTCACGCCTATTTCGCGGTGGGACCGAAACAAGTCGGACAATCCCGATAAATAGGCGAGAGTAAACCGTTGCAAAATTAAATGTAATTCATTTGCCGTTTCCGTTTGGCTACAAAACCCTAAAAGGACTATCCCAGACAATTTCTCAATAACCCTCTACTCACAAGTTAGAATTACAGTTTCCCGGTAACGATATCGCTGGGCTGCTCCAAGGTAGGTGCTCGGAGCTGTTCTGCTGCTGGAAGCCCAGGTTCCTGGTGACGGCGCCGTTGGCCAGGGAGCTGTTGGAGCCGCGGGGGCTCGCGGTCCCCGGGGACGGCTCCCGCATCTGACCGAACAGGTCTGTCACCTGGGGAAGATGGTGGAGACATTTTAGCATTTCGATTTCTAAATGACAACCTCATTGGTAATTTTAGGAACTGTCGTTTTTAATCTGTTCTCTTGATCTGGGCCTGTAGAGCTCAAGGACCAGTCATATTTATTTATTTATATAAAAACAGCATAAAATTAAAAATTAAGACATTAAAAAAATTTAAATAGCCACGTTATAAAATGGCACTCCATTCAAATTTTATCAAATCTGTCCACCCGTTTTTATAGTTGTAAATTGCATTGTCATCGGGTTTGAAGCTATCCTGAAAATTTGATGCTGGTAGCTTATCGGGAAGTGCCTCACAATTGAGTTACAAAAATCCAACCGTACAAACATACACTGAAAGTGAGTGTGTAAAAACGTTGGAAAATTAAATTTGTCAGGGTACAAATAACACACCGCAAATTTTCTTATCGAACGAAGCTAAGTAATCTCTTAATAAAGTCATCATTACTCGCTCATGATCCAACTTTAATACAAAACAAACTAAACCGAAATCACTTAATGTAAGTGCAAATGTCCAATTTGTATATGTACATAACCGCTTTAAGAAGTCCCCTAGTATAGTTTATCGAGTTTGTAAATAAACATGGAAGAAAACAAACAAACAGGTTTATTTAAGGGTCAAGGTGACATTTAGTTACAAGAGTTAAAATTAACAGCCAATTACTTCCTGTACGCGTGGTTAATTAGGCGACGGGTAGGGTTGTCACACATGAACATATATTATTTGTGCCAATTTATTAAATATTCATATAATACTAGCTGACCCAGCAAACGTTGTTTTGCCGAATATTTTTTTTCTAGTTGTATGTATTTTTAATGCCACATTATAAAAAAGTAAAAACAAAAAATTTCGTCCAAAAAATAAAATGTATTTTTTTAGTGTGGGCAACCCTTAACACTTAGGGGTATGAAAAATCGATGTTGTTCTATTCTCAGACCTACTGTATACGCATATAAAATTTGGTATAAATCGGTTCAGTCGTTTCGCAGGAGTACGGTAACTAACATCGTGACACGGGAATTTTATATATTAGATATCTTTCATGCTTATTGATAAACGCCTAAATTAAATATCATAGGCTAGACAATATCTTCAAATATATTTTTTTATGTCGCTGTGTTTGGAGTGTATCTTCTCTGAAACGGCTAAACCGATTCTCATGAAATTTCGTGAGCATATTGGTAGGTTGTTGGAGTATTGGACAAATCTATTTTATTACCTGTAAGCGTTAAGCTTGGTATAGCCCTTCTCCAGTTGATATTCCTTAGGAGCTGTATTTCTCATCTACACCCCGCCATTCAAGCAACTTTAAGACATGGCGGTAAACAGCAAAATCTTTAAATTTTCCCGAAATCAATTTATAAAAATCGCTGTCTCCAATAAAATGTTGTTGCAATCGATGTGGCAACCCTAAATAAAACAATATTAATTGAGCAGCCTTGAGTGAATCCGTTTGTTTATAACACACGTCTTCGGGTCAAGAGACAAGAGACAATTTATATGTTGTTGGTCAACGTCTAATGATACTTTATAGGTATTTGAATGTTTAACATACGTCGGGTATATTATATGAACTAGCTGTTCCCAACTGATGGCAACAAGAGGAGAGGTTATAATCAAATAATTTGGAAGAAAATAATATTGCTAATACCGTGTTGCTGGCGGCCCCACCCACTACGAATCGAAAATAATCCCACGCGAACATTAACTCGGGATAAAAACTATACTATGTGTTTGTCTAGGTTATAAACTATCTGTGTAAGAAATTTAGTCAAAATCCGTTCAGTGGTTTTTGTCTGAAAGAGTAACAAACATCCATACATACACACTTGCATGCACTTGTTAACAATATCTTGGTAACAATATTAGTAGGATATTGCTTCTAATATATTTATAAGCAACTAAAGATTTTTCCGTCTCGTTCATGCCGAATTTTATTATTATCATCATAGGCTTAGCCTTTTCCCAACTAAGTTGGAGTTGACTACCAGTCTAACCGGTTTCAGCTAAGTACCAGTGTTTTACAAGGAGCGACTACCTATCTGACCTCCTCAACCCAGTTACCTGGGCAACACGATACCCCTTAGTTAGACTGGTTGTCAGACATTCAAGCTTCTGACTACCTGTAACGACTGTCAAAGATGTAGGAATAACAGCACATTTATTATTATTAAAACAAAACTATTATTAAGTTCTCAATATAAACACAAATCATGTGTGTACCGAGAACTATTCTGAATGATCGTTTACAAAACAAATAAACACAAAAATATACTCGATAATTACTCATAAAGTACATAGTTCTGGCAATTTGCCAATACAATAGTTGTTTCAGTTTTCCTTAAGGAATATTTTGAATGGAACGAAATTCGATCGAGTTTTCAGTGCTTCGTTTTGTCATTAACAATTTTGTCCTTTTCACGAAATATGATGGTCATATTTGGTATGGTTTGCTTACTAAATAATGTTTTATGACTGCTGGACTGTTTTATGGACCGTTGGGATCGGCTTCCAGTCTTGCCGGATGCAGCTAAGTACCAGTGTTTTACAAGGAGCGACTGCATATCTGACCTCCTCAACCCAGTTACCTGGGAATCACGATACCTCTTAGTCAGACTGGTTGTCAGACTTTCTAGCTTCTGACTACCTGTAACGACTGTCAAAGATTATCAAATGATGTAACGGTTTACTCACGCGTATTTATCGGGGTAGCCCGACTAGTTTCGGACCCAACCGGAGTCCTTAATGATGAGCAGACGCGGCGGGATCGCGAGTCGAACTGTTTGACCCATCTACGGACCGACCGAATCAAGCATAGTTTAACCTGTGATCGATCAACTTGTGCGGTTATAGCTTATCCACGAGCTCCTCAGGGTTCTAAATAATGTTTTGTATCACTCAATTCTGCTTTGAAACCATAACACTTGGGTGAGCAATGTTAATGTTTACATTAATACACGTGCCACTTCTAAGTACCATTCAGGATGTTTTGCACTAAATTGGTACCTGAATAGCAATTATGGTTCAGTAAATCTTAATTAGCGATAATCTTCCTCTTTAAATTGTAGTTGGTTCTTAGTTGTGAAGCTCAATAGCTTTTTAATAAGACTACAAATTTTGTATAGAATAATAAATGACAGATTGACAACCAGTCTTACTAAGAGGTATCGTGTTGCCCAGGTAACTGGGTTGAGGAGGTCAGATAGGCAGTCGCTGCTTGTAAAACACTGGTACTTAGCTGCATCCTATTAGACTGGAAGCCGACACCATCACAGTTGGGAAAAGGCTGGAATGATCACATTTCAAATCATATTAAATAATTATTTATTTAATATTAATCGGGATCGCCTGACTAGTTTCGGAGTTTTCCTCCAAAATTTCTCCACGACATTTAACGAATCTAAACAGTAGAAGAAACTTTAATACTAGCATATGCTTAATTTATTGCTACTTAACAAGCACTCCATCTATCAATTTATGAACTAACAAACAAACAAATAAAAAAACTACGCATAATAATATACATTCGTATAAATAATGTTGAAGATGGCACGAGAGTCATTAGTCAATCAGTGCTGTGACTTGTACAGAGTCCATTCTTATTGCCATTTAAGTTTAGTTAGATCAATCAAAATATTACGAAGAATGTCGTAGTGACCTTGTGGCTATATGCATGAATGTAAAAACGAGGTGCAGATTTGATTCCAACGCAGGCAAAGTACTTATTACTTTGTGAAAGTTATGTTGTACTTTTTTAGTTATTTTAAGACACAACTGAAAAATGGTGAAGGAAAATATCGTGTGGAATCAAAACCTGCAGTGAGCTAGCGTAGTGGTCAATGCTCAAAACCTTATATATACGTGAAGAGGCCTGTGCCCAGCAGAGGGACGTATATAGGCTGGTATTACTTATAAAAAAAAACTAGTATATAATAAACTAGCTGTTGCCCGCGACTTCATTCACGTGGTTAGAAGATATATTGTTAGGAATTTTTGAACCGGAGCCATTGAAGATGAATATTTTCCCCGTTTTGGCCACATTTTCCATTGTATCTATTAGTCGGAGCGTGATTTTATATAGCCTAAAACCTTCCTCAGTGAATGGTCTGTTCAACACAAAAATATTTTTTACAATTTGAACCAGTAGTTCCTGAGATTAGCGCGGTCAAACAAACAAACTCTTCAGCTTTATAATATTAGTAGGTATAGATTTGATATTTCATTTTGTACTAACAAAAGCTCAAATTCAACTACAATTTGAAATCAAACCCCAGACAGATTAAAAGCATTAACGGCTGTAACCGGACGCGTTGAAACAGCAAGTTCAAATCATCAGTGCTCGCGGCTCTATGTGTGTATGCGATTGACATCAATTGTTTACTACGTGAGCTTGCATCTGTGTGACACTGACACACAAATGAAAGCTGTATTAGTAAAATAGCTGTTGCCGGCGACTTCGTCCACGTGGCTAGAATTTTCCCCGTTTTGTTCCACATTTTCCATTGTAACTTCGCTCCTATTAGTCGCAGCGTGTTATATGGCCTATTGCCTTCCTCGATAAATGGTCTATTCAATACAAAAATAATTTTTCAATTCGAACCAGTAGTTCCTGAGATTAGCGTGTTCAAACAAACAAACTCTTCAGCTTTATATAATAAAAAATATTAGTATAGATAATGTCACTGTATGTTTACAAGGGTACACACAGCATTGTGAGCAAACATGAGTTGATTGGCTATAACAGTGTTCATTACAACCACGTGACGGTCGTATCTTTTTATTATGGTTTGCAACATGATTCAATGTGCCATGTGGATATAATATCACGCTTGCTGTTGAGAAAGGACTGGTAGAGTCGTATTGGCGTGATAAATTATAGTGTGGTGTCGTAACTATAGCCTCATAGAAAAGAGAAATGGAAATTGGATTAAAATGGTGTTTTTACTCCCCTAAGCATTTTCGCAATTAATTAATTAACACTATAATTTTAAATTCAGTACAAAGCGGAATACTCATGTTTGAATTTTCAACAATACTTGTACATCTAAAATGCTAAGCCGAATACGAACAGTTTCAAATTTAATCCGATTTTCATTAATTCATCGGCAATTGTCAAAAGCTTAAAAGTTAAGAAAGGAGCGCTTTGGGATAGTATACTATTACGCTATGATAATTAGGAGCAATGCAGTAATGATATACGTTACAAAAACGGTTAAAAAAATGCGCGAATTTTCAAAATATTAATCCGATACAGTCAAACACAAAATTTGAAAAGTCAATGCGTTGGGATCGAACTCGAGACCTTTGAATTAGAAGTCTTGCGTACACACCACTACACTACTCTCATGGTAGAATATGGTAGATTTAAACCTACCATACACCTTTAGAAGTCACCGCATATATTAACGATTGTGCTGCTAACTATAAATTTGTTGAAGACAATAAAATTACCGACAACGCTTGTCACGAATATACAACACGATTTGCTTAGATAATAGGTAATACTTAGGGATGACGGAATTAAAGTGTGTGCCGTTATATATACGACTAGGTGTTGTTTTCGGCTTTGCCTGGATATCGGTTATAGCTGCTATGAACAATACTCTCCTTTAATGATGTCGGGTAAAAATAGCTAATGATTAATGCCAATGTGTCATCTACCTCCACACCAAATCTGATCGATATCGATCCAGCCGTTGTCGCGTTAAGGGGTAACAAACATACAAATGCGCTATCACTTACTTTCG